>NC_136267.1:7958393-8598393 GCF_964187855.1 Myxine glutinosa | reverse complement strand
ACTCCGACCTCGGCTCAATATCTTCAACATATCTGCATTGTACTGGTCTGCACAATCAAGGTTGGCAACCAGGTGCCATGCAATGGCAGACGAACAAGGCTTGGCTATAGGATATCCGCTTGGCTTGTAAGGCTTGGCTTGTTCTTCTGCCATTGCAAAGTTCAGGGAAACGGAATCCACGAGTCAGGGCTCGATGTCTCAGCAGTGGGGTCCTCCCGGGTCTCCTATCAAAGAACCCCTTTCATTGAGATGGTGACTGATGGTGTGAGTTGAAACTGTCGTACATTGTGTCTGAAGGTTAGCTTGAATCTGTTTGGCAGTCGATCGAGGCTCTTTCTCCACCATTCGAACAATCCTTCGCTGCAATCTTCGATCAAGCTTTCTCTTGCGGCCACGTCCAGGTAGGTTGGCTACAGTGCCATGGGTCTTAAGCTTCCTGATAACATTGCGTACGGTGGACACATGAATATCAAGGTCTCTGAAGATGGACTTGTAGCCTTGAGATTGTCCATTCTTGGCTACAATCTTGTGTCTGACCTCCTTAGATAATTCTCTGGTTTTCTTTCTTTTCTCCATGCTCATTGCGGTACACACAGTGACACAATACAGCAGAATGACTCCTTTTCTCCATTCAAACTGGATGAGTGAGTGATTTTTATGTTGCAGTCACCTGCAACTCACCACAGGTAAGTTCAATTCCAAAGTAAAAGAGAATCACCTGCTTGAAATCTAATTATTCCTAGCAACTTCTCAAAGGTGCCAATAATATTGTCTAGGCCATTTTTGGATTTCTGTTTGGAATAAGCTAAGATTTAGTAATTTTTTCAGCTTTTTTTGTTTTGTTCCACGGCAAACCAAAGAAATACATTTGTGGATACCAAAATATTTTTTAGTTCCAACAATTTTCTCGAAGAAATGATGCATTATTTGAAAAAAGTGCAAGGGTGCCAATAATTTTGGCCACGACTGTATGTTAGAAACAACCTTCGTCCATTACAGGGACCCTACATTGCACCTTCAAAAGGAATTTGTTGATTCTCTCATTCTCTTTCAATATGGAAAGATTAAAGGTCTTTCGCCATCCGCTGTCCATGTTATGTCTGCAAATGGGGAGTACCAGGCTTTAAGGGAACCCCATCCCCCCTCCATCCAAGGCAATGACGGAAATGGTGCGTCATCGCTACCAACTCCGCTCCAGATAATCAGAGCCAGGCATAGTGGTGACCGAGTCAACCAATGGGAATTCAGAATACCAATGACGTCATGACTGATGAACCAATCGGTGTCGCTGTTACATAGACATGCCATAAATGCACGATCTCTCACCTCTTCCGGTTTTTTGCTGTGAATCGCCATGAGGAGTACAGCACAAAAAGCTTCGGTTACTGTCATTAGGTCATGTTTCTTATCTTGTATGTTAATATACACAACATGGCCAAAAGTATGTGGACACCCGAACATCACAGCCGTATGTGCTCGTTGAACATCGCGTTCCAAAATAATTGCCATTAATATGGTGTTGGTTCCCCCTTTGCTGCTATAACTGCCTCCATTCTTCTCGGAAGGCTTTCCACTAGATGTTGGAACATTGCTATGGGGATTTGCTTCCATTCGGCCACAAGAGCATTAGTGAGGTCGGGCAATGATGTTGGGCGATGAGACCTGGCTTGCAGTCGGCGTTCCAATTCATCCCAAAGGTGTTCAATGGGGTTGAGGTCAGGGCTCTATGCAGGCCAGTCAAGTTCTTCCACACCGATCTCAATAAACCATTTCTGTATGGACTTCGCTTTGTGCATGGGGGCATTGTCATGCTGAAACAGGAAAGGGCCTTCCCCAAACTGTTGCCACCAAGTTGGAAGCACACAATTGTCGAGAATGTCATTGTATGCTGTAGCGTTAAGATTCCCCTTCACTGGAACTCAGGGGCCTAGCCTGAACCATGAAAAACAGCCCCAGACCATTATTCCTCCTCCACCAAACTTTACAGTTGGCACTATGCATTTGGGCAGGTAGCATTCTCCAGGCATGCGCCAAACCCAGACTCGTCCGTCGGATTGCCAGATGGAGAAGCGTGATTCATCACTCCAGAAAACGCGTTTCCACTGCTCCAGAGTCCAATGGCATATGAGCTTTACACCACTCCAGCCGACGCTTGGCATTGCGCATGGTGATCTTCGGCTTGTGTGCGGCTGCTCGGCCATGGAAACCCATTTCATGAAGCTCCCGATGAACAGTTGTTGTGCCGATGTTGTTGCCAGAGGCAATTTGGAACTCGGTAGTGTGTGTTGCAACAGAGGACAGACGATTTTTACGTGCTGTGTGCTTCAGCACTCGGCAGTCCCGTTCTGTGAGCTTGTGTGGCCTACGACTTAGTGTTGAGCTGTTATTGCTCTGAGACGTTTCCACTTCACAATAACAGCACTTACAGTTGACCGGGGCAGCTCTAGCAGGGCAGAAATTTGACGAACTGACTTGTTGGAAAGGTGGCATCCTATGACGGTGCCACGTTGAAAGTCACTGAGTTCTTCAGTATGGCCCATTCTTCTGCCCATGTTTGTCTATGGATATTGCATGACTGTGTGCGTGATTATATATATACCTGTCAGCAATGGGTGTGGCTGAAATAGCAGAATCCACTAATTGGAAGGGGTGTTCGCATACTTTTGGTCATGTAGTGTGTGTGTATATATATGTATTGTTACAGATACGACTTTGATGGTATGGTGGGCCGAGCGGGATGGCCGCCGTATCCGTACAAGTTACCCGATTGTGCCCGAATGTTGACTAATCGCGCTACGCTGGCTCAATAGGAAAGAGAAGACACCCGGCTGGGTTACAATCACACAATACGACACCAGGGGTTCAGTTCTCAAGACCTCCGGAGGAGGTTATATTAAGGCGGAAAAGGTTAGATTACAGGGACAAGAGGGAAACATAGGAAGGTGGGCACTTAGACACAACCTTATATTAACCCTAGACAGACCACAGATAAACGCGGGACAAGGCTCACTCACACGGGGTTTGATGGCCAGGAAAGCGGCAGTCGATGGCTCAGGTGCACCTGGCTCCGGGACAGAATCACGTACGGTGGTGTCCAGCAGATGCGGGGAGGTCGCTCAGCGCTCGTGGGTCGCGACTTTGGTGGAGATGCCGGGGAGGTCGCTCAGCGCTCGGGAGGGTGGCGTCTTGTCCTTCCAAGCTCGGGGCGCATCTGACGTCACGTCCGGCGCGGGGCCGCGTATATCCGGCGGGGAGTCACGCCCTCGCTCGTTAGCTCCGCCCCATATGGCATCGGCCCATGGCTTCTCATTGGGTGCGGGGGTTACCGGCTCCGCCCTTGACGAGGGGCCGACAGGGAGCCCCCTTCTGGGTAACCCCGTCGAGCACATGTTCAATGGCGGCCAACCGAGCCGGAGTGAGGACGCAAAGCCGCTGTTGTTGTGGTTGTTGTTGGAGCTTGAGATGATGGGAAGAGATGCGGGGAGGTATGGGAAGGTCCTAAACTCCTACTGGTGCCATATCATCACATTCTGGTGCAACGAAGAGTCATAATTAATGGAAACAAGTCCTTAACTGACATAGATTAAGAATAACTAGCAAGATGTCCTATAATTGTCTACGTGTGGTGCGGGGGACCTGGGCACGACATTTAATGGGGGGATGAAGGGGAAGATCGGCTCTAATGGGTGTTGTTTACAGACAATGGGACTAGGGAATGGGGTAAGGGAGAGTTGGGGAGTATCGGAGAAAATAGGGGAATATTTACAAGCGGATATGGAGGCCAAATTCCATATTCGCAACATTGCACCCTTCTCTACCCTCGGGGCGTCCCGACCCGATAAATTTTTACCTACTTTAGTGTGGCACGCAATGTAGTTCCCTCTACTATTAACTCTACCCTGAGTGCGACAGTTTTACAGATATTCACAAATGAGTAAATATGTCCCCCTGCGACGTTGCACCCTTCTCCTCACAGAAACACACCCACAGGATAACCGAATCCGGAAAGAATTCTCAAACTAAACATACAGCCGGTAGGGAGCATTATTTACAAGACTACGCTGCTATTTACACTACGATCCAGGACCTATCTTTGGAGGAACACATGCAGATGTTATGCATAGAGAGAGCGCGCTTGCCAACATCGATACACCAACCCACGAGTGCTCTGTGGCCGACGGCCTTTAATAACGTGCAGAGCACCCTTTCCCAGCATCAAAAGCACCACCCCACCACCAATCGGTGCAGTCACCATTGTTCATTGGAATAAAAATAAATGCGACAACCCCTAACCCTGCAGGTGTCTCTTGCTCTTCTCGTGGTGCACTTGGTGGTAACTAAAAGTGGTTCACCTGTATGGCATAGGTGCCACGTTGACCCATAGGTCCATCCCCGGGTGGTGCTTGGCCGCAAACGAACTGCGGTCCATTGTGGGTGGCCACAAACATTGCGGTCCATATGGTGTACCGATCCAGGCAGCGAACAGCGAAAGTGCAGGCCCACAACTGCGTCGCCAGCACCTCTCTCTCCTCTCTCTCTACCCCAAAGCCAGATCCTCGGAGGTGGGAGACAACAGAAGAAACAAGTGAGTAAGGTGGTAAGGGCGCAAAAGTGCACGCAATGTAAGGTGATGCACACTGGGGGCACATGGGAACCAGGTGAGACAGGTACGTTCCTATCGTACGCCCCCCCCCCCCCACCAGGTAACCTACATGGCCCCTCCCTTACCCCTTACTGTATCCACAAAACACAACACTACCCATAAACATCTACTTTACAAATCAACAAACATCCCTACTGTCTTCCCCGTTCCTCCCATAAACCAAATTCGTCTTCTCTCCCTCCTAACCAATCAAATTTGCCATTTTCAACTCTCATCAAAATTTGCCATCTCCAACTCAACATCATAATTTGCCATTACCAATTCATCATCAGTCCCTCCTAGGGAGGGAGAGATGGAATCACCCCAATGTCTCATCCACGTCGTGATGCGTCTCACAAATCCACACAGCGATTCATCTCCTGCACAAAACAAAGAAAACACAGGTGTGGAGTCATCATCATCACCACAGGCAAGTGGCTGCGTATGGTGCGACAGGTTCATCAATCCTAACTATCTCCTAAATGACTTTAACAACTTTACACTACCCGGGGTCTTCCTCCGGCCAAACCATTGGCCCTCTTACACTATGGGTTCTAAAAACCAATTCCCATTGGCCAAACTGTGGTGCTCTTCAATTTGGGGTCTCACTCCCCCGATTCATCTCCCGGTGCCCTCGCACAATTTCTGGGCTGCGACGTGTACCTCTCCCAGTGGGTCTACCCACCTGCACACCTCCACCACTGCAGTTGCCTCCGAGCTTACCTGCTCCTCACCCTAACCTAACTACCTGGGGAAGGCCCTCTGGCTCTCTCCCCACTCCGTGCCCTCTCTGGCACTGGGCTGCCCGATCCACACCCGGGATCCTCAGGCACCCACTCACAACTACCGGCTCCCAGAGCCCACCTGCGGCCTCACCTGGCCGACATCCTCACAGTGGTGGAGTGCCCAACCAACTACACACACTAACAGGCTACACGCCCAGCCATTTCCACAACACTAATGCACCCATCCACAACACCATTCTGCAACCGCACCACAAATGCCAATATCCAACCACAATTTACCTGTACCCTCTACCTAACACTTACACTACCCGCCCCGGGTACTCGTGAAAGGGGTCCACCCTTCCCCCATCCACACCTTCGCACCATGCACACCACTCCGTACCACTTACTCCAACTTTTCTCCACACACCTGTACTTGCACACCTGTGCTCTCACACCTGGTGCCACCGGCACCCTTCTCTCCCCAAGCGCATTCGCGCTGATCCACACACTCACTACTCATACACGGCTCCACACACCTGTCCAGTTGCACACCTGTGCAATCACACCTGTTCAATTCTCACAAACACGGCATCATCTCAGCTAACTACTCCCTTCTGAAACTTGCGCTTCCCAGTCGTCCCTTTAAACTATTGCGCTCCCACGTCATTATCATCCATACTAATCTACCTGCGTCCCCACTACAGGTATCAGTCACTAACTAACTTAACGTCACCTACTGTCATCTTCTCTAGATCCCTACCGTTATATCCTAACCCACCCGGGCTAGTTTTCACTGCCATACACCCCATAATCTAGTGCTCCTTTGCCCCCCCATGGGAAGGATGGTGGATTTGCCATCCCACCACATCGGGGGTCTCTCACTACCAATTTTGCACATCAAATTTCAACAAATTAAAAATTTGCCAATCACTACCCATCATCTGCCAATCACTACTGCCAATCCTTTGCCAATCATCAAATTTTGTTTTTCTCTAATTTTGGGTCCAAAACACTAACCTCATCACCCAGTCGACTCACTAATACCTCTCGGTGCGCCAATCCCTGTCCAAAGCCCGGCTTCGTAAAGCCAAGCAATGGATGCTGGTTGTTCTGTGCCAGTGGCTGGCTGCATCCTGCCTTCGGTGCAGGGAAGGAGGTTTACCCGGCCCGAGATCCCACGCACCTTCTCGGCACGGAGCCATCCAATGTCCCGATCTCGACCTGCCGGAATTCCTCAACAAAAAGTGGTCGCCATGACGACTCTTTCTATCGGGCCGCCCGCTCCGCCTAGTGGAGCACGGACGTTCAAAGCGAGGCCCAGCACGGATCGCGCACGGCGGTCCTTTTGAACCCGCCGTGGCTCGGATCCCCGCTGGTTCTCGCGGCACGCGAAGCCCGGCACGCACCGAGGGCCCGCTTCGGCTAAAAGTCGACCTAACCTCTAACCTGTGTAACGTCGATGCTTCACCTGGACGCTTACACCCCGCAGCCCGTTCCTTGCTCACACATCCAGCCGTGCCCATGCTCCTCGTACCTTTCCTTACACACCCAGGTACACTCATTCCACTCACAGCCTTGGTCACACACCTGACCACTGAACACTTTGGCACACATTCGTCGCTCGCACACCTCACCAATACACCTCTTCGCGCCCCCTCCTCGGTCACCTCCTCTGTGACAATCACAGGTGTGCTCTCATTCGCACACCCAACCACGTGCCTCACCACCAACTCCAGCGTGCATTCCCACTCACGCTCTACCATTCCAGGTGTGCATCCTTCCATCCCAGGTGTACATCCTCGCTCACCTGTCACAACTAACTCACGCTCCATGTCACTCTCACTACTTTCACCTCCATTCCTGACAGCGCACTCACCCTTACTCTTGACAGCACACTCTTTCCTCATGCACCTGTCCGTCACACACCTTTCTCGCGCACACTCTCCCGTTACACCCTCTGTAACACTCACCACAGCTGTGCATTCTTCCTTGCCTTTGACAGCGCACTCTTTCCCCATGCACCTGTCCGTCACACACCTTCCTCGCGCACACTCTCCCGTCACACCCTCTGTAACACTCACCACAGGTGTGCATTCTTCCTTGCCTTTGACAGCGCACTCTTTCCCCATGCACCTGTCCGTCACACACCTTCCTCGCGCACACTCTCCCGTCACATCCTCTGTAACACTCACCACACCGCGCTTCCATGTGCCCCCTCGCACACGCGCTACGACCGACTCACTCTCGCCAGCACACTCACTCCTTGGCACGCACTTTTTCCTCACACACCCCAGAGTCGGACTTTCTCGCACACCTCCTTTTTCGCACACCAGACCTGTCGCACACTTCACCAACGGCCTCTCACGAACACCCGGGTCTATCTCGACCCCCAAGCTTCTTAAATCCCCTGGCGCATCATACGCACGACCATATTGGTCACCACTTACACCGGGTCCTCTTTCTCTTCGCTTCTCCTCCATCACCTGCGAATCCCTCATCCGGTTAATGAGCACATCATCACGATCCGAACACAGACTCTGGACCAATTCTTTTACCTCCTCTTTTATCTCTTTCTTATCCTCTCTCCGTCGCTTTTTAATTTCGCTCACCCCTTCTTCCACTTCTTCTAATTTTTGCTTCATCTCCTTCATCTCTTCGTGCGCCCCTTTAAGTTCTTCCTCTAACTCCACTTTATTTTTTTCTATGTGCTCCCGCACCTCCCGCTCTTTAACCTCCATTACCTCTACCACCTTGTCCATTTTCCTCGTCAGGTCCTCATGTACCGTCTGACACTCTTTTTTAATTACCCCTACGTCCTTTTTCATCTCCTTCTGTGTCGATTTTAAACCCTCTATTACCGCTGTGTTCTTCTTTACCTGGTCCCCCAACTCCTTTTGTCCCACTGTCAGTTGTTCTACTCCCAGCGTCAACTCCTCTATACCACCTTGCAATTTTACAGTCCCCTTTCTCACCTCTTTCTCCATGCGCTCCTTACAGTGCCTCACCTCCTCGCGCACTCCTCCGACCTCCTCACTCACTCCTCTTCTGATCTCCTCTCCCATCACTTGCATCTCCTGCCCAGATGCCACCCTCATCTGCTCCATTTCCTCCCTGTGAGCATCCAGTTTGGTTTCTACCCCCATTCTGACCCCCTCTATCTGCTGCTCCATTTGTTTAACTTCCCTTTCCGCTTGGTCCCTCATGTCCCTCAATTTGCCTTCCATACTGTTTTCTAACCCCTCTAACCCATTTTTCACTCCCTCTATCTGATTCTCTTGAGCGGCCATTCTGTTTTCTACCCCCGTTAACCCCTCCTGTATTTCCCCTAATCTATCGTCTAATTTCCCAAATTTCATGTCTAATCCCTTAAAATTATTGTCTAATCCCTTAAAATTATTGTCTAATCCCTTAAAATTATTGTCTAATCCCTCACTGGTACCCCTCGCTTCGTCCCTCATTACCCCCATTTGGCCCTCTAATCGCCCACTATTAACCCTCATTTGCTCACTCTGAGCATCCATCCGGTTCCCCATTACCCCCAATTGCTCACTCTGAGCATCCATCCGGCCCTCCAATCGCTCACTATTCTGGGCCATAAGGGCCTTCATTTGTATAAAAAAAAGTTCCAATCTTCCCAGCGGCGCTACTTCGGTCGCGGGCACGGTGACCAGCGAGGCGCCTTTTTGCGCGCCCGAAGCATCGTGCGCGAGAGCGCCATTTTGTGCACCTGCTACCCCAGCTGTTTCGCTCTCCTCATGTCCCTCAATTTGGTCCTGGACCGACCCTGCCTCACTCTCCCCTACCGGACCCCAGCCGTGTTGATCCGCCATAGCGCGACTTTCAAAATTCGGGTTTTTTTTTTTTTTTTTTTGTAAAACACAATCAAATTTCGCTGTTATAATTTCGAGCGCGTAAACGCGCTCCGGGTCCAATCTCACTCCTCGACACCAATTGTTACAGATACGACTTTGATGGTATGGTGGGCCGAGCGGGATGGCCGCCGTATCCGTACAAGTTACCCGATTGTGCCCGAATGTTGACTAATCGCGCTACGCTGGCTCAATAGGAAAGAGAAGACACCCGGCTGGGTTACAATCACACAATACGACACCAGGGGTTCAGTTCTCAAGACCTCCGGAGGAGGTTATATTAAGGCGGAAAAGGTTAGATTACAGGGACAAGAGGGAAACATAGGAAGGTGGGCACTTAGACACAACCTTATATTAACCCTAGACAGACCACAGATAAACGCGGGACAAGGCTCACTCACACGGGGTTTGATGGCCAGGAAAGCGGCAGTCGATGGCTCAGGTGCACCTGGCTCCGGGACAGAATCACGTACGGTGGTGTCCAGCAGATGCGGGGAGGTCGCTCAGCGCTCGTGGGTCGCGACTTTGGTGGAGATGCCGGGGAGGTCGCTCAGCGCTCGGGAGGGTGGCGTCTTGTCCTTCCAAGCTCGGGGCGCATCTGACGTCACGTCCGGCGCGGGGCCGCGTATATCCGGCGGGGAGTCACGCCCTCGCTCGTTAGCTCCGCCCCATATGGCATCGGCCCATGGCTTCTCATTGGGTGCGGGGGTTACCGGCTCCGCCCTTGACGAGGGGCCGACAGGGAGCCCCCTTCTGGGTAACCCCGTCGAGCACATGTTCAATGGCGGCCAACCGAGCCGGAGTGAGGACGCAAAGCCGCTGTTGTTGTGGTTGTTGTTGGAGCTTGAGATGATGGGAAGAGATGCGGGGAGGTATGGGAAGGTCCTAAACTCCTACTGGTGCCATATCATCACATTCTGGTGCAACGAAGAGTCATAATTAATGGAAACAAGTCCTTAACTGACATAGATTAAGAATAACTAGCAAGATGTCCTATAATTGTCTACGTGTGGTGCGGGGGACCTGGGCACGACATTTAATGGGGGGATGAAGGGGAAGATCGGCTCTAATGGGTGTTGTTTACAGACAATGGGACTAGGGAATGGGGTAAGGGAGAGTTGGGGAGTATCGGAGAAAATAGGGGAATATTTACAAGCGGATATGGAGGCCAAATTCCATATTCGCAACAGTATATATATGTATAAATATATACTTGTATGTTTAAACCCTCAGTCTTTAAAATGGACTGAAGTGTGTGCTTCTAAAGCTATCCGGCCAGGAAGCGAAGCAGTATGCATGCACTCATGGTGTTTAATGCCAATATGAATTTTTCAGGGCAGCACGGCTTTGTTTTTTATTATTGTCATGTCCAACAGTAATCCCACCAACTGGTTGATGCCACAGCAAGGCAGAGGTAATGTGTTTGTGTGGTAGATGGACATTGCTGGAAAATCCGACAAAACGATGTTTACAGTGTGAATGGTGGGACATCCCGCGAAGCTATGTTTACGGATTGAATGGTGGGACATCCCGCAAAACTATGTTAACAGTGTGAATGGTGGGATATCCCATGAAGCTATGTTTACAGAGTGAATGGTGGGATATCCCATGTAGCTATGTTTACAGAGTGAATGGTGGGACATCCCATGAAACTATGTTTACAGAGTGAATGGCGGGACATCCCATGAAGCAATGTTTACAGAGTGAATGGTGGGATATCCCATGAAGCTATGTTTACCGAGTGAATGGGGGGATATCCCATGAAGCTATGTTTACAGATTGAATGGTGGGATATCCCATGAAGCTATGTTTACAGAGTGAATGGTGGGATATCCCATGAAGCTATGTTTACAGAGTGAATGAACCACCACCTTTCGAGGCCATTTTTCCCCGCAGAGCAGGGGGTTTTTTGGGGGGGTTTTTTGTATACAAGATCGAGGCTCGTGAAAGAGCTAACATTAATGACACAAAAAGTCAAACCGACACACAAAACACAAAAGAACAAGGCAGTCAAGATGGGGAGAGAGGGGGAAGGACACAAACACAACATTTGAGAGCAGGGACATCGGGAGGACTTCGCACGACGGAGGATGCCCAGTCGGCTGACTAGCTTTGGAGGCCAGCTTGGAAATGTGGTTTTCCCAAGAAAGATCATGGCAGATAGTGAGACCCAACAGCTTGAGCGACAGAACTTCTTGGAGAGGATTGTTGAGAAAGTAGATGGGAGGGTTTTCCAGTCGGTCCTTTCAGAGAGACATTGTAAGAGTGTGAGATTTGTCAGGATTGAAAGACATGTTCCACTTGTTTGACCAGTCTGTGATTTTGTCCAGGTCTGCAGAGAGTGAGGAGGCTGCAGACTGCCGATCTGAGGGATGAGGAATGGAGCGGCAGAAAGTGGAGTCATCAGCAAAGAGAAAGAGAGGATTTTCCAGAGAGTCGGAGAGATCATTGATGAAGACCAGAAATAGCACAGGGCCCAGAACACTACCTTGGGGAACTCCAGCCAGAACAGGAAGGGGAGATGAGATAAATCCATTCAGGGCCACACGTTGCCTACGACCAGAGAGGAAGTCCGCAAGCCACGAGTGGAGATTTCCATGGATACCATAGGAGGAGAGTTTGGTGAGCAGAGCTGGGTGCCAGACCATATCGAAGGCACGTGATATGTCAAGTGAGACAGCTCTAATTTCCTGTTTGGCATTGAGGACCTCCATCCATTGTTGAGACAGCAGAAGCAACATGTCCAGAGTAGAATGACCTGGTCTGAATCCAAATTGATGATCAGAGATCAAGCCATTGGAGAAGAGGAAGGATTTGATATCCGAAGCAATGATGGATTCCATGACTTTGCTGATAATTGGAAGCAGGCTGATTGGTCTGTAGTTGCAAAGATCTGTTTTTGCACCTTTTTGTGTTAAGTGGTAATGTTTGCTGATTTCCAAGATGCTGGCAGATGACCTTTGGAAAGGTTGGCCTTTTTTGGGAACCGTGGTCCCCTTTTTGAAGCAATGTTTTATGGCCGGATGCCCTTCCTGCCACCAACCCTGTTTGTCGCCTCTTGCGACACACAGGGAATTACCAGTGAACTGGTACTCAATTTGCCAACCTGGGAAGGATGACAGGCTGAGTCAACCCCCCTGGCGTTAATTCAGCGATTGACCGGGATTCAAACTCAGGATCCGAGGATCCCAAGCCGGCACCCTAACCGCTAAACCAACACCAGGCTACAGAGTGAATGGTGGGATATCCAATGAAGCTATGTTTACAGTGTGAATGGTAGGATATCCCATGAAGCTATGTTTACAGGGTGGATGGTGGGATATCCCATGAAGCCATGTTTGCAGAGTGAATGGTGGGATATCCCATGAAGCAATATTGACAAATTGAATGGTGGGATATCCCATGAAGCTATGTTTACAGAGTCAATGGCGGGATATCCCATGAAGCAATATTTACAGATTGAATGGTGGGATATCCCATGAAGCTATGTTTACAGAGTGAATGGTGTGATATCCCATGAAGCTATGTTTACAGTGTGAATGGTGGGATATCCCATGAAGCTATGTTTACAGAGTGAATGGTGGGACATCCCATGAAGCAATGTTTACAGATTGAATGGTGGGATATCCCATGAAGCTATGTTTACAGAGTGAATGGTGGGATATCCCATGAAGCTATGGTGACAGCTTCATGGGATATCCCACCAATCACTCTATGTTTGCAGTGTGAATGGTGAATGTTGTATTGTGTGTGGAACGGCCTGGCAGTGGGTGCAGGTGTTGTTCATGGTGTTGTCGAGTTCATGTTTGTCATGTAACGGTTTTGGTTGGTGTCCACAGCGAAGGCATGAAAGGTGAGTACAATATTCACTATTGTTGGCCTTTGTGCCTCATCACTGGTGTATAGGTGGAATAACCTACTGTTTGTGTAATAGTACTGTATTCATGTGATATCATACTTTTGTTTAACTACTCATGTATGGACTCTGTCTGCAATAATGTTTGAAGAAATATGTTATATACACAAAGAATTAAGTTAAGCACCCCTACACAACGAATAAAGGTAAGCACCCCCTAATATATATTCTTTGTGTATATGTATACATTGGCATATATTCTAAGGTATGTGAGGAACGTGCATTACATCGGGAATGGAACAACCTGCCACAGCAACGCATACGACGGCTTACAGGGTCTATGAGACGTAGGGTTGAGTCAGTGATCCGATCACGTGGGTCCTACACACGTTATTGACGCAAAGATCGCTAGAGGTCTTCTCAGAACAATGACTGTACGTTAGAAAACATAAACGTCATCCACACTGTCCGTGATGGACCTATAGCTCCATACTTAAATTGAGGTGAAAATATGCCTAAAATTCCCAAAAAATTTCACCTTAAATTATTCAGAATAAAATATTGAAAACGGCATGATTGTTATGTTTTTATGTGACCATAATATCACTTCTCCAGAAAATATAGCAATATCATGGGTATATTACACTGTTTTGACGACAACAAACTTGTAATGTGCGAGGTTGTAAAAAAACGGGGGGGGTGCTTAACTTAATTCTTTGTGTATATAAACTCAAATTGTGCAGCAACCACTCTCTTTCAGAATATGGAATGCTGATCCTCCAAGAATGCTGACGAGGTGGGCTGGAAGGATGGCCTATAGGTATGCACATTCACCTGTAAGCTGTCTAACCTGGGTTCAAATCTTGGCCCAGCTACAATTACTGTCATTCTAGTGTCTCACAGGCAGGATGAGACATGAATGTGTGTGATTCCCCTCAGCTGGACGTGAAACTGGGTGTCCTGTCTGACGGCATTAGTTGGTGGAGATTAAAGACCACATTAGTTGGTGGAGGTTAAAGACCCCATTATTTGGTGGAGATTAAATACCCCATTAGTTGGTGGAGGTTAAATGCCCCATTAGTTGGTGGAGATTAAATACCCGATTTGTTGGTGGAGGTCAAATACCCCATTAGTTGGTGGAGGTTAAATACCCCATTAGTTGGTGGAGGTTAAATACCCCATTAGTTGGTGGAGGTTAAATACCCCATTAGTTGGTGGAGGTTAAATACCCCATTAGTTGGTGGAGGTTAAATACCCCATTAGTCGGTGGAGGTTAAATACCCCATTAGTTGGTGGAGATTAAATACCCCATTAGTTGGTGGAGGTTAAATACCCCATTAGTTGGTGGAGGTTAAATACCCCATTATTTGGTGGGGGTTAAATACCCCATTAGCTGGTGGAGGTTAAATACCCCATTAGTTGGTGGAGGTTAAAGACCCCATTAGTTGGTGGAGGTTAAATACCCCATTAGTTGGTGGAGGTTAAATACCCCATTAGTTGGTGGAGGTTAAATACCCCATTAGTTGGTGGAGGTTAAATACCCCATTAGTTGGTGGAGGTTAAATACCCGATTAGTTGGTGGAGGTTAAATACCCCATTAGTTGGTGGAGGTTAAATACCCCATTAGTTGGTGGAGGTTAAATACCCCATTAGTTGGTGGAGGTTAAATACCCCATCAGTTGGTGGAAGTTAAATACCCCATTAGTTGGTGGAGGTTAAATACCCCATTAGTTGGTGGAGATTAAATACCCCATTAGTTGGTGGAGGTTAAATACCCCATGAGTTGGTGGAGATTAAAGACCACATTAGTTGGTGGAGGTTAAAGACCCCATTAGTTGGTTGAGGTTAAATACCCCATTAGTTGGTGGAGGTTAAATACCCCATTAGTTGGTGGAGGTTAAATACCACATTAGCTGGTGGACGTTAAATACCACATTAGTTGATGGAGGTTAAATACCACATTAGTTGGTTGATTCAAGTGTAGAGTCGGCAAGCTATCACCAGCACCCTGAACAAATAAATTATAAATCTTTCTCCTAGCCTACACGGGGCACTGCATCAGCCTTTGTGCCATAGCCACGTCCTCCTGCAGCCCTCAGCCAATATTCTACTCTTGCTGCAACTACTGCAGATGCTGCAACAACCAGTACTTTCTTCAGAAGAAGAAACTACTGTAGACACTTCATAAATACGCCATTCACTTTTATAGATGCATCACATATGCAACAAAAATGGAAGAATTTCGAACTCTTCCCTTCACCTTTTTGGGGGCAATCTGGATATTTTGTGGGAAAACTGCTTTCCATGGATTTATTAGTTAAAGATACAGGACACCCTTGTCTGAATAACTTAATATGGAATTGGCACAGAGCACACTTACATTGCTGAAAAGCTTTGATGTTTGATATTCCAGGTAAACGACCAGGTGCCGACAAAGCTATAATTATTTGACTATTCATATGACTCTACATATCTTGGGAATTACTAATGTAACAACATACAGTAATTAAATGGTTCCTTAAGAAATGTAATTTGATGTGGAGAAATGTACAAAACTTGTAGATTATGATGCAAAACATTTTTGAAATATCACAAAGTACAACTTTCATGGCTCAACATTTCCTAACAAATCAACTTGGTTTGAACCAATGGGACAAAAGCAATTAATTTGGCTGCGTAGTACAAGCCTTGCACAGGTCCTCAAGAGAAACACTACATCATATATGTTAGTGTATTTGTAGCCGGCGAAGCCGGTGTTGTGAATGAACGCGTACGTATTATGTTGAAAAGCCAGATTTTGCTGGATCCCTTCAGAATTTCGAAGCTTTGACGCACCAAATCACCCCATGGAGGACGCCATCTTCCGGAATGCAGAGGTATGCATAACAATTGCGAAAAAGTTCAATAGGAGTTTGTTTCACCCGTCTTTTTTTGATTCACATTCTTATGCACCTCTAATTTGTAATTAAAATACTTTAAGACCAACCTCGTTCCCCGGGCCCGCACGGGCCCTGGTTATCTTCAACGAAAATCGTCACCAAACACCGGAACCAATGAGATTCGAGCATTTGAAAAAATATTTCAAAAACCAAATCACTCCATGGAGGCCGCCATCTTGCGGATGCGGAAGTATGCATAAACAATTGCGAAAAAGTTCAATAGGAGTTTGTTTCACCGGTATTTGTTTGATTCACATTCTTATGCACCTCTAATTTGTAATTAAAATACGTTAAGACCAACCTCGTTCCCCGGGCCCTGGTTATCTTCAACGAAAATCTTCACCACACACCGGAACCAATGAGATTCGAGTATTTGAAAAAATATTTCAAAAAAGCTTATTACGCGTTTCGGAGGCTGAAAACGGCCTCAAATATTCTAAAATTGATGAAGAATTATTTTTTAGAAATCTCGCGGCCGCAGGGGAAAGTTTTTCACGGCCGGAAATATCCGAAGTTGAGACGGAATTCACCGAATTAATCAAGAAGGAAATTTTAAAATTTTTAATCTCATCCAGAATGCAAATGGTGTCATTTTGAACTAGGTACGGTACCTACTACACCTACCTACTACCAACTACCTAACCTACTGATGCCATAGTGATGGGTAAAATAGTGGCAAGAGGCTTTGGCTTCGCCGGCTCATTGCGGCTTTGCAGTCGAGTACTAGTATTTTGAGAGAAAAGAAAGATGAAATATACTTCAAATATCAGTGCATCACAGCAAAAACAAAACAGGATGATAAACACACACACCTCCCCATTTAAAACAAGCCTTACACACGACAGACCCTCCAAAATGAAACCCAGCATGCACATGCCATGCAGGAATGCCATCGCAAGGTCAGTCTGAGTCCGGTATTTGGTGATGATTAATCAAGGATCATATTATGTTAACCTTCATTTTCTAACATGCATGTAATTACAACCTTACAGACTCCCATTGGCACAACAAATAAGGTTTCTTCCCCTGGTATCTATTGGAAGTCAAGGTCATAGATTACTTGTATGGACCCCAGAACCCCACCCTCCCCTTTATCCCCTCCCAGCCCCCCAACATCGTTTTACCCCTCTCTGCTTCTGTCTTTCCCAGCTGTTTGCACATTACTGTTTTTAATAGAATGGTGATTTCCGCATTTGGAGTGGCGTGCTGATGAGGAGGGGAGTGTCGTTGAAGCTGAAGGGAAAGGGAAAGGTTTATGCTGCATGTTTGAGAAGTGTTATGATCTCGGTCCAAATGGACCATATGCTGTCGCTCATGGGCGACGAAACCCCGAACGCTCTATTCCGGGCGTTATTTCGACGCCAGCTGCCGGCACGAGTACGCCTCGCGTTGGCCGGTTCTGCGACAACGGAACCCCGAGCGCTCGCGGCCGAGGCCGACAAGTTCTACGCGGCTTTGGACAAGCAGCGCGCGTAACACCGCGCTTCATTGGTTATTAGTAGAAGTGTTATGTGTTATGATGTGTTATGATGTTAAAGTAGAAGTGTTATGATCGAGACATGGGTAATGAACGTAGAGCAGCAACGGAGGCTGGAAATGCGAATGGTTCGGTGGATGTGCGGAGTGTCGCTGAGAGAGAGGAAGACAAATGATGAATTGTGAAAAATGATGGGAATAGAGCCTGTGATTGATGCTGTGAAGAGGAACAGGTTGAGATGGTTTGGTCATGTGTTGAGGAAGGATGAAAGTGACTGGTTGAAACGAGTGATGGAAATTAATGTAGAAGGAAGTAGAGGACAGGGAAGACCGAGAAAGACTTGGCTAAAGATGGTGGAAGAAGAAATGCGGGCAAGGGGGTTAGCAAGGGGAGATGCAGAAAATAGGGCAAAATGGAGAAGATTGTCATGGGGCCCGCCAGGCTAACCCCCGCTCTAGCAGGGAAAATGGCCTTAAAATGCATGTTGTTTTTGTTGGTGATTTCCGCATTTGTAAGATTTTAGTGATAACTTGTGCTGTGTAACGAGGGTCTCCTTATCATATGATGTAGACACGTTATCCTGCTTCAGTTTGGTATTTTATTACTTTATGCATATACTTGATTAGTGGGTGGTTCATGTGCAGCCACTCAGCTGCTGGTTGTATCATTTTTCTGTGGGCGCGTCTGCCACTTATACAATGCCTCTCTATAACCAGTTATCTGGTACTCATTTTGCCGACCTCGGAAGGATGACAGGCTGAGTCAACCCCACCTGGCGTTAATTCAACAGGATTAAAACTCAGGACCTTCGGATCCCAAGCCCGCTGCCCGAACCACGAGGCCAACACCAGGTGATAATTGATTAGTAAATGCAATACAAGACTTTCAAAATGATGCAATCTACCCCAGAATGCTCGGCAGATTCGGACCGAGCAACAGTGGTCACCGGGGAATGGGGTAGGGAACGTATACAGTGTGGGCCAGGTAAGGATTGTTACATAACATGGCGCCCAAGGTGAGTGCTGTTACAAACATTTTTTGTTTGGTTCTGGGGGCGCAAAATAAATTATACGAGACATTTGCATCTATTGGTGAAAGCAAAACCGTCGGTGTGTATGCTCGCGTGTGCATGTGTGTGTGCGCGACTGCGCGTGTGCTATCAACTGCCGCTGCTCACTTATACGTGTGTGCGCGACTGCGCGTGTGCTATCAACTGCCGCTGCTCACTTATACCAACTTGAAATGGTACGGACTTTACTCCTCCCCTCCTCCCACCTCTCCTCTCCTCTACGGATATTTCTTGTATTGCCCATAGTTCCGCGAGTCCGATTTGCATTGAAGAACAGTACAATTATGGTGAAACATTTTTAAATTACCACTCTTTTGTCGAAATGCTGTTTAAAAACGATTTGATTTACAGATTTCACAGGAGTAACAGCGGGGTAAAGGTGCCCAGTGAGCAGAACTGAGTCACTGCAAACGCACACAGCGCATGTCCAGACGATCGGAGAGGCAGGTAGTTTATGAGAATGAGGAACAAGAATGAGGCCAAAATACTGTCTTTGGGCCTTCACTAGGATACAGGAGGAGAGGGATCCATCGATGGCAACACATCGACTGCATGAGTGGAGGAAGTCATAAATCCAGGAATGAAGGTGGCCTTGAATGCCACAGGCAGATAACTTGGCAAGCAAAGCAGGATGCCAAGGCAGCAATCCCGGTGCTCCTGGTCAGAGCACGCATCATTGGAATGTTCTCCTTAACTCTACCTCTATGTTAATCAATCCAATGAGGCCTTCATTCTGTGCATCGCCTCATCCACCCTCATTTAAAGTAATTTGTTTTTTCTTTCTGGCTGTACCTGTTTCAACTTCTCCATATATGGTGTGCAGCATTCAAAGGACAATAACTTCAGTGACCTCACTGCATTTTAAACATGACCCATGTATTTCTAGGTTGCACTGAAATATTGTGCCATGTCTGCCATGTCCAGCTTCGTTTTACACATATTTACCAAGCGTAATAGTTGTAAGAATTTTTCTTTTTAATTTGTACATTATGAATTAAAGGCATATTTTTGATATCACAGACTTTGTGGAACGAGTCTCACTTCCTGTTGAATTTATTGGCCATTTTAATCACAAGGTTATCTGAAAGTTCTACACCGGCTTCATGATTGTGATGTTTCCGCTTTTGGGAATGGTTTTGTTGTGACTTCACCTTCAGTGCACCATGTGGATGGTCTTTACCTTTTGATGACCGTTCGGTACAAGATTACAAATTTGAAACGTCTGATTAAATCTTTCATAATTCCTTTCCAATCTGACAGGTGCATTAAATTAGATTTTGACAAATTTTTTTTTTTTACAAGGTCTAAGGCTCGTAGGGAAGCTGCCACACACACACTGACATACAGATGACGACACGAGACAACACAACAATGTTAGACAAGACAAAGAGCCACTGAGCTAGGGGGAAATGCTGTCAAATCCGCCGGTGTCGCAAAATAAATCCGCCCCCGTATAAACTCTCCCCCCAGCGAATCTGTACCGGTATAAACTCTACCCCCGGCGAATCTGTACCGGTATAAACTCTCCCCCCGGCGAATCTGTACCCGTATAAACTCTCCCCCCGGCGAATCTGTACCAGTATAAACTCTCCCCCCGGCGAATCTGCACCGGTATAAACTCGCCCCCCGGCGGATACGTTTCTCGCCCCCAACAGAATAGAATCGCCCCCCATTCTCGTTTACATTTCCATTAAATAAAACATATTTGCTGAGCATTTTCTCAACAAATAAGGTCTTGGCATTTCAATACGCGCATTATTTATTTATTATTTATCACAATTGATATAATATACAGAAAGCAGATAAGGCATCGCGTGATTTTTTAATATAAATAATGATTATTTCAGTTGTTTGACATGAACCTGTTACTCCGAATTTAAATATAATTACAATACAATTATCTCAATTATTTAACCCCACAACACCTGTCAATCGAAACAAGGATGTAAATATCTACCTATATGAACTGAACTTTTATTACTCTCTTGCATTGCCGTGTGACGCTGCATATAAGAGGACATATACAATTATGCATATACAATTCTACAGGATGTTGGGAAGTGTGTGCACGTGCCATAGATATGAATTTTTTTCACTATTATATACATGTGACATTTTGAAGCAATTATGGGCCTCAAGTTGTAGATTAATTGTAAAAGAACTCTTCCACAATCACCAAGAGCCATACAATTGTTACACTTATTTCCAAGTTTGAATATCTGCTGAAACATGTACATATATATTATGAGGGGGCGATTTTGTCACGGGGGAGAGTCTATTTCGTGGCAGGGGGGCGAATCTATTTTGAGGGGGGCGAATCTGTACCGGTACAGAATCGCCGGGGGGCGGATCTGTTTCGGGGGCGGATGTTTCGGGGGCGGATCTGTTTCGTGACACCGGCACTACACTCTGAGTATCAGCCATGCCACAAAAGTTGCACCACCTTTTTAACCGCACTCAGCAGGGCATTGCCTAAGGAGTAATTTCCTCATCCCCATGGATGAAAACCTGTGGGGATTGTCTGTGCTCTTATCCTTTTGAATGCTGAATATCAAGCAAGAGAGCACCACATACCATTTTGAAATACTCGGTTTCACTTGGCCGGGGTTTGAACCGCTGACCTCCCAGGATGCAAATCTCACCATTACACCACCGACTCTGGTGATGCTTTATTTGTTTTTATTATTTAAGAAGTCATTGCATTTTAAAAGACATCATGGGACATCTATTTATTACGTACATACCACTCAGATGTACTGTGGACATAGCAGCACAGTCAACAGTGCATGATGGAGAGCTTAACCTCTTGCCAAAGAGCACACTCCAGCTGTTACAATCACAGGGACATCAGACTGTCACGATGTAAAAATCAACACAAATATCGAAACCCCCCACTATGTGTCTTTGATAACATACTGGACATCCTGTTTGGACAAGGGAGTAAAGATCGGAAATTTCACAATATCCCCTTAATATATATCTAAAAACTATAATAACCGCTTTGTGTATATTTGTGCATATATCGAACTACATTATAATATCCCCTTTGTGTATATATTACAACATTATAATATCCCCTTTGTGTATATATTACAACATTATAATATCCCCTTTGTGAATATTTTACAACATTATAATATCCCCTTTGTGTATATATTACAACATTATAATATCCCCTTTGTGAATATTTTACAACATTATAATATCCCCTTTGTGTATATATTACAACATTATAATATCCCCTTTGTGTATATATTACAACATTATAATATCCCCTTTGTGTATATATTACAACATTATAATATCCCCTTTGTGAATATTTTACAACATTATAATATCCCCTTTGTCTGTTTATTACAACATTATAATATCCCCTTTGTCTGTTTATTACAACATTATAATATCCCCTTTGTGTGTGTATTACAACATTATAATATCCCCTTTGTGTATATATTACAACATTATAATATCCCCTTTGTGTATATATTACAACATTATAATATCCCCTTTGTGTATATATTACAACATTATAATATCCCCTTTGTGTATATATTACAACATTATAATATCCCCTTTGTGAATATATTACATTATAATATCCCCTTTGTGTATATATTACAACATTATAATATCCCCATTGTGAATATTTTACAACATTATAATATCCCCTTTGTGTATATTTTACAACATCATAATATCCCCTTTGTGTATATATTACAACATTATAATATCCCCTTTGTGTATATATTACAACATTATAATATCCCCTTTGTGAATATTTTACAATATTATAATATCCCCTTTGTCTGTTTATTACAACATTATAATATCCCCTTTGTGTGTATATTACAACATTATAATATCCCCTTTGTGTGTATATTACAACATTATAATATCCCCTTTGTGTGTATATTACAACATTATAATATCCCCTTTGTGTATATATTACATTATAATATCCCCTTTGTGTATATATTACAACATTATAATATCCCCTTTGTGTATATATTACAACATTATAATATCCCCTTTGTGTATATATTACAACATTATAAAATATCCCCTTTTTGAATATTTTACAACATTATAATATCCCCTTTGTGTATATATTACATTATAATATCCCCTTTGTGTATATATTACATTATAATATCCCCTTTGTGTATATATTACAACATTATAATATCCCCTTTGTGTATATATTACAACATTATAATATCCCCTTTGTGTATATACTAGGGCATGCCCGTACTATATATATATCTAAAATTATATCCCCCCCTCTATTTACATGAAATGGTTTGGTCCATTCGCAAAGCCAAAGCGAACGGCTTGCGAGTACGGTGACAATCCCCCCCCTCTATTTACATGAAATGGTTTGGTCCAAAGCGAACGGCTTGCGAGTACGGTGACAATCCCCCCCCTCTATTTACATGAAATGGTTTGGTCCAAAGCGAACGGCTTGCGAGTACGGTGACAATCCCCCCCCCTCTATTTACATGAAATGGTTTGGTCCAAAGCGAACGGCTTGCGGAGTTTGGTAAAGAAATCGCCATAGCTCGGTAACTACTTGTCCGATTAATATGAAACCTTGAAAAGGCACATCCTCGGGTCCCCAGCAATATACCTGGCAAGTTTCAAGTATATCGGACCCGTGGTTGTCGAGAAACAGCGGTCACAGACAAACACACAGACACACAGACATACACACAGACACACAGACATACACACAGACACACACACAGAGATTACTGGAATTATAGATAGATTACAACATTATAATATCCCCTTTGTGTATATTGTTGCGGATATGAGGACTGTATTTTTTTTATTGTGTGCTTTATTATTATTATTGTTTATTCTGCACCTCCTGCCTCCGGAGTTGTGTAAAGGTCAAAGGGCGTCCCATAATTAGTCCAAAAGCATACACGTCAGCCAATCATAGAATACCCCTGTTCGATAGTTATATCTTATTATGTGTTTTAGGGTAAGGCTGTGTCTCCCATTAATTGAAATACTCCATTGCACCAGTGAAAGAGATAGATTCCCTTCATTCCCATTCCCAAAACCTCCATTTCCCCTTTCGTCATTGCCAGGCCTCGATCACCATTGCCAATTACATCCCCTCCAATTGCCGCCATTGACCACGAGGCAGGGTTGGTGAAGAAAGGCGGGTCCCCACCTCGTCAGGGAGGGGAGGAGTGAGCCAGCCCCACTCGACCAACCATGAACAAGGGGTTTGGCTTGAGAGGGCGGAGAGAGAACGTTTGGGGGAGGTTCGAAAAGGTTGAGGGGCGGGGCCTATATAACCCACCGGCGGGGCGTTCCCAAGTGCAGACGAGAGGGAGTCCAAGCAGTTGAGACAAGGAGGGAGAGACATGAGATGGGCTGAGAAAGGAGAGGAGCTTTTAAGAGAGTCGCAAAAAGGTCCAAGGCAGATGAGCTGAGAAGAGAGAGGGTCCAAGAAAGAGCTGAGTTGTGAGGTCCAACAAGCAGAGATCATCCAAGGAAGCACCAAGCCTGCTATTCGTCACCTTGCTCGGGAGCGGCAGCGTCTACAGCAGCAGCAGCAACAACGCTCGCCAGCTGCTTAGGGGCCTGGACGGCAGTTCGGAGCAGGGCCGCGAAGGAACGGCGGCTGCCCAACGTGCGGATCGTGCTGCCGGACCCAGTGGACTTTCCTCTCCTTCCAGCCAATTCCTGTCATCATTCCCTGTGTGAGTCGTCTTTGTTTGTTCTGTCCTGGGTAGGTAATTAAGCTTGTATAAGCTAAAGATTTCACTGTGTCACCTGCGTCTCATGTCCCTGTAAATAAACGTGACTGCTTTCTTCTTGCTTATATGTGTGTAAATAATAAACCCAGTTACGCTTCTGTACGTCTTCTTCCTCTTTGCATTCGGTCGCTTTAGAGTTTTCCATATTGAGCAGCTGCGGTGCGATACGGCCAACGTTTGGGGTTGAATCGGGTTAGTCGGGGAATAACTGTTCGGTCGCGGAGCCTCCGCTCGGCAAATATAACATCTTTAACCGCGTACCGTAACAATATATTACAACATTATAATATCCCCTTTGTGTATATATTACAACATTATAATATCCCCTTTGTGTATATATTACATTATAATATCCCCTTTGTGTATATATTACAACATTATAATATCCCCTTTGTGTATATACTAGGGCATTGCCCGTACTATATCTATATCTAAAATTATATCCCCCCCCCTCTATTTACATGAAATGGTTTGGTCCAAAGCGAACGGCTTCCGGAGTTTGGTAAAGAAATCGCCATCGCGTGCACAAACGCGCAGGAAAGCGAATGAATCGCAAATTCGTTTTTATTAGTTTTAAAACATAGTTTAACGCCAACATAGCGCCAACATAGTTTGCAAACGTGAAATAAATGAATACGCTCTCAAATGTGCCGTCCGAGGCAGCGTGTGTTCGGCACGTTCGGCACACGCGATAGTTCGCTGCTCGCTGATTGGTTGAATCGTTTTTTGGACATAGCTCGGTAAGTACTTGTCCGATTAATATGAAACCTTGAAAAGGCACATCCTCGGGTCCCCAGCAATATACCTGGCAAGTTAAAAGTATATCGGACCCGTGGTTGTCGAGAAACAGCGGTCACAGACAAACAAACGTACAAACGTACAAACGTACAAACAGAGATTACTGGAATTATAGATAGATTACAACATTATAATATCCCCTTTGTGTATATATTACAACATTATAATATCCCCTTTGTGTATATATTACAACATTATAATATCCCCTTTGTGTATATATTACAACATTATAATATCCCCTTTGTGAATATTTTACAACATTATAATATCCCCTTTGTGTATATATTACAACATTATAATATCCCCTTTGTGAATATTTTACAACATTATAATATCCCCTTTGTGTGTTTATTACAACATTATAATATCCCCTTTGTGTATATATTACAACATTATAATATCCCCTTTGTGTATATATTACAACATTATAATATCCCCTTTGTCTATATATTACTACATTATAACATCCCCTTTGTGTATAGATTACAACATTATAATATCCCCTTTGTGTGTTTATTACAACATTATAATATCCCATTTGTGTGTTTATTACAACATTATAATATCCCCTTTGTGTATATATTACAACATTATAATATCCCCTTTGACGACATTGTAAGTATTCTCGAGTTAAGAAAATAAGAACGACCTGTGTAAACAAGAACTAGTGGAAATGTGAAGCGATTATGTACTTAGTTCTTGCTCCATTGATATGATGATTTGTCATTGATGTTATATATACATATTTATTACAGAGCAAATGTATATGGTTATGTGTGTGTGTATGTATGTATACATGTATGTATGTATGTATGTATGTATGTATGTACATTGTACAGTTGTGGCCAAAAATATTGGCACCCTTTCACTTTTTTCAAATAACTCACAATTTTCTCGAAAAATAAGTTGAAATTGACAAAATTATTTGGTCTTCACAATTCGTTATTTCACTGTTAATATTACAGAACCTTTGTTTTTGATTCAGAACTTAATATATCTGTTTCAATCATAAAATACAAAGAAATGGTGTTGACAAAATTATGGACACCCTCGACTTATTTGGTAGCACATCCTTTGGACAAAATAACTACAGTCAAGCGCTTCCTATAGCCATGAATGAGCTTCCTCCACCTCTCTACTGGCAGTATGGCCCAAACTCTTCTTGTGCAAACTGCTCCAGTTCTCCCAGATTTGAAGGTCACCTTCTCCCAACTGCTGTTTTCAGATCTCCCCACAGGTGTTCAATGGGATTTAGATCTGGACTCATTGCTGGCCACTTCAGAACCGTCCAGCGTTTTGTCTTGAATCATTCCTGGGTGCTTTTTGAAGTGTGTTTGCGGTCATTGTCATGTTGCAAGACCCATGACCTTCGACGGAGACCCAGCTTTCTGACACGGGGTTGAACGTTGCGCTCCAAAATGCCTTGGTAATCTCCTGATTTCATGATGGCATGCACACATTCAAGGTACCCAGGGCCAGAGGCAGCACAGCAACCCCAAAACATCACTGAACCTCCTCCATGTTTGACTGTAGGGAAGGTGTTCTTTTCTTTGAAGGCTTCATTTTGTTTTCTGTAAACATAGAGATGATGTGCTTTACCAAAAAGCTCTAATTTGGTCTCATCTGTCCACAGGACATTCTCCCAGAAGGAGTTTGGTTTGTTCAGGTGTGTTTGGGAAAACTCCAGTCGGGCTTTCTTATGTCTCTCTCTCTCTCAGCAGTGGGGTCCTGGGTCTCCTACCATATAACCCCCCTTTCATTGAGTTGGTGACGGATGGTGCGAGTTGAAACTGTCGTACATTGTGTTTGAATGTCAGCTTGAATCTGTTTAGCAGTTGATAGAGGTGCTTTCTCCACCATTTGAACAATCCTTCGCTGCAATCTTCGATCAAGTTTTCTCTTGCGGCCACGTCCAGGGAGGTCGACTACAGTGTCATGGGCCTTAAACGTCCTGATAACATTGTGTACGGTGGACACAGAAACATCAAGGTCTCTGGAGATGGACTTGTAGCCTTGAGATTGTCCATGCTTGGCTACAATCTTGTGTCTGATCTATTCAGTCAATTCTCTGTTATTCTTTCTTTTCTCCATGCTCATTGAGGTACACACAGTGACACAAAACTACAGAATGACTCCTTTTCTCTTTTCAAACTGGTTGAATGAGTGATTTTTATATTGCCGGCACCTGCAACTCACTACAGTTGAGTTCCATTCCAAAGTAAAGGAGAATCACCTGCTTGAAATCTAATTATTTCTAACAATTTCTAAAAGGTGCCAATAATATCATCCGGGCCATGTTAGGATTTCTGTGTGGAATAAGCTAAGATTTAGTAATTTTTTCAGTTTTTTTTTTTTCTGCTGCAAACTAAAGAAATACATATGTGGATAGGGGAGAGGCAGGTTAGTTGATACAGTAGGTTAGTTGATACAACCTTCCTCCTAGCCCGCAGAAATGAAACTTGTGTAAATGCTGCCCTCTGTTGTTAGCTAGTTGCATGACATATCATTGATAAGTAGGTCAAGAAGTTACAGACAAAGAAAGGGTGTGATTCTCCAAAAAAACCTGATTTGTGTCCTCCTGAATAAAAATGCCAACAAAAGGTAAGATCAGTTATTTGATAATACTACATAGATTTCACAGTTCTCATTGGTTGATTATACCTTGTGAAAGTGGTTTTCAGCCTACGCTGCTTTGATTGCCAGGATAATACACATAAGCATGTGGGCAACATGTGTTGCAGAAAACCCATGAACGGGTTAGATCAGGGGTTCTTAACCTTTTTCCCTGTCAAGACCCCTAACGGATTGCCCACGATGTCCCCATACCTCCTTCGCCAGACTGTTGACTGACCAAGGCACACCAAAGGTGCGCATAGCTCGGGGGAACTGGGGGCATGTCCCCCTAGAATTTTTTTGATTTCTAGGTGCTCTGTGGTGCATTCTGTGGGGTGTTTTTACTTTAATTGTCTTTTTTTTTGGGGATGAAAATTGGTAACTTATTACCCAGAAAATGGGCCAAGTTTGGGGATCCGCGCCTGGTTACCAGTCCCATTAGGTTCCAGTGTGACTTCAAAATATCTCAATGGCTTAGTTTTACATATGGATAATTAGGAACAGAACAGGAAAGAAAATCATTAGGATTTTATCCCTATTTATTTCTTTGCTTGTTAACAAAGAAACAAAACAAACTATAAACGTGTAATTTATTACGAGTCACATACCCCCAGATTTTGGTCCCCATATCCCCAAGGGGTATGGATACCCCAGGTTAAGAACCCCAGGGTTAGATGATAGTCTGAGTAGGTTAGTTGATACGCGTATCTCCAGGGTTAGTTGATGCCGACCTGCATCAACTAACCCATTCATTTTCGTTTTTCTTACAAGATAATGCTGTAGCCATTTGTAACTGGGCTTCATACATCATAATATATTGTTATGAATTTGGGGTAGAGGGAATATCTAGATCTACGTAGATCTGTGTAGGTATCATGCTTCGTCTGTCATGGGTAGCTAGAACCACCTCAATGTACAATAAGTAGTTCTGTGTTTAGCCCGGTTTGTCAGATCAAGTGTATACCTGTGAACCTACAAGGATGTTCGTGTGTTAAATAGTTGTCGGGACTAAGATAAGACCCCTGTGTGTCAGACCTTCCTTTGTCCCTTATGGCAACGTACTCTTATAGACACTTAGATAGGCCCTCAGTGCACCACATTAATTAAATCCCCTCCCTTACGATAAAACTGACCGGAAAGACAAGCAGGCAGCGGCCGCGCAGTGGTACACCATGGCCTTCAGACATTGCACAGGCAGGCTGGGAGCCACGCCTAGGCAGGACTCTTGATTGGCCAGGGGAAGGGGCGAGCAATAAGCAGGGCACCGATTGGCAGAGTAGGGGAGGATGTGTGATTGGTTGAGGAAGGGACAAAAAGCTTCCCCGTGATTGGAGGGTAAAGAAGGACTTGTGGTTGGCCACCGACCAATGGCATGGGAGCAGGGCGCCAAGCGCTCGACCAATGGGAGGGGACGGAGGAGATCAGAAGATTCGGGAAGGTGAGAAGCGACGGACTGGTTGGAGGAAAAGCGAGCTGACGTCAGAAGATTGCGAGTAAAACCGCTCGCTCGCCGGCATTTTGCCCTTCACTCTCTTCTTCCCTTGGCCTTCTCGTTCCTGGTTCCTCCCTGCCCAGAACTCTTCCCTTTGCCTCTTGCCTTCCCTTGACTGTCCCTTCATTTGACCTGTTCGTGCTTGACCTGTTCTTGCCTTTGAACTTTGGTGGAGAGACCTGTGCCGACGATTCTCTTCCCCTGCGTTCACATACGAACGACGAGCGAGGCTTGGGTTGGAGCGCTGATGAGCGATCGCGCGGGTGCGCCGAGGGCCGCTCCGCGCCAATGACAAGGCAGTTCCCGCCAACACCAACGCAGCATCGGACGAACGCACTCGATCCCAGACCATCCTTGACGAGGACACACACTGCAGACAGATAAGACGCATCCACATCACGATGAGACATTTATTTTATTCATCTTCTCACATTGTCTCGTCTTGTATCTTGCATTTATTCTGTGCGGGGACGTCCCAAGTTAGGATTTATCTTCTTCCGTCGCGTCCATTGTTCTCGGCTCCGTAAAATAAACGCGCTTTCTTTTTGTACATAAATCTCGTTTTGGTTGATTTATTAATCGATTTCAGATTGAAGACGCCTGCAGCCGTGAAGGTAAGTCGGCATAGTTCATTCCGTCTCGTGTATGAACCGCCATCAATTGGGATAAACGCCTCCAAGTAAGATCGAGTCCATCCGCGATCCCACGGTCTTAACCATGAGGGGAATCACGCGACAATATGTAGGCCGATATAGCCTACATTGTACATCTTTAGAATATAAGAGTTGTGTCCATCTGAGTTGTGAATCTTGTTCCTTTCCTGATATTTGATGCTTGCAGATTCATGTTTGGCAGATCTTTTTTTTCTCTCTAACTTAACCTTTAGCCCTATTGTTAGATATACTTTACATTACCTATGTGCACATAGCAGGTATACAAAATGCATAAATAACAAACAAACAGCTTTAATTAACAGTGCTCATTGACTCTGAAAATACCATTAGTACAAATATTATACAGAAATGATGGTATGTAGCCTAGTTTGATGTGTATCTGTAATTATGTGCATGCTAATTTGTTACCATTGGCAGAAATACCATGTAAATCAATGCATCATCTAACTCATTCACCATATAAATCAATGTATCATCTAACCTACCAAGGTGTATCAACTAACCCACTTGGTCAGGTCAGATGATACGTTTGACAAACAGTTTTTTTGTGAGCCACCATTCCAAGTTTGATAATGCAGTGGATCTGGCATGCTTCACAGATATGTACAAGACCCTGATATTTCTTTTGGACAATTCATGAATCCTGTCGAGCTAACAATCTTCATTATTGGCCAACATAACTGAAAAGTTATGGTCTCATAACTGAAAAGTTGGTCTCACTATTTGCCATGAACTTTCCTGGGAAAACCACATTTCAAATCTGGCCTCCAAAGCCAGTCGCCGACTGGGCATCCTCCGTCGTGCGAAGTCCTTCCTTGGCACACCTGAGCTCCTCACCACATACAAGGCTTTCATCCGCAGCTCTATGGAATACTGCTCTCCCCTCTGGTCTGGTGCTCCTGCCTCACACCTAGCCCGTCTTCACGCTGTTGAAACCAAAGCGTTCAGAATCATTGGAATCTCCCACGATGAAGCTAACTCCAAGGGCCTTTCACTCACTCACCACAGGCAGGTTGGTGGTCTTTCCGTCTTCTACCGACTCCTCTCTGGCCTTGCCCCCCCAGCCCTCTCTGGGCTCTGTCCCCCAAATATTCCTACAGGTCGCACAAGATCTGCCTGCAACCCTCTTATGGTTAAACTGCCAAAATCAAGACTTTCTGCTCACCTTCACTCCTTCATTCCTCTTTTCTCCCGCCTCTGGAACAAACTCCCTCACTCTCTTCAATCCCACTCCACCCTCCAGGTCTTTAAAACAGCTGTTCACCACCATCTCTTATCCTCCCCCATCCAAAACCTTGATCTTTTCTACCCCCGCTAATTTCGGCCCCCATGTGTTTTATACCTCTCCCCCCCCCCCCCTCCCCACGCCTCCTGCCTTCAGTATACAAAAAAAAAGAAAAAAAAAAAGTGTATCAACTAACCTGCCTCTCCCCTACCAAAAGATTTTTAGCTGCGACGAGCAGCTCTATGAGAGGGCCGTGTTGTTGTTCTTGTTGTTGGGGTGTCTTTTTGAATAGCGCATACGCATACACTCGGACGTGCGTTGGTATGAGGTAAGAACATTGCGGACTAAAATCGCGATTTGTTTGAAGAAACCAGAATAAATTTAGCAACAAAGACAACATGAATGTTTTCATATCAATCTCGTTTCACAGAACTTGACACAAATTAGGTGTAATTATTGAATAGCACATGTGCATACACTCTGACTTCCCCTACTGACCAAACCCATTTCAAATTATCCCTCTGCAACCCAGAATTAACATTAATAAATAACATTAACATCAACAGAAATAACATTCACGTCCATACATTATATGTAATCAGTTGATGAAGCATGTTGCGTCACAAAACAAAGGACAAGACCAGAACTTAAAGACAAAAAGACGCTAGTGCATGCGTATAATTTAATGACTGGTCGAATTTGGTAGCGCATATTGCAACGGATATCCTCATGATTCTACACGTCACAGCTGGTTTTTCTCTTGTTTAATTTCAACAATTTTCTGGAAGAAATGGTGCATTATTTGAAAAAAGGGTGCATTATTCTCTGGACATTCTCAGAGAGCCTCCTCAGCGTCGACAAGCCTGGCATTTCACTCAGGCCGACTGGCATGGGCTGCAAGCAGCCATCAATCATCTGGACTGGTCACCCATCTCTACTGCCTCTGACATCAATTCTTCCTGGGAATTATTCCAACGTAAACTGCTCTCTCTCTCATGCACAGATTTATCCCATCTCGTCTTCAGTTGTCTTACCCTTCCTCCCGTCCATGGTACACTGAATCTTGTGGTGATGCAGTTGCCCTGAAACAACTTTCCTTCACCTCTTGAAAGCCAAATCCAACTGAAGGTAATCTCAGCTCCTTCCACCAAGTTCGGAACAAGTGTGTGTCTACCATCAGGAGTGCCAGGAAGCACTATCTCTCCACACTCAAGAATGAACTCTCAAACCTGTCTCCTTCCTCCAAATCCTGGTGGCATCTGGTCAAATCCGTTTCTGGTGTTTGTTCCCCCTCCATCCCCTCCCTCGCCTCAAATGGCTACACAGTTGACACCGCACGTGACAAAGCCGAATGCCTCAACTCTGTGTTTGCCTCAAAGTCTTGTGTCCCAAACCCATCTCTCTCTGTTCCCACCTTACCCAGTCAAACCCAACCGCTCCTGGACTCTGTGTCCTTCTCTCCTGACAAGGTGGAGAACTTTTTGTCAAACCTCGACTCTGATTCTGCAACTGGACCAGACGGAATCAGCCCACGGGTCCTAAAATCCTGCTCTGCCGCTCCATCTCACCCTCTCTCTGTACTTTTCAGCCTCTCTTTTGCTCAAGGTCATCTGCCAGCATCTTGGAATCAGCAAACATTACCACTTTACACAAAAAAGGTGAAAAAACAGATCCTTGCAACTACAGACCAATCAGCCTGCTCCCAATTATCAGCAAAGTCATGAAATCCATCATTGCTTCGGATATCAAGTCCTTCCTCTTCTCCAATAGCTTGATCTCCCGATCATCAATTTGGATTCAGACCAGGTCATTCTACTCTGGACATGTTGCTTCTGCTGTCTCAACAATGGATGGAGGTCCTCAATGCCAAACAGGAAATCAGAGCTGTCTCCCTCGACATATCACGTGCCTTCGATACGGTCTGGCACCCAGCTCTGCTCACCAAACTCTCCTCCTATGGTTTCCATGGAAATCTCCACGCTTGGCTTGCGGGCTTCCTCTCTGGTCATAGTCAACGTGTGGCCCTGAATGGATTTCTCTCATCTCCCCTTCCTGTTCTGGCTGGAGTTCCCCAAGGTAGTGTTCTGGGCCCTGTGCTATTTCTGGTCTTCTTCAATGATCTCGACGACTCTCTGGAAAATCCTCGCTATCTCTTTGCTGATGACCCCACTCTCTGCCGCTCCATTCCTCATCCCTCAGATCGGCAGCCTGCAGCCTCCTCACTCTCTGCAGACCTGGACAAAATCACAGACTGGTCAAACAAGTGGAACATGTCTTTCAATCCTGACAAATCTCACACTCTTACTAAGTCTCTCTGAAAAGACCGACTGGAAAACCCTCTCATCTACTTTCTCAACAATCCTCTCCAAGAAGTTCTGTCGCTCAAGCTTTTGGGTCTCACTATCTGCCATGATCTTTCTTGGGAAAACCACATTGCCAAGCTGGCCTCCAAAGCCAGTCGCCGACTGGGCATCCTCCGTCGTGCGAAGTCCTTCCTTGGCACAGCTGAGCTCCTCACTACATACAAGGCTTTCATCCGCAGCTCAATGGAATACTGTTCCCCCCTCTGGGCCGGTGCTCCTGCCTCACAACAAGCTCGTCTTCATGCTGTTGAAGCCAAAGCTTTCAGAATCATTGGAATCTCCTGCAATGAAGCAAACTCAGAGGGCCTTTCACTCACTCACCGCAGGCAGGTTGGTGGTCTTTCTGTCTTCTACCGACTCCTCTCCGGCCTTGCTCCCCCAGCTCTCTCTGTGCTCTGTCGTCCCCCAAATATTCCTACAGGTCGCAGAAGATCTGCGAGCAACCCTCTTATGGTTAAACTGCCAAAATCTAAGCTCTCTGCTCACCTTCACTCTTTCATTCCCCTTTTTTCCCACCTCTGGAACAAGCTCCCCACTCCCTTCAATCCCACTCCTCCCTCCAGGTCTTTAAAACAGCTGTTCACCACCATCTCTTATCTTCCCCCATCCAAAACCTTGATCTTTTCTACCCCCGCTAATTCACCCGAGATACACCTTTTCGAAATTCCGAGTTCTTTCCTGGAAGTCCTTGCAGTGTCCATATGTTATATACCTCTCCCACCTCCCCCCAAGCCCTGTCCCTCCCACAGTTCTCGATGTCCCTGCTCTCAAATGTTGTGTTTGTGTCCTTCCCCCTCTCTCCCCATCTTGTCTACTGCTCCCCTTATTTTGTGTTTTGTGTGTCGGTTTGTGTCGGTTTGACTTTTTGTGTGATTAATGTTAGCTCTTTCACGAGCCTCGATCTTGTATACAAAAAAAAAAAAAGTGCAAGGGTACCAATAATTTTGGCCACGACTTTTGGCCACGTTTGGGTATTAAAATTTGTTTAGTTTATTGTATTTTTCCCCGATGTTGTGTGTGTTTCATTCGTATTTTTGATTGCTGGGCTTGTGGAATGATATGGTACAGGACGTAAACAAAGTGTTGGAACGCATCACCCCTCAATTACACAAATTGAAATCAGGAAAAGTTCCCCGCTTTCCGTCGTTTGGCGTTACAAGTCCAACTTTTCTGGAACATATCTTGCACGTGTGGTGAGGACCCCATTTCTTGCGCTTAATATTTGCTTGGTTACTGAATGGTGTTTTGAACAAAGCAATAGCTACACAGAGAGAGAAACCCTGGATTAGAGTACAAAGATTAAAATATACAATCAAAACACAAACAGTTGTTGAAGCTTCAATAACACATACCTCCTCACAATCCGTGCTGCTATGTACCTGAGATACACAAACAAAATATGTGCTCGTTCACAATCTTAAACAGTGCCCACCATTTTAATTATTAAACATGACGATAGTATTTTATATTCACACCATGTGAATATATTCTCTATACACCTCCCATGATTTCAAACCAATAACATAACTACACCATCCCACGTAAACTCAGAAACCCTTCATATGATCAGATAACTGGTGTCAGCACGAACGAACACACACACACACACACACACACACACACACACACACACACACACACACACACACACACACACACACACACACACACACACGGGCCATCACCACGCAGCACACCCCACATGTGCCAGCACCACAGCACGTCTACAAGGGCCCTCTCCACACCACAGAGCACACCCACATGGAACCTCACCATACCACACACCCAAATGGGCCCTCACCACACCACACACCCACATGCGCCCTCACTACACCGCACAGCCACACGTGCCAGGGACACACCGCACACCCAAGCGTGTCGGTGCCAGAGCGAACACCCACAGGGGCTCTCATAGACACCACACACCCACGTGGGCCCCTGCCACGCTGCACACCCACGCTGAATAGTGAAGTCAAATTTGTTATTATTGCTATATACTTAAGAAATTTGGATTTGAGATTAAACTAGATGGTATTCATAGAGTACTTAACCCACTCAGTCTTGAGAAGGAATTGGTGCAAGCCAACTCTTCTGTTTTTATCTCTGGGTATTGGGCTTTGTTTAATTCACCGTGTAAGTTCTGAGGGGGCGAGCATCAACCAAGTAAGAAGCTGAAGGGAAAGGTGTATGCTGCATGTGTGAGAAGTGTTATGATTTATGGGAGCAAGACATGGGTCATGAATGTAGAGCAGCAACGAAGGCTGGAAAGGGTGGAAATGCGAATGGTTCGGTGGATGTGCGGAGTATCGTTGAGAGAGGAAGACAAATGATGAATTGCGAAGGATGATGGGAATAGAGCCTGTGATTGATGCTGTGAAGAGGAACAGGTTGAGATGGTTTGGTCATGTGTTGAGGAAGGATGAAAGTGACTGGTTGAGAAGAGTGATGGGAATGAATGTAGAAGGAAGTAGAGGACGGGGAAGACCGGGAAAGACTTGGCTAAAGATTGTGGAAGAAGAAATGCGGGCAAGGGGGTTAACAAGGAAAGATGCAGAAAATAGGGCAAAATGGAAAAGATTGTCATGGGGACCGCAAGGCTAACCCCCGCTCTAGCAGGGAAAATGGCCTTAAAATGCATGTTGTTGTTGTTGGTGATTTCCGCATTTGTAAGATTTTAGTGATGACTTGTGCTGTGTAACGAGGGTCTCCTTATCATATGATGTAGACACGTTATCCTGCTTCGGTTTGGTATTTTATTACTTAATGCATATACTTGATTAGTGGGTGGTTCGTGTGCAACCACTCAGCTGCTGGTTGCATCATTTTTCTGTGACTTATTAAACATGACATGGATGCTGTGAAGAGAAACAAGTTGAGATGGTTTGGTCATGTGTTGAGGAAGAATGCAAGATTTCAAACGCAAGATTCAAACTTCTCATCAGCAACAAAAATAGAAAGGCCAGATTAAAATTAGGCAAGTGCAGAGATAAGCCAGTAGAGTTCTGGAACAAAGTTTTATGGACAGATGAGACCAAGATAAACCTTTACCAAAGTGATGGAAAGGTGAAAGTGTGGAGAAAGGTAGGCACTGTATATGATCCAAAGCATACCAACTCATCTGTGAAGCATGGTGGAGGTAGTGTTATGGCTTGGGCCTGCATGGCTACCTCTGGAACTGACTCACTCATCTTTATTGATGATGTGTAACTAATGATGGCAGCAGCAGAATTAATTTGGAAGTGTGCAGAAATTTTTTGTCTGCGCCTGTACAAGAAAATGCCTTCAAACTCATTGGCAGCACTTCGCCATGCCGGAAGCCAATGACCCAAAACACACTGCCAATGCAACCAAGGAGTTCATCAGGGGAAAAGTGGAAGGCTTCAGACCGGACAAGTCAATCCCCTGATTTAAATCCAATGGAGCATTTCACTTGCTGAAGAGCAGAATAAGTCAGAACCCCCCCACCCACCCCCACCCCTCACCCCCCAAAAAATCCTGAAAATGGCTGCAGTTAAGGCTTGGCAAAGCATCTCAAAGGAAGATGCCAAGAGTTTGGTGATGTCGATGGGTCACAGGTTCAAAACAGTTTTTTTTATGTTGAAGGCTCCAGTCACAGACTATATACAGTAGTCCTCATCGAGGTCAGGCCTTAAATAAAAGCTATTGATAGAAAAGTGAAGAAAGAGCAAATAGTCTGAGAGTTTTGGAGGAAGTAAAAATCTGCGTTTTGAAAAGGGGAAGGTCATAAGTGTTTGGAAATACATGGGAAGGTAAAGAGTTCCAGAGTTTGGCAGTGGAAGGGAAGAAACAAACATCATAACAAACCACCCTTGAGTTACCAATGGCCACACAATAATCATGGGATGTAGTGGCTTGTCGAGTATTCCGTGGTCTCGCTATTAGCGGAGGTATACAGAATGAATGAATGAATGATCGTTTTAAGGCCATTTTCCCCGCTAGAGCGGGGGTTAGCCTTGCGGGCCCCATGACAATCATGGTTCCCTGTTTGAGGCAATGTTGTTGTTTTTTTTATGGCCGGATGCCCTTCCTGACGCCAACCCTTGGTCACGCTCTTACGATTTTTTTGATTTTTTTTTTGATTTTTTTTTTGATTTTTTTATTTTATTTTTTTTGTATACAAGATCGAGGCTCGTGAAAGAGCGAACATTAATCACACAGAAAGACAAACAGACACACAAAACAAATAACATCGGGAGCGGTAGACAAGATGGGGAGAGAGGGGGAAGGACACAAACACAACATTTGAGAGCAGGGACCGAGAGACATGGAGACATCGAGAGAACTGTGGGAGGGAGAGGGCTTTGGGGGGAAGGTATGGGAAGGTGGGGGGGGGGGGGGGTGGAGAGGTATAAAACGTATGGACACTGCCAAGAATGATCACGATGCGCAGGGATACAGTGTGCCTATTCTAAATCGGGGTACACACCGTGATCATTCATCCCAGCAAGCCGGTACTCAATTTGCCGACCTCGGAAGGATGACAGGCTGAGTCAACCCCCCTGGCGTTAATTCAGTGATCGACCGGGATTCGAACCCAGGATCCTAGGATCCCAAGCCGGCACCCTAACCACAAAGCCAACACCAGGCTTGGTGGAGGTATACAGGCAGCAAGTTCTTGGGAGCAGAAACCGAAGTAATATCTGTAGAATAGAGAAAGAGCCAAATTTGCGAGGTAATTTGAGCGGGTCAAGTGTTGAGGTCAGATTGCGAGAGTTGATAAGTCGGATTACTTTGGATTCAATTCCATCCAAGAAGTATGTGGAGCTAGAACCTCCCAGATGCGAGAGCAGTGCTCCATACAAGGCCGAATCAATCCTTTATATAGTTGAAGCAACTGTTGAGAGAAGAGGAATCTTCGACATCTGAACAGGACTCCTAGTTTATTTGAGGCAGACTTAGCTATTTGTGTAATGTGTGGATTCCAGGATAAATTTGATGTTAGGGTAATACCTAGTAGGTTTATTGAATCACATGGTGTAATTGTGAAGCTTTCAAAAGAGATTGAGAGGAGTTTTAAAGAGCGGGATGGGAAGAAGTTGAGTTTTATAAACATTAAACTTAACCTTATTACATTTTCCCCATTGGGAAATCTTGTCCAAGTCCGAATGTAATAAGCAGGTTGTGATCAAACGAGGTGTAGATCAAGCGAGGGAAGATGGGGCAGATCGGAAAAACATGGAGGAATGTAATGTCGAGTCATCAGCATTCGAGTGCTTTTGGTCATTTGTGGAAGAAAGAAGGTCATTGATAAAAAGAAGGAAGAGTGTTGGAGACAGAACAGAACCCTGAGGGACACAGCTGTTGATAGGGAAGGAGGGAGATGTTGAGCCCTGGACAATTACAGAGATAGAGCGGTCAGAGAGAAAGCTCGATATGAGAGAGCAGAGTGAAGGAGGAAAGCCGAAAGAGGGAAACCTGTATATCAGACCCCGATGCCAAACTCTGTCAAAGGCTTTTGTGATATCAAGGCCTACAACAAAGGATTCCCCAAAGTCTCTCAGAGAAGAGGCCCAGACATTCGTAATGTAAGAAAGGATATCACCGGTAGATCTTGCCTTGTGGAAGCCATATTGATGGTCAAATAGAAGATTGTGAGATTCAAGATGCTTGAGGAAATGGAAATCGAGAAGATATTCAAAGACTTTGGAAATGGTAGAGGTCTGAGCAATAGGACGGTAGTTGGACGGGTTTTAACGATCACCCTTCTTTAAAATAGGATGTAGTAAGGAATGTTTCCAGGAAAGAGGAAAAGTTTGGTTTTTTAAACAAAAACGAAACAAACAAGCAAGCTCGGGTGCAAGTTCTGAGGCAAACTGCTTCAAGGCACGAGGAGGAATGCCATCTTGTCCGTATGCCTTGCTTGTGTCCAGAGAGAGGAGTACTTTTTTGACTGCATGGAAAGAGATTATAGGGAGAGGCGTAGGATTGGTAAGGGGTGCATCGGAGGGAGATGGAATGTTAGTCATCCAGAGTGGAATTAGAGGAGAAAAGAGAACCAAAAAGAGCTGCTTTATCAGATGGAGAAACAGCGATAGTATCACGGAAAAGTGAAGCAAAGGTGGAGCGACAGAGGTTGTTGGAGATACTTTTAGCTAAGGACCAGAATGATCTATTAGTGGAAGAAGATGAGAGTTTGTCACATTTATTTTGGATAAAGGAATGCTTCGCCTCACGAATAACATGCTTGCAATGATTTCTGGCAGATATGAAAGTTGAATGTGAGTCGGAGGAGAAAGAGTTTTTCCATGTCCGATATGCCGCATCCCTTGCATGAATGACGGCAGAGCAGGAATTATTGAACCAAGAGTTGTTAGGAGAGATACTCGTAGATTTGTAAGAAATGTAAGAGCTTCAACTCCCCCAACATCCATGTGGGAAGATTTAAAGCACTCCCTGTGGTGTACTTTGAAGTCTCCTAAATAGAGGAATTCTGCTTGAGGGTGTTCGGATGTCATGGCCTCATGGCAGGAATTAAGATAGTCAAAGAAAGCAATAAAGTTTATAGATTTGGGAGAGCAGGAAGTGAAACAGAGAAAAATAGTGATGGTCGGGAGACAAATCTTAAGCCAGATGACATCAAAGTTTGGAGATTTGAGGTCCACCAGGTGTACAGCAGGTGTGTTGATGTTGGAGTAGATACACACTCCTCCTTTGAAGCGGAATCGTGAGTGAAGGTTGTAGTTTGAAATGGAGTTAAGAAGAACGTCGTGTGACAATTGGGTCTCTGAGAGAAGCAAGATATTGGGAGAGGAACTTGCAAGATGATGTTCAACAGAGGAAGTATTTGAAGAAACACCACGAATGTTGGTGAAATGAATTGAAAGAGAGACACCTTGATTCACCAGACAAGGGTCTTGGGAGGGACCTATACTACTGCCTGAGCCCCCGCCCCACACCCCCCCCCCCCCATTGTTGGCAGGAGAGACAGGGTCACCGGAGATTCTTCGCACCCCATAATGCCGGGAACTAGGGGCCATTCATTTTTCGGACTTTTTCATATTTAATTGGACGTTTCTGAGGAAATGTAAAGAATGTAAAGGTGAGGTGTGAAGATGAGTAAGAAAAGTGTGTGATAAAAAGTGTGTGGTGTTTGTTTGCGGGGAAGAGATTGAAACTAGGCCGGAAGCTATAGCTTGAGTGAGACAGGAAGCAAGACCAGCAATCCTGACACCGAGAGTGCAAGATGGTTCTGGGCACCACTTTAACGCTCCGAAGCCTGAACGGTAGAAGTACTCTGGGCAATGGCTGTCTACAACCGACGACCTACAAAATAGGGGAAATACCCCTGGGCGCTCACCTGGTAGAATACAGCAGCACACTACACTAACTAAAGGTATTTTAAACAGTATAACAGTATTTTAAAACAATTTCAATCATTGCTAAAAAAAAGGGCAGCACCTACAATCATACTAATGTAATTATTTTTTTCCTTTGTTTTCTATACAGAATCGAGGCTCGTGAAAGAGCTAACATTTATCACAAAAAAAAATCAAACAGACAAACAAAATATATATAAAGAGGGAGCGGTACACAAGATGGGGAGAGAAGGGGAAGCACACAAACACAACATTTGAGAGCAGGGACATCGGGAGATGTGTGGGAGGGAGAGGGCTTGGGGGGAGGAGGCGTGGGAAGGGGGGGGGGGGGGTGGGAGAAGTATAAAACACAAGGACACCAAGGACTCCAGGAAAGAAGTTGGTATTTCAAAAAAGTGGATTTGGGGTGAAATTAGCGGGGGTAGAAAAGATCAAGGTTTTGGATGGGGGAACATAAGAGATGGTGGTGAACAGCTGTTTTAAAGACCTGGAGGGAGGAGTGGGATTGAAGAGAGTGAGGGAGTTTGTTCCAGAGGCGAGAGAAAAGAGTAATGAAAGAGTGAAGGTGAGCAGAGAGCCGAGATTTTGGCAATTTAACCAGAAGAGGCTTGCTGGCAGATCTTGTGCGACCCGTAGGAGTATTTGGGGGACAGAGCCCAGAGAGAGCTGGGGGAGATAGGCCAGAGAGGAGTCGGTAGAAGACAGAAAGACCACCAAACTGCCTGCGGTGAGTGAGTGAAAGGCCCTCGGAGTTAGCTTCATCACGGGAGATTCCAATGCTTCTGAAAGCTTTGGTTTCAACCGAGTGACACCGGGCTAGGTGGCAGGAGCACCGGCCCAGAGGGGAGAGCAGTATTCCATTGAGCTGCGGATGAAAGCTTTGAATGTTGAATTTACTTTAAGTTAATGCATTTCAATACTTATGCTTAACTAAAATGGGGGACTGAACATAAACAGTGATATTGTTCTACAATGGTAAAACATATACATATAGAAACACCAATAAATAAAAATATTATTTTCTGTATTCGTGTCTCAAATTCATCTTTTGATATCAAATCCAAATTTCTTGAATATATATATAGCAATAATAACAAATTTGACTTCACTGTTCCAATACTTATAGAAGGAGGGTACTGTGTATCTTTTACTCTTAAAAATAACAATAATGCATAATAACGTTTCCTTTAATCCTCTCTTTCCACTTTGCACATTATCAGGAAACTTCATCGGCGAAATTATCGTCTTACAATCCACCTTATGTCATCAAAATGGACTTGAAAACCCTTTGCCATAACGGATGACGTCACAGCATCAGTGGGCGGCACTTCAAAGCAGAATCGCAGGATTGTTGTTGTTGTCATGTCCATTTATTCACTTTGTCACAAGATTGTTTTGTAGTTGTAGCTTTATGGTCCTCCTGTCCTATCAAATGTCTTTCTATCCCATCACCGTCGTTGATGGACATATTGGCTCATACCTACATTAAGGCCTAGCGCATTTGATTTGGTGGCACAAGCAGAGGAAATTATCAGATAAAAATGTGAAAACCAAGAATATAAAAATACAACTCCATTGCAACGATGACATATTTCCATCATACTACACATTACATCACTGCTACCATCAGCTATCATTTTCAACTGGGCCAAAATATGTCACCAACAGGTCTAAGAGACAAGTCACCCGCATCGTACCCAATGGATACATCAGGTTCGTATGAAGTTTCACCCTACGTTGCCAAGCAACCTGGTAGCAGAATCCATAGTTACACCCACAGAGATAAGTACAGTACATCAAAGCTGAATCTGGCTCACCCTGCAACCAATGCCGAAAAATGGGAATGCAAAAGCCCTTTAATGAGGGATGGAGACGTACCGAGTTCTGACCTTGGAGGTCGGCACAGTAAGAGTGCTTCACGTCCAACTCGCCCTGCAGCCGATCCACCACCGAGTGCAATTGCACAGCCTCACAATGCAGCTCAGCACGTTCTTTGGACAATATTCCGTTTTGCATCTGCGCTTCAGCCAGCTGAGTCTGCAGCACAAGAGAGAAAAAATAAATAAATATGATTTACACATTAACAAACTGTCGCGTCCTGCATGAAACACCCTTGGTGGCCCCCTTTGGCGGTGACATCACATCCCTCGCTAAATGTATATTACTATACTGTATTGTATACAACAATAAAAACAACCTACCTTCCCCCTTCCCTTCCCCTGACCCCCTCTTCAGCACAACGAGCATTTACAACAATTATACAGGTGTGTACCCAAAGTGTACGGTTCATAAATCACCAAACTATTATCAAACTAGAACAATGCGACTGTGTCGCCAATATGCCTCCGCATATTCCCACAACTGGTAGATTCCATCACTCTGCATATGTATGGGGAGGGGATCACGTTTGTGAAGTTCTGTGTTGATCGGATAAGGTTCGTTTTTAGAGCCAAGATGGCTGCCAAACCACGTGACCTATGACAGCATCATTTTCAAACTATATGCAACAGTGTTAGATATATAAAATAAAAAATAACCACCTTTAGAGGCCATTTTTCCCCGCAAAGCGGGGGTTGGCCTTTTTCGGGAACCATGGTTGTTGTTGTTTTTTGGTCCCCTTTTTGAAGCAATGTTTTACGGCCGGATGCCCTTCCTGACGCCAACCATTTTTGCCGCCTTTAACGACAAACAGGGAATTACCAGTGAACAGGTACTCAATTAGCCGACCTCGGAAGGATGACAGGCTGAGTCAACCCCCCTGGCGTTAATTCAGCGATCGACCGGGATTCGAACCCAGGATCCTAGGATCCTAAGCCGGCACCCTAGCCGCTAGCCCAACACCAGGGTGATAGATGCCAGTGTTAGTGTTAGATGCCAGATGATAGATGCCAACACCAGTGTTAGATGATATTTGTAAAATTCCCCATCGATAGGGTGAGCGGTTTCAGATATGTAATTATTTAATATTTTCCTTCAATCCAAAATGGCTGCCAAACCATGTGACCGATGATGTCATACATTAAATATTTCAATACAAATGGGTCATAGATCATGTGCATGCAATTTCTGATTTTTTGGATAAGGAATTCGATTAAAACATTTTTGACTGGTATACCACTTCACCTATGATGTCATCATTGTCATGCTTTTGTTCCCCATTGGGAGTGCTTCACAATGTGCCAAGTTTCAATTTTTTCCATTCAGCGGTTTACGATCAAAATCTTTTAATTATTTGCTTTTAATCCAAGATGACTGCCATACCATGTGACCTATGACGTCATAATTATGATAAAAACATTCTGCATGGGTGTAACTCCGACCGTGAAAGTTTCGTATCAATGGGACATATGGTTGCTGAGAAAAACGAGGTTTAGCCGGGACGGACGGACGGACAACCCGAAAACATAATGCCTCTGGTGACTGTCGGTGGAGGCATAAACACAAGTACCAGTACCGTTAGCTCACAGCACAAACACAGTGATAATGATAAGTATAGAGCAGGTAAACAACATTTTTGAGAACCTGTAACATCCGAGAGCGCGTGGTGACGAGGAGTGCATCACTCGAGCCATCTGAACCATCAAGGACATCGTCATCCTCCAAAACCAAGACCTCCTCCATATGTGTACACGGCTGTGGAAGGAATTTGAATGATGAGCTCACTCCTCGGACGTCTCCTCGTCGGGTCACAAAGCAGAACACGTACTCTTTGTCACAGTCCTTTGGCAGGTAATAAGCTGGAGAAGGTGAATGAAACAAATACAATAAAAAGGTTGGAATAAAAGTTGGCATGACTATAGTCAGAAATAGAAAGGTGTATTTTACAGGGTATAACAGCCGTGAACGAGCTACAAGACAAATCACGCACACACATTGACAAATACATGAGAAAACACCAGAGAGACCTCCCTTAGGGGGAGTCACTGAGCTTGGGGGAAATGACGTCACTTCCCACATTACTATGGCTACCAGTAACACTATCTGTATACGACGTCTCTTTTCTCTCTGCCATCAGTAGGGCAATCGAGTAATTTCCTTCTCCCCCATTGATGCCAACCCACAAGGTACTTCCGTGTTCTATCCTTTAAATGTTGAGCATCAAGCAAGGGAAGCGCTCGTACCATTTTTTTTGAAGTCTGTGGTATGACTTAATTGGTGTTTGAGCCACCAACCCCCAGACTCAGAGCAGCTGCTTTAACCACACCTTATTTCAGAGCCCATTACACTTTCCAGAAAGGTGTTTAAAACCCAGGTTTATGCAAATCAATCGATGAATACGGAGACCAGAGATGACACAAGACTCACCTTTAAACTGCACCTTGCACGTTCTGAACTCACTAACCCTGTTATCATCTGGAAGAGACGTCCATGAGAATGTGTAATAATCGTGGTGAGAAGCCCATCGGACCTGCACAACAATTACGACGTTCCTTTGGTGCAACATCAAATAACAATGTCATCAGATTTGAATAATACATGGTCAATATATCAGAGATATCAAGTATTTACACAGCGAGCAAAACAGATAACAGCCAGAACAGCACTCGGCAGAGCGCATACCTTCCCCCACCCGGCAATCGGTAGAGCGCATACCTTCCTCCGCCCAGCACTCGGCAGAGCGCATACCTTCCCCCGCCCAGCACTCGGTAGCGCGCATACCTTCCCCCGCCCAGCACTCGGCAGAGCGCATACCTTCCCCCGCCCAGCACTCGGCAGAGCGCATACCTTCCCCCGCCCGGCACTCGGCAGAGCGCATACCTTCCCCCACCCGGCAATCGGTAGAGCGCATACCTTCCTCCACCCAGCACTCGGTAGAGCGCATACCTTCCCCCGCCCAGCACTCGGTAGAGCGCATACCTTCCCCCGCCCAACATTCGGTAGAGCGCATACCATACCTTCCCCCGCCCAGCACTCGGCAGAGCGCATACCTTCCCCCGCCCAGCACTCGGTAGAGCGCATACCTTCCCCCGCCCAGCACTCGGTAGAGCGCATACCTTCCTCCGCCCAGCACTCGGCAGAGCGCATACCTTCCCCCGCCCAACACTCGGTAGAGCGCATACCATACCTTCCCCCGCCCAGCACTCGGCAGAGCGCATACCTTCCCCCGCCCAGCACTCTCGGTAGCGCGCATACCTTCCCCCGCCCAGCACTCGGCAGAGCGCATACCATACCTTCCCCCGCCCAGCACTCGGTAGAGCGCATACCTTCCCCCACCCAGCACTCGGTAGAGCGCATACCTTCCTCCGCCCAGCACTCGGCAGAGCGCATACCTTCCCCCGCCCAACACTCGGTAGAGCGCATACCATACCTTCCCCCGCCCAGCACTCGGCAGAGCGCATACCTTCCCCCGCCCAGCACTCTCGGTAGAGCGCATACCTTCCCCCGCCCAGCACTCGGCAGAGCGCATACCTTCCCCCGCCCAGCACTCGGCAGAGCGCATACCTTCCCCCGCCCGGCACTCGGCAGAGCGCATACCTTCCCCCACCCGGCAATCGGTAGAGCGCATACCTACCTCCGCCCAGCACTCGGTAGAGCGCATACCTTCCCCCGCCCAGCACTCGGTAGAGCGCATACCTTCCCCCGCCCAGCACTCGGTAGAGCGCATACCTTCCTCCGCCCGGCACTCGGCAGAGCGCATACCTTCCCCCACCCGGCAATCGGTAGAGCGCATACCTTCCTCCGCCCAGCACTCGGTAGAGCGCATACCTTCCTCCGGCCAGCACTCGGTAGAGCGCATATCTTCCCCCGCCTGGCACTCGGTAGAGCGCATACCTTCCCCCACCCGGCAATCGGTAGAACGCATACCTTCCCCCGCCCAGCACTCGGCAGAGCGCATACCTTCCCCCGCCCAGCACTCGGCAGAGCGCATACCTTCCCCCACCCAGCACTCGGCAGAGCGCATACCTTCCACCACCCGGCAATCGGCAGAGCGCATACCTTCCGCCACCCGGCACACGGCAGAGCGCATACCTTCCGCCACCCGGCACACGGCAGAGCGCATACCTTCCGCCACCCGGCACACGGCAAAAAGCACCCAGGAATGCTCAAGACCCACGAACAAGCACCCAAGAATGGTTCAAGACAAAACGCTGTGCTGTTCTGAAGTGGCCAGCAATGAGTCCAGATCTAAATCCCATTGAACACCTGTGGGGAGATCTGAAAACAGCAGTTGGGGGAAGGCACCCTTCAAATCTGGGAGAACTGGAGCAGTTTGCACAAGAAGAGTGGGACAAACTGCCAGTAGAGAGGTGGAGGAAGCTCATTCATGGCTATAGGAAGCGCTTGACTGCAGATATTTTGTCCAAAGGCCGTGATACCAAATATTAAGTCTAGGGTATCAATCATTTGTCAATGCCATTTATTTTTCTTTTTTGATTTAAAAGGATATATTAAGTTCTGAATCAAAAACAAATGTTCTATGATATCAACAGTGAAATAACGAATTGTGGAGACCAAATACTTTTGTCAATTTCAACTTCGTTTTAGAGAATTGTTTGAAAAAAATGTGAGTTATTTGAAAAAATTGCAAGGGTGCCACTATTTTTGGCCACGACTGTACATACATACACACATACATACATACATACACACATACATACACACATAACCATATACACACATAACCATATACGTTTGCTCCATTATAATAAGATGTAGTGAAAGACAAGACACAAGAGCAACTTACAGGGAAAAGTCCAATCCAATCGTTGCAATTCAAAGCGACCCCTGGTGGCACCGTGTAGTGACACTCAACAGCGAAATCCAAGATGTAATTCTCGGGAACATTTTGAAAACAAACATCGGCTTCTTTTTCAGTATGATCAATCCAAGCTGGATGTCCACAGTGTTCCTTCTCCATGGCACCAACTCCACATTTCATGTCACTGACTGTTGCTTAACACACAGGAAAACATGGACAGACGTACAAAATCATATTCACAGCAATTGTTCAAAATATTTCACACCAAAAGCGCAAAAAATGACGGTAAAATTTCAATCCAAAGTCTTGCACATAATTTGGTAAAATCATGCAAAGGAACATGTTGAACCTGTGTGTTGTAAGAACATGCCCATGATGTCACACCTCAAAGCTGCATTTTCCCACCCGCAGTCTCCTCTCAACACCACTCCCACCCGCGGTCTTCTCCCAACACCACTCCCACCCACAGTCTCCTCTCAACACCATGCCCACCCGCAGTCTCCTCTCAACACCACTCCCACCCGCGGTCTTCTCCCAACACCACTCCCACCCACGGTCTCCTCTCAACACCATGCCCACCCGCGGTCTCCTCTCAACACTATGCCCACCCGCAGTCTACTTTCAACACTGCGTCCGCCCACGGTCTCACCAAAACTGCACCCACCCACAGTCTCTTCTCAACACCACGCCTGCCCAAAGTCTCCTCTCAACACCATGCCCACCCGCGGTCTCCTCTCAACACTATGCCCACCCGCAGTCTACTTTCAACACTGCGTCCGCCCACGGTCTCACCAAAACTGCACCCACCCATGGTCTCTTCTCAACACCACGCCCGCCCACCATCTTCTCAATGTCACTCTTGCCTGCCAACCCATCTCAACACCGCACCCGCCCATGCACAGTCTTCTCTTAAAACCGTGCATGCCTGCCTTCTTCTCAACACCACGCAAGCCTGCCCGCCATCTCCTCTGTCTCTCAACACCACACATCCCCACCCGCTTTATCCTTGCAAAACCACACACGCCTGGTCCACCCGCCGTCTCCTCTCAACCCCATGCGCACCCACCCTCATGCAGTCTCACCTCAAAAACATGCCCGCCCACCCTCTCCTCTCAACACCGCATCCACTCACCTGCTGTCTCCTCAAACACCGTGCCCAGCCCCCCCCCCTCCCTCCACCCATCACCTTCTCTCAATGCCACGCCCGTGTTCTGTCTCTCTCGTCACCATGCATGCATGCCTGCCCACCGTCTCCTCTTCCTTTCACCCTGCTAACCCTAATCCCCCTCCCCCAACCCATCCCCACTCCATCATCGTTGTCTCCTCCTCCACCTCCTCTCAACCCACACGCCGTTTCCTTCTCCCACCCAGCCTGCCAGTCATCTCCTCTGCACTCCTTTCCTCTGCACTTCTTACCTCTCCTCTCCTCTCCTCTCCTCTCGACACCCCGCACACCTGCCTGCTGTCTCCTCCCCTCACCGCACCAACATGCTATCTCCTCTCAACACCGCATCTGCTAAAAGTCTCCTCTCAACACTGCCACCGCCCACCTTCTCCTGCAACACATAGCCCATCGGCAGTCTCCTCTCAAATCCACTGATCATCCACCATCTCTTGTCAACATCATGCTTGCATGTCGACTGCACTCAGCACCGCACCCTGCCCACACTTCCCTCTGACCACCGCACCTGTCCACTCTTGCCTCTGACCACCGCACCTGCCCACTCTTGCCTCTGACCACCGTACCTGCCCATTCTTACCTCATCACAATGCCTTGCCCACTCTTGCCTCTGATCAACACGCCCTGCTTGCAGTCCCCTCTCAATGCAGAGCCCATCCGCTGTCACCTCTTAACACCGCGACAACCCACCATCTCCTGTGTGCTGCGGCACTGCCTCCCCACATCCGCTGTCACCTCTTAGCACCGCGACAACCCACCATCTCCTGTGTGCTACGCCACTGCCTCCCCACATCCGCTGTCACCTCTTAGCACCGCAACAACCCACCATCTCCTGTGTGCTGCGCCACTGCCTCCCCACATCCGCTGTCTCCTCTTAAGACCACAACCACCCATATGAGGTTACGTGCATGTGATTAAGGATATGAGGGTACGTTCATGACCTGAAGGATACAAAGGTATGTACGTGTATGTGCTGAAGGTCATGAGGCTATGTGCATGTGCTGAAACATATAAGAACATGTGCATGTGCTGAGGGATATGAGGGTAGGTGCATGTGTTGCAGGATATGAGGGTAGGTGCATGTGTTGTAGGATATGAGGGTAGGTGCATGTGTTGTAGGATTATGAGGGTAGGTGCATGTGTTGTAGGATATGAGGGTAGGTGCATGTGTTGTAGGATATGAGGGTAGGTGCATGTGTTGTAGGGTATGAGGGGAGGTTCATGTGTTGTAGGATATGAGGGTATGTGCATGTGTTGTAGGATAGGAGGGTAGGTGCATGTGTTGTAGGATATGAGGGTAGGTGCATGTCTTGAAGGATATGAGGGCACGTGCATGTGCTGAAGGATATGAGGGTACGGTCATGTGCTGAAGGATATGAGGGTAGGTACATGTGTTGTAGGATAAGAGGGTAGGTGCATGTGTTGTAGGATATGAGGGTATGTGTATGTGTTGTAGGATATGAGGGTATGTGTATGTGTTGTAGGATATGAGGGTATGTGTATGTGTTGTCGGATATGAGGGTATGTGTATGTGTTGTCGGATATGAGGGTAGGTGCACGTGTTGCAGGATATGAGGGTATGTGTATGTGTTGTAGGATATGAAGGTATGTGTATGTGTTGTAAGATATGAGGGTATGTGTATGAGTTGTAGGATATGAGGGTAGGTACATGTGTTGTAGAATATGAGGGTAGGTGCATGTGTTGTAGGATATGAGGGTAGGTGCATGTGCTGAAGGATATGAGGGTAGGTGCATGTGTTGTAGGATATGAGGGTAGGTGCATGTGTTGTAGGATATGAGGGTATGTGCATGTGTTGAAGGATATGAGGGTATGTGTATGTGTTGTCGGATATGAGGGTAGGTGCATGTGTTGTAGGATATGAGGGTAGGTGCATGTGTTGAAGGATATGAGGGTACGGTCACATGTTGTAGTGTAGCGGTTACCGGAAGCATGACACAATTACCGTGCACCGGCCGATGACGCAACCGGCAAGCGGTCACGTGTCCGGACTCGCCCGGGCGTGTCCAGACTTGCCCTTCTCGGGCGAACACTTGCCTTGCATACCACGCCCCGTCGGGAGGCGTGACTTAACTATTTTGCATACCACGCCCCGCCTGAGAGGCGTGGCTTTTGTGGGTTCAGTTTGCGATATAAATTGCCGCCCGTTCGAGGGGCGGATTCAGTGTGCTTTTGAGTTCTTTGGTTTTGAGCTAAATAAATAGCTCGGTGAAACTTCGTTCCTGTGTCGTCCATTTTGTCTGGCTTAATCGTGCGAGCACAGCTCCCACAATTGGTGACCCCTTTCTAAGAACACGGCGATGGAGTCAGCTGCAGCTTTGAAGCTCCCGGGCTTCTGGGAGTCGCACGCGGCCGTTTGGTTTGCTCAAGCGGATTCTCAATTCGCCCTGCGGAAAATTACGGAGGACACGACGCGCTACCACCATGTGGTTTCCGCGCTCACCGCCTCCACCGCTGCCTGGGTCCTGAGCTTCCTACAGAACCCGCCGAACGCCGACAAATACGGCGCGCTCAAAGGCCTACTCCTCGGTGCGTTTGGACTCACGGAGACCGAACGCACACGACAACTACTACACCTCCCGGAGCTGGGCGAGGCTCGTCCATCCAAAAGCATGGACCACATGCTTGCTCTTCTCGGTGACCACAGCCCGGACGTCCTCTTCCGCGAGCTGTTCCTCCAGCGGCTACCCGGGCAGGTACGGTTAGCTTTGGCTAATTCGCCCATCACGGACCCTGGCGCCCTGGCCAAGGAGGCCGATAAATTTTTCTCGGCCGGGCGACATGTCGGAGCGGCCACCTGGGACCCTGGGCCGACCGAGGCAATGCCTGCGCCACGACCGGCGCCTCCACCGGCCGAGTCCGCGCCACTGACGGCAGTGGCCGCCGCGACGCCCCGTCGACTGAAACCGACACGACCGCCGGAGCCTCCGCCAGAGCGGACCATGTGCTATTACCACGCCAGGTTCGGGCAGAAGGCCAGAATGTGCCGCCCACCATGCACTTTCGGCAGGTCGGGAAACGACCAGGCCGGCGCTCGCTGCCTGCCATGAGCGTCGGCCTTTCAGGCAGCCTTCTGTTTATCACGGACACGGAGTCCGGGCGGCGTTTTTTGTGTGACACCGGCGCTCAGCTGAGCGTGATTCCCACCTCGGTGCAGGACAAACAGGCCGCGCTATGCGGCCCCGCCTTGGTCGCCGCAAACGGTTCCTCCATCCGCACCTTCGGTTCGCGCAGCGTCACATTCTGCTTCGGGGGCCAGCGCTTCAGGTGTGACTTCATCACGGCGAACGTGCCCATGGCCTTGCTGGGTGCAGATTTTCTTTGTGCGCATGGGCTTTTGGTCGACGTCAAACGGTGTCGGCTCATCAACGCGGTGACCTTCAGCACGCTCGCTTGCTCATTGAGCGGCTCCACTCCGACCAAGCTAGCCTGCGCACTCCCGGCCATGGACGATTTCACCAGCCTACTCGCCGAGTTTCCCGCCCTCATGCAGCCGACGTTTTCGGCTATCGCCGTCAAGCACGGCGTCGAACACCACATCCCGACCACAGGTCCACCGGTCTACGCCAGGGCTCGCCACCTCGACCCGGCCAAACTCGCCGTGGCGAAGGCGGAATTCGATGCGCTGGAGCGATTGGGCATTGTGCGACGCTCGAATAGCGCGTAGGCCTCGCCCCTGCACATCGTGCCCAAACCGGGTGGCGGATGGCGACCATGCGGCGATTACCGCCGCCTCAACGACGCCACCACCCCCGACCGGTACCCGATACCACACATACAGGACTTTTCCACCCGTTTGGCGGGGCGGGTGATCTTCTCCAAGGTCGACCTTATTCGGGGCTACCACCAGGTACCTGTCCGGCCGGCCGACGTTCCGAAGACGGCGGTAATTACACCTTTTGGCCTCTTCGAGTTCCTCCGAATGCCGTTCGGCCTAAAGAATGCGGCCCAGGCCTTCCAGCGGCTGATGGACAGTGTGCTGCGCAATCTCACCTTTCTGTTCGTCTACCTGGATGACATTCTCATTGCCAGCACTTCCCGGGCGGAGCACCTCGTCCACCTCCGCATGCTTTTCGAGCGCCTCGGCCAGCATGGCCTCATCATCAACCCGGCGAAATGCCAGTTTGGCGTAACGGCCGTCGACTTTCTGGGGCACCGCATCACGAACCGCGGGGCCGTCCCGCTGCCTACCAAGGTGGAGGCAGTCACAAGTTTCCAGCGCCCCCGCTCCATCAAGGCCCGACAGGAATTTTTGGGGATTGTAAATTTCTACCACCGGTTCGTGCCTCGTGCCGCCCAACTCATGCGCCCCCTGTACGAAGCCTTCCGGGGAAAGCCGGCCAAGCACGACGTCGCCTGGACCACAGAGATGGACGCAGCATTCACGGGCGCTAAGCTGGCCCTCCGCAACGGGACCATGCTGGCGCACCCGGCGCTCGACGCACCCATCGCCCTCACCACAGACGCTTCCGACTACGCAGTGGGCACCGTGCATGAACAGTGGGTGAACGGGGCTTGGCAACCGCTGGCCTTCTTCAGCCGGCAGCTTCGCCCTAACGAGCGCAAGTATAGCGCTTTCGACCGCGAGCTCCTCGGCTTTTACCTGGCTGTTCGCCATTTCCGCCATCTTTTGGAAGGCCGCCCGTTCACGGCGTTTGTGGACCACAAACCCCTGGTCTTCGCTATGGCCAAGGTTATGGAGCCGTGGTCGGCCTGCCAGCAGCGCCACCTCTCCGCCGTGTCCGAATTTACGACGGACATCCGGCACGTCGCGGGTAAGGACAACGCTGTGGCCGATTGCCTCTCCCGGTCCGGCGCAAACGCCGTCCACCTGGGTGTGGACTTCGCCCGCATGGCAGCCGACCAGACCACCGACCCCGCGGTGCAAGCCCTCCGGACAGCGGACACAGGCATGCGGTTGGCCAACGTCCCCTTTGAGGACACAGGCACAGTTCTCCTGTGCGACGTTTCCCTGGGCCAACCTCGCCCCATCGTGCCCACCGGATGGCAGCGGCACATTTTTGACGCCCTCCACGGCCTTTCCCACCCGGGCCGGAAAGCATCACAGAAGCTCGTGGCAGCAAAGTTCGTCTGGCACGGGCTCCGTAAGGACGTCCGCGACTGGGCCAATGCCTGTGTCGCCTGCCAACGCGCGAAGGTCCACCGGCACTCCCAGGCCCCGTTGGCACCATTCGACGTGCCCGCGCGGCGTTTCGGCCACGTCAATGTGGACCTGATGGGACCCCTTCCCTCCACGCGGGGCATCACCCACCTCCTCACGATGGTGGCCGGAGGCCGTCCCGTTGGCATCAACAACATCCGCCGACGTGGCACAGGCCTTCATTGGCACTTGGATTGCCCGTTTCAGCGCGCCCTCGGACATCTCCTCTGACAGAGGCCCGCAATTCACCTCCGAGCTTTGGGGCGCGGTCGCCCAGGCCTTGGGGATCAAGCTTCACCGCACCACGGCCTACCACCCCCAAGCCAACGGCTTGTGCAAGCGGTTCCATCGCTCGATGAAGGCCGCTCTCAGAGCCAGCCTCCAGGACGACGGTTGGGCCGACAGGCTCCCGTGGGTCCTATTGGGCCTCCGAACGGCCCCTAAAGAGGACCTCCAGGCTTCCACCGCCGAGCTTGTCTACGGCCAGCCACTGCGCGTGCCGGGCGAGTTCATCCCTGACGCCACCGGCCCCTGGTCCGCGGCTTGCCAACGCTCGGACCTCCAGGAGATTTGCCCCCGTGCCCACGTCCCACCACGGCTGCCCCCAACCCCACGTCCCCCCAGCACTTCGCACTGCGGGGTACGTTTTTATCCGGCACGATGCACACCGGGGACCGCTCCGGCCGCCGTATGATGGACCTTTCCGGGTCCTGCAGAGGGACGAGAAGTCATTCATCGTCGACATCGGCGGCAAGCCGGACCGCATCTCCGTGGACCGCCTCAAGCCGGCCCATTTGGACCTCGACCAACCTCCACGGTTGGCCCTTCCTCCACGACGGGGCCGTCCCCGGTCAACCAAGCCCCCCGCCCAACCATCCACCGCCACGCCGCCTACCACCCCCACACGAATCACCAGGTGTCGTTTCGGCCGGATCAGGACCCCCCTCAAACTGACTCTCCCGGTGCAGGTAAATTCTGGGGGGGCGCATGTAGCGGTTACCGGAAGCATGACACAATTACCGTGCACCGGCCGATGACGCAACCGGCGAGCGGTCACATGTCCGGACTCGCCCGGGCGTGTCCAGACTTGCCCTTCTCAAGCGAACACTTGCCTTGCATACCACGCCCCGTCGGGAGGCGTGACTTACCTATTTTGCATACCACGCCACACCTGAGAGGCGTGGCTTTGGTGTGTTCAGTTTGCGATATAAATTGCCGCCCGTTCGAGGGGCGGATTCAGTGTGCTTTTGAGTTCTTTGGTTTTGAGCTAAATAAATAGCTCGTTGAAACTTCGTTCTTGTGTCGTCCATTTTGTCTGGCTTTATCGTGCGAGCACAGCTCCCACAGTAGGATATGAGTCTATGTGTATATGTTGTAGGATATGAGGGTACGTTCATGTGCTGTAGTTGTAATTGTCATGGTTCTCTTTTTGAGGCAACGTTTTTATGGCCGGATGCCATTCCTGACGCCAACCCTTAGTCGCCTGTTACGACACGCAGGGACACGGTGTACCTATTCTAAACCGGGGTACACACCGGTCATTCGTGACCAATATCAAAAAAGTCCACTCGCAGCCTCGACGTGATTCACAGCTGTCTCCTCCTCTCTCTGCCCATCTCGATCTCTCTTCTTCCGGTTTCTTTGTGGCGTTTTCCTTTTTCCTTCACAAACATTTATTTTTACCTTTTACTAAAGTAATCTCCATTTCACACAAAAATCTTTACAACAATATTACCTGAAACTAAGAATATTCTGCAAGTATAGAATCTATCTATAATTCCAGTAATCTCTGTGTGTATGTATGTATGTATGTATGTATGTATGTATGTATGTATGTATGTTTGTCTGTGACCGCTGTTTCTCGACAACCACGGGTCCGATATACTTTAAACTTGCCAGGTATATTGCTGGGGACCCGAGGATGTGCCTTTTCAAGGTTTCATATTAATCGGACAAGTAGTTACCGAGCTATGTCCAAAAAACGATTCACCCAATCAGAGAGCAGCGAGTTATCACGTGTGCCGAACGTGGCGAACAGACTCTGCCTCGGATGCACATTTGAGAGCGTATTCATTTATTTCACGTTGGCAAACTATGTTGGCGTTAAACTATGTTTTAAAACTAATTAAAACTAATTTGCGATTCATCGTAACTGCGATTTGCGACCTTCCGGACAGTGAAGACTTCACTTCCGGCAGCCAATCACAGAACGCGTTGTTGCGAGCCGAGCCGGTTCGTAATTCGATTTCTTCCGGAGAAAATAATAATTTCTCGATTTCTTATGCGCATTATTTCTCCCAGAGCGAAGGGCGGAAGCGAAGAGCGTTGTTTTTTTTGTTTACGGGCGTACGGGCGTACGGGCGGGGTAGAGCGTACGGGTAGCGTTTTTTTTTTTTTTTGGCAAGGAACGGGCACCCACGTACGGGCATGCCCTAGTAACAACAAAGGCGAGAGTGACGGATCCATAATAACAGTCAGGAATAGGCCTGGGCCCAGAAAACTGCCTTGGGGACTCCAGCCTTGACAGGCAGAGGAGATGAAAGGATGACATTGAGAGCCGTCCGGTCCAGTTGCAGAATCAGTCACAGGTTGCAAGAAACCTCTTCACCTTCTCAGGTGCAAATGACACAAGGACCAGGAGCAGTGGAAACGACAGGGAAGGGTGGGTACCAAGAGCAAGGGGTTGGGGATGCAAGATTTGGAAGCAAAGTCAGAATTGAGGCATTTGGCGTTGTCATGAGCAGAGTCGGCTGTGATGCCATATAAGTGAGGGAGAGGATGAAGGGGGTCGGGGGGGGGGGCATACACCAGACTTAACAAGGTGCCACCAGGTTTTAGAGGGAGGAGACAAGTTTGAGAGTTCATTCTTGAAATTGGCCAGATGTTGATTTCTGGCTCTCTTCAGAGTGGACACACACTTGTTTCAGGCTTTGTGGAATGATCTGAGGTTGCATTTCGTCAGATTTGCCTTAAGGGAAGAGGAGAGGCTTGATGTTTGAAGGCAACTCCCTCACCACAGGATTCCGTCTGTGCACCAGGGGTGAGAGGATGGGAATGATACCCGCAGACGAGATAGTATAACTCTGTACAAAATGGAAAGGAAGCTTGTGTGGAAGGATTCCCAGGCAGTATTAATATCGTGAGAGGTGTAAATTAAGGACCCATCTTGACATGAGAGGGCGCTTGTAGCCCCTGCCAGTCAGCTTGAGTGAAATGCCAGACTACATCATACTCTGACAATAGCCAGAGAGATTTTGATTCTCACAAGCACATGACAAGATGAAACTATTGGGAACAGGAGATTCATGGATCACATTTGTCGGAAAATTCCTCATTACCAAGTCCAGAAGGGAGGACGTCCCATTGGGAGAAATCAGGGCCGGGAAGTTCACTGATTGGGTGAGCCCATATTTGGAAATCGCACTTGATTTTGTGCTGTACCGCTTAATTTGTGCCCTACCGGACCGCAGATGTAGCCAACGGGGATGCTCAGAGAGCACCAGAGAGCACCTAAAGTCCCAAAGTTCCCGCAGACCCCGAACCGCACACTTTGTGGCTTCGCACTTCGCACCCGATTCTCTTGATTTCTGGACCCGTCCCTTTCAAAAAACCACACCCGTGTCTGAAAGAAGCGGTTGTTTGGCATTTTTAATAAAATAGGCAAAGCCGGGAAATGAATGAAACCCATCAGAATTTACATTTAGAACCCTTTAGATTTCGAATTACCATTTACAATTACCTTTTAGAAATACCCTTTAGAATTACCCTTTAGAATTACCCTTTAGAATTACCCTTTAGAATTACCCTTTAGAATTACCCTTTAGAATTACCCTTTAGAATTACCCTTTAGAATTACCCTTTAGAATTACCCTTTAGAATTACCCTTTAGAATTACCCTTTGGAATCACCGTTTTGAATTACCGTTTAGAATCGCCCCTGAGAATTACCCTTTAGAATTACCCTTTAGAATTACCCTTTAGAATTACCCTTTAGAATTACCCTTTAGAATTACCCTTTAGAATTACCCTTTAGAATTACCCTTTAGAATCACCGTTTAGAATTACCCTTTAGAATCGCCCCTGAGAATCACCGTTTAGAATTACCCTTTAGAATTACCCTTTAGAATTACCCTTTAGAATTACCCTTTGGAATTACCCTTTGGAATCGCCCCTGAGAATCACCGTTTAGAATTACCCTTTGGAATCAACCTTTGGAATTACCGTTCAGAATTACCCTTTAGAATTACCCTTTAGAATTACCCTTTGGAATCACCCTTTGGAATCAACCTTTGGAATTACCGTTTAGAATTACCGTTTAGAATTACCCTTTAGAATTACCCTTTAGAATTACCGTTTAGAATTACCCTTTAGAATTACCCTTTAGAATTACCCTTTAGAATTACCCTTTAGAATTACCCTTTAGAATTACCCTTTGGAATCAACCTTTGGAATTACCCTTTAGAATTACCCTTAAGAATTACCCTTTAGAATTACCCTTTAGAATTACCCTTTAGAATTACCCTTTGGAATTACCCTTTGGAATCAACCTTTGGAATTACCGTTTAGAATTACCCTTTCGAATTACCCTTTAGAATTCCCCTTAAGAATTACCCTTTAGAATCACCGTTTAGAATTATCCTTTAGAATTACCCTTTAGAATTACCCTTAAGAATTACCGTTTAGAATTACCCTTTAGAATTACCGTTTAGAATTACCCTTTGGAATTACCCTTTAGAATTACCGTTTAGAATTACCGTTTAGAATTACCGTTTAGAATTACCGTTTAGAATTACCGTTTAGAATTACCGTTTAGAATTACCGTTTAGAATTACCGTTTAGAATTACCGTTTAGAATTACCAATTAGAATTACCAATTAGAATTACCCTTTAGAATTACCCTTTAGAATTACCGTTTAGAATTACCCTTTAGAATTACCGTTTAGAATTACCGTTTAGAATTACCGTTTAGAATTACCGTTTAGAATTACCGTTTAGAATTACCGTTTAGAATTACCGTTTAGAATTACCGTTTAGAATTACCGTTTAGAATTACCAATTAGAATTACCAATTAGAATTACCCTTTAGAATTACCCTTTAGAATTACCCTTTAGAATTACTCTTTAGAATTACCGTTTAGAATTACCGTTTAGAATTACCGTTTAGAATTACCAATTAGAATTACCAATTAGAATTACCAATTAGAATTACCCTTTAGAATTACCCTTTAGAATTACTCTTTAGAATTACCCTTTAGAATTACCCTTTAGAATTACCATTTAGAATTCCCCTTAAGAATCACCGTTTAGAATTACACTTTAGAATTACCCTTTAGAATTCCCCTTAAGAATCACCGTTTAGAATTACCCTTTAGAATTACCCTTTAGAATTACCGTTTAGAATTACCCTTTAGAATTACCCTTTAGAATTACCGTTTAGAATTACCCTTTAGAATTACCCTTTAGAATTACCGTTTAGAATTACCCTTTAGAATTACCGTTTAGAATTACACTTTAGAATTACCCTTTAGAATTACCGTTTAGAATTACCCTTTAGAATTACCGTTTAGAATTACCAATTAGAATTACCAATTAGAATTACCAATTAGAATTACCCTTTAGAATTACCCTTTAGAATTACTCTTTAGAATTACCCTTTAGAATTACCCTTTAGAATTACCGTTTAGAATTCCCCTTAAGAATCACCGTTTAGAATTACACTTTAGAATTACCCTTTAGAATTCCCCTTAAGAATCACCGTTTAGAATTACCCTTTAGAATTACCCTTTAGAATTACCGTTTAGAATTACCCTTTAGAATTACCCTTTAGAATTACCGTTTAGAATTACCCTTTAGAATTACCCTTTAGAATTACCGTTTAGAATTACCCTTTAGAATTACCGTTTAGAATTACCGTTTAGAATTACCGTTTAGAATTACCGTTTAGAATTACCGTTTAGAATTACCGTTTAGAATTACCAATTAGAATTACCAATTAGAATCACCGTTTAGAATTCCCCTTTAGAATTACCCTTTAGAATTCCCCTTAAGAATCACCGTTTAGAATTACCCTTTAGAATTACCCTTTCGAATCACCCTTTAGAAATACCCTTCAGAATCACCGTTTAGAATTCCCCTTTAGAATTACCCTTTAGAATTCCCCTTAAGAATCACCGTTTAGAATTACCCTTCAGAATTACCCTTTCGAATCACCCTTTAGAAATACCCTTCAGAATCACCGTTGATAGGGATATATTTTTAGACAGTAGTATGTAATAGATGAATCAAGAAATTCAATGTCCATAACTTTGTGAGAAGAAGAATCACAAATTTTAATTCCCGAGGAGGACAACACTTTCTGTCTACAAGGAAAGACCGAGAAAGACTTGGCTGAAGGTGGTGTAAGAAGAAATGCGGGCAAGGGGGTTAACAAGGGGAGATGCAGAAAATAGGGCAAGATGGAGAAGATTGTCATGTGGACCGCAAGGCTAACCCCCGCTCTAGCAGGGAAAATGGCCTTAAAATGCATGTTGTGTTGTCATGTGTTGTAGGATATGAGTATGTGTATGTGTTGTAGGATATGAGTCTATGTGCATGTGTTGTAGGATATGAGTCTATGTGCATGTGTTGTAGGATATGAGTCTATGTGCATGTGTTGTATGATTTGAGTCTATGTGCATGTGTTGTATGATTTGAGTCTATGTGCATGTGTTGTATGATATGAGTCTATGTGCATGTGTTGTAGGATATGAGTCTATGTGCATGTGTTGTAGGATATGGGTCTATGTGCATGTGTTGTAGGATATGAGTCCATGTGTATGTGTTGTAGGATATGAGGGTAGGTGCATGTGTTGTAGGATATGAGTCTATGTGCATGTGTTGTAGGATATGAGAGTCTATGCGCATGTGTTGTCGGATATGAGAGTCTATGTGCTTGTGTTGTAGGATATGAGTCCATGTGCATGTGTTGTAGGATATGAGGGTAGGTGCATGTGTTGTAGGATATGAGTCTATGTGCATGTGTTGTAGGATATGAGAGTCTTTGTGCATGTGTTGTAGGATATGAGTCTATGTGCATGTGTTGTAGGATATGAGAGTCTATGTGCATGTGTTGTAGGATATGAGTCTATGTGCATGTGTTGTAGGATATGAGACTATGTGCATGTGTTGTAGGATATGAGAGTCTATGTGCATGTGTTGTCGGATATGAGTCTATGTGCATGTGTTGTAGGATATGAGAGTCTATGTGTACGTGTTGTAGGATATGAGTCTATGTGTATGTGTTGTAGGATATGAGGGTAGGTGCATGTGTTGTAGGATATGAGTCTATGTGTATGTGTTGTAGGATATGAGTATGTGCATGTGTTGTAGGATATGAGTCTATGTGCATGTGTTGTAGGATATGAGAGTCTATGTGCATGTGTTGTAGGATATGAGTATGTGCATGTGTTGTAGGATATAAGGGTAGGTGCATGTGTTGTCGGATATGAGTCTATGTGTACGTGTTGTAGGATATGAGTCTATGTGTATGTGTTGTCGGATATGAGTCTATGTGTATGTGTTGTAGGATATGAGTCTATGTTGTAGGATATGAGTCTATGTGTATGTGTTGTAGGATATGAGTCTATATGTATGTGTTGTGGGATATGAGGGTATGTGCATGTGTTGTAGGATATGAGGGTATGTGCATGTGTTGTAGGATATGAGGGTATGTGCATGTGTTGTAGGATATGAGGGTAGGTGCATGTGTTGTAGGATATGAGGGTATGTGCATGTGTTGTAGGATATGAGGGTATGTGCATGTGTTGTAGGATATGAGTCCATGTGCATGTGTTGTAGGATATGAATCTATGTGTATGTGTTGTGGGGTATGAGTCTATGTGTATGTGTTGTAGGATATGAGTCTATGTGTATGTGTTGTGGGATATGAGTCCATGTGTATGTGTTGTAGGATATGAGTCTATGCATATGTGTTGTAGGATATGAGGGTATGCGCATGTGTTGTAGGATATGAGGGTATGTGCATGTGTTGTCGGATATGAGTCTATGTGTATGTGTTGTAGGATATGAGAGTCTATGTGCATGTGTTGTCGGATGTGAGTCTATGTGCATGTGTTGTAGGATATGAGAGTCTATGTGTACGTGTTGTAGGATATGAGTCTATGTGTATGTGTTGTAGGATATGAGGGTAGGTGCATGTGTTGTAGGATATGAGTCTATGTGTATGTGTTGTAGGATATGAGTCTATGTGCATGTGTTGTAGGATATGAGTCTATGTGCATGTGTTGTAGGATATGAGAGTCTATGTGCATGTGTTGTAGGATATGAGTATGTGCATGTGTTGTTGGATATAAGGGTAGGTGCATGTGTTGTCGGATATGAGTCTATGTGTACGTGTTGTAGGATATGAGTCTATGTGTATGTGTTGTCGGATATGAGTCTATGTGTATGTGTTGTAGGATATGAGTCTATGTTGTAGGATATGAGTCTAATGTCTATGTGTATGTGTTGTAGGATATGAGTCTATATGTATGTGTTGTGGGATATGAGGGTATGTGCATGTGTTGTAGGATATGAGGGTATGTGCATGTGTTGTAGGATATGAGGGTAGGTGCATGTGTTGTAGGATATGAGGGTATGTGCATGTGTTGTAGGATATGAGGGTATGTGCATGTGTTGTAGGATATGAGTCCATGTGCATGTGTTGTAGGATATGAATCTATGTGTATGTGTTGTGGGGTATGAGTCTATGTGTATGTGTTGTAGGATATGAGTCTATGTGTATGTGTTGTGGGATATGAGTCCATGTGTATGTGTTGTAGGATATGAGTCTATGCATATGTGTTGTAGGATATGAGGGTATGCGCATGTGTTGTAGGATATGAGGGTATGTGCATGTGTTGTAGGATATGAGGGTAGGTGCATGTGTTGTCGGATATGAGGGTATGTGCATGTGTTGTAGGATATGAGGGTATGTGCATGTGTTGTAGGATATGAGTCCATGTGCATGTGTTGTAGGATATGAATCTATGTGTATGTGTTGTGGGGTATGAGTCTATGTGTATGTGTTGTAGGATATGAGTCTATGTGTATGTGTTGTGGGATATGAGTCCATGTGTATGTGTTGTAGGATATGAGTCTATGCATATGTGTTGTAGGATATGAGGGTATGCGCATGTGTTGTAGGATATGAGGGTATGTGCATGTGTTGTCGGATATGAGTCTATGTGTATGTGTTGTAGGATATGAGGGTATGTGTATGTGTTGTAGGATATGAGTCTACGCATATGTGTTGTAGGATATGAGGGTATGCGCATGTGTTGTAGGATATGAGGGTATGTGCATGTGTTGTAGGATATGAGTCTATGTGTATGTGTTGTAGGATATGCGTCTATGCGTATGTGTTGTAGGATATGAGGGTATGTGCATGTGTTGTAGGATATGAGTATGTGTATGTGTTGTAGGATATGAGGGTATGTGTATGTGTTGTAGGATATGAGTCTATGCGTATGTGTTGTAGGATATGAGGGTATGTGTATGTGTTGTAGGATATGAGTCGATGTGTATGTGTTGTAGGATATGAGTCTCTGCGTATGTGTTGAAGGATATGAGGGTATGTGCATGTGTTGTAGTATATGAGGGTATGTGCATGTGTTGTAGGATATGAGTCTATGTGTATGTGTTGTAGGATATGAGGGTATGTGTATGTGTTGTAGGATATGAGGGTACGTGTATGTGTTGTAGGATATGAGTCTATGCGTATGTGTTGTAGGATATGAGGGTATGTGTATGTGTTGTAGGATATGAGTCTATGTGTATGTGTTGTAGGATATGAGTCTATGTGCATGTGTTGTAGGATATGAGGGTATGTGCATGTGTTGTAGGATATGAGTATGTGTATGTGTTGTAGGATATGAGTCCATGTGCATGTGTTGAAGGATATGAGTCTATGTGTATGTGTTGTAGGATATGAGTCTATGTGTTGTAGGATATGAGTCTATGTGCATGTGTTGTAGGATATGAGTATGTGCATGTGTTGTAGGATATGAGTCTACGTGTATGTGTTGGGGGATATGAGTCTATGTGCATGTGTTGTAGGATATGAGTATGTGCATGTGTTGTAGGATATAAGGGTAGGTGCATGTGTTGTCGGATATGAGTCTATGTGTACGTGTTGTAGGATATGAGTCTATGTGTATGTGTTGTCGGATATGAGTCTATGTGTATGTGTTGTAGGATATGAGTCTATGTTGTAGGATATGAGTCTATGTGTATGTGTTGTAGGATATGAGTCTATATGTATGTGTTGTGGGATATGAGGGTATGTGCATGTGTTGTAGGATATGAGGGTATGTGCATGTGTTGTAGGATATGAGGGTATGTGCATGTGTTGTAGGATATGAGGGTAGGTGCATGTGTTGTAGGATATGAGGGTATGTGCATGTGTTGTAGGATATGAGGGTATGTGCATGTGTTGTAGGATATGAGTCCATGTGCATGTGTTGTAGGATATGAATCTATGTGTATGTGTTGTGGGGTATGAGTCTATGTGTATGTGTTGTAGGATATGAGTCTATGTGTATGTGTTGTGGGATATGAGTCCATGTGTATGTGTTGTAGGATATGAGTCTATGCATATGTGTTGTAGGATATGAGGGTATGCGCATGTGTTGTAGGATATGAGGGTATGTGCATGTGTTGTAGGATATGAGGGTAGGTGCATGTGTTGTCGGATATGAGGGTATGTGCATGTGTTGTAGGATATGAGGGTATGTGCATGTGTTGTAGGATATGAGTCCATGTGCATGTGTTGTAGGATATGAATCTATGTGTATGTGTTGTGGGGTATGAGTCTATGTGTATGTGTTGTAGGATATGAGTCTATGTGTATGTGTTGTGGGATATGAGTCCATGTGTATGTGTTGTAGGATATGAGTCTATGCATATGTGTTGTAGGATATGAGGGTATGCGCATGTGTTGTAGGATATGAGGGTATGTGTATGTGTTGTAGGATATGAGTCTACGCATATGTGTTGTAGGATATGAGGGTATGCGCATGTGTTGTAGGATATGAGGGTATGTGCATGTGTTGTAGGATATGAGTCTATGTGTATGTGTTGTAGGATATGCGTCTATGCGTATGTGTTGTAGGATATGAGGGTATGTGCATGTGTTGTAGGATATGAGTATGTGTATGTGTTGTAGGATATGAGGGTATGTGTATGTGTTGTAGGATATGAGTCTATGCGTATGTGTTGTAGGATATGAGGGTATGTGTATGTGTTGTAGGATATGAGTCGATGTGTATGTGTTGTAGGATATGAGTCTCTGCGTATGTGTTGAAGGATATGAGGGTATGTGCATGTGTTGTAGTATATGAGGGTATGTGCATGTGTTGTAGGATATGAGTCTATGTGTATGTGTTGTAGGATATGAGGGTATGTGTATGTGTTGTAGGATATGAGGGTACGTGTATGTGTTGTAGGATATGAGTCTATGCGTATGTGTTGTAGGATATGAGGGTATGTGTATGTGTTGTAGGATATGAGTCTATGTGCATGTGTTGTAGGATATGAGGGTATGTGCATGTGTTGTAGGATATGAGTATGTGTATGTGTTGTAGGATATGAGTCCATGTGCATGTGTTGAAGGATATGAGTCTATGTGTATGTGTTGTAGGATATGAGTCTATGTGTTGTAGGATATGAGTCTATGTGCATGTGTTGTAGGATATGAGTATGTGCATGTGTTGTAGGATATGAGTCTACGTGTATGTGTTGGGGGATATGAGTCTATGTGCATGTGTATTAGGATATGAGGGTATGTGCATGTGTTGTTGGATATGAGGGTATGTGCATGTGTTGTAGGATATGAGGGTCGGTGCATGTGTTGTAGGATATGAGGGTATGTGTAAGTGTTGTAGGATATGAGGGTATGTGCATGTGTTGTAGGATATGAGGGTCGGTGCATGTGTTGTAGGATATGAGGGTATGTGCATGTGTTGTAGGATATGAGTCTATGTGTATGTGTTGTAGGATATGATGGTATGTGTAAGTGTTGTAGGATATGAGGGTATGTGCATGTGTTGTAGGATATGAGGGTCGGTGCATGTGTTGTAGGATATGAGGGTATGTGCATGTGTTGTAGGATATGAGTCTATGTGTATGTGTTGTAGGATATGAGGGTACGTTCATGTGCTGTAGGATATGAGTCTATGTGTATGTGTTGTAGGATATGAGTCTATGTGTATGTGTTGTAGGATATGAGTCTATGCGTATGTGTTGTAGGATATGAGGGTATGTGCATGTGTTGTAGGATATGAGGGTCGGTGCATGTGTTGTAGGATATGAGGGTATGTGCATGTGTTGTAGGATATGAGGGTACGTTCATGTCCTGTAGGATATGAGTCAATGTGTATGTGTTGTTGGATACGAGGGTACGTTCATGTGCTGTAGCATATGAGTCTATGTGTATGTGTTGTAGGATATGAGGGTACGTTCATGTGCTGTAGGATATGAGTCTATGTGTATGTGTTGTAGGATATGAGTCTATGTGTATGTGTTGTAGGATATGAGGGTACGTGCACGTGTTGTAGGATATGAGGGTATGTGCATGTGTTGTAGGATATGAGGGTATGTGCATGTGTTGTAGGATATGCGGGTAGGTGCATGTGTTGTAGGATATGAGTCTATGTGCATGTGTTGTAGGATATGAGTCTATGTGCATGTGTTGTAGGATATGAGTCTATGTGCATGTGTTGTAGGATATGAGTCTATGTGTATGTGTTGTAGGATATGAGGGTATGTGCATGTGTTGTAGGATATGAGGGTAGGTGCATGTGTTGTAGGATATGAGGGTATGTGCATGTGTTGTCGGATATGAGGGTAGGTACATGTCTTGTCGGATATGAGGGTAGGTACATGTGTTGTCGGATATGAGGGTAGGTACATGTGTTGTAGGATATGAGGGTAGGTACATGTGTTGTTGGATATGAGGGTAGGTACATGTGTTGTAGGATATGAGGGTAGGTACATGTGTTGTTGGATATGAGGGTAGGTACATGTGTTGTCGGATATGAGGGTAGGTACATGTGGTACTGCTGAAACCAAAGTACGATTCCAACACTGGTCAAACTTGACTCCCTTAAGGGGATTTGCAGGCAACCCTAAACTCCCCAAACACTCCTTTTCAGGGATTGTACAATGGTTGTGCATGCATACGTCATACGTGCATACATCATGGCCCATTTACAAATGTGTCCATCTGTGGAGTCACCAACAAGGCAACTATAGTAAACCAGGATGGAAAACATCGTTTCTATACAAGTTGGAGCCTTCGAATTATTTTTCCCTCTTCACAAACTCATCCTCATCCTCATCATGTGAAGACGAGTGATTTACCTGGATCTGTTTACAGGCAGCAGAAAAAAGCAGCAGCATGACCAATGGCATCTATAATTAAACACATCTAGAGGGGTGTGGGGTGTGGGGCGAGGGGTGTGCTTCTCGCTTGGAACTTGGTCACATTGAGTGATACCCACGTGGTCAGGCATCGTGCACCAAAACAACTCGGGATGCGTGCGCGCGGGCAGTGCCAGCACCTTGTGTGTGCTGGTGCACGTGAGCTTTGCCAGCACCTTGTGTGTGCTGGTGCACATGAGCAGTGCCAGCACCTTGTGTGTGCTGATGCACATGAGCAGTGCCAGCACCTTGTGTGTGCTGGTGCACGTGAGCTTTGCCAGCACCTTGTGTGTGCTGGTGCACGTGAGCAGTGCCCGCACATTGTGTGTGCTGATGCACATGAGCTTTGCCAGCACCTTGTGTGTGCTGGTGCACGTGAGCTTTGCCAGCACCTTGTGTGTGCTGGTGCACGTGAGCAGTGCCCGCACATTGTGTGTGCTGATGCACATGAGCTTTGCCAGCACCTTGTGTGTGCTGGTGCACGTGAGCTTTGCCAGCACCTTGTGTGTGCTGGTGCACGTGAGCAGTGCCCGCACATTGTGTGTGCTGGTGCACGTGAGCAGTGCCAGCACCTTGTGTGTCCTGACACCTGATGTACTGCCCTTTGTATTTTCCTTTCTCTTTAAATAATTACTTCTTCTACAAGAGGTCTCTTCACAAGGACTGAGCAGAACAAGGGATCAGCGGCTCAGTCCTCTGGGGTCTGGAGAGCTCCCCCAAGACACCCCCATTCCCCTCCCAGGCCCCACACATTCCACCCCCCCCCCCCACCACCACCCCCAAGACACCCCTATTACCCTCCCAGACCCCACACATCCCCCCCCCCATTCCCCTCCCAGACCCGACACATCCCCCCCCCCCCATTCCCCTCCCAGGCCCCACACATTCCACCCCCCATTCCCCTCCCAGGCCCCACACATTCCGCACCCCCCCACCACCCCCATTCCCCTCCCAGACCCCACACATTCCTCCCCCCCCCATGCCCCTCCCAGACCCCCCACCCATCCCCCACACATTCCTCCCCCGCCCCATTCCCCTCCCAGACCCCACACAGTCCCCCCCACAAGACCCTCCCATACCCCAAACATTCCCCCCCCCCAAGGGGCACCCCCATTACCCTCCCAGGCCCCACACATTCCACACATTCCACCCCCCACCACCCCCAAGGCACCCCCATTCCCCCCCCCCCATTCCCCTCCCAGATCCCACACATTCCCCCCTCCCCCATTCCCCTCCCCCACACAGTCCCCCCCACAAAACACTCCCATTCCACTCCCAGACCCCAAGCATTCCACCCCCCCAAGGGCACCCCCATTACCCTCCCAGGCCCCACACATTCCACCCCCCACCACTCCCAAGGCACCCCCATTCCCCACACATTCCCCCCCCCCCACCCCACTATTCCCCTCCGAGATCCCACACATTAAACCCCCCCCCCATTACCCTCCCATTCCCCACACATCCCCCCTTTCCCCCATTCCCCTCCCAGATCCCACACATTCCCCCCCCCCCCCATTCCCCTCCCAGATCCCACACATTCCCCCCACCCCATTCCCCTCCCAGACCCCACACCCCCCCCCCCCATTCCCCTCCCAGACCCCACACATTCCCCCCCCCCCCCATTCCCCTCCCAGACCCCACACATACCCCCTCCCCCAAAGACACTCCCATTCCCCTCCCAGACCCCACACATCCCCCCCCCAAAGACACCCCCATTTCCCTCCACCCCTCCCAAACCCCCCACATTCCCCTCCACCCTCCCTCCCTCCTCACCCCACTGCACTGCACTCCCGAACCCCCTTCCCCCTACAACCCCCCATCGGTTCGGTTCTCTGCCGCCCCACAAACCTGATTCATGGACCGTTGCCGGATCTCCCATTCTCCACCAAAAGCAACACGGAGCTCCACACGAGGATGATCGGGACACGAGCGGAGAGTAACAAACCAAACCCACAAGCGAACACAAGATGATGATTGGGGGAAAACAACGCGGGGACTACATTGTACAATGACGACATTGTCCTGACCGTGACGTATAAAGAGAATTCACGAAACGAAACATGCAACATGTACATGGTCTGGAAGGCTTCCTCTAACTCACTGAGTGAATGCAGTTTGAGATGATTTGTAATGAAGGAAATGGAATACCAGCCTTGCTGATAAACCATTGCTATACACCCCGATCGCACGAAATGTTACAGAACGAGGAACGTGGGCAGTGGGCACCGGAACAGGACATATGGTCCGCTATACCTGCACTGTATAACTCTATCAACACCACATTGAATCAATCTGCCAGGTGATCTCATTTCACTCGAGGTGAGAAGGACGTGGCAACAAGAAGAAAGTTGGTGCTTTTGGAGCAGTTGGTTGCTGTGCCCTGACCGTTTCAACTCTGAGTTTCTCCTGTAGAGCACGTTTCTGCTGCGAGAAAAGCTCTCTTCTCTTCTCAGGAGGGATTACCATGTATGGTGTGACGGTCACGTCATCAACATCTCCATAGATTTCTGTCGAGTGAGGGTTGAGTCGTATGACCTTTTTCAAGTTGACGCCCAGCTCATCAAGGGTGAAGGTGTGGCTCTTTCCATTGTTGATCCACCGAGTTTGTTGAAACAGGTATTGCTCCTCCTTTCCAACCTTGGAGCATAGCAGCTTCTTCTGAAGTTTCAGTTGGGCCACGACTGCTGCCTTCTTGTTTCCACCTCCAGTGACTTTAGCCAGGGCATCATCAACTTCATCTTCAGTTTTCCATTCACCTCCACATGACACGACTGTTGACAACAGCTCAGATTTTTCTGTTCTCTGCTTCAGACACTTGAGATCTGCCTTCCGTGACATCTGCCGCACTTTGTCTCGACGCTGCAATTTCAGTCGAGCTTCTTCAGCTTGGCCTTGTTCTACACATTTTGGTGCTTCTTTGATTGCCAGACCCCACATCTGCTCACGCTCTCCCTGATTGATGCCTCTCAGGTATGCAGTGGTCTTGTTCTGCTTTGTCAGGACGAGGCTCTCCTGATGCAGCAGTTTCGCGTTAGGTTTGTGATGCATGATACTGTCCTGCACTGCAAAGGTTCGCTCGCAGCCCTTGTTAGTAGCAGGCACGTTCCTGGTTTTTTTCAAGAGCTCGTCTGTGGGCACACTGTACTTCCCCCCCTCAAGCCGATCATGCAGCATGCGCTGTACCAGAATCTGCCAGTTTTGGCAGATGAGCTCCATCACTTTGATCACCAGATCCTCTGTCTCGGCATCTGGCATCTGATAGACCTTCGTGGTCATGTCATCTGGCACTGCAGGAACGTCCTGGAAGAGGCGGACGCGATCCTGCAACAGTGGGGATGCATCTTTGCCCCATGCATCAAATTTCTCCTCCATCTCCTGGGCACGTACATTTAGATCCAGCACATGCTTGGCAGCCTCTTGAACAAGCCAGATTGGCTTGGAGACAGCATAGTACAAAATGCCAAGTGCATGGGCCCCTGCAGTTGCAACTTTGTTGTCAATATAGCAACCAACAGCTAGCAGCAGATTGTTGAGAGCTGCTTCACCTTTCCTCATCATGAGGAAAGTCTTCATGTCCTCCTTGTGGTAGATATAGGCTGCTCCATTCTCAAAGAGGATCTGAGCACGGTTGCCTATGTTGTGCTTGAACATTAGCTTCTGTCCTTTGGAAGCAAGGTGGGCCTCAAAGTCAGCTGTCTGCCCTGCCTGCTCATCCCCATAGCGTTTGAATGCCTTGGATGCAGCGTAGATAGCTGCAGAGGTAGAACTGGTCGATGTTGGCCTGTAGTTCCCAGGAAGGCCCTCCTTGTTGATATCCAGAGCTACCTGGTCAAATTGCTTCAGACCCTCTTCTGCATACGTAGCTTGGTTGATGTGCACATGCATGAAGCAATAGAAGTTCTCAACCTTGAGCAGGGCGTCTTGTTCCTCTGGGGACAGATTCTGGAATCCAGTAGATGTTGAAATGACTGAGGCCCGCCATTCTTCATACTCTCTGTTGAAGGCCTTCATCACTGCACCACGATCACTCATGGTGTTGTCACAGGAGGCAACCATTTTCTGTAGCTCCTCTTCCTGGTCCGTGTTGTGCAGTTTTGCCAGCAAGTCGGCAGCCTCACTCAGTACTGACTTGCTGCAACCCAGCACTGTTGTAGCATCCTCACCCACCATCTCACGCAGTCCTAGTGTGTACAGGCCATCGTTGGTGCCAACTTGGGTGACATTGTACTGCCGTTTCTGCCGGCTTGTACCATCATTGGCCAGAACCCCGCCACTCCCCTCAGTGTCCTTGACGGCCTTGGCTGCCTGCATCAAGGCCAGCAGTCGGCCCTCGATGCCTATCATAAGGCATGTTGCATAGCTTGGTAGCTTATCGACCTGGTAGCTGGTCAGCTTTTCCACCACACACTTGATAACTTTGGATGCATTTTGTGCAGAAACATTCATGTTCAGCAGCTCAAGAACAACTTCTCTGATCTCATTTGAATATTTCCCATTGCAGAAACTGCGAACTTTATTCTCTTCTGTGATTTCAGACATTGTATGTAATAGCTCATTGTCACGCTCAAGGTTTCTAATGTGTTTTTTTAGCTCTGCAATTTCTACTTCATTCGATTCTATTTTCTCATTCACAGTTTCAGTGTTCTTGAGCTTAATCTTCAAGCGTGAAGACTTTTTCTGCAGCCTGGTCTTTTCTTTGACAGTACAGTCCAGTTTATCTGACATGGCTTGCAAAAGCTCTTGTTGGTGGCTCGTCTCCTTCTTCAATGTGTCTATTTCCTGCTTTTGCCTCTTCAGTTTTTCGTCTTTCCTCTTCACCCTCTTGTTCACATTCCTTGGTGTGTAAGTGCTTAGTTTTTCTTTTGTATAATTTAGTTTTTTTGTTGTTTGCTGCAGTTCCTTTGTAACCAAGCTGTACTGTGCTTCCAAGTCTTTGATTTTTTGTTCATGGTCTTCAGACGGCATGCCTGCTTCTTCCGCTGCCCTTGCGAAGTTCTCTAAATGCTCCAGTTGTATGCTCATGTTTGTCACTAGTTTGTCTTTGGCTTCCAGGTCTCGCTTCGCTCTTTTCAGGTCGGCATTAACAGTGTGTAACTCCGCCTTCAGTCTCTGTTTTCTTGGAGTCAGTGGTTCTTGTGGCGCCTTCTTCATTGGCAGTTGGTACTCGTCTGACAGGAAGTTGTTAAGTTCCACTGTTTGTTTAGTTCCTCGGAATTTTGCTTTAATTCTTTGCTGCTTCGCTTTAACAGCCACCAGATTGTGATACAACACAAGGCGATCTCCACCACTCTGGAAATACTGAGCCGCCATGTCTGTGGTGCATATGTCTGTGGCAAAATTATTAACAGTTGCAGACCACCCTGCCATGCTGCAGCTGTCCAGGACCGCCAATACATGTTTATTGAGCACTGGTCCAACTCCAACATCGACACTGGAAGTGGCCTCTGCACTGGAAGTGGCCTCTGCACTGGGGGTGTCCTCCATCACTGAAAGGAAAATTCATTATTGTTGGAGTTAGACAACAGTATTTCGTTTTTCAGACCCAATCATATCCTAAATTAAATCATAATAATTTATTATAATTATTTGGTAAGTACCAGCACTTGACAAGCATAATACTGATGATGATATCTAGAGCAAACACTGGTTTCGGAGTTTATAAAGCTTTAATGTAAGTGTCTGATTGGTTTGATTCGTTGTTCATTTTGTTGAATTTGAAAAAGCATCAAGGGAATTTATCAGTATTATAGTTTGATTGTCAATACAATGTAGAACAGTTTGAGGAGCGACAGGTGGATGGAACATTGTCTGTGTTGTAGTAGTGGGAGGGATGCCCATCACAAGCAAATGTTTTCTATTGAAGGACATTGGCCCTAGTTCATGTTTTTAAAATAGACAACCCAGAGAGTACAGTGAGTGGCAAAACCCGGGGCCAAACCTAGCAACATTCAGGGCATTCAAGAAAATTGGTTTCAGACCAGGTCACTCTACTCTGGACATGCTGCTTGTGCTGTCTCAACAATGGATGGAGGTCCTCAATGCCAAACAGGAAATTAGAGCTGTCTCCCTCGACATATCACGTGCCTTCGATACGGTCTGGCACCCAGCTCTGCTCACCAAACTCTCCTCCTTTGGTATCCATGGAAATCTCCACGCATGGCTGGCGGACTTCCTCTCTAGTCATAGTCAACGTGTGGCCCTGAATGGGTTTCTCTCATCCCCTCTTCCTGTTCAGGCTGGAGTTCCCCAAGGCAGTGTTCTGGGCCCTGTGCTTTTTCTGGTCTTCATCAATGATCTCTCTGACTCTCTTGAAAATCCTCTCTATCTCTTCGCTGATGACTCCACTCTCTGCCGCTCCATTCCTCATCCCTCAGATCAGCAGTCTGCAGCCTCCTCACTCTCTGCAGACTTGGACAAAATCACAGACTGGGCAAACAAGTGGAACATGTCTTTCAACCCTGACAAATCTCACACTCTTACGATGTCTCTCCGAAAAGACCGACTGGACAACCCTCCCATCTACTTTCTGAATAATCCTCTCCAAGAAGTTCTGTCACTCAAGCTTTTGGGTCTCACTATCTGCCATGATCTTTCCTGGGAAAACCACATTTCCAAGCTGGCCTCCAAAGCCAGTCGCCGACTGGGCATCCTCCGTCGTGCGAAGTCCTTCCTTGGCACACCTGAGCTCCTCACCACATACAAGGCTTTCATCCACAGCTCAATGGAGTACTGCTCTCTCCTCTGGGCTGGTGCTCCTGCCTCACACCTAGCTCGCCTTCACGCTGTTGAAACCAAAGCGTTCAGAATCATTGGAATCTCCCGGGATGAAGCTAACTCCAAGGGCCTCTCACTCACTCACTGCAGGCAGGTTGGTGGTCTTTCTGTCTTCCACCGACTCCTCTCTGGCCTTGCCCCCCCAGCTCTCTCTGGGCTCTGTCCCGCAAATATTCCTACAGGTTGCACAAGATCTGCCTGCAACCCTCTTATGGTTAAACTGCCAAAATCAAGACTCTGCTCACCTTCACTCCTTCATTCCTCTTTTCTCCCGCCTCTGGAACAAACTCCCTCACTCTCTTCAATCCCACTCCTCCCTCCAGGTCTTTAAAACAGCTGTTCACCACCATCTCTCATCTTCCCCCATCCAAAACCATGATCTTTTCTACCCCCGCTAATTTCACCCCAATTCCACTTTTTTGAAATACCAACTTCTGGTCTGGAAGTCCTTGGTGTCCTTGTGTTTTACTAGGGCATGCCCGTACTATATATAAGCTAGGACGTGCCCGTACGTGGGTGCCCGTTCCTTGCCAAAAAAAAAAAAAAAAAAAAATTTGTGTAGGGGTGTGTGTGTGTAAACATCCTAGGGCGTGCCCGTACGTGGGTGCAAAAAAACATACGTGCAAACAACAACAACAAAAAAAAAAACTTTGAAACGACGTGGCAGTAACGACCACAGAACCCCCCCCCCCCCCCCTCTATTTACATGAATGGTTTGGTCCATTCGCAACGACCACAGAACCCCCCCCTCTATTTACATGCAATGGTTTGGTCCATTCGCAACGCCAAAGCGAACGGCTAATTCGCCATAGCTCGGTAAGTACTTGTCCGATTAATTTAAAACCTTGAAAAGGCACATCCTCGGGTCCCCAGCAATATACCTGGCAAGTTTAAAGTATATCGGACCCGTGGTTGTCGAGAAACAGCGGTCACAGACAAACACACACACAGACACACAGACACACAGACACACAGACACACAGAGATTGCTGGAATTATAGATAGATACTTCTCCCACTCCCCCACCCTTCCCACGCCTCCTCCCCCCAAGCCCTCTCCCTCCCACACATCTCCCTGCTCTCAAATGTTGTGTGCTCTCAAGTGTAATTTGTGTGCTTCCCCTTCTCTTGTCTTCCGCTCCCTCTTTTTATATATATTTTGTTTGTCTGGTTGATTTGTTTGTGAAGTAAATGTCAGCTCTTTCACGAGCCTCGATTCAGTATACAAAAAAACAAATTTTTTTTTTTTTTTTTTACAAATTAGAGGTGCATAAGATTGTGAATCAAACAAAGACGGGTGAAACATACTCACTGATCTCTACAACCACTGGTTAGCACATTGGCTGATCGATCTGACGCCAAACGTACGAACCGGCCGCCATCTTCACCACTCGCATCGATTCTCCAAGAAAGCTCGCGTTAACACTCCTGCCAATACATATATAATTTTGATTCGTTATCTATCTATAATTCCAGTAATCTCTGTGTGTGTGTGTGTCTGTCTGTGTGTTTGTTTGTCTGTGACCGCTGTTTCTCGACAACCACGGGTCCGATATACTTGAAACTTGCCAGGTATATTGCTGGGGACCCGAGGATGTGCCTTTTCAAGGTTTCATATTAATCGGACAATTACTTACCGAGCGATGTCCAAAAAACGATTCAACCAATCAGAGAGCAGCGAACTAGCGCGTGTGCCGAACGTGGCGGACACACTCTGCCTCGGATGGCACATTTGAGAGCGTATTCATTTATTTCACGTTTGCAAACTATGTTGGCGCTATGTTGGCGTTAAACGATGTTTTAAAACTAATAAAAACGAATTTGCGATTCATTCGCTTTCCTGCGCGTTTGTGTACGCGATGGCGATTTCTTTACCAAACTCCGGAAGCCGTTCGCTTTGGACCGAACCATTTCATGTAAATAGAGGGGGGGGTTCTGTGGTCGTTGCGAATGGACCAAACCATTCATGTAAATAGAGGGGGGGGATTGTCACTGTACTCGCAAGCCGTTCGCCGTTCGCTTTGGCGTTGCGAATGGACCAAACCATTTCATGTAAATAGAGGGGGGGGATATAATTTTAGATAGATATATAGTACGGGCATATATATAGTACGGGCATGCCCTAGTTACTATAAATGGACTCAAGATGCCTTCATGTGCTGCGGTCAACTGTACAAATAGGCAGTTCAAGGGTTGCAATCCAACATTTCATCTGTAAGTATAATAAAGTTACTGTAAAAGAGACTGTTTAGAGTTAATAGCGTGCAACACATGAACGAGTTAGATGTTTGTACAGACCCATGTGTAGATTCCCTTGTTAGTTGCTGTGTAAAAAAGTTCTATATTTTAGATTTACATTACAATCTAACTTTTAGTTAGGCTACTTTAAAACAAATAGCTTGCAAAACCACAGATTTGTGTGGAGCTAAGTATGAATTATTACTTAATTGTAAGTGAAGAATAAAAATCTGTAAAAAAAATGCAAAAAATGACGGTGTTGAAGCGCGGTGCTGCGCGTGCTTACTTGTACAACAAGAAGGAAGCGGACAACGCGCGGTAAGTTTAAGTGTCTTTATTAAAAGAGCTCACTGTAGCACTGGAGCGCTCCGGGCTGCGCGCCCGGTGTATATCCCGTGGCCACGTCTACCCCGCCAGTGAGCTTTCGTGTCCACCACACGAGCCCCCCCCCCAGAATTCCCGCGCACCTGGAGGGCCAGTTTGCGGGGCAAAGGGATGACCCGGCCGAAGCGCCCTATGGCGACCGGCAGCGTCCGGGGTGCAGGGATGCCAGCTGGGATGCCTCCGGCTGCACCCGGGATGGGAGCAGGACCGGGGGGCGGCGTGCCGGCGGTACTGGGCGGTGCCGGGGGTCCGCCCGCAGGGGGGCGGCCCCAACGCGGGGGCCGAGCCACCGGCGGTGGGTGGTCCACGTTGAGGTGAGCCGGCTTGAGGCGATCCACCGAGACGCGGTCGGGAGTACCGCCGATGTCCAAGGTGAAGTGCTTCGCCCCAGTCTCCAGCACGCGGAAAGGCTCGTCGTACGGGGGCCGCAGTGGTGTCTGGTGGGCGTCGTGCCGGACGAAGGCGTACTCCGCGGTGTGAACCTCCGGGGCGACGTGCGTATGCGGGTGCCCGTGGTGCGCTGTCGGCACCGGGGCGAACCTCCGGGCTGTCTCCTGCAGCGCGGAGCGCTCCTGCGCTGCGGACCATGGTGCCGTGGGGTCGGGGAGGAACTCGCCCGGCACCCACAGCGGTTGTCCGAAGACCAACTCTGCCGCGGATGCGCGCAGGTCGTCCTTGGGCGCCGTCCGGAGGCCCAGCAGGACCCAGGGGAGCCTGTCGACCCAGCCGCCATCGCGGAGGGTGGCCCGGAGCGCGGCCTTCAACGAGCGGTTGAACCGCTCGCACAGGCCGTTGGCCTGGGGGTGGTAGGCCGTGGTTCGGTGCAGCTGGACCCCGAGCCCCCGCGCGACCGCCCCCCAGAGCTCCGAGGTGAACTGGGGGCCGCGGTCGGACGAGATGTCCGAGGGGGCGCCGAACCGGGCGACCCAGGTGGCGATGAACGCCTGTGCGACGTCCGCCGCCGTCGTCGCCGCCAAAGGCACGGCCTCCAGCCACCGGGTGGTGCGGTCCACCATTGTCAGGACATGGGTGAAACCCCGTGAGGGGGACAGAGGTCCCACCAGGTCCACATGTACGTGGTCGAACCTTCGTTCCGGCACCGTGAACGGGGCCAATGGGGCCTGGGTGTGCCGGTGCACCTTCGCGCGCTGGCACGCGAGGCACGTCCTGGTCCAGCCGCGGACGGCCTTCCGGAGGCCATGCCAGACAAACTTGTCAGCGACCAACCTCTGGGAGGCCTTCGTGTCCGGGTGGGACAGGCCGTGGATGGCGTCAAAAACCTGGCGCTGCCAGCCCGCGGGCACGATGAGGTGAGGCCGCCCGAGGGAGACGTCGCACAAGAGGGCCGCGCCATCGAGCGGCACCTCGGTGACACGGAGGCCCATGACGGCGGTCCGCAAGGCCTGGACGCCGGGGTCGGCGGCCTGGTCCGCCGCCATCCGGGCATAGTCGATGCCAAGGTGGACTGCGTGTGCGACGGACCGGGAAAGGCAATCCACCACCGGGTTGTCCTTCCCCGCGACGTGCCGGATGTCCGTTGTATATTCGGACACGGCCGAGAGGTGACGCTGCTGCCGGGCCGACCACGGCTCGGCGACCTTGCCCATCGCGATGACCAGTGGCTTGTGGTCGATGAAGGCCGTGAACGCACGGCCCTCGAGCAGATGGCGGAAGTGCCTGACCGCCAGGTGAAGCCCGAGCAACTCGCGGTCGAAGGTACTGTACCACCGTTCGGGCGGGCAAAGCTGCCGGCTGAAGAACGCCAGCGGTTGCCAAGCACCACGCACCCATTGCTCGTGCACCGTGCCCACCGCGTAGTCCGAGGCGTCGGTGGTGAGGGCGATCGGTGCATCGGGCACCGGGTGCACGAGCATGGTGGCGTTGGCCAAGGCGAGCTTCGCGCCGACGAACGCAGCGTCCATCTGCTCGGTCCAGGTAACGTCACCTTTGCCCGGCCTCCCTCGGAGGGCCTCGTGCAAGGGGCGCAGGAGCTGGGCGATGCGGGGCAGGAACCGATGGTAAAAGTTCACCATGCCCAGGAACTCCTGGAGCCCCTTGATCGTGCGGGGGCACGGAAACCCCTTCACCGCCTCCACCTTGGCCGGTAGGGGGACGGCCCCGTGCCTGGTGACGTGGTGCCCCAAAAAGTCGATGTCGGCGATGCCTAACCGGCACTTGGCGGGGTTCACGATGAGGCCATGCTGGCCCAGACGTTCGAAGAGCGTGCGGAGATGGTGAAGGTGCTCTTCGCGGGACGCGCTGGCGACGAGGATGTCGTCCAGGTAGACGTAGACGAAATCCAAGTCGCGCAAGACGCTGTCCATTAGTCGCTGGAACGCCTGAGCCACATTCTTCAAATCGAAGGGCATCCGAAGAAATTTGAAAAGCCCGAACGGCGTGATGACCGCCGTCTTCGGGATGTCCTCCGGCCTGACGGGGACCTGATGGTAGCCGCGTATGAGGTCCACCTTCGAAAAGAAGGACATGCCCGCCAACCAGGCGGAGAAGTCCTGGATGTGGGGGACGGGGTATCGGTCGGGGGTGGTGGCGTCGTTGAAGCGCCGGTAGTCCCCGCACGGTCGCCATCCCTCGCCGGGCTTTGGCACGATGTGAAGCGGCGATGCCCAAGCACTCTCGGAGCGCCGCACGATGCCGAGCCGCTCCAGCGTAGCGAACTCCGCTTTAGCTATGGCGAGCTTCGTCGGCTCGAGGTGGCGTGCCAGGGCGTAGACCGTTGGCCCGGCGGTGGGGATGTGGTGTTCCACCCCGTGCTTGACGGCCCCCGCCGAGAAGGTGGGCCGCGTGAGGGCCGGGAAACCCACGAGGAGGCGGGTGAATTCGTCCGCTGCCGGAAGCGTACAGATGAACCTGGCCGGAACCGAACCGCTCAGCAAGCCGCTCGGCGAGCCGTTCGATGAGCCGCTCCGGGAGCTGCTCAACGAGGCGGGCAGCGCGCACGTGAGCGAGCTGAACGTCTCAGCCTGGACAAGCCTTCTGTGCTTTACATCGACCAACAGGCCATTGGCACAGAGGAAGTCCACGCCGAGCAGTGCCATAGGCACGTCGGCAGTGACGAACGATCACCGGAAAACCTGCCCTCCGAACCGCAGAGAAAGGCAGCGTTTTCCGTACGTGCGAATGGACGTACCGTTGGCGGCAAGCAGCGCGGGGCCCCAGCCCACGGACTGCTTGTCGGACGTACCGGCGGGAACGACACTCACCTGCGCTCCCGTGTCGCACAGGTAACGGCGCCCGGATAAGGTGTCCGTGATGAACAGTAGGCGAGGTGTCCACCGCGCTCAGTGCCACTACCGAGGGCCGGCCCGGGTGTTTCCCAACCTGCCAAATGAGCACGGCGGGCGACATTGCCGAGCCTCGTGGCCGAACTTGGCGTGGAAAAAACACCAGGTTTGCGGCGAAGGCGGCGGAGGCCACGGTTTTCTCCGCTGCGGCGGCGGTGGGCGGGGCATGGCGGCAGACACGAAATGCGCATCAGCCTCGAGATCTACGAGGTGTGGTGCATCAGCATCAGGGTCAGCATCAGCCCAGAGAGCCGCGACGGCCGCGCCAAAACTCGCCTGGGTGTCCAAAGCCGCGAAGAACCTGTCGGCCTCGGCAGCGAGAGCTCGGGGTTCTGTCGTCGCAGAACCGGCCAACGCGAGGCGGACTCGTGACGGCAGCTGGCGTCGAAACAACGCCCGGAATGGAGCGTCCGGGGTTTCGTCGCCCAACAACGACAGCATTTCGTCCATGTGGACCGACGGTCGCGTGTCACCGAGCTCGGGGAGGTCCAGGAGGCGGTCGGCCCGTGCGTCCACCGTGAGGCCGAACGTGGCGAGGAGGAGACACTTGATCGCCTCGTACCTGCCGTCGGCCGGTGGGTTCCTCAGGACCGACACGACGCGGCCGGCCGTGCCGGGCCCGAGGGAGGCGACCACGTGGCAGTACCTGGTCTCGTCCACCGTGATGCCTCGAAGTCGGAACTGGGCTTCCGCCTGCAGGAACCATACTTCAGCTTGCGTCTCCCAGAACTCGGGGAGTTTGATCGTAACCGCGTTGTTTGCCATTGCGATGGCGTATTCGGTCGGTCAGCGACGGCTGATTATCACGTCGGGGTCACCAAATGAAGCGCGATGCTATGCGCGCTTACTTGTACAACAAGATGGAAGCGGACAACGTGGTACGTTTAAGTGTCTTTATTAAAAGAGCTCACTGTAGCACTGGAGCGCTCCGGGCTGCGCGCCGGGTGTATATCCCGCGGCCACGCCTACCCCTCGGGCGTGGCCGCCGCCCACTTGGTGCGTGGAATGATGCCCTCATGCCAGTGAGCTTTCGTGTCCGCCACAGTGTAAAACTGTAATCAGATCTAGATCTGATTACAGTTTTACACAAATGACAATGTGACTAGATCTAGAGTCTAGACTCTAGATCTAGTCACATTGTCATTGAAGAGTCTAGACTCCAGATCTAGTCACATTGTCATTGAAGAGTCTAGACTCCAGATCTAGTCACATTGTCATTGAAGAGTCTAGACTCCAGATCTAGTCACATTGTCATTGAAGAGTCTAGACTCTAGATCTAGTCACATTGTCATTGAAGAGTCTAGACTCTAGATCTAGTCACATTGTCATTGAAGAGTCTGGACTCGGAGCTCAAGCAATACTGCCACTACATGACTGTAAAGTATGTTGTATGTACATGCATGTAGTTTATTCCTTAAAGGCTAAAGGGCTAAGGCAGTTCCCTTATGATTTATAATTTCTGAAAGGAATACTTAGATAGAGAATAAATAAATTTACTAAATAAAATTGCATATCAATTGTATGTTGACAGCTGTATAACAGATATGTACATACATTTTAGAACCAGTAACATTCATATGCATATGGATGTGGTAAAGAAGCCTGATCATTTGTGGCCATATTTGCTGGAATAAGTCGGTATAATACATAGAAATTATTTTTATGTTACCCTTTGTTTTGTCATATAGATTCCCTTGGAGTCGTCGATCTGTTCTGCAGATATGGATGGTAAACATGCATGTGCTCACCACTGCATGCACTCGCTACCCCTCACCACTGCATGCACTCGCTACCCCTCACCACTGCATGCACTCGCTACCCCTCACCACTGCATGCACTCGCTATGCCTCACCACGGCGTGTGCTCGCTACCCCTCACCACGGCGTGTGCTCGCTACCCCTCACCACGGCATGTGCTCGCTACCCCTCACCACGGCATGTGCTCGCTACCCCTCACCACGGCGTGTGCTCGCTACCCCTCACCACGGCGTGTGCTCGCTACCCCTCACCACGGCGTGTGCTCGCTACCCCTCACCACGGCACGTCAATAGCCTCAGTTGATAGCTCATTGTACCAGTACAAATGTACTCCTTTAAATACCAATGTTGCCAAAGGACAATCAATTACAAATTGCCTTTTATTGCCACAACTGTACTTTTTGCCTTACAAATTGCCTTTTATTGCCACAACTGTACTTTTTGCCTTACATATTGCCTTTTATTGCCACAACTGTACTTTTTGCCTTACATATTGCCTTTTATTGCCACAACTGTACTTTTTGCCTTACATATTGCCTTTTATTGCCACAACTGTACTTTTTGCCTTACAAATTTCCTTTTATTGCCACAACTGTACTTTTTGCCTTACAAATTGCCTTTTATTGCCACAACTGTACTTTTTGCCTTACAAATTGCCTTTTATTGTCACAACTGTACTTTTTGCCTTACATATTGCCTTTTATTGCCACAACTGTACTTTTTGCCTTACAAATTGCCTTTTATTGCCACAACTGTACTTTTTGCCTTACATATTGCCTTTTATTGCCACAACTGTACTTTTTGCCTTACATATTGCCTTTTATTGCCACAACTGTACTTTTTGCCTTACAAATTGCCTTTTATTGCCACAACTGTACTTTTTGCCTTACAAATTGCCTTTTATTGCCACAACTGTACTTTTTGCCTTACATATTGCCTTTTATTGCCACAACTGTACTTTTTGCCTTACATATTGCCTTTTATTGCCACAACTGTACTTTTTGCCTTACAAATTGCCTTTTATTGCCACAACTGTACTTTTTGCCTTACATATTGCCTTTTATTGCCACAACTGTACTTTTTGCCTTACAAATTTCCTTTTATTGCCACAACTGTACTTTTTGCCTTACAAATTGCCTTTTATTGCCACAACTGTACTTTTTGCCTTACAAATTGCCTTTTATTGCCACAACTGTACTTTTTGCCTTACATATTGCCTTTTATTGCCACAACTGTACTTTTTGCCTTACATATTGCCTTTTATTGCCACAACTGTACTTTTTGCCTTACAAATTGCCTTTTATTGCCACAACTGTACTTTTTGCCTTACAAATTGCCTTTTATTGCCACAACTGTACTTTTTGCCTTACATATTGCCTTTTATTGCCACAACTGTACTTTTTGCCTTACATATTGCCTTTTATTGCCACAACTGTACTTTTTGCCTTACAAATTGCCTTTTATTGCCACAACTGTACTTTTTGCCTTACATATTGCCTTTTATTGCCATAACTGTACTTTTTGCCTTACATATTGCCTTTTATTGCCACAACTGTACTTTTTGCCTTACAAATTGCCTTTTATTGCCATAACTGTACTTTTTGCCTTACAAATTGCCTTTTATTGCCACAACTGTACTTTTTGCCTTACATATTGCCTTTTATTGCCATAACTGTACATGTATTCCTCAAATGATTTTTAAGATTCTTTCATGCCCCCCCCCCCCTCCCCCCCATTTACGAATGAAAAGAGTTTACTTCTGACAAGAAATAAGAATGGAAATAAATCACTAAAAAGTAATTACCTTTTTTAAATTACTTTTATTCAGCAAAGAAAACAAATGACCATTCAATAAGAACTGTTAGTGGATGCCATTACTGATCTCGTCTGCAAAATGCTGCAACATTAACAGCATTGTTTTGTTTTGAAGAAGGAAGCAAACGATTGGGACTTGGTGTTGTGGGGGACATTTTTTTGATGATTAAACAAGTTGATGTCGATGTAGGCCTCTATTACGAGAGTACAATTTGAAACTATAGTATAAGGGATTTGATATAAAGTCCAGATCTGAAGGAAAGTCGCGAGCTCAGTTGGGAATTGCATACAAATTACGTGTTGTTCACTCCCTGACTCCTGACGCGTCCGCACACGATGCGAGTGGTTAAGGTGGCCGACCTGTGTGCGGGGCAGCGTCAGGTGTGCGTGTTACGTTCAGTGGGCGTCGCCATCCAGTGGTTGGAGAGATCAGTGAACAAACTCCTATTGAACTTTTTCGCAATTATTATGCATACTTCCGCATCCGCAAGATGGCGGCCTCCATGGAGCGATTTGGTGCGTCAAAGCTTGGAATTCTCAAAGGATCCAACAAAATCTGGTTTCTCAACATAATACGTACGCGTTCATTCACAACTCCGGCTTTGCCGGCTATTATTTCTGGAAATCCGCGCGACGTCATTTTGGGGAAACCCGTGCCATCCAGCGCGGCTGCACGGCGATGCACACAAATCATGCTCTAGCGGCAATGACTCGAAAACTGGGCGATGTATTAACAAAACAACAACAGAATATTAATCTGCATTTAATTATCTATCCATAGCTGCAAACATTTCTACTGTAGGTTGAAAATTGAATTCACAGAGATTAACTTACTGTGGCAAGATCGGGTCTCGAACGACATTCGCCGCCTTGACAGCGGTGATTCTGACGTCCCTAGTAGTAGTAGCAGGTACATACAGGTATATCGTGGGGGTGGGGTACGAGAAGCGGAGCATGTACATACAGGTACATCGTGGGGGTGGGGTACAAAAAGAGGAGCATGTACATACAGGTACATCGTGGGGGTGGGGTACGAGAAGCAGAGCATGTACATACAGGTACATCGTGGGGGTGGGGTACAAAAAGAGGAGCATGTACCTACAGGCACATCGTGGGGGTGGGGTACGACAAGCGGAGCATGTACATACAGGTACATCGTGGGGGTGGGGTACAAAAAGAGGAGCATGTACATACAGGTACATCGTGGGGGTGGGGTACGAGAAGCGGAGCATGTACATACAGGTACATCGTGGGGGTGGGGTACAAAAAGAGGAGCATGTACCTACAGGCACATCGTGGGGGTGGGGTACGAGAAGCGGAGCATGTACATACAGGTACATCGTGGGGGTGGGGTACAAAAAGAGGAGCATGTACATACAGGTACATCGTTGGGGTGGGGCAAGTAGGGGATATCGTGGTCTTTAATGGGGGTGTTCCTCGTAGGGGATATTGTGGTGTAATGGGGGTGTTCCTCGTAGGGGATATTGTGGTCTTTAATGGGGGTGTTCCACGTAAGGGATATTGTGGTGTAATGGGGGTATTCCACGTAGGGGATATTGTGGTCTTTAATGGGGGTATTCCACGTAGGGGATATAGTGGTGTAATGGGGGTGTTCCTCGTAGGGGATATTGTGGTGTAATGGGGGTGTTCCTCGTAGGGGATATCGTGGTCTTTAATGGGGGTGTTCCTCGTAGGGGATATTGTGGTCTTTAATGGGGGTGTTCCTCGTAGGGGATATTGTGGTGTAATGGGGGTGTTCCTCGTAGGGGATATTGTGGTGTAATGGTGGTGTTGCTCATAGGGGATATTGTGGTGTAATGGGGGTGTTCCTCGTAGGGGATATTGTGGTCTTTAATGGGGGTGTTCCACGTCGGGGATATTGTGGTGTAATGGGGGTGTTCCTCGTAGGGGATATTGTGGTCTTTAATGGGGGTGTTCCTCGTAGGGGATATTGTGGTCTTTAATGGGGGCGTTCCACATAGGGGATATTGTGGTGTAATGGGGGTGTTCCACATAGGGGATATTGTGGTGTAATGGGGGTGTTCTTCGTAGGGGATATTGTGGTCTTTAATGGGGGTGTTCTTCGTAGGGGATATTGTGGTCTTTAATGGGGGTGTTCCTCGTCGGGGATATTGTGGTCTTTAATGGGGGTGTTCCTCATAGGGGATATTGTGGTGTAATGGGGGTGTTCCTCATAGGGGATATTGTGGTGTATTGGGGGTGTTCCACATAGGGGATATTGTGGTGTAATGGGGGTGTTCCTCGTAGGGGATATTGTGGTGTAATGGGGGTGTTCCACGTAGGGGATATTGTGGTGTAATGGGGGTGTTCCACGTAGGGAATATCGTGGTCTTTAATGGGATGGTGCCATGTGGGGGGTATTGGGGTCTTTAGTGGGATGGTGCCACGTGGGGGGTATTGGGGTCTTTAGTGGGATGGTGCCATGTGGGGGGTATTGGGGTCTTTAGTGGGATGGTGCCACGCGGGGGGTATTGGGGTATTTAGTGGGATGGTGCCACGTGTGGGGTAGTGGGGTCTTTAGTGGGATGGTGGCACGTGGGGGGTAATGGGGTCTTTAGTGGGATGGTGCCACGTGGGGGGTATTGGGGTCTTTAGTGGGATGGTGCCATGTGGGGGGTATTGGGGTCTTTAGTGGGATGGTGCCACGCGGGGGGTATTGGGGTATTTAGTGGGATGGTGCCACGTGTGGGGTAGTGGGGTCTTTAGTGGGATGGTGGCACGTGGGGGGTAATGGGGTCTTTAGTGGGATGGTGCCATGTGGGAGATATTGTGGTGTTTAGTGGGATGGTGCCACATGGGGGGTATTGGGGTCTTTAGTGGGATGGTGCCACGTGGGGGATATTGTGGTGTTTAGTGGGATGGTGCCACGTGAGGAGGTATTGGGGTCTTTAGTGGGGATGGTGCCACGTGGGGGGTATTGGGGTCTTTCGTGGGGATGGTGCCACGTGGGGGGTATTGGGGTCTTTAGTGGGGATGGTGCCACGTGGGAGGTATTGGGGTCTTTAGTGGGGATGGTGCCACGTGGGGGGTATTGGGGTCTTTCGTGGGGATGGTGCCACGTGGGGGGTATTGGGGTCTTTAGTGGGGATGTTGCCACGTGGGATAGGGTGCATCAAACGCCCCATGATTTTCAAAAAGTTGTTGTATTTTAATGTCTATTCCCTCAAATGTTACACTTGTTGGTAGAAGTATGTATGCAAAAAATAGATGAAATCAGAGGTGGTCCTGGGTGGCCACCGGCCACTTTTATATATTTAGGGCCATTTAGGGCCACAGCTAAACTACTTTACAAGATAATGTAAAATTAACCATTACACCTATATACAAAAGTAAAGTCCTACTTTTACTAAATGCCTAATATCAAACAGTTAAAACAACCTTACATGTCAATGTAAAATTAACCAAAATCGTTCTTCATATTACAAAGTTGTAGTACAGTGTTGTAGTATTGTACTTTCATTGATTAAAAGTTTGAAAATGTATTAAGCACAACGCCAATGTCACTACTCCAACTTTGCTCGTTTCCGCAAATTTGGCCTCGCTTTGCGGTCACATTCAACCACTTGAAGAAGATTTTGGAAGTGGTCTTCTCTTCTTGCAGTTGAGACAAAATCAGTTGCGAGCTTTACTGCTCTCTCCGCAGGGTCATTCACAACATTAAGCCCATCCACAATGGACTTGGCTGCCTTGAAGTGCTCATTGTTCTGCCAAGTGTCAACATCCTCTGTTAGGAAGGTCATATCTAGGTGAAGAAGGTTTACTGTAAACCACGAGTCCTCGTTCACAAGATCAGCCAGGGTTGTCGCTTCTGTAATTTTTGGAAATGACGGTTTGCCATATCCAGAACCATAGCGGTGTTTTGGAGTGCTTGGCATTTCATCTGGTTGTATGACCAGTAACACATCTGCAAGGGCACGACGATCCTTTTGAGGAATTGCATTGCTGAACAGTGCCAAAACAACCAGTTCTGGGGTTAAATACCACAAATGTCTATCAAAGGCTTTCACAGCGCTGACTGAAATGGTTGAGTTGACAGCTTTATAGTTGAGCAGAGTCTTGTAAAAGCACAAATCAAACCATGGGGCATTTGAAGCAGACTGACATATGAGCCACCAATCACAATAAATATAAACAACAAAAACAACAAACTCCTTCAGTTTTTTCTGTTGATGTTGTGTTGTTACAGTTCCTCGAGGTAGTAGAGAAATTTGCTCTTCAAGTAGGCATATTTTGATGGAATAAAGAATCTTTGACATCCACCTTGCTTTATGCATGGCCCCTGGTCTGTGGAGTGTTCCTTGTTTTGTGACATCATCATCGAGGACTACCTGGCAGAGTTGTGCCATTTCCTTGTAGTCTTCCCTACAGTATGAAGCGCTTGTGCGGATTGTGCTTAAAACCTTGTTTTTGCAGGATAAAAGCAGCTGTTGTGCATAGTCATTGTACATGGAAATGTCAATTTTGGTTAAACTTTCATTCTTTGCATGCGATATGCGTTCCCAATTCTTCTGGAATTTTTGGAACAAAGATACTTCTGGAGACTTTGATGCCTCAATTTTGAGAACGTCAAACACATGATCCAGGATTACCTCTCCAACATGATGGCGACATGCACACCACAGAAGAGCACGGTCCAGTTTTGATTGAATGGTAACACAGGCAGCTGTAACGTGTCCAGTGTTTGATGCTGTTGTGTCAAAACATAAGTTGACAACTGATTGTTTGCACTTCCATGAATGTAGATACGTGTAAGTGTGCTCGGCAATGATGTCACCTGATGACCTATCACTTCCAGGAGGATATCTAGCCACCCCCAGTAGCTTTACATCAGTGGCATTCCCAACCAACACTGGCAATCTTTCTTCCTTGACATTCTTGTTTGTGAGCGTTGGTATCTGCTTGCCATCCCAGTGAAGTGTTGCAGCTGTTGGGGCGATCCAATTTTCTTGAATATCTTTGGCGATAGCACTTGTTATTGATCGTCGAGCCTTATCAGCAGTTGAGTACGACTTGGCCACACGACGTGGATCACCTCCTGCCTCTTGAATTACAGCTTTGGTGAGCGCAACCTGTTGAACAGGAGTTATGTTTAGTCGAGTAGCAACAGACACAACTGAATGTCTTTTCAGAATATCATGAGGAATAAAGGCAGATGTACCTGCATATGTTGATCTGTGGTGACTACGCTTCCTTTGAAACTCTGGAATCGCCTCTTCTTCAGTTTCTTCCAAGCTATCTGCAGAGTCACTATCATCAGAGCATACAGAACTAATTGTCATCTCTTGTACACTGGATGATTCATGACGTTCTCGTCTTGAAGCTTCCGCTAAGAGGCGTTTTTCTTTTCTATGATCTTTATCAACTTTCTTCTTGTCAACACCACCAAATGAGGCTACTCTGTCAGATTTCATTGACTCTAAAAATACTCTATCTTCCTCATTCTTAATGTTTGTCATTGCATCTTTTGTCCATACACCAAAGGTCTTATCAAGACGTTCATTCATGGTTTGCAACTTAGCCAAAGTGCTTGGAGATTCTCGGCGAGAAACAGGTATTTGACGCAATTTGTTATTGTCATTAAGAAGGTCAAGTATTAGTTTGCAGCATTGATGGTCTGAAAGCATAGGAATATTTGCTTTAGTGTAGAATTTTTTCAGCTGGATAAGGACGATGCTGGCAGATTTCCATTTCAGTGGCTGAGTTTGTTTGCCTTCACATATTTCTTTCTGGATGTACCACATCACGCATCGAAGAACCTGCCGGCAAGTTGGGAGGCGGACTCCTGTCAATGTACCATCTGCTTCTGTAAAAGCATTGCCAAGACCAAAAATGGCACTTGCTAATCTGGTCTTCTTATCTGCCATCTGAAAGAAAATAAAGGATATTATTAGACTACTAGTATGGGACCCACGATTAGACCTCCGATTTCATTCATGTAAAAATACAAACTAATTATCAAACCATCGTTTTTTGCATAAAATTGTTATATTTGTATTCCTCTCATTAAGACCTTCAATTTGATACCAAACATGACTAGGTTTGGGTGTAAAATAACAAAATCAAACATTTTTACATAGTGCGGCCCCGAAAATGGCCCTAAATATATAAAAGTGGCCGGTGGCCACCCAGGACCACCTCTGATTTCATTTATTTTTTGCATACATACTTCTACCAACAAGTGTAACATTTGAGAGAATAGACATTAAAATCCAAGAACCTAAGGGCGTTTGATGCACCCTAACGTGGGAGGTATTGGGGTCTTTAGTGGGGATGGTGCCACGTGGGGGGTATTGGGGTCTTTCGTGGGGATGGTGCCACGTGGGGGGTATTGCGGTGGTCTTGCACAGGTGAAGCGAGGCTTCAGGAGAGAAGTAGTGGTGAGCCTGATACAAGCAGCAAGTCTCTGGGAGGCTCTTGTAGCAATGCCAGAAATGTACTTACTGTATCCCAACCAAGGCAAGAAGTGATGTCCAGACTAAGAGGATCATAGATGCCATCAAGTTCTTGTAATGGTGTTTGGTCCATAACCAGGTTATGAAAAGAAGGGGATCTTGACCTGGACACAGATAGCAGGTGGGTCTTGTTTTGATTGATGGTGATGAGCCAGTCTTTTCCCCAGTTACTGACATTCTCAAGGTCCCGGTTTAGATTGATGCTGGCTCGAAGGCGGAGTGATGCAAGCAAGGACCCAGGGTGACTGGATAAGTAGTGTATCGGGTTGAGTCTCGGGCCTAGTCCACGTTTCATTTACTAGTGGGGTCACCCGTGGGAATCCCACGGGCATGGAGGTGTATCGTTGTGATCGGTGCAGCCGTTTTTGCAGTACCCGGGACAATGACGTCAGGCGGGAGTCCAAACCTGAAAATGCTGGAGAACAAAGCTGCAATTGGAAAAACAATATAGCCTATTTTACTCCAGGGAGTCCCAGAATTACCCACCCATTGCTACAATCTAGGCTTTCGTTGCGATCGGTTCAGCCATTTTTGCGGTACCTGGGAACGGACGGACAGACAGACGGACGGAGATTTGGTGAATTATAGTAAGATGAGGCATCAGTTAGGAGATTGTGGTCTCCAGGAAAGTCATGAGCTACTGGTTGATAAGGCATTCAAATATGTTGCTCCTAATGGGAAGAATACAGATCGGCCTATACATCGCCTTCATAAAGTATTCACACCCCTTGACTGTTTACACATTTTGTTACGTTGCATCCTGAATTTAAAATGGATTAAATTGAAATTTTACACAAAATACACAATAATATCAAAGTGGAATATTTTATTTTTAGATTTTTTTACAAAATAATTAAAACTAAAAAGTTGAAATGTCTTAAGTCAATAAATATTTAACCCCTTTGCGATGACATTCAAAATAGAGCTTGGGTACATCCAATTTGCTTTGATCATGCTTGAGATATCTCCACCACTTTATCGGAGTCCATCTGTGGCCAATTCCTCAAACCTGACTGATCTCTCCATACAGGTTGCTTCTGACAATCCAGACTTGATCTGCTTAACAGAAACTTTCCTCCTTCAAGATGTCTCTGATTCCTTAATATCTCTTCCTGGTTACTCCCTCCTCCGGCATGATAGACCTGAGCCTCGTCCTGGTGGTGGGGTGGCTATCTTTATCAAAAACTCTCTTCCTCACTCTCCTCGCACTGCCCTCTCTCCACCCCACACCCAGGAGTACCTCTGGCTACGGCTTCCTCTCCGCTCCCACCTTTTGTTCATATGTGTTCTGTACCGTCCTCCAAACAGTGATGACTCAAATTTACATTTCACTGACAACATGGACCAACTTCTATCCACTCATCCCAACTCTCACTTCCTCATATGTGGCGACTTCAACGGTCATCATGCCAGCTGGCTGGGTGTGCACCAGCCATGGCACCTCAGCAAAGGACTTCTGCGACTCACTGGGATTGACACAATCTGTCAATTTCCCGACCCGGATCTCAGCCAATGGAGCATCTTCTCTTCTCGACTTGGTTATGACAAACTTCCCTGCTAATGTCTGCTGCTCTTCTTCTGCCCCAATCGGTTCTTCTGATCATGTGCTTGTTAAAGTGGACATATCTCTGGCCATTCTCAGAGAGCCTCCTCAGCGTCGCTGAGTCTGGCATTTCACTCAGGCCGACTGGCACGGTCTTCAAGCAACCATCAATCATCTGGACTGGTCTCCCATCTCCACTGCCTCTGACATCAAATCATCCTGGGAATTATTCCAACGTAAACTGCTCTCTCTCTCATGCACAGATTTATCCCATCTCGTCTTCAGTTGTCTTACCCTTCCTCCCGTCCATGGTACACTGAAGCTTGTGGTGAGGCAGTTGCCCTGAAACCACTTGCCTTTGCCTCTTGGAAAACTAATCCAACTGAAGGCAATCTCAGTTCCTTCCACCAAGCTTGGAACAAGTGTGTGTCTACCCTCAGGAGTGTCAGGAAGCACTATCTCTCCACACTCATGAACTCTCAAACCTGTCTCCTTCCTCCAAATCCTGGTGGCGTCTGGTCACATCCGTTTCTGGTGTTTGTTCCCCCTCCATCCCCTCCCTTACCTCAAATGGCTACACAGTTGACACCACACGTGACAAAGTCGAATGCCTCAACTCTGTGTTTGCCTCAAAATCTTGTGTCCCAAACCCATCTCTCTCTGTTCCCACCTTACCCAGTCGAACCCAACTGCTCTGTTGGACTCTGTGTCCTTCTCTCCTGACAAGGTGGAGGAGTTTTTATCAAACCTCGACTCTGATTCTGCAACTGGACCAGACGGCATCAGCCCAAGGGTCCTAAAATCCTGCTCTGCCGCTCTATCTCACCCTCTCTCTGTTCTTTTCACCCTCTCTTTTGCTCAAGGTCATCTGCCAGCATCCTGGAAATCAGCAAACATTACCGCTTTACACAAAAAAGGTGCAAAAACAGATCCTTGCAACTACAGACCAATCAGCCTGCTCCCAATTATCAGCAAAGTCATGGAATCCATCATTGCTTCGGATATAAAATCCATCCTCTTCTCCAATGGCTTGATCTCCGATCATCAATTTGGATTCAGACCAGGTCATTCTACTCTGGACATGCTGCTTCTGCTGTCTCAACAATGGATGGAGGTCCTCAATGCCAAACAGGAAATCAGAGTCATCTCCCTTGACACATCACATGCCTTCGATATGGTCTGGCACCCAGCTCTGCTCACCAAACTCTCCTCCTATGGTATCCATGGAAATCTCCATGCATGGCTTGTGGACTTCCTCTCTGGTCGTAGTCAACGTGTGGCCCTGAATGGATTTCTCTCATCTCCCCTTCCTGTTCAGGCTGGAGTTCCCCAAGGCAGTGTTCTCGGCCCTGTGCTTTTTCGGGTCTTTATCAATGATCTCTCCAACTCTCTGGAAAATCCTCTCATCTCTTTGCTGATGACTCCACTCTCTGCCGCTCCAGTCCTCTTCCCTCAGATCGGCAGTCTGCAGCCTCCTCACTCTCTGAAGACCTGGACAAAATCACAGACTGGTCAAACAAGTGGAACATGTCTTTCAATCCTGACAAATCTCACACTCTTCCTATGTCTCTCCGAAAAGATCGACTGGACAACCCTCCCATCTACTTTCTCAACAATCCTCTCCAAGAAGTTCTGTCGCTCAAGCTTTTGGGGCTCACTATCTGCCATGATCTTTCTTGGGAAAACCACATTTCCAAGCTGGCCTCCAAAGCCATTCGCCGACTCGGCATCCTCCGTCGTGCGAAGTCCTTCCTCGCACACCTGAGCTCCTCACCACATACAAGGCTCTCATCCGCAGCTCAATGGAATACTGTTCTCCCCTATGGGCCGGTGCTCCTGCCTCACACCTAGCTCAGCTTCACGCTGTTGAAACCAAAGCTTTCAGAATCATTGGAATCTCCCGTGATGAAGCTATCTCCGGGTGCCTTTCACTCACTCACCGCAGACAGGTAGGTGGTCTTTCTGTCTTCTACCGACTCCTCTCCGGCCTTGCTCCCCCAGCTCTCTCTGTGCTTTATCCCCCAAATATTCCTACAGGTCGCACAAGTTCTGCCAGCAACCCTCTGATGGTGAAACTGCCGAAATCTCGGCTCTGCTCACCTTCACTCTTTCATTCCTCTTTTCTCCCGCCTCTGGAACAAACTCCCACACTCCCTTCAATCCCACTCCTCCCTCCAGGTCTTTAAAACAGCTGTTCACCACCATCTCTTATCTTCCCCCATCCAAAACCTTGATCTTTTCTACCCCCACTAATTCACCCCAGATCCACCTTGTTTGAAATTCCAACTTCTTTCCTGGAAGTCCTGGCAGTGTCCATATGTTTTATACCTCTCCCACCGCCCCCCCCCCTCCTTCCCATGCCTCCCCCCCCACCAAAGCCCTGTCCCTCCCACAGATCTCTCGATGTCCCTGCTCTCACATGTTGTGTTTGTGTCCTTCCCCCTCTCTCCCCATCTTGTCTTCCGCTCCCGATGTTATATGTTTTATGTGTCGGTTTGTCTTTCTGTGTGATTAATGTTAGCTCTTTCACGAGCCTCGATCTCGTATACAAAAAAAAAAAAAAAAAAAAAATTACATTGATTGGACATAATTTAGAAAGAAACACACCTTTCTATACAAGATCCCACAGTTCACAGTACATGTCAGAGCAGAAACTCTACCATGAAGTCTAGAACTGTCTGTCGAACTCCGAGATAAAATTGTGAGGAGGAATAGGAATTGATCTGAGGAAGGGTATAAAACAATTTATAGTGTTGAAAGTTCCCAAGAGCACAGTGAGCTCCATTAATAGGAAATGGAAAGAATATGGAAATGCCCAGACTATTCCTAGAGCTGGCCGTCCGACCAAACTGAGCAAGAAGGACCTTGTTCAGGGAGGTGACCAAGAACCCAATGACCACTGACAGAACCACAGAGTTCCTTGGCTGAGATTGGAGAACCTGCCGGAAGGACAACAGTCTCTGCAGCACTTCACAAATCGAGGCTTTATGACAGAGTGTCCAGATGGAAGCTACTCCTGAGAAAATGGCAAATGACAGCACATCTGGAGATTGCAAAAAGGTACGTGAAAGATTCTGAGAGCATGAGGCAAAATATTCTGTGGTCTGATGATATGAAAATTGAACTCTTGGGCCTGAATTCAAAGCGCTACATCTGGTAGAAACTGAGCACAATTCATCATCCATGTAACACCATCCTTACCGTGAAGCATGGTGGTGTCGGCATCATGCTATGGGGATGCTTTTCAGTGGCAAGAACTGGGAGACTTGTAAGAATAGAGGGAACAAGGAATGGACCCAAATACAAGTAAATTCTTGAGGAGAACCTGCTTCAGAGTGCAAAAGACCTTGGACTGTGGTGAAGATTTATGTTCCAAACGGACAATGTACTTGTCATACTTGTCGAATTATGATGTCATAATGGAGGCACCTATGACATCATCATTAACATATTTTATTCCTGATGGGGAGTTCTTTACAATGAGCCATGTCTCAATGTTTTCTGTGCAACGGTTTTTGAGATATAGAGGTGCAAAGTTTTTCGGTTTTTCGAAGATGGCGGTCGCACCACGTGACCTATGATGTCATAATTATCATTAAAAAATTATACAGGTGGAGTTGCACCTATGGTGAAAATTTCCTGTCAATCGGACCAACGGTTGCAGAGAAAATCACATTTATTCTGTGCGTGAGACAGACAAACAAATAAACAAACGGACTCAAATGCAATACCCTCCTCTGGCGAGGGTAAAAAGAGCTGTGATCACTATATTGATAATTATTTTCAGTTCATGAAGAATTTAAAATAAATCACAGTTTGATATTAAAATTAGAATGGCCATATTCTGGTTTAAAATTATTGTATTTCCTCACTTTATACAAGTGTGTGTGTGTGTGGGGGGGGGGGGGGGGGGTGCGGAGGGACCTCGATCACCCACACTCCTGCAGTCTCCCCATCTCTATATAAACTACATATTTTATATTTAGAATTCCCAGTTATACACAGCTGTATTAAAATGGACACAAGATGGCGCTATAGTTTTTGCTAATTAGCATAAATAATGAATGTGCAACTTTTTGCACTGACAAGTTATGAATTCTTTATGTGATTCTTAAATTAAATACATGCAAAATTTCAGCTTGATACCAGAGATGGGTCACAAAAGAAAAATAAATAAATAAAACAATGACATTTTGCTTGTTTGGCCCATGGGCTATTATGGGGTATTATGTGTTTTTTTTTTTGTTTTTTTTTTGTTTGTATACAGAGTCGAGGCTCGTGAAACAGCTAACATTTATCAAACAAACAAATCAACCAAACAAGCAAACAAAGTATATAAAAAGGGGAGCGGTCGACAAGATGGGGAGAGAAGGGGAGGAAGCACACAACACAACATTTGAGAGCAGGGACATCGGGAGATGTTTTTGGAGGGAGAGGGCCTGGGGGGAGGCAGGATAGGTATAAAACGCAAGGATACTGTCATGTATGCAGTGCAAATGTTCACCGTTGTATCCCTACACCGGGACCGGGTTGTATCCCTACGCCAGAGCTCGGATGGCGCTGCTGTGAATCGGGCCTTGATTGGCAGAGTGAATAAACGCGTACGACAATTGATCGCAGTTTGTCGAGATACTTTACATGGCGACGAAGGTAAACATCTAGACCATGACATCTTTCGGCCATATCGATGAATTCGACCCTCATGAGGGGGATTTTGACACGTATTCTGAGCGTTTGTCTTTCTACTTCGAGGCGAACGGCATTGCGACCGAAGGCCTGATGAAGGCCGTCTTCCTGTCCGTTTGCGGAGGTGAGACGTTCACACTCGTTAAAAACCTGATTCGGCCTCGGACAATCCAGGAGCTCACGTATGCAGAGCTCAAGGCCGCTTTGAAGGAACATTGCAACCCATCTCCTTCAGTCATCCTGTGTCGGTTTAATTTTTACATGTGCAGACAGCAGCAAGGTCAGTCGATCGCAGACTTCATTGCACACCTCAAAAAACTGTCACATCTGTGTGAGTTTGGGGACACGATTGATGACATGCTTCGTGATTTGCTGGTGGTTGGCATGTCCGATGACCGCACTCGTAGACGCCTGCTTGCTGAGAGAAGACTGACGTTCCAAAATGCCAGAGACACCGCAATTTCCATGGAAAGTGCTGAACGCAACGCTACAAGCATCGGTGCCACTCGCTCATCTGGTACCAGCCCTGCTGTGAATCGGTTGGATCATGTTCAGCCACAACGTTGGAACAAGGCTCCTCGTCAGAAGCCAGTGCAGTCTCAAACCCACAACAACTGTTTTCGGTGCAACGGAAAGCACACTCCGGAGACGTGTCGGTTCAAAGATGCCACCTGCCATTTCTGTTCGAAAACTGGCCATATTGCTCCAGCTTGCATCACTCGCAAATCGGGAAAAGGAAAAGCTGCTGACAAGATTCATCAGTTTATCGGTTCGGAGGAACCCGAGCTTGACCAGGTGAGCTCTGTTTCCGACAACTCAGAATCGTATGACCTGCTTCATATTGATTCTCACCATAGGCGGGACCCTCTTCTTGCCAATGTTGTCGTCAACAATCGACCATTGCAAATGGAGGTCGACACTGGTGCGGCCGTCTCGCTCATCAGCCATGCTGTTTTCACAAACCTGTGGAGTGATGCTGACCGACCCCATCTGAAACCTACTACCTATGGACTCTCCACCTATACAGGTGAGAAGATTGTTCCCTGCGGTACATGTGATGTCACGGTGGGCTACGATAACCGTGAGTTTCACCTACCCCTGATCGTCATTCCTGGAAAGGGCCCTTCCTTACTCGGCAGGAACTGGTTGAGCATAATTCGACTGAAGTGGGAAAGCATTCATCAACTCCGGGCAGCCAATGTTTCTCCTACCGCAGCATACACACTCAAAAATGTGCTGGATACGTACCCGGATGTCTTCAAGGATGAGCTTGGAACCTTGAAAGGACATACGGCTAAACTCAGGGTTGACCGGGATGCCAATCCTATATTTTGCAGGGCTCGCCCAGTCCCTTTCGCCCTGCGTGAGCGGATTGACAAGGAACTGGATCATCTTGAAAATCTGGGGATCATCGAGCAAATCCAGTATGCCGAATGGGCGGCGCCCATCGTTCCAGTCATAAAATCGGACCAGTCCATCCGCATATGTGGAGATTATAAAATGACCGTGAACAGGTGTTCTTCATTGGATAAATATCCAATCCCGAGGATCGAAGACCTCTATGCTCGTCTCACGGGAGGCAAGACTTTTACGAAACTCGATCTCAAATCCGCCTATCTACAGCTCTGCTTGGATGAGAATTCGAAACAGTATCTTACCATCAACACGCATCGTGGGTTGTATAGGTACCACCGACTTAGTTTTGGAGTGAAATCTGCACCTGGAATTTATCAGCGTGTCATGGACAGTTTGTTTGCCGCCGAACGCAACGTCGTTTGTTACCAGGATGATATTCTGGTTACTGGTCGTACGGACGCGGAACATCTACAGAACCTGGAGAGAGTTCTGAAGAAGATTTCGGACTCCGGCCTACGTTTGCGTCGAGACAAGTGCAAGTTTATGGTGCCATCAGTCACGTACCTGGGTCATACGATTGATGCCGAGGGTCTACACCCGACAGATGAGAAAGTCCGAGCTATCAAGGATGCTCCTTCTCCACGAGATGTGACCGAATTGAAGTCATACCTCGGTTTGCTTCAGTTCTATGGTCGTTACATCCCGAATGTGACCGACGTTTTGGGCCCCCTTTATCGGCTTTTGAGGAAAGGAGTCTCCTGGAGCTGGGGGTCTAGTGAACAATCAGCATTCCAGACCTCTAAGGATCTGCTCAAATCGTCCAATGTTCTCGTTCATTTTGATCCAGAGAAGGATCTTGTGCTGACATGCGATGCCTGTCGGTATGGAGTGGGGAGTGTATTATCGCACGTGATGCCTGATGGTACAGAAAGACCGGTTGCATTTGCATCCAGAACGTTGACCCCGGCAGAGAAAAACTATTCCCAACTTGACAAGGAAGGATTGGGAATCGTTTTCGGTGTTGGCAAATTTCGCCAGTACCTTCTTGGACATCATTTCACGATTCGCACTGATCACAAGCCGCTGATCAGTCTGTTTGGTCCAACTAAGGCGACATCTGACACACTACCGCCCAGGATCATCCGCTGGTCCCTGTTTCTCGCTGCTTATGACTACACCATATGTTATAAGCCCGGTTCGTCTATCACAAATGCAGATGCCATGAGTCGGTTACCCCTTCCAGAATCCGTTGATGATTCGCCTACACCAGGATCCATTATCGCACTGATGGATCATCTGGAAGATTGTGCTGTCGATTCTGGCCAGATCCGCACTCATACTCGACGAGACCCCGTTCTGTCCAGAACTGTCCAGGCTGTACAGCTTGGATGGCATTTGCTACCTGAGGGTGACCCAGATTTTGCGGCTTTTAAAGCACGTAAAAACGAACTCAGCGTGGAAAATGGTTGCCTACTCTGGGGATGTCGTGTCGTGATCCCGAAAAATCTGCGTTCCAGGGTCATGGATGAAATCCATGACTGTCACCCCGGGATTGTGAAGATGAAGTCACTCGCCAGAAACTATGTGTGGTGGCCGAATCTTGATGCTGATATCGAACATCATGTTCGACATTGTTACCCCTGCCAGAGCACCCGGAATACACCTGCGAAAGCGCCACTGCATCCCTGGGAATGGCCCAGCGAACCGTGGCATCGCCTACATCTCGATTATGCCGGGCCTATTAACGGCAGCATGATTCTAATAATTACGGACGCGCACACAAAATGGATTGATGCCTATGTGACGCGTGGTACTACGTCAGCCATTGTCATCGAAAGACTCAGACGCTGTTTCGCCACTCATGGTCTGCCCAGGATGATCGTGAGTGATAACGGTTCGTGTTTTTCCAGTACCGAGTTTGCCAAGTTCACACGTCGGAACGGCATCAAACATAAGTTTGTCAGCCCACATCACCAGGCTTCAAATGGCTTGGCCGAACGATCCGTGGGAATCATCAAATCCGGATTGCAGAAACTTCAGGAGGGAACCCTGGAAACAAAGCTGTCTCGTCTCCTGTTCAAATACCGCATCACGCCACAATCAACAACCGGTGCAGCTCCGTCTGAGTTATTGATGAAACGACACTTGAGATCGACACTTGACAATCTCAAACCAGACATATCATCAAATGTTTATCAGAGCCAGCTTAATCAAAAGTTGGTGCACGATAAGACGTCCAACAGTCGATGTATCAACATTGGAGATCCAGTGTTTGCCCGAAATTTTGGTGCAGGTGCGACGTGGCTACCGGGAGACATCATCGAGAAGCCAGGTCCACTGTCCAGTGTGATTCGCCTGCAGGACGGCCGCAAAATTCGTCGACATCAGGACCACATAACCTACCGTCACTGTGAGTCGATGGAGCCTGTAGCATCGTCACAGTCAGGACAACAGTTCGACCCGCCACTGCCGGAGATCGTCGTGGCCGCTCCAGCCAGCTCGGATGCCCCGAAAACCTCTGCAAACGCTACACCCTTCGTGGAGACCAAAGGAATCACCTCGGACTCTGTATCCACTGGTACACCGCGACCCAAAGGAATCACCTCGGACTCTGTATCCACTGGTACACCGCGACGCTCAATGCGTGAGAGAAAAGCACCCGACCGGTTGAATCTTTGAAGATGTTTTTTTTCACGTTGACACATGTTCTATTTTCACGTATTTTCATTATTCTCATAACCGTTTGCACACATATTTTCACATGTTTTGGAAATGTTGCTTTTGAAATGTCAATTCTGGAAATCTAGCACGTATATTGCTCTTGGTAATTTTGGACTTAAAGGGGAGGATGTCATGTATGCAGTGCAAATGTTCACCGTTGTATCCCTACACCGGGACCGGGTTGTATCCCTACGCCAGAGCTCGGATGGCGCTGCTGTGAATCGGGCCTTGATTGGCAGAGTGAATAAACGCGTACGACAATTGATCGCAGTTTGTCGAGATACTTTACAATACCAAGGACTTCCAGGAAAGAAGTCGGCACCTCAAAAAAGTGGATTTGGGGTGAAATTAGCGGGGGTAGAAAAGATCAAGGTTTTGGATTGGGGAAGATAAGAGATGGTGGTGAACAGCCGTTTTAAAGACCTGGAGGGAGGAGTGGGATTGAAGAGAGTGAGGGAGTTTGTTCCAAAGGCGGGAGAAAAGAGGAATGAAGGAGTGAAGGTGAGCAGAGAGTCTTGATTTTGGCAGTTTAACCATAAGAGGGTTGCAGGCAGATCTTGTGCGACCTGCAGGAATATTTGGGGGACAGAGCCCAGAGAGAGCTGGGGGAGCAAGGCCGGAGAGGAGTCGGTAGAAGACAGAAAGACCACCAACCTGCCTGCGGTGATTAAGTGAAAGACCCTTGGAGATAGCGTCATCGCGGGAGATTCCAATGATTCTGAACGCTTTGGTTTCAACAGCGTGAAGACGAGCTAGGTGTGAGGCAGGAGCACCAGCCCAGAGGGGAGAGCAGTACTCCATTGAGCTGCGGATGAAAGCCTTGTATGTGGTGAGGAGCTCAGGTGTGCCAAGGAAGGACTTCGCACGACGGAGGATGCCCAGTCGGCGACTGGCTTTGGAGGCCAGCTTGGAAATGTGGTTTTCCCAGGAAAGATCATGGCAGATAGTGAGACCCAAAAGCTTGAGTGACAGAACTTCTTGGAGAGGATTATTCAGAAAGTGGATGGGAGGGTTGTCCAGTCGGTCTTTTCGGAGAGATATCGTAAGAGTGTGAGATTTGTCAGGATTGAAAGACATGTTCCACTTGTTTGCCCAGTCTGTGACTTTGTCCAGGTCTGCAGAGAGTGAGGAGGCTGCAGACTGCCGATCTGAGGGATGAGGAATGGAGCGGCAGAGAGTGGAGTCATCAGCAAAGAGATAGAGAGGATTTTCAAGAGAGTCAGAGAGATCATTGATGAAGACCAGAAAAAGCACAGGGCCCAAAGAAGCTCAATGTAGTAGCTCAATGACAAAGAAACTCAATACATCCATTTTAAATTCAGGCTGTAACAACAAAATGTGAAAAAAGTCATGGGGTGTGAATACTTTCTGAAGGCCCTGTAGTTGGATGGATCAGATTTCTCTCCTAAATGCAGGTACAACAAAAGCCAACTTCCAGCAAGATGTGAAAACCGATTTTGGTAGACATATATTGAACAATTTTGAGAGATTTGGGGACAATTCTGGCAAGCACATCTTCAGGACAATTCCACGGATATGATCTGGTCCAGTAGCTTTTGAAATATCCAGCCTATTTAAGATGGGGGTACCTCGGCCTTTTTTCGGGGAATAAGGAAGAAGTCATCAAAGAGGATGATGTGACAATGACAGTCGAGTTCCTTGGCCTGAGAGAAGTCTGACGATGACACGATGAAAGTAGACTCAGGATTCTTACCTGGCAACCATCTGATGAAAGCTGGTGGTGAATACCCAATTCTCTCTGGACAGAGCTCTCAAAGTCCTCATCCCATTTATCGCAATGTATCAGTCTCTGTGAGGATGGCTTTTCTCCAACTAGCAAGGTCTGTGCCACAGAAAACCCCTCTCTTTACCTGGGAGGTGTATAGGCAACGATGCGCTACATCACATGCTCACAGAAGTTTATGTTTACTGCTAACAACCCAGAGTTAATTTTAATCACCAAACACTTATTGCAAATGGCAAATGATGAACCAATAAATTCCACAATCCTGTGTCACCTTCAGTTGAACGTCAGGCATCGACAGCAGGCTCGTGAAGGACTTGGACAAAAAAAAACAAAAAAAACTTACCCAGTCTGAATGTTGCTGGACCCAGTCAATGACGAAACTGCAAATGGGGAATCCGCGAATGTAGCAGATGGAAACCCTTACGTCATTACCTCATTCTGCTTCAAACTCAATATTTTCATTCCAAACAGCATTATTCATCATTACAATAACAAATTAATACCATCGTATCAATATATAAAAATATAATGTTAAATCACGATTGTATTGAGATATCAAACCACCAAACCGTCATAATCTATTCACTTCCGGACTCGGGAGCAAAGCCCGTGTCGATCGCATTTCAAAATCATAATTGTATCGGGGAATTTCTGAAACCTCCGACCTACCCTTGCGACACCTGCTGGGACCCAAAAACGTTACACAGAAGGTTATTGTATTTCATTTTAGTCAAATATATTACTGTTATGGTTACAAAATGCTGTACCTTGTCATGTGACCAGATCCTCAGCTCTGATTGGTGGACGTTTGTGGAGACGTACAGACAAACGCTGCTCTAGAGACGACATTGTCCGATGGGATTACGACGTAAAAAAAGAGGAAGAAAAAAAGGGGAGCGTTTAAGGGGGCTACCGGAGGTCAAAGTGGGTCCATGTTTAACCTCTAAAATAGGTATTTCCTTTCTTCTCTGAAAGAAAAAGATTTCGATGAAACCTAACCACAACCTTCACCACCTGTGATGTACCAAAGCTTGTTCACGGCATTAGAAAAAAATTGGGGTCCAAGGTGGTCTGTGATCCCATCCAGCGTGAAAAAAAGAAAAAGCAGTGTGACCAGATGTAGTGATGATGATAAAAAAAGGAAAAGAAGATATTGCTAATTGAGGTTTCAGTACCCTGCGATTTTGGCCTAAATAATAATGCATAAATCTAGAAAAAATCAAATACCAAGACCTGAAGAAAGAAGTGAAAAGATCCTGGAAGAAGAAGAGCACTGAAATTGTACCAGTGATAATTGGAGCATTGGGAACGATAAATAAGAACCTTAGAGATCTTCAAAACCATCCCTGGGAACATTACCACAAATAAACTACAATTAGAAGCTGTACAGGCCTCAGTGACGATCCTGAAAAGAGCCCTTGGAACAAAACTCTGAGAACAACAAAACTTCACAACCTAGACCATCAATCACAATCCTTCACCGAAGCGGGGGCGGATACTTGGAGTCCTGGGAGGACTGCGTTTGAACTTCTAAAACCCAAATTATGGCGAAAACAATAAAACGACACACACTTCCTTTTACCAATAGATGCAAAAGTCTAGTATAATTTATATTGTGGCCCCAGAACCAAAAATGATATGTACATATTGTTACGGATCCAGGGGACGGCACTCCCGTTAGCAAGGGAGGGTTAACCCCCTTGTCCTGTTAAGCTGGCTGTCCAACTGGTCCTGGGGGTATGATGTCACTTCCGGTCGATGGTAAGTAGGGTTGTAAGCCCAATTTGTCTTAATACCTAAGTACTACCACCGGCCGTAAGCGAGAAAATACTCCCACCCGGGCCGCAGCGTGGTTGGATTGCGCCGAGCGAAGCGAGCTGCGACTCAGGCCGTTACCAAGAGACTAAACCCGATTATAAAGCAGTTTGGCCAAAATCGCGCCACAGGTACTCAATCGGAAGAAGGGACTAAAGCGATCGGAGAAGAATGAAACCAAAGAATAAGGAGGAACAGGTATTTATTAATTATTTACACAAAACCAAAGAAAGAGAAACGAAAGTAATTTACAGAAGAGAAAGCAGATACACAGGGCAAATCTTAAACAGTCTTAATTATGGAACCCCAGACAACACAAAGGACAGACCACGGACTTACACGACAAAGGGAATTGCTGGCAGGGATGTGCCAGGGAGCGAATGGTTCAGGCCGATGGTAAGGATGCGCCAGGGAGAGAAGGGTCCAGGCAGCGGTAAGCGTTGAGGTTCATGCTCCGGGCTCGAAGCGAACAGCAGCCGGCAGCTCCGCATCTCAACAACCGGCGACAATAGGGCCCTAGAGGGTCTCGGTCTATTGCCGCAATACGAGCACCCCTTCACGTCTCCCTCTCTCTTCTCTGGTTCGGCTGGATCACTCATCTCCCGTCAAGCAATCCCCCGCAGTCGCTTTTATCACTCGTGGCCGTATCAAGCCACGGGCTGCGAGGGCACGCCTACCGGGTCGCTCACCGCGGTGCTGGTTGGCTGGTTAAAGCTGGCTGACTCCACCTCCGATGACGAGTTGATGCCACGCCCGTGATCCGGCGGCTCCTCCCCCTTTTTCCTGTTCTGGGCCTCGTGCGCAATGGAGTTTTTGGCTGCTGCCAACGACGTACCACAATTTGGAGAGGGAGAGCAAATGGATCGAATGGGGCCTATCTTATTTGATTAATGCAACGTAGAGTCAAACTACTGGAAACACAGCCTTACATGAAACACATAATAATGAAATAACTATGAAGAGGGCCTATGGTTCGCTACGTGTTGCGATGTCGACTAACTAGGGGACGACCTTTGACCTTGACAATGAATGGAGGTATTTACACAAAGAATTATTTACAAAGGGTATATTTACAACACTTTACACAGTGCAGGGTTCTCAAAACCCCAACAATATTATATACACCTTTCTTGCAGGTACATTTAAAAGTATTTTTTGCTCGTTTAAAGGTTTCTCTTAGTTGTTTCATTGTAAATCCTTATATGGGAGGCATGGCATATGGCCAGGCCATTCCAATCGGCTTCCTCACTCGGGGTTTCTGCGCACGCGTGCCGAGCAATGTGGGGAGGAACACATCATTTTGCTCAACCCCGCTTTGTGCTATGCATGTGGGGTAACAAAATATGCACATTAATAGATGGGGTATAAAATACATGGAACATAAGGGGGGCTTTACCTTTCAAAAAAACATTCTGGTACAAGACTCGTTCATTGGTGCAGAACCAGGAAAACAAATAGGTGACTTGCAAGCAAGCACATTAGATTAATTGAATGTAATCGTTTTGGGTTTATGTGGTCAAAAATATAGAGGCTGGAAATGGAGGATGACCTGTGGTGATGGTGTTCTGCCAACTTGTAGGAGAAATGTAAGATTGAACCGACTCACGAAGATAGTTTCACAAGGAGAAAAGAGGAAATGTGGAGTAGGGTAGGAGAATAGCTTTTGTGTTTCACAAGGAAGAGGTAGAGCATCCTGGGTGTTGGAGCAGAGGGAACAAGATGAGAAGAGCAGTGGTTAAAAATTCTCTTCTAAAATCAAAAGATGCCACCAACCTGTTTGCAATGAGACCAGCAGGCCTGGTCCTTTTGCTTTTGGTAACACATCACAATATGGTTGAGAACTTTCTATAACACAGCATCCATCATGGGGCGACCAGCCAATAGGGGGAGAGCAGGATTCAATTGAGCTCGACAGATGTCGTGGGCGAGTGTGACAACAACAACAACAACAACAACAACAACAACCTGCATTTTAAGGCCATTTTTCCTGCAAGAGCGGGGGTTAGCCTTGCGGTCCACATGACAATCTTCTCCATTTTGCCCTATTTTCTGCATCTCCCCTTGTTAACCCCCTTGCCCGCATTTCTTCTTCAACCATCTTTAGCCAAGTCTTACTCGGTCTTCCCCGTCCTCTACTTCCTTCTACATTCATTTCCATCACTCTTCTCAACCAGTCACTTTCATCCTTCCTCAACACATGACCAAACCATCTCAAACTGTTTCTCTTCACAGCATCAATCACAGGCTCTATTCCCATCATCTTTCGCAATTCATCATTTGTCTTCCTTTCTCTCAACGATACTCCACACATCCACCGAACCATTCGCATTTCCACCCTTTCCAGCCTTCGTTGCTGCTCTACGTTAATTACCCGTCTCGCTTCCATAAATCATAACACTTCTCACACATGCAGCATACACCTTTCCCTTCAGCTTCAACGACACTCCCCTCCTCGTCGGCACGCCACTCAGTTCCCGAAACTTCTTCCATGCACATCTCACTCCAGCAACCGTTGCCGAGTCCGATCCACCTTCTCCATTCAGCACGTCTCCGAGGTAACAAAATGTTTTCACACCTTCCAGCTTCACACCGTCTCCAAGATCCAACTCAACATTTCCTCCATCTGCAGCTCCCTCTGTGCACACCTTACACTTGAATGTAGCTGCCACACTGGTTAATGACCCTCTCAAACCACTACATTTTTGATGAACCCACTCAGCGGACATTGTACATTGAATGGAATTCACTCCGACACCCTTCCTGCACACAGCACAGGGCCACTTCCCAGTTCTTTCCACCTCACCACATGCTTTACCACTTGCCATCACCTTCGTTTTTCCGATATTCACCTTCAGACCTTTTGTCTCCACACATTCATCTTCTCCTTCAGTCCATCCATACTTTCTGCAATCAACACCAGATCATCTGCATACAACAACTCCCACGGTAAACCCTTCTTCACATTCCGAGCCAGCACCTCCATCACAGCTACAAATAGTAGTGGACTTAGTACCGATCCCTGATGCACTCCCACCTTCACCTCAAACTCACCACTGTTCCCACCTTCATCCTTACAGCTGTGCGCGCTCTTTTGTACATTGCCATCACTACTCCGATCAACCATTCCTCCACTCCTAACTTCCTCAATGCCCATGTCACTACTTCACGTGGAACCATATCGAATGCTTTCTCCAGATCAACAAACCCAAGAAACAACTTCTTCCTCTTCTCCATGTACTTCTCCTGCAACTGCCTCACAATAAAAAGTGCGTCTGTCATTGCTCTTCCTGGCATAAATCCAAACTGCATTTCGTCGATCTTCACTTTCTTCCTTATCCTCCTATCCAACACCCTTTCCAATACCTTCATTCCATGCTCCAATAACTTTATCGCTCGATATGAGCCACAGTCCAGAGGGTCACCTTTCCCCTTGTATAGGAGGGACGAGGGTACTCGGTGCCCAATCCACTGGAATTCGGCCTTCTTTCACCACCAGATTGCAAATCGTGGGCGAGTGTGAGAACTTCAGATTTACAAAGAAAGGACTTGGAAAGACGGAGCGTGCCCAGTAAGTGGCTGGCTTTGGTATATTGGCAGCCAGGTGGTTTCAATGACGTTTCAAGCATTGGACAATCATCTGATCCTTTGCAGGTCGGCTGAAATGGAAGCAGAGGCTGCGAGCTCGTCGTTGGGGTGGGATATTATACGGCATAGGGTGGAGTTGTCTGCAAAAAGGAAAATAAAGTTTTCCAAAGCATCGAAGAGATCCTTTCTGTATATGAACAAGGAGAGATGTTTTCTGTCCAACACAGCACCTTTGAGGGACCCCAGCCACTGCTATTAGAAGACATTATTTTTAAAAATAATAACCACCTTTAGAGGCCATTTTTCCCCACAAAGCAGGGGTTGGCCTTTTTCGGGAACCGTGGTTGTTGTTTTTTTTGGGTCCCCTTTTTGAAGCAATGTTTTACGGCCGGATGCCCTTCCTGACGCCAACCCTTTTTGCCGCCTTTAACGACAAACGGGGAATTACCAGTAAACTGGTACTCAATTAGCCGACCTCGGAAGGATGACAGGCTGAGTCAACCCCCCTGGCGTTAATTCACCGATCGACCGGGATTCGAACCCAGGATCATAGGATCCTAAGCTGGCACCATAGCCGCTAGCCCAACACCAGGGCTGGTGTTGACATTAGAAGACATTAGAAGACATTAAAAAGGATTATATTGAGAGCCAAGTGCTGACAGTGCAAGTAGAGAAATACCATTTTGAAGCCAGTTATTGCAACCACAGAGGGTCGGGGAGTGATACGAGAGCAAGAGAAAACACAGTTGGTGAGCATAGGATCGTGATTAAACAAAAAGACAAGGAAGAGGTTGGAGTAAGAGTGGGAAGGGACATGTTTGGAGGATAATAGCCAGGGGTCAAAATATTCAACTTCCCACATGGAAAGAGGAACGCGTGTGCTCCGATCTCACACATCTTTACAGAGCAATGATGTCACACAGCCTAGCTGGGCCAAATGGACATTTCTCAAACCAGGATTTACTCCAAATCCTCGAATGAAGGTACGACGAGTGCTTCTTTCATCCAAAACAAACTTCTAGGAGTGCACGGTATTGAAAAGTTTAATTTCAGTTGGGTGTGGATCTCTCTGCTTGGCAGTTGACATTTCCCTTAAAGTTTTTACATAAAACCACCACCTTGAAACAAGAAAATCAAAACCATTTGCTAAAAACCAAATAACCTGAGTGTGTGCTCAACGCCTCAATGTAACTGAAGAAGAAGAAAACATGTCAATTTGATTGTTGTTAATGAGGATTACAATTTCAACTAAACCGTTTACATTCTCACCACCTTTTTCAATTTTACCCTTTCCCAAAAAAATCATAAAATTACCTTTCGTGGTGGTTTACAAACAGAAGCTGTTCATACAATGCACATAAGAATAGACCTAGCAGATGCCAAAAGGTCGATAATAAATTATCAAAACTTCCCAACACTTATTCAGAAGTTGCTTTCTTGAGGTAAGCAATTAGATTCTCTCGTTCAGACTTCTTCTTGATTCCAGCAAACACCATTTTAGTACCAGGAATGTATTTCTTGGGGTTTTCCAAGTAAACCATTAGAGTTTCCTCATTCCAGGTGATGCCTGAAAAAAAAAAGGTTTGGAAGTAACTTTACAAGATTTAGCTCGAGCGTGGGAAAAAGGTGACAAGCCTAACTTTGCATCTCAGCTCAACGCACATGCGCGCACACACACAAACTTTTAAAATGACCATAAAAATATGCAAATAATTAATCACAAATAAAAGGAAAGAGCGAACCAACACAGTTCAAAGGCCATACCCTTTTTCTTGTTGGCGTCCGTGTAAGCGAACCCCGGCGCCTGGCCGGTGCAGCGTCCAATAAGGCCCCACAGATTGGGACCCGTTTTGTGTTTTCCTCCTTTCTCAACAGTGTGACATTGGGCACACTTTTTCACAAAGACCTCTTTGCCTTTCTCGGGATCACCCTGAATGGAAACAAGATGAAAGTGCAACAACCATATTTTTCCAAACATCCAACTTTTTAAAGACTTACCCAGTCACAAATCAAGTCTCCTTGCCTGGAAGCTCAAGGCACGTCTAGACGGCTAACTCCGGGTTTGTGTAAAAGGGTGACAGCACAATTTGGTTCATGGTGGCATAAAACTGTCCAAATACACAAGTACAACACTGTTATTTAAATTAAAATTACATGCAAGGTAACAGAGAAACAAATGCCTTGCTCACCAAAAGTCTTGACCCACAGCAACCAAGGCCAACTCCAAACATGGCTTACTGACTCCGTCTCTCGTAACCAACATGTGGCACTCAACGGGGTCCTTTCATCTCCTCTCCCTGTCAAGGGTTCTGGACCCAGTCCTATTCCTGATCTTCATCAATGATCTCACCGACTCTGGAAAATCCTCTCCATATATATATAGTTGCGGTTTTGAGAAAACACTAAAAAGTAATGGCAACCACCATACAGGTCTCTTAGAATAGCTATTCCATAGCAGACCATTATTTTAACCCCTTCCCCTTATTTTGGGTTATTATGTCTATGCGTTGAGAAAACGAAATATAGGTCCTCCACTTAAAAGGGATAAGCTACCAGACAATGCACCAGGCTCCAAGGCACAACAAGGTGTCCAGGTTCAGAAAACCACCAAATCAGGGTGAAACTTACTGTGGGGGAACTTGTGGGGGCGGAGTTACGGGCTCCTCCAATAGGGAGCAAGGAAACCTCCAAGATTTCCCTCCCCTCCCCCTTGGAGGGTGAACAAAGGGATTTTAAAGAGATTGATTCTCTCCCTTGGTTAATGGCTGGCATCGCAGGCGGTCACAGTCGATCGCAGTTGTGCTGGCTCTTGGACATTGTGGACACTTTGTTCTCTGCCCGGTCTCTCTCTCTCGTACATGGACATTAATGCTCTTGGCTGGTCTCCCTCTCGCAGGCCTCGACAACGGCATTGCTACACTCTGGGCCTGTCCGACTCTGCTGGATTCGCTGACTTTTCTTACAATGTATAATACCCAGTTAACTTATGAAAGGTTGCTTCTAATTGGTGGAGAAGAGTCGATGACAAAAAAACATTTCTGGCCTAGTAACCAGTAAATCCAGAACTTTATTGGTTGAACTTAAGGGAACTTTTTGCAACTGAGCAAAATATTCTGGATGTCATGAGAGTGAAAATTGTGGAATTATTTTTCTATCATCCTCTGGCATCACGCTGTGATAAATTGTCCTCTTCATGACCATTTTCCAGGAAGAGCACCTAATGGAAACTCAAAGATTTGTGTTCAAGGATGGGGAGGTGACAGGGAATGCTCCCTTCAGTTTAAGGAAGGTTTTTTTTTTTTGTTTTTTATATACAAAGTCGAGTCGAGGTTCATTTTAAGGAAACAGTTAAGGAATATTAGAATATGGAACCATCCTCAAATTAAGGATGTACTTAAGGGGATAGTTCAGGAAATACTGAAGTAAATGCTCAAATCTTTCTGAAAATGATGCAACAGGACCAAAAGTGATAAATAGTTAAATTTAGTTTAAGTTTATAATTTAGTTCAGGTTAAGTTTATAATAATTTACTTTCAAAAGTGATAATTTAGTTTAAGGCCCATGGCACTGTAGCCAATGTCCCTGGACGTGGCCGCAAGAGAAAACTTGATCGAAGATTGCAGCGAAGGATTGTTCAAATGGTGGAGAAATCACCTCGATCAACTGCTAAACAGATTCAAGCTGACATTCAAACACAATGTACGACAGTTTCAACTCGCACCATCCATCACCACCTCTATGAAAGGGGGTTCTATGGTAGGAGACCCAGGAGGACCACACTGCTGAGAGAGAGACATAAGAAAGCCCAACTGGAGTTTTCCAAAACACACCTGAACAAACCAAACTCCTTCTGGGAGAATGTCCTGTGGACAGATGAGACCAAATTAGAGCTTTTTGGTAAAGCACATCATCTCTATGTTTACAGAAAACAAAATGAAGCCTTCAAAGAAAAGAACACCTTCCCCACAGTCAAACATGGAGGAGGTTCAGTGATGTTTTGGGGTTGCTGTGCTGCCTCTGGCACTGGGTACCTTGAATGTGTGCATGGCATCATGAAATCAGGAGATTACCAAGGCATTTTGGAGCGCAACGTTCAACCCCGTGTCAGAAAGCTGGGTCTCCGTCGAAGGTCATGGGTCGTGCAGCAGGACAATGACCCCAAACACACTTCAAAAAGCACCCAGGAATGGTAGAAAACAAAACGCTGGACTGTTCTGAAGTGGCCAGCAATGAGTCCAGATTTAAATCCCATTGAACACCTGTGGGGAGATCTGAAAACAGCAGTTGGGGGAAGGCACCCTTCAAATCTGGGAGAATTGGAGCAGTTTTCACAAGAAGAGTGGGACAAACTGCCAGTAGAGAGGTGTAGGAAGCTCATTCATGGCTATAGGAAGTGCTTCACTGCAGATATTTTGTCCAAAGGCCGTTCTACCAAATATTAAGTCTCGGGTGTCAATGCCATTTATTTTTATTTTCTGATTTAAAATGATATTTTAAGTTCTGAATTAAAAACAAAGGTTCTGTGATATTAACAGTGAAATAAATCATTGTGGAGACAAAATACTTTTGTCAATTTCAACTTATTTTTCGAGAAGATTGTGAGTTACGGTATTTGAAAAAAGGTGCAAGGGTGCCAATATTTTCGGCCACGGCTGTACATCATGTGTTCAAACAGGGCCTTCTGGGGCTGACGTCTTTGGATAAACAGGTTTGTTTGACACACAAATAAACCACATGTTTGACCACAGTCATATTTGGATAAACTACCGACGCATGTATGATCAACTACGTCATCTGGTTTGAAACAGTTGTGGTTTACACCCACCTCAAAGTCCCCATTTATAATCACTCAGATTACCAAACCCAAATCACCTTCCCACTCCAATGGATTTTTCCTTCCTTCACCTTCCTTCCAATCACCTTCCCACTCCAATGGTTTATCCAGTAGTTTGGATAAACTACTGACGCATGTATGATCAACTACGTCATCTGGTTTGAAACAGTTGTGGTTTACACCCGCCTCAAAGTCCCCATTTATAATCACTCAGATTACCAAACCCAAATCACCTTCCCACTCCAATGGATTTTTCCCTCCTTCGACAAATGCTGTGTTAATGTGAATAAACAGCATATCGTGGCGTTTCATGGGACACCCCTACCAGAGGTAAATAAAAAAATTACAAACCGCAAACACGCGTGATTAGCTTTTAAACAGTTGCTACTGTTGTTTAACATGGAACTGAAGGGAGGAAACCCAAGGTGTGTTCAGTTACTAAGCAGATATCCAGCTGTTCCTTATCAATGGTTTCAAATGGAGTGCTTGCTTTAGAAAACTGAAGCCACTTGGTGAGCGCTCTACAAGAAACTTGGTAACTGAACACACCCAAGAAACTTGGCAAATGAACACACCATGACGTTCTTGATGCCTGACCCTAGATCTACTGTAATCTATATATCCCAGAAGATAATAACATGAACCTTACTGCCATTCCCATACTGAGTGGTGTACGAGTTGATACAAACATGGCAGCTTATAGTTTTATTCCAACTATCACATCACCAACTATCACACCTCAACAATCCCTGGTGTTGGGCTAGCGGCTAGGGTGCCGGCTTAGGATCCTAGGATCCTGGGTTCGAATCTCGGTCGATCGCCGAATTAATGCCAGGGGGGTTGACTCAGCCTGTCATCCTTCCGAGGTCGGCTAATTGAGTACCAGTTCACTGGTAATTCCCTGTTTGTCGTTGAAGGCGGCAAAAAGGGTTGGCGTCAGGAAGGGCATCCGGCCGTAAAACATTGCTTCAAAAAGGGGACCAAAAAACAACAACTACCACGGTCCCCGAAAAGGCCAACCCCCGCTTTGCGGGGAAAAATGGCCTCTAAACGGTGGTTTTATCACACCTCGCCCCTCTCCCATTTTCATTTCCACATTTCCATTTCCTTATTTCCTTACATTAGGAATGTATGGAGACAAAAGGTCTGTAGGTGAATATCGGAAAGACGAAGGTGATGGCAAGTGGTAAAGCATGTGGTGAGGTGGAAAGAACTGGGAGGTGGCCATGTGCTGTGTGCAGGAATGGTGTCGGAGTGAACTCCATTCAATGTACAATGTGCGCTGAGTGGGTTCATCAAAAATGTAGTGGTCTGAGAGGGTCATTAACCAGTGTGGCAGCTACATTCAAATGTAAGGTGTGCACAGAGGGAGCTGCAGATGGAGGAAATGTTGAGTTGGATCTTGGAGACGGCGTGAAGCTGGAAGGCGTGAAAACACTTTGCTACCTTGGAGACATGCTGAATGGAGAAGGTGGATCAGACACGGCAACGGTTGCTCGAGTGGGATGTACATGGAAGAAGTTTCGGGAACTGAGTGGCGTGCTGATGAGGAGGGGAGTGTAGTTGAAGCTGAAGGGAAAGGTGTATGCTGCATGTGTGAGAAGTGTTATGATTTATGGGAGCGAGACATGGGTAATGAACGTAGAGCAGCAACGAAGGTTGGAAAGGGTGGAAATGCGAATAGTTCGACGGATGTGCGGAGTATCGTTGAGAGAGAGGAAGACAAAAGATGAATTGCGAAAGATGATGGGAATGGAGCCTGTGATGGATGCTGTGAAGAGGAACAGGTTGAGATGGTTTGGTCATGTGTTGAGGAAGGATGAAAGTGACTGGATGAGAAGAATGATGGAAATGAATGTAGAAGGAAGTAGAGGACGGGGAAGACCGAGAAAGACTTGGCTAAAGGTGGTGGAAGAAGAAATGCGGGCAAGGGGGTTAACAAGGGGAGATGTAGAAAATAGGGCAAAATGGAGAAGATTGCCATGGGGACCGCAAGGCTAACCCCCGCTCTAGCAGGGAAAATGGCCTTAAAATGCCTATTGTGTGTGTTGTGTATTTCCATTTCCTTACTCTAATCTTCTCACCTTACCTTACCTTTTCACCTCCATAATCCTTCCTCTTTTTGTCATTGGAAAATAATATTTCCCACCCACCCAGGCCCCTCAGTGCTCACGCTGTTTACACCGAGAAATAAAAACAAAAGCAAAACTTCGATTTGAAAAGACAGTTGAATGTCATAAAATGCGTGAACACAGTTGTCACCAGGATTGCTCTGAGACGTCAGATCTAAATACACACAGGTTGGTAAGTAGGTAGATACCTTTGGTGCAAGAGATCATTCGGTCCATCACGCCTGCGCTGCATCACCAGTTTTGTCATCCATCCACACAAGTGCTGTCAGTCAATATCCCCATAGCCCTCTATCTCCAACACATCCGGATACCTATCAAATTCCCATCTAAATCCATCCATCCATCCACACGAGCTACCTATAACTACAAGTGCTGTCAATATCCCCATAGCCCTCTATCTCTAACACATCCGGATACCTATCAAATTCCCATCTAAATCCATCCATCCATCCACACGAGCTACCTATAACTACAAGTGCTGTCAATATCACCATAGCCCTCTATCTCCAACACATCCACGTACCCATCAAACTCCCATTTAAATCCACCCAACCCTCCACTACCTTTCCGGGGACACCTTTCGACGCATTAACCACTCTTCGATTAAAACTCTCTACCTTAAAACCGTCCTGTCACCTTCTTTCCCCTCAAGGTATGTCCCCTGGTCCACTCAACTTAAAACCTGCACCCATCTGGTCCACACCCTAGGTGACGGCACAGAGCGTTTCTGACATCATAATGCGACACGGGACGCAAGTTTCAAAAAAAAAATCCATGAAGGATTAAAAAAAAAAATTCAATCGGTTTAAATATCGTTGAAGAAATGCCGATTAAAATGGAATGGTGGGAATTTTGAATGGTGTGACGAAGGGTGTAACATACAAGGGTGGAATGGTGTGACGAAGGGTGGAACATACAAGGGTGGAATGGTGTGACGAAGGGTGTAACATACAAGGGTGGAATGGTGTGACGAAGGGTGGAACATACAAGGGTGGAATGGTGTGACGAAGGGTGTAACATACAAGGGTGGAATGGTGTGACGAAGGGTGGAACATACAAGGGTGGAATGGTGTAACGAAGGGTGGAACATACAAGGGTGGAATGGTGTGACGAAGGGTGGAACATACAAGGGTGGAATGGTGTGACGAAGGGTGGAACATACAAGGGTGGAATGGTGTGACGAAGGGTGTAACATACAAGGGTGGAATGGTGTAACGAAGGGTGGAACATACAAGGGTGGAATGGTGTAACGAAGGGTGGAACATACAAGGGTGGAATGGTGTAACGAAGGGTGTAACATACAAGGGTGGAATGGTGTGACGAAGGGTGTAACATACAAGGGTGGAATGGTGTGACGAAGGGTGTAACATACAAGGGTGGAATGGTGTGACGAAGGGTGTAACATACAAGGGTGGAATGGTGTGACGAAGGGTGTAACATACAAGGGTGGAATGGTGTGATGAAGGGTGTAACGAAGGGTGTAACATACAAGGGTGGAATGGTGTGACGAAGGGTGTAACATACAAGGGTGGAATGGTGTGACGAAGGGTGTAACATACAAGGGTGGAATGGTGTGACGAAGGGTGTAACATACAAGGGTGGAATGGTGTGACGAAGGGTGTAACATACAAGGGTGGAATGGTGTGATGAAGGGTGTAACGAAGGGTGTAACATACAAGGGTGGAATGGTGTGACGAAGGGTGTAACATACAAGGGTGGAATGGTGTGACGAAGGGTGTAACATACAAGGGTGGAATGGTGTGATGAAGGGTGTAACGAAGGGTGTAACATACAAGGGTGGAATGGTGTGACGAAGGGTGGAACATACAAGGGTGGAATGGTGTAACGAAGGGTGTAACATACAAGGGTGGAATGGTGTGACGAAGGGTGTAACATACAAGGGTGGAATGGTGTGACGAAGGGTGTAACATACAAGGGTGGAATGGTGTGACGAAGGGTGTAACATACAAGGGTGGAATGGTGTGATGAAGGGTGTGACGAAGGGTGTAACATACAAGGGTGGAATGGTGTGACGAAGGGTGTAACATACAAGGGTGGAATGGTGTGACGAAGGGTGTAACATACAAGGGTGGAATGGTGTGACGAAGGGTGTAACATACAAGGGTGGAATGGTGTGACGAAGGGTGTAACATACAAGGGTGGAATGGTGTGACGAAGGGTGTAACATACAAGGGTGGAATGGTGTAACAAACAAAGGGTGTAACATACAAGGGTGGAATGGTGTGACGAAGGGTGTAACATACAAGGGTGGAATGGTGTGATGAAGGGTGTAACGAAGGGTGTAACATACAAGGGTGGAATGGTGTGACGAAGGGTGTAACATACAAGGGTGGAATGGTGTGACGAAGGGTGTAACATACAAGGGTGGAATGGTGTGACGAAGGGTGTAACATACAAGGGTGGAATGGTGTGACGAAGGGTGTAACATACAAGGGTGGAATGGTGTAACAAACAAAGGGTGTAACATACAAGGGTGGAATGGTGTGACGAAGGGTGTAACATACAAGGGTGGAATGGTGTGACGAAGGGTGTAACATACAAGGGTGGAATGGTGTAACAAACAAAGGGTGTAACATACTAGGGTGGAATGGTGTGACGAAGGGTGTAACATACAAGGGTGGAATGGTGTAACAAACAAAGGGTGTAACATACTAGGGTGGAATGGTGTGACGAAGGGTGTAACATACAAGGGTGGAATGGTGTAACAAACAAAGGGTGTAACATACTAGGGTGGAATGGTGTGACAAAGGGTGTAACATACAAGGGTGGAATGGTGTGACGAAGGGTGTAACATACAAGGGTGGAATGGTGTAACAAACAAAGGGTGTAACATACTAGGGTGGAATGGTGTGACAAAGGGTGTAACATACAAGGGTGGAATGGTGGGACGAAGTCACGTGGTGATGCAAAGGTGCCCTTTATCATTTATGGAATGGAAGAACTTCCATGGAACCAGTGACCTGTAAGTTGGGGCGAAACGTCACAAAATATGGCGGTACTCAGCACCTGAATAACGAAGAAACGATTCGCAATGACAAGTTACAAAAGGTGTTCAAATCGATCTTGGCCCAACGGGGTTCGGACATCTCACCTGCTGAAACAAACCGAGTAACAACGTCCGCACCTGGAGCCTCGTAAATTTGTAATAAAACACAAACGGTCACAAAGACAAAGATTAAAACGACAGCAAAACAAACGTTACCATGATGAGGAAGCCTCCGGAAGTCAGTAACTGCCGATCACTCCACAAGCACAAGGTCAAGACGTGTGTGAAGGAAGGGCGTGTCCAGTGCCAATACGTACAGGAAGTAGGAGGAGTTTAGGAACGTCATAACTTTGGGCGGAACTATGACGCGTCTAATGACGCAAACATCGTTTAAAGTATATAAAAGATTTTTTTTGTTCCACGTAATATTGTTTTTCTAAAGGTACGTTCGTGCAAATCAATCTGAAAATCATTTAAACTGGTCACTCCCTACATCCTCACCGTGCAAATGGTTTCTCCGGAATGACGTATTTCCGGCAGTCACATGGGCACAACGTCATCGGTTTTCTTAAATTACTAATTCATATTCACTGACGTGAGGAACGTATGACGTAAAAATCGTCTCCACTGACGTGAGGAACGTATGACGTAAAATCGTCTATACTGACGTGAGGAACGTATAACGTAAAAATCGTCTCCACTGACGTAAGGAACGTATGACGTTTAAATCGTCTATACAGACGTGAGGGACGTATGCCGTAAAATCGTCTATACTGACGTGAGGTAGGTATAACGTAAAAATCGTCTCCACTGACGTGAGGGACGTATGACGTTAAAATCGTCTCCACTGACGTGAGGAACGTATAACGTAAAAATCGTCTCCACTGACGTGAGGAACGTATGACGTAAAATCGTCTATACTGACGTGAGGGACGTATGACGTTAAAATCGTCTCCACTGACGTGAGGAACGTATAACGTAAAAATCGTCTCCACTGACGTGAGGAACGTATGACGTAAAATCGTCTATACTGACGTGAGGAACGTATGACGTAAAATCGTCTATACAGACGTGAGGGACGTATGACGTAAAATCGTCTATACTGACGTGAGGGACGTGGGACGTAAAAATCGTCTACACTGACGTCAGGGACGTGAGACGTAAAAATCTTCCGTCAATGGACCGATGAACATGGAGAAAGGCGATAGTTAACCATGATAATCAATCAATTTGAACGAATGGAATCTTGTTCACCCCCATGAACAAGACACACCCCTCTGTGACGTCAGGAACCACGCGCTTCCCAGGGTTCTCAAATCAAAATTACTCAACGTTAAAGAAAACGTGTTTGTATGTGTGTCTATGTGTATGTGTGCTTGTCTGTGTGTGTGTCTGTCCGTGTGTGTGTATGTGTGTGTGTTTGTCCGTGTGTGTGTGTTTGTCTGTATGTGTGTTTGTGTTTGTGTGTCGATGTGTATGTGTGTCTATGTGTATGTGTGTTTGTGTGTTTGTGTGTGTGTGTGTGTTTCTATTTCTATGTGTATGTGTGTGTGTGTGTTTCTATGTGTATGTGTGTGTGTGTGTTTCTATGTGTATGTGTGCTTGGCTGTGTGTGTGTGTGTTTGTCCGTGTGTGTATGTGTGTGTTTGTCCGTGTTTGTCTGTGTTTGTGTTTGTGTGTCTATGTGTATGTGTGTCTATGTCTATGTGTGTATGTGTGTGTGTTTGTTTGTGTGTCTATGTGTATGTGTGCTTGTCTGTGTGTGTGTGTGTGTGTGTGCACGTGAGTGTTTGTGTTTGTCTGTGTCTGTGTCTGTGTGTGTCTGTGTTTGTGTGTCTATCCAGGCGGAACTTTTTCACCATTTGAGTTTTGTCATCAAATTGTAATCAAAGCTTTAAGAGTTTAAGAGAATACGGAGAAGGCAAATTAACAATTTGGTCAATGGTCAAGGTTGCGTAAAATCGTCAATTTTCGTCCAATTGACCTGAAATTTTAAGAATTTGCCTATTGAGTCACAGAATCTGTTCACCAACCAAAGGCTACTAGCTGGTTCTTTTCTTTAGATCTAATCCATTGCAGAAAATGAGGTAACTTGTGGGGAGGAACCCCCCCCCCCCCCCCCCGGCCTGTTTACATAGACGTACCTGCCCAGCTGGGTAGACAGACGTAGACAGGTCGGGTAGACAGACGCACCTGATCAGCCAGATGGAGGTCAGACAGAAATACCTCCTCATTGTCATACCCTACCTCCCGTCCATGGTACACGGAATCTTGTGGCGAGGCTGTTGCCCAGAAACAACTTGCCTTCGTCTCCTGGAAAGCAAATCCAACGGAAGGAAATCTCATTTCCTTTCACAAAGCCCGAAACAAGTGTGTGTCCACCCTCAGGAGAGCCAGGAAACAATATCTCTCCATTCTCAAGACCGAACTCTCTTATCTGTCTCCCTCTTCCAAATCCTGGTGGCGTCTGGTCAAATCCGTTTCTGGTGTTTGTTCCCCCTCCATCCCCTCCCTTACCTCAAACGGCTACACAGCTGACTCCGCACGTGAAAAAGCTGAATGCCTCAACTCTGTGTTTGCCTCTAAATCTTGTGTCCCAAACCCATCCCCCTCTGTACCCACCATACCCAGTCGTACCCAGCTGCTCCTGGACTCTGTGTCCTTTCCTCCTGACAAGGTGGAAAAGTTTTTGTCAACCCTCGACTCTGATTCTGCAACTGGACCTGACGGCATCAGCCCACGGGTCCTAAAATCCTGTTCTTCCGCTCTTTCACTCCCTCTCTCTGTTCTCTTCACCCTCTCTTTTGCTCAAGGTCAACTGCCATCTGCTTGGAAATCAGCCAACATCACCGCTTTCCACAAAAAAGGTGCAAAAACAGATCCCAGCAACTACAGACCAATCAGCCTTCTCCCAATTATCAGCAAAGTCATGGATTCCATCATTGCTTCGGATATGAAATCTTTCCTCTTCTCCAATGGCTTGATCTCTGATCATCAATTTGGGTTTCAGACCAGGTCACTCTACCCTGGACATGCTGCTTCTGCTGTCTCAACAATGGATGGAGGTCCTCAACGCCAAACAGGAAATTAAAGCTGTCTCCCTCGACATATCACGTGCCTTCGATACGGTCTGGCACCCAGCTCTGCTCACCAAACTCTCCTCCTTTGGTATCCATGGAAATCTCCACGCATGGCTGGCGGACTTCCTCTCTATTCGTAGTCAACGTGTGGCCCTGAATGGGTTTCTCACATCTCCTCTTCCTGTTCAGGCTGGAGTTCCCCAAGGCAGTGTTCTGGGCCCTGTGCTTTTTCTGGTCTTCATCAATGATCTCTCTGACTCTCTTGAAAATCCTCTCTATCTCTTTGCTGATGACTCCACTCTCTGCCGCTCCATTCCTCGTCCCTCAGATCGGCAGTCTGCAGCCTCCTCACTCTCTGCAGACCTGGACAAAATCACAGACTGGTAAAACAAGTGGAACATGTCTTTCAATCCTGACAAATCTCACACTCTTACGATGTCTCTCCGAAAAGACCGACTGGACAACCCTCCCATCTACTTTCTGAATAATCCTCTCCAATAAGTTCTGTCACTCAAGCTTTTGGGTCTCACTATCTGCCATGATCTTTCCTGGGAAAACCACATTTCCAAGCTGGCCTCCAAAGCCAGTCGCCGACTGGGCATCCTCCGTTGTGCGAAGTCCTTCCTTGGCACACCTGAGCCCCTCACCACATACAAGGCTTTCATCCGCAGCTCAATGGAGTACTGCTCTCCCCTCTGGGCTGGTGCTCCTGCCTCACACCTGGCTCGTCTTCACGCTGTTGAAACCAAAGCGTTCAGAATCATTGGAATCTCCCGCGATGACGCTATCTCCGAAGGCCTTTCACTTAATCACCGCAGGCAGGTTGGTGGTCTTTCCGTCTTCTACCGACTCCTCTCCAGCCTTGCCCCCCCCAGCTCTCTCTGGGCTTTGTCCCCCAAATATTCCTACAGGTCGCACAAGATCTGCCTGCAACCCTCTTATGGTTAAACTGCCAAAATCAAGACTCTCTGCTCACCTTCACTCCTTCATTCCTCTTTTCTCCCGCCTCTGGAACAAACTCCCTCACTCTCTTCAATCCAACTCCTCCCTCCAGGTCTTTAAAACGGCTGTTCACCACCATCTCTTATCTTCCCCCATCCAAAACCTTGATCTTTTCTACCCCCGCTAATTTCATCCCAAATCCACTTTTTTGAGGTGACTTTTGACTTCTTTCCTGGAAGTCCTTGGTGTCCTTGCGTTTTATACCTATCCTACCTCCCCCCAGGCCCTCTCCCTCCAAAAACATCTCCCGATGTCCCTGCTCTCAAATGTTGTGTTTGTGTGCTTCCTCCCCTTCCCGCCCCATCTTGTCGACCGCTCCCCTTTTTATATACTTTGTTTGCTTGTTTGTTTGATATGTTTGTTTGATAAATGTTAGCTCTTTCACGAGCCTCGACTCTATATACAAAAACAAAAACAAAAAAATCAGCAGAAGGTTCATGCAGAGGAACCTGTTATTAAAAGGGATCTGATGCCTGCTGAAAGCACGAGGTTACAGGAACCAGGAAAAAGACTGCGCCACTGCTCTCACCTTGATATCTAGTTTCCCCATGAAGGTATTCCCAGAGCTAGATAATAACACCCTGGTTTTCTTGTATAGACCATGGTCATATACGGATGTGAGGGCATTGGCGAGTGAGATGCCATCAATGAAATATGACCCAAAGAGATTTGCGAATGAATTCGATATAATTGTGGAGTGCCAGGGACCGACCATAAGGGGACCATAAGGAGACCATAAGGAGACCATAATGGGACCATAACGGACATAAGGAGCCATTTAGGGGACCATAAGGAGACCATAATGGACCATAAGGGACATAAGGAGACAATAAGGGGGCCATAAGTAGACTATAAGGAAACTATAAGGGGACCATAAGGAGACCATAAGGGACATGAGACAATAATGGACCATAAGGGGCCATACCAGGCCATAAGGGGACCATAACGGACATAAGGAGCCATTCGGGGACCATAAGGAGACCATAATGGACCATAAGGGGACCATAGGGACATGAGACAATAAGGGGCTATAAGGGGACCATAAGTGGCTATAAGGGGACCATAAGGGACATACGGAGAAAATAAGGGGCCCATAAGGGACATAAGGAGACAAGGGGCCATAACGGGACCCTAATGCACCATAATGGGCCATAAGGGACCTAAGGAGAATAAGGGGCCATAAGGTAACCATAATGGGACCATAAGGGACTTGGACATACTGTTGAAGGTGGCGGTACCTGCTGGATTGCTGCACACCTTGGAGACCAAGGCAGGTATCACTACACCCTGGGCAGATAGATGTGGTGATGGAGCAGGCGAAAACAACACAGGTAAATGGCCTGTGGAGAGATATCTTAGAATTACTACCATGGACGAACTGGGACAAAGTGCGGGCAAACAGAAAACAGGTGAAGACCCACGCGTTTGCCCAACGTTGGGTGAATGTTGGAAAGGGCGTTTGCCCACGTTGGGCGAATGTTGGAAAGCAGCGTTTGCCCACGTTGGGCGAATGTTGGAAAGGATCGTTTGCCCACGTTGGGCGAATGTTGGAAAGCAGCGTTTGCCCATGTTGGGCGAATGTTGGAAAGGAGCGTTTGCCCACGTTGGGCGAATGTTGGAAAGGAGGGTTTGCCCATGTTGGGCGAATGTTGGAAAGGAGCGTTTGCCCACGTTGGGCGAAGGTTGTAAAGGAGTGTTTGCCCACGTTTGGTGAATGTTGCAAAGGAGCGTTTGCCCACGTTGGGCGAAGGTTGGGAAGGAGCATTTGCCCACGTTGGGCGAATGTTGGAAAGGAGGGTTTGCCCACGTTGGGCGAATGTTGGAAAGGAGCGTTTGCCCACGTTGGGCGAATGTTGGAAAGGAGGGTTTGCCCACGTTGGGCGAATGTTGGAAAGGAGGGTTTGCCCATGTTGGGCGAATGTTGGAAAGGAGCGTTTGCCCACATTGGGAGAAGGTTAGGAAGGAGCATTTGCCCACGTTGGGCGAATGTTGGAAAGGAGTGTTTGCCCATGTTGGGCGAATGTTGGAAAGGAGCGTTTGCCCACGTTGGGCGAATGTTGGAAAGGAGGGTTTGCCCATGTTGGGCGAATGTTGGAAAGGAGCGTTTGCCCACGTTGGGCGAAGGTTGTGAAGGAGTGTTTTCCCACGTTGGGCGAATGTTGGAAAGGAGTGTTTGCCCATGTTGGGCGAATGTTGGAAAGGAGCATTTGCCCACATTGGGCGAAGGTTGTAAAGGTGTGTTTGCCCACATTGGGCGAATGTTGGAAAGGAGTGTTTGCCCACATTGGGTGAATGTTGCAAAGGAGCATTTGCCCACATTGGGCGAAGGTTGGGAAGGAGCATTTGCCCACGTTGGGCGAATGTTGGAAAGGAGTGTTTGCCCATGTTGGGCGAATGTTGGAAAGGAGTGTTTGCCCACGTTGGGGGAAGGTTGTAAAGGAGTGTTTGCCCATGTTGGGCGAATGTTGGAAAGGAGTGTTTGCCCACAAGAAACAAGCCTCACACGAACCACATGTGGTTTGAGTACGCCAAGCGGATTGCGTACACGTGGTCTGCGCAGTCTTACTTAGTGGAACCCGATTGGAGCGATCTTAATCGTGCCACGCTTAGTCAATTGAGGAAACCACAGGAACGATCGAATCAGAAAGAAAGAACAAGGGTTTAATTATTCCCACACGTATATACAGTTCACGGACGAAGAGACACAGAGCAATCCTGAAGCAGTCTTAACTTATCCCTTGGACAATGGGCCCGGCTCACACTCACACAGGGGGATTGCAGATGGGCAGGTGTTCCCCACGCGTCCAGAGATGGTCCGAGTCCAGCTCTCCACGGTCACCGGCACGTCCCGCGAAGATGGTGGCAGGCGAAGGCAGGGACTCGTAGCGCGTCTCTCGAACAAACAGATGTTGGGGGCGAAACGGTAGAGGGTGGACCTTAGCGCGGCTGGCGGTTACTCAGCCTCGTTCACTCGCGCGGCTGAAATGCGCTATATTCGTTATCAGCGCGTCTGGCTGCGCCCGCGTATATGTAGCGACCAACTCCTCTTCTTCAATATACTTCGAGCTGGTTAGCGCGCGTGTTCTCGTGCAATGGTCAAGTTCATCAGGCAGCTGTCCTTTATAACGCGAGTCCTTTTATCTCTCTCCGATGCAAGTCCTTTCGCGCTTATCCGGCATTCCTCTGCGAGTCCTTTTATCTCTCTCTCTTTCGCAGCAAGTTCCTCTCGTGCTTATCCGGCATTCCTCTGCGAGTCCTGTCGAAGGCTTTTGCGCAGTGGTTCTTATAAAATCCTGTTCTTCTGCTCTTTCACTCCCTCTCTCTGTTCTCTTCACCCTCTCTTTTGCTCAAGGTCATCTGCCATCTGCTTGGAAATCTGCCAACATCACCGCTTTGCACAAAAAAGGTGCAAAAACAGATCCCAGCAACTACAGACCAATCAGCCTTCTCCCAATTATCAGCAAAGTCATGGAATCCATCATTGCTTCAGACATGAAATCTTTCCTCTTCTCCAATGGCTTGATCTCTGATCATCAATTTGGTTTCAGACCTGGTCACTCTACTCTGGACATGCTGCTTCTGCTTTCTCAACAATGGATGGAGGTCCCCAATGCCAAACAGGAAATTAGAGCTGTCTCTCTTGACATATCACGTGCCTTCGATACGGTCTGGCACCCCGCTCTGCTCACCAAACTCTCCTCTTTTGGTATACATGGAAATCTCCACGCATGGCTGGCGGACTTCCTCTCTCGTCGTAGTCAACGTGTGGCCCTGAATGGGTTTCTCTCATCTCCTCTTCCTGTTCAGGCTGGAGTTCCCCAAGGCAGTGTTCTGGGCCCTGTGCTATTTCTGGTCTTCATCAATGATCTCTCTGACTCTCTTGAAAATCCTCTCTATCTCTTTGCTGATGACTCTACTCTCTGTCGCTCCATTCTTCATCCCTCAGATCGGCAGTCTGCAGCCTCCTCACTCTCTGCAGACCTGGACAAAATCACAGACTGGGCAAACAAGTGGCACATGTCTTTCAATCCTGACAAATCTCACACTCTTACGATGTCTCTCTGAAAAGACTGACTGGACAACCCTCCCATCCACTTTCTGAATAATCCTCTCCAAGAAGTTCTGTCACTCAAACTTTTGGGTCTCACTCTCTGCCATGATCTTTCCTGGGAAAACCACATTTCAAATCTGGCCTCCAAAGCCAGTCGCCGACTGGGCATCCTCCGTCGTGCGAAGTCCTTCCTTGGCACACCTGAGCTCCTCACCACATACAAGGCTTTCATCCGCAGCTCAATGGAATACTGCTCTACCCTCTGGGCTGGTGCTCCTGCCTCACACCTAGCTCGTCTTCACGCTGTTGAAACCAAAGCATTCAGAATCATTGGAATCTCCCGCGATGAAGCTAACTCCATGGGCCTCTCACTCACTCACCGCAGGCAGGTTGGTGGTCTTTCCGTCTTCTACCGACTCCTCTCTGACCTTGCCCCCCCAGCTCTCTCTGAGCTCTGTCCCGCAAATATTCCTACAGGTCGCACAAGATCTGCCTGCAACCCTCTTATGGTTAAACTGCCAAAATCAAGACTCTCTGCTCACCTTCACTCCTTCATTCCTCTTTTCTCCCGCCTCTGGAACAAACTCCCTCACTCTCTTCAATCCCACTCCTCCCTCCAGGTCTTTAAAACAGCTGTTCACCACCATTTCTTATCTTCCCCCATCCAAAACCTTGATCTTTTCTATCCCCGCTAATTTCACCCCAATTCCACTTTTATGAAATACCAACTTCTGTCCTGGAAGTCCTTGGTGTCCTTGTGTTTTATATTTCTCCCACCCCCTCCCCCTTCCCACGCGTCCTCCCCGCAAGCCCTCTCCCTCCCACACATCTCCCTGCTCTTAAATGTTGTGTGCTCTCAAGTGTTTGTGTGCTTTCCCTTCTCTTGTCTTCCGCTCCCTCTTTTTATATATTTTGTTTGTCTGGTTGATTTGTTTGTGAAGTAAATGTCAGCTCTTTCACGAGCCTCGATTCAGTATACAAAAAAAAAAAAAAAATGCTCATAAACTATGTAGCTCCAAGTGTGTACGAGTATATTGCTGTTTGTGAAGACTACGACACTGCCATAGAGACCTTACGAAACATCTATGTTAGACCAAATAATTAAGTATATGCACTGCACCTATTGGCGAGTCATTGACAACAACCGGGTGAAACCCTTGATGAATTCCTGCAGGCATTGAAGTGTTTGAGTGGAGACTGCAATTACAAGTCTGTGACTCCTGAGAAATACAAAGAGGAGTCCATCCAGGATGCTTTCATAAGTGGATTGCAGTCTCATGTCATCCGCCAACGGCTCCTCGAGAATAAAACGTTGGATCTCATGACAGCTTTTGACCAGGCTAGGGCCCTTGATCAAGTGCAGAGGTGTTCTGAGGCAAATACGGCACCTGTAACACCCCTGAACGCAGTCATAACCTCTTCGGTAGACAAACCTCTTGCGGAAGCTGAAACAAGGACTTGCCGACCTACTCCTCCAGATGTCTCTCAAGTAGTCGCCGCCTCTGGGAAGCAACCGAAGTGTTTTTTCTGTGGGAACTCTCGACATACTTGACAAGGTTGTCCGGCTCGGGATTCTGTGTGTAATAAGTGCAGGAAAACGGGGGCATTTTGCAAAAGTATGTCGATCGTCTGGGCTGAGGGCTGCAGCTATGCCCCACACCCCAACCTGAGCTACGATATACACTGCATTACTAGGAAACCTTTCTAAGGCAACAGTTAGTGTGCTTGTGAATGGTAACAAGTGTAGAGCACTTTTGGATACTGGGAGCTCGGAAAGTTTTGTGTGACAGAGGCTGGTTAAGGTGTACAAACTATGTGTACACCCAGGGACAGGTAGAGTATCAATGGCAACGACCTCATTGTCGACACGAATAGCTGGACATTGTTTAGTGAACCTCGAGCTGAAGGGCTATACATACCGTGATGTTCGACTCTCCATCTTACCTGACCTATGTAGTGATGCAATTTTAGGCCAGGATTTCATGAAACATCATGAGAGTGTTACTGTGCAGTTTGGGGGAGATAAACCACCACTCTCTGTCTGTGTGCTAGCTACCCTCTCCATACCACCTCCACCACTTTTCGCCAATCTCACTCCCAACTGTAAGCCCATTGCTGTTAGATCAAGAAAGTACAGTGCACCAGACAGCTGTTTCATTGAGTCAGAAACGAGGAGGTTGCTCGAAGAGGGCATTATTGAGCCCAGCACCTCGCCCTGGCGAGCTCAAGTTGTAGTTACAACGAATGAGCGACACAAAAGGCAGATGGTGATTGATTATTCGCAGACAGTCAACCACTTCACGCAACTGGATGCCTACCCACTACCAAAGATAGACAATTTGGTCAACAAGGCCAAATGTATTGATGTATTGATGAAGATGATTGATGTATTTTGATGATGATTTTGATTTTGATATTATATTATATTTTTATTTATTACCAGCAGAAGTACCCGGCATTGCCGGGTGGGGGAGGGGAGGGGAAGGGGAGGGGAATGGGGGGGGGGGGAGCGAGCCCCTTGGCAAAGCGAGCGATTTTTTCTTTCATAGCGTCATAGCGTCATAGCGTCATAGCGTTCATAGCGTCATAGCGTTTCATAGCGTCATAGCGATTTTTTTTTCATAGCGTCATAGCGTCATAGCGTTCATAGCGTTCATAGCGTCATATCGTTCATAGCGTCATAGCGTTTCATAGCGTCATAGCGATTTTTTTTTCATAGCGTCATAGCGTCATAGCGTCATAGTGGTCATAGCGTCATCGCGTTTCATAGCGTCATAGCGATTTTTTTTTTCATAGCGTCATAACGTCATATCGTTCATAGCGTCATATCGTTCATAGCGTCATAGCGTCATAGCGTTCTTAGCGTCATAGCATCATCACATGATCGCTCTGAGTGAATCAGCGCCCACCTGCTCTGATTCCGTTGATTCCGTGCGCTGAAATGCGCTGAGGTAAATATGAATAAAAAATATGGATCGTCAAATATTTTGAGTTCGGCCATGTTCGTCCCACGCTCAATGGCCATGTCTATGTCAAATATCAAGCACGTAAGCCTCTCCGTTTAGGAGTCTATCGGTAACATTACACACACACACACACACACACACACACACACACACACACACACACACACACAAACTGTGTTTTATATATATAGATACATATTTATTATATTATATACGTATATTTATTATATTTATTATATTTATTGTATATTTATTTTGATTTTGATATTTTGTATTTGATTTGATTTTAATAATAATAATAATTCATTTATTTTGTATAGCGCTTTTCATGAAGCCCAAAGGCGCTTTGACAGAGTGCAAAACATAATGCATAACAAAACATGAAAACAACAAGTGCAAAAAGACAAGAATCAATAGGGAAATATTTAGAGCAAAAGGAGGGAGAAGGAGAAGTGATAGTCAGGGGTTAAATGCTGTGGGTTGAATGTTGAATGCAGTGCTGAACAGGTGGGTCTTGAGTGATGTTTTGAATGTGGTGAGTGAGGAGGAGTCTCTGATGGTGTGAGGTAGTGAGTTCCAGAGGGTGGGAGCAGCGATGGAGAAGGCCCTGTCCCCCTAGGATCTGAATTTGGTCCGGATGGGGGGGGGGGGTCAGGAGGTTTGTACCAGCAGAGCGGAGGTTGCGGGTGGGAGTGTGTCTGGAGAGGAGGTCAGCCAGGTAGGATGGGGCCAGGTTATGGAGGGCTTTGTAGGTCAAGAGGAGGATTTTGTACTGGATTCTCTGGGAGTTGGGGAGCCAGTGAAGCTTGTAAAGGACGGGGGTGATGTGGTCACGGGTCCGGGAATGGGTGAGTAGACGGGCAGCGGAGTTCTGAATGTATTGGAGTTTACTGGTGATTGTTGAGGGTGAACCATAGAGGAGGCTATTGCAGTAGTCCAGACGGGAGGTGATAAAGGCGTGGATGAGGGTTTCTGCAGCCGTGGAGGAGAGGGATGAGCGGAGACGGGCGATGTTTTTCAGGTGAAAGAAGGCTGTCTTTGTGATCTGTTTAGTGTATTTGTCGAAGGAGAGGGTTTGGTCAAAGATGACGCCAAGATTCCGGATGAGAGGGGAGGTGGATACTGGGATACCGTCGATGTTGAGGGCAAAGTTATGGGTGGATTTTGTGAGCGTTTTTGGGCCAATGATGATTATTTCAGATTTATCACAGTTAAGTTTGAGGAAGTTGATTTGAAGCCAGGATTTTATTTCAGAGATGCAGTTTGTCAGGATAGAGTGGGTGTCGGTGGAGACGGACTTGGTGGAGATGAAAAGCTGGATGTCATCGGCGAAGCAGTGGAATTGGAGACCATGACGGCGGATTAAGTGACCGAGGGGGGACAGGTAAAGGATGAAGAGGAGGGGGCCAATAACTTAACCTTGGGGGACACCTTGGGGGAGGGGAGCAGTGGGGGATTTGCAGTTATTGATGGAGATGAACTGGCGTCTGTCAGAGAGGTATGATTTAATCCAAGAGAGGGCAGTGCCGGTAACGTTAAAGGTGGATTCAAGTCGGGTGAGGAGGATGGTGTGATCGATGGTGTCAAAGGCAGCGCTGAGGTCGAGGAGGACGAGAATGTTGAGGTTGCCAGCGTCAGAGGAGAGGAGAAGGTCATTGGTGATTTTGAGGAGAGCAGTTTCAGTACTGTGGTTGGAGCGGAATCCGGATTGGAATGTTTCATACAGGTTATTGGCAGAGAGGTGATGTTTGAGTTGAGTGGCTACAGCGCGTTCCAAAACTTTCGACAGAAAGGGTAGGTTGGAGATGGGTCTGAAGTTGTTTAGGGTGTCAGGGTTTAGACCAGGTTTTTTTAGAATGGGGGTAACAGCAGCAATTTTGAGGGATGGTGGGACGATGCCTGTAGACAGGGAGGAGTTTATTGTTGCAATGATAAGTGGAGAGAGAGCAGGGAGGGAGGCCTTGACAAAGCTGGAGGGGATGGGGTCAAGAGTGCAGGTGGCAGTTTTCATTCCTATGAGTTCAGAGAGGTCAGTAGGGGAGACTGGGGAGAATTGAGACAGGGGAAGGCAGGATAAGGGGGGGGCAGGTGGTTGGAGGGGGAGCGGGTGCGGCGGTGGTCAAGCTGTTGTCGATGTTGTCAATTTTGCGTTGGAAGAAAGAAAGGAAGGAGATGCAGTTGTCTACTGTGAATGACTGGGTGGTGGTGTCCAGGGGGCGGAGGAGTTTGTTTATTGTCAAGAAGAGTGCTTTTGGGTTTCCGGAGCCAGAGTGGATAATTTGAGAGTAGTAGGCGGAGCGGGCGTGGGAGAGGGCATCTTTGTAGTGTTGTAGGTGGTCCTTGTAGGCTTGGGAGTGAACTGTGAGACCTGTTTTATTGCGGAGTCTTTCAAGTTGGCGAGCACGAGTTTTCATCAGGCGGAGTTCAGGGGTAAACCAGGGAGCAGAATGGGTGAAAGAAACTGTTTTGGATTTTACAGGCGCAATCTGGTCAAGGCAGGAGGAGAGAGTGTGGTTGTAGTAGTCAGTGAGGTCGGAAGGGGTGTGGAGGTCAATGAAGGGAGAAGTGGACATTTTTTCAGAGAGGGTGGATGAGAATGAGGTAGGTGAAAGAGCGTTTAGCTTACGGAAGTTGATAGTGCGATAATGTCTTGGTGTTGGGGTGGGGATGTTGATGGTCATAGTGATGGCTAAGTGGTCAGAGAGGGTGAGGACGGAGCCAGAGAGATGGTGCAAAATTAATCCAGTGGAGCAGACAAGGTCCAAAATGTGACCACGGATATGCGTAGGAAAGTTGACATGTTGAGTGAGGTTAAAGCAGGTGAGTAAATCAGTGAAGTCAGTGGTTATTGTGGAGTCAGTGGAGTCCATGTGGATATTGAAATCACCAAGGAGGAGGATTGAGGGGGAGAGGGAACATAGCTGGGTCAGAAAGTAGGAGAAGTCAGACAGGAATAATGGGTGTGGTTTGGGAGGGCGGTAGACGACAGCCATGACTGACTGCGTGCGACCAGAGAGTTTAAAAGCCAGGTGTTCAAAGGATGAGGATGAGGCGATGGGGATGAGGCTGGTCCTGATGTCTTGATGGTGGATAACGGCAATTCCACCACCTCGGCCCTCCGAGCGTGGTTTATTGACGTAGGAATATCCATTGGGTGTGGTGAGGTTGAGCGTGTAGTAGTCCAGTGGTTGTTGCCAGGTTTCGGTGAGACAGAGAAAGTCCAGTTTGTTATCCAGGATGTAGTCGTTGAGGATGAGGCATTTGTTGTTGAGGGACCGGGTGTTGAACAGGGTGAGCCTGATGTTGTTTTGAACAGTGGGGATGAATTCAGGTGATTTAGCCAGGGTTCGCAGGCAGGAGGTGCGATTTTGTGCGTTGCCGTGACTAGGTGCGCTGGGACGATGAGTGGGAGTGCGCTGAGCCGACCAGAGGATGGGGATGGAGTGACCTGATTGTACATATACAAACTTATGACCGGAGCCACGGTGAATGTACCTGGGTCGTCAGAGGAGTCCATTTGATTTGATGGCAGAGATGCATGATGGGGTGGAGCGGGTATTGAGCAGAAGGAGCCTTGCGGCAGAGTACCGCAGAGCCATGCCAGGCAGGAGCGGAGAGGCCTGCACGAGGCCAAGGTTGAGGAGGTGAAACAATGGTCCCAACGCACGGGAGCAGGCCCAAGGAAACGAAGGAGACGAAGGAGCCAGGTAGGTGAAGCCAGGAGCAGAGTCGGGACCAAGCAGAGGGCAGACAGGAGCAAAGAGACGATCACGAGGCCAGAGTTGATCACGGCAAAGCGGGAAATGCAGCGGCAATCAACCGCCGCCGCTACAAATCAAGATCACGGCGGGAAAACCACCGCCACACTGCTGCGAAGGACACAACCCACGAGAGCATGCCCAAGGAAACAGCGAGCAGGCGAAAGAGCCGGGTAGGCGAAGCAGGGAGCAGAGCCGGGACTATGCAGAGGGCAGACTCAATGGCCAAAAAATCCGCACGACCACCAAAAAAGCAAGCCACAGACAGTGGCCCAGTCGAAGAAGCGGCGAGCATGTGACGCCTGCGTCCTCTTCAGACCGGACCGGAAGCGGAAGCCATTTTGATATTATAATTGATGTATCAACTATACAGTACTATCGACCTGAAGTCCGCTTACCACCAGGTCTCTATCAAAGATGGAGACAAACCGTATACTGCCTTTGAGGCGTGTGGGCAGTTGTGTCAATTTCGCAGGATTCCATTCGGGGTGACAAATGGTGTCGCCTGTTTCCAACGGGTGATAGATCAGTTTATTGCATATAATGGACTGTCTGTTACCTATACTTACCTGGATAACATTACTGTCTGTGGCAAAAGTAAGGAACAGCATGACAATAATCTTCACAAATTTCTCGAGGCTGCCAAGAAGTTCAACATAACCTTCAACCTTGATAAATGCTCGTTCTCTGAAGCCTCAGTTGGTCTCCTGGGATATACAATCTCGAATGGGTTCATTAGGCCTGACCCAGAGAGACTTCAGCCACTCCGTGATCTTCCCCTTCCAGTGGATAAGGGGTATCTGTGTCATGCACTGGGTATGTTTTCATACTACTCACAGTGGATTGTTAACTACTCGAAGAAGGTTGGCCCCCTTGTTCAGGTCGGTTATTTTCCTATGTCTAATGCAGCCCAACAAGCTTTTTATGATCTGAAAGCAGAGGTGGAGAAATCGGTAGTTAATTCTATTGACGAGTCCGTTCCGTTTGTTGTTGAGACAGATGCTTCTGACATTGCGATAGCTGCCACACTGAACCAAGTCGGGAGACCCGTGGAATTTTTTTCTAGGACACTGAATGCGAGTGAACACAAACATTCTTCAGTGGAGAAAGAGGCATATGCCATTGTTGAATCATTGCGTAAGTGGCGACACTATCTGACGACGCCATTTCACCCTGATCACTGATCAGAAGTCTGTAGCCTTCATGTTTGACTCAAAGCAATCGGGAAAGATCAAGAATGATAAAATACAAAGATGGGGGATTGAACTTTCCTGCCACAACTTTGATATGCAGTTCTGACCTGGGAGCGAGAACATAGTGGCAGACACTTTATCCAGAGCATACTGCTCGGCAATCAGTACAGATACCTTAATCGAACTGCACAATTCTCTCTGCCACCCCGGCACTACAAGGATGGTACTATGGAAGATTTCTATAATCATTAGGGTTGGTGAGTTATGCAAGTAGTTAAATTGTACGTCAATGTGAACTTTGTTCTTAAAGCATGTAAGGATATGGAAAGGCAAGTTTTGGCCCATTGTTAAATTAGTATTTACAAACCAGAATGTGCTTTCAAGGCTCACAGCGTGAGCAAGGCCTTGGGAATGGAACCGAAGCGATAAGGCGACATCTGCAAATAGTTTGTGCCCTTAAGTGGAGAACCCAAGCGCAGAGTGTTGACTCAAGCCCAGGGTGAATGCATTAATCAAGTAGTGAGATTGTGCAGGTCAGAGTAGGTTGACATATCGGGGATAAGACCATGGTTTCTTCTCCTTTGCCTGTGATAGTATCTTATGTAAAGCTTTTAGTGACTGTAGAATAGAAACCAGATGGGCTTTTGGTGCCAAGAAGAGGGAGTCGACCAAGTTCTGTGTTGACCTCTATATTCCAATCCCACTACATCAAAGTAACAGAGGTCTACTTAAGAACAATGCTCCAAGGCTGAAAAGAAGAGAAGGCAGAAGAGCAGGACGAGGCGAGGAGTCTTCAACTAAACGACACGTCATATCTTGGTTATATTTTGTGTAACAAAAGATCTTGGAGACGGCGGCAGGGATTTTCGAAGCTCCACACGGTCTCCACGTTTTTCGAAGTTAAGTCTGTTCACAATTGTATTTTGTCGAAACTGTATTTATCTTTCGGTGTGTGAAGTTATTGTGTGCAACTTTGGTTGTTTCTCGGTGTTTATCTTGCATAAATTGATCGTCTGTTTGCCGTGTCGCGAGCAAGGCCTTGTACAGTGTGCACTGTACAACCTTGAGGCTTTGTTTTTCTCTCAGTGGTCCGTCGTTTGTGATCCAATAACTTTCGTTCTCTGTATTCAGTCTTTTCACCCATAGCCTTACCCACTTCCTTGTGTAAATCCCAACTCAAAAATAAAAAATAAAAAAAAAATAAAAAAAATAAACATTTCCTTCTCTGTTCTCATTCGTTTATTCATTCGTATTCGTTCGTTCGTTCTTCGACCACGTGTTTCTCCCCCATTTCCCCAGATAGTTTTCACTCATTAACCTTCAATGTTTACACTTTCCCCTCAAGTTATGTATTCCGTCATATTTTATAACACCTTTTTCTTCTTCTTCTTTAAAAGGCTGCTTTCGACTTGCTCACCAAATCAATTCATCCCAAAAAAAATATCCATCTCCTATAGTGCCTTTTTTCTACATTCCCTAAACTCTCCTGCACTCCATCCTCCATCCAGCGTCCTTAAACGTATTTTTAACTCGAAGGTCACAAGAAACTCATTTTGCAATAAATGTTCGTTTCCCATAAATCGTACACTTTCAAAAATCCAATCTCACCCCTCCCCTCCAAATCTTCCCCATAACCCCTCCCCTCCAAATCTTCCCCATCACCCCTCCCCTCCAAATCTTCCCCATCACCCATCCCTTTCAAATCTCCCCCCTTGTCCCCTCCCTCCTAAACTACCCCCTCACCCCTCCCCGCCAAGACGCCCCCTCGCCCCTCCCCTCCTAGACTCCTGCCTCACCCCTCCCCTCCAAATCTCCCCCATATCCCATCCCTTTCAAATCCCTCCCCTTGTCCCTTCCCTCCCAAACTCCCCCCTCACCCCTCCCCTTCAAATCTCCCCACCCTCATTGCTTCTCAATTTCCCCCCGCTCACTCCCCCTCCTCAAAGCGTCCTCCCCGCTTCTTCCCCCTTCAAACTCTCACCTCCATCTCCCCCAACCTTCTGCCTCGCTCTTCCCCCTCCTCAAATAACACCTCATTGTGGCTCACCCAATCACCATCAAACCTTTTGTCCGCCCCATCCTTCCCTTTCTCCAAGCTATTCTGAAATCTCTGACACACCTTCAACAGCTCTCCCTACCTCTTCCACCTCTTCCACATCTTACCCTACCCCTCCTCCCCCCTGTTCTGTATCTGATGCTCCCCCTTCCTCTTCATTAACGGTATGGACCTCAAACATCCGGGGCCTTCGTTCAAACTTAACTGATCTCTCCATACAGGTTGCTTCTGTCAAACCAGACGTGATCTGCTTAACAGAAACTTTCCTCCTTTATGATGTCTCTGATTCCATAGTATCTCTCCCGGGCTACTCCCTCCTCCGGTATGATAGACCTGAGCCTCGTCCTGGAGGCGGGGTTGCTATCTTTATCAAAAACTCTCTTCCTCACTCGCCCTGCACTGCACTCTCTCCACCTCACCCCCAGGAATACCTCTGGCTACGGCTTCCCCTTCGCTCCCACCTCTTGTTCATATGTGTGTTGTACCGTCCACCAAACAGTGATGACTCCATCTACATCTCGCTGTCTGATGATATGGACCAACTTCTATCTACTCATCCCAACTCTCTCTTCCTCATATGTGGTGATTTCAACTGTCATCATGCCAGTTGGCTGGGTGTGGGTACCTCTCTCACCAGCCATGGCTCCTCAGCAAAGGACTTCTGCGACTCACTGGGACTGATACAATCTGTCAATTTCCCGACCCGGATCTCAGTCAACGGAACATCTTCTCTTCTGGACTTGGTTATGACTAACTTCCCTGAAAATGTCTGCTGCTCTTCTTCTGCTCCGATCGGATCATCTGATCATGTCCTTGTTAAAGTGGACATCTCTCTGACCATCCTCAGTGAGCCTGCTCAGCGTCGACGAGTCTGGCATTTCACTCAGGCCAACTGGCACGGTCTTCAAGCAGCCATCAATCATCTGGACTGGTCTCCCATCTCTACCACCTCTGACATCAACTCATCCTGGGAATTCTTCCAAAGTAAATTGCTCTCTCTCATGCACAGATTTATCCCATCTCGGCTTCAGTTGTCATACCCTTCCTCCCGTCCATGGTACACGGAATCTTGTGGTGAGGCTGTTGCCCAGAAACAACTTGCCTTCGTCTCCTGGAAAGCAAATCCAACGGAAGGAAATCTCATTTCCTTTCACAAAGCCCGAAACAAGTGTGTGTCCACCCTCAGGAGAGCCAGGAAACAATATCTCTCTGTTCTCAAGACCGAACTCTCTTATCTGTCTCCCTCTTCCAAATCCTGGTGGCGTCTGGTCAAATCCGTTTCTGGTGTTTGTTCCCCCTCCATCCCCTCCCTTACCTCAAACGGCTACACAGCTGACTCCGCACGTGAAAAAGCTGAATGCCTCAAATCTGTGTTTGCCTCTAAATCTTGTGTCCCAAACCCATCCCTCTCTGTACCCACCATACCCAGTCGTACCCTGCTGCTCCTGGACTCCGTGTCCTTTCCTCCTGACAAGGTGGAAAAGTTTCTGTCAACCCTCGACTCTGATTCTGCAACTGGACCCGACGGCATCAGCCCACGGGTCCTAAAATCCTGCTCTGCTGCTCTATCTCACCCTCTCTCTGTTCTCTTCACCCTCTCTTTTGCTCAAGGTCAACTGCCATCTGCTTGGAAATCAGCCAACATCACCGCTTTGCACAAAAAAGGTGCAAAAACAGATCCTAGCAACTACAGACCAATCAGCCTTCTCCCAATTATCAGCAAAGTCATGGAATCCATCATTGCTTCTGATATGAAATCTTTCCTCTTCTCCAATGGCTTGATCTCTGATCATCAATTTGGTTTCAGACCAGGTCACTCTACTCTGGACATGCTGCTTCTGCTGTCTCAACAATGGATGGAGGTCCTCAATGCCAAACAGGAAATTAGAGCTGTCTCCCTCGACATATCACGTGCCTTCGACACGGTCTGGCACCCCGCTCTGCTCACCAAACTCTCCTCCTTTGGTATCCATGGAAATCTCCACGCATGGCTGGCGGACTTCCTCTCTAGTCGTCGTCAACGTGTGGCCCTGAATGGGTTTCTCTCATCTCCTCTTCCTGTTCAGGCTGGAGTTCCCCAAGGCAGTGTTCTGGGCCCCGTGCTTTTTCTGGTCTTCATCAATGATCTCTCTGACTCTCTCGAAAATCCTCTCTATCTCTTTGCTGATGACTCCACTCTCTGCCGCTCCATTCCTCTTCCCTCAGATCGGCAGTCTGCTGCCTCCTCACTCTCTGAAGACCTGGACAAAATCACAGACTGGTCAAACAAGTGGAACATGTCTTTCAATCCTGACAAATCTCACACTCTTACTATGTCTCTCCGAAAAGATCGACTGGACAACCCTCCCATCTACTTTCTCAACAATCCTCTCCAAGAAGTTCTGTCGCTCAAGATTTTGGGTCTCACTATCTGCCATGATCTTTCTTGGGAAAACCACATTTCCAAGCTGGCCTCCAAAGCCAGTCGCCGACTGGGCATCCTCCGTCGTGCGAAGTCCTTCCTCGGCACACCTGAGCTCCTCACCACATACAAGGCTTTCATCCGCAGCTCAATGGAATACTGTTCTCCCCTATGGGCCGGTGCTCCTGCCTCACACCTAGCTCGGCTTCACGCTGTTGAAACCAAAGCTTTCAGAATTATTGGAATCTCCCGCGATGAAGCTATCTCTGAGGGCCTTTCACTCACTCACCGCAGGCAGGTAGGTGGTCTTTCTGTCTTCTACCGACTCCTCTCCGGCCTTGCACCCCCAGCTCTCTCTGTGCTCTGTCCCCCAAATATTCCTACAGGTCGCACAAGATCTGCCAGCAACCCTCTGATGGTTAAACTGCCGAAATCTCGGCTCTCCGCTCACCTTCACTCTTTCATTCCTCTTTTCTCCCGCCTCTGGAACAAACTCCCTCACTCCCTTCAATCCCACTCCTCCCTCCAGGTCTTTAAAACAGCTGTTCACCACCATCTCTTATCTTCCCCCATCCAAAACCTTGATCTTTTCTACCCCCGCTAATTCACCCCAGATCCACCTTGTTTGAAATTCCAACTTCTTTCCTGGAAGTCCTGGCAGTGTCCATATGTTTTATACCTCTCCCACTGCCCCCTTCCCACGCCCCCCCCCCCAAAGCCCTCGCCCTCTCTCAGATCTCTCGATGTCTCCATGTCTCTCGGTCCCTGCTCTCAAATGTTGTGTTTGTGTCCTTCCCCCTCTCTCCCCATCTTGTCTACCGCTCCCTATGTTATATGTTTTATGTGTCGGTTTGTCTTTCTGTGTGATTAATGTTCGCTCTTTCACGAGCCTCGATCTTGTATACAAAAAAAAAAAAAAAAAAAAAAAAAAAAAAAACAAGTTCTCTTTGCAATTCGGGATAAATCTTGACCTGAATAGACGAGTCTGAGTTCTTTGAGTCTGAGTCTCGTCTTGAGAAATTTCTTTTAGGGTTCAGTTAAAAGTTCCCTAACAATTGGTAGCCCGTACTGGGATCGGCTGTAGAGATTGGCAAGACGACCATTCTAGGTCCAAGGTAAGCATGCCTCTTGTTGATCTTTACAGTACGATATAAGAACCTGCTCAGTTATTGTTTATACTTATTAGAAATGTGGTCGGTGGGCAACTCCACAAGGCATGTATGCAGAAAGCCCCGGAAAATACATATATATACACATTTCAGTAATGGTGCCATGAATGTTTTGGGTTTTTTTCGGTTTTTTTGAGTCCAAAGATCCACAATAAGACCTTTTGTCTTTAGTAATGGTGCTGTGCTCTTGTCTTTTGAGTCCAAAGATCCACTATAAGACCTTTTATCTTTAGTAATGGTGCTGTGCTCTTGTCTTTTTTTTTCATGAAGATCCACTGAAATGGTGTAATCTATCTATAATTCCAGTAATCTCTGTCTGTCTGTCTGTACGTCTGTACGTTTGTCTGTGACCGCTGTTTCTCGACAACCACGGGTCCGATATACTTTTAACTTGCCAGGTATATTGCTGGGGACCCGAGGATGTGCCTTTTCAAGGTTTCATATTAATCGGACAATTACTTACCGAGCTATGTCCAAAAAACGATTCAACCAATCAGAGAGCAGCGAACGATCGCGTGTGCCGAACGTGGCGGGCACACTCTGCCTCGGATGGCACATTTGAGAGCGTATTCATTTATTTCACGTTTGCAAACTATGTTGGCGTTAAACTATGTTTTACAACTAATAAAAACGAATTTGCGATTCATTCGCTTTCCTGCGCGTTTGTGCACGCGATGGCGATTTCTTTACCAAACTCCGGAAGCCGTTCGCTTTGGACCAAACCATTGCATGTAAATAGAGGGGGGGGATTGTCACCACTCGCAAGCCGTTCGCTTTGGACCAAACCATTTCATGTAAATAGAGGGGGGGGATATAATTTTAGATATAGATATAGTACGGGCATGCCCTAGTACTGTATAATTATGTAAATTATGGTCGACCTTATGTATATATGTATATATGTCATGATTAACGGTGTTTGAGGTAACTTTGTTTGAGGTAGCGTCCTGAGATATCTGCTCGTCCCTTTTGTTGCCGATTCGCAATTGCATTGAGTTCCCATTGCATGTGTATTTAAGGCGCTGTTAAATGCATTATTAAATGCGCTGTGTATGGTTGAGATCGCTTATTTCGATTCGGTCATAATGAAGGAATAAGCAGAATGACGGATGGTACATCAATAGCGATAAAAAGCGATTTTTAAAAACGAATATTCGAGGGTTTTACGATTTTTTTGTAAATACGTATACTAATCCGCTGTGGATGTGCGCGGGTTGATCAGACCCGCGGGCTGTTTTGACGCGCGTCTGCATTTTGCGCACATTCGCATGCATGATTGCCAGTTGTGCTCATACGAACACAGAATTATTGAAATTCCAGAATGATTCGTTGGATTTTGTTTACAGATTAAGGCACGCACAAAGTCTTACGATGCACTGGAAAGGAATGGATTTATGAGTGCACCATGAATTCATTCTTTAAAAGTCATGTAAGGCTCGCACACACTAATGGCGGTTATCACACGCCACCAGTAGCCTAGGTCAGGGGTTGGGGGTGGAAGGGGTGACCGTCTCAATGAGAGGTGACCGTCTCAACCAACCCCATGCCAAATTAATGAACAACCTCCAGGTACCAGGTACCTTTAGTTTTGCATGATCGTTCAAATTCTTGTTTATTGTACACGAAATTGCACACGAAATGCGCGACACCTACACAGATATATATTTGTTACTTTTTTTGGTTTTTCTCAACTTGGAAATGGCCGAGCGATTAAATATGCTGGGACGAAATTATAGCGGTCTTGGTTCAAATCCCGTGGAAGAGTCCAATTATTTTTGTCTGGGACATATTGATTGATTTTTCCCATATGGCACTTTTTTTTTGTTTGGATAACGCTGTGGGTTGGATTGAGGGAAGGATTGTGAACATTTTTGTTGAACGATCCGTTTAAGCTGTAAGGTGTATTGGTTCTTCACATTGCGTCTTCTGCTGACGATGTGTGCGAAATCTAGTTGGTGTTTGACAACCATGATGGAGTATTAAACGATCTGGTTTTTTTGTGGGAAAAATATATATGTTCCGTATCTTTTCACCAATTGATAAACATGATAGGGCGATAAGATACAACGTAGTGATCTTCCAGAAGACGTATCAGTCTTCGGAAAAGATCAAAAGTGTTCGAAGAGACGTTGTGGTCTCGCTGTTCACATATTCACATCTTCATTCATATTGTTCACATATTACGTACAGGATCGGAAATGTTTTTATTCCAATGTACACTCTGTCTTTTCTGTCTTTCTCTCCCCTCTTTTTCTCTCTCTCCCTCCCACATCCATTCCCACATCCCACATTCATATCTCCATCTTTCCCTTTTTCCTTGTCCCAGCCTGGTGTGTTGTATGGAGATTGGAACCCTTTTCCTCCACCCCTTAAAATCCGTGCACCTCCACCCCCACCCCCACCCTACCCCAACCTCAACTTACCCCTACCTCACCCTTCTAACACCACCCCATCATCTCATCATCTCATCTTAACTGTATCGAGTGATGGGAGATAGTGAACTGTGACCTCAGCATGCCAGTTCGCGTGTACTGTATTGTCGAATCGTCAATGGGGTTCATCAACGAGTATTCGTTGTGTGCACATTTTGACATGGTTCAAATTTTTTGTTACGAAGTAAAACGGCACAATTGTGTCGGGGTGAATATCGGGAAGTACAGTACATTCATGCGTTATGACATCATCATGTTTTTTTGTTATGCCAGTCCATTTGTGTGGATTTTGCCGTAAAACATAATAAATATTTATTATTTTTATAGGTAAATGACTATGAGATATAATTTAATGTTCTTTAGTAAATGGGTATCAATTTAAGTCATAATTCTATGATCACCGCGAATGTCATGTGGTTTGAGCAAGGGAAAAGCTGACGTGTTTTTGGAAAATGCTCAAACCTACGTTGGCTACCTGACAGGAGTAAATTTTCCCTGTCAGTGGATCAAGGGGTCTTACTCCTATTGAGAGGAGTGGTCCAATGGTATGACCATGTATTGTGGCCCTTCGGGGTCAGGATGCATGTGTTTGAATGACCATGTGCTTCAGCCTTGGGGTTGAGGCGCATGTGTAATGTTATTGGGACAGCCTTGTTGACGTTGTGCCTTGGCCATGGGGTCAAGGTGCACATCCAAGGCTGTTCAAATGTTTGACTTTTTACCTTTTTCATGTAAAAAAAGGCAGACCTTAGCTTTGGCCTAAAAGAAAGCCGGTCAGTGGATCAAGGGGTCTTACTCCTATTAAGAGGAGTGGTCCAATGGTTTGACCATGCATTGTGGCCCTTCAGGGTCAGGATGCATGTGTTTGAATGACCATGTGCTTCAGCCTTGGGGTTGAGGCGCATGTGTAATGTTATTGGGACAGCCTTGTTGACGTTGTGCCTTGGCCATGGGGTCAAGGTGCACGTCCAAGGCAGTTCAAATGTTTGATTTTTTTACCTTTTTTCACGTAAAAATGGCAGGCCTTAGCTTTGGCCTAAAATAAAACCCGGTCAGTGGATCAAGGGGTCTCACTCCTATTGAGAGGAGTGGTCCAATGGTTTGACCATGCATTGTGGCCCTTCAGGGTCAGGATGCATGTGTTTGAATGACCATGTGCTTCAGCCTTGGGGTTGAGGCACATGTGTAATGTTATTGGGACAGCCTTGTTGACGTTGTGCCTTGGCCATGGGGTCAAGGTGCACGTCCAAGGCTGTTCAAATGTTTGATTTTTTACCTTTTTTCATCGTAAAAAAGGCAGGCCTTAGCTCTGGCCTCATCAGAGCCTGGTCAGTGGATCAAGAGGTCTCACTCCTATTGAGAGGAGTGGTCCAGTGGGATGACCATGCATTGTGGCCCTTCGGGGTCAGGATGCATGTGTTTGAATGACCACGTGCTTCAGCCTTGGGGTTGAGGCGCATGTGTAATGTTATTGGGACAGCCTTGTTGACGTTGTGCCTTGGCCATGGGGTCAAGGACACTCAAGGTGCACGTCCAAGGCTGTTCAAATGTTTGATTTTTTACCTTTTTTCATTGCAAAAAAGGCAGGCCTTGATGCTGGCCTAAAAGCATTTCCCTGTCAGTGGATCATGGGGTCTCACTCCTATTGAGAGGAGTGGTCCAATGGTTTGACCATGCAATGTGGCCCTTCAGGGTCAGGATGCATGTGTTTGAATGACCATGTGCTTCAGCCTTGGGGTTGAGGTGCATGTGTAATGTTATCGGGACAGCCTTGATAGACACTGTGCATTGGCCATGGGGTCAAGGTGCACGTCCAAGGCTGTTCAAATGTTTGATTTTTTACCTTTTTTCATCGTAAAAAAGGCAGGCCTTATCTCTGGCCTCATAAGAGCCCTTCGGAGTCAGGATGCATGGGATTGTATGACCATGCATTGTGGCCCAAAAGCATGCCCCTTTGGGGTCAGGATATATGTGTTTTGAAAGTTTCCAGGTAGCAAATGCTTTCATGGAGCAAATAATCGCCGGTGTTGTTGTTGTTGTTGTTGTTGTGTTTTTTTTCTCTCTCATTTTTTATTCAATCCCCATGCTTTATCTCTTTGCTTCACTTTTCCCTCCTCCCCTACCATACCTTTCTTCTCCGAATCTACCTGTATTACCCGCCCCCTCCCTTCCCTTCCCTCCCTCCAGCTCCCCGCCCCCTCCCTCCCCTTAAACCATTATTGTAGCTTCTTATTGGGTCCGGTCTTGTCCTATCTGGGTCCTTTCTTCTTTTTTCTTTTTCTCTTTTCATTCATTGTTTTTTTCTTCTTTCTTTTGGTTGTACGATGATTTTGAAGACATGCATGTCATGATAAATGCAAAATGTTTATACAGGAAATGTTTGTTGTTCTTGTGTGATGCTTATGATTGATGATTACTACGAATTGATATCCTGAGGTTTTCGATGTAAAATGGTTGCATGGGTTTAGGGAACAGCTTTCAAGCCCTATAGGATCAATTGTGCATTACAAGCAATAGAGTTAAATAGAGTTTCAAAATTGGCAATATTATGAATTGATTGTCATTCGTTGTGGAACATTTAAACATGGGGTTTTACAAAATTTTAATTGTCAAGAGGTTTGGGTACCATTAAAATTGAGACATTTTTTTCCCAATGAACTGTTTCATATCTGTCTGATCAATTTTGGCTGACTGTCTCACGAATGAAGGATGAGTTGCCTTCAGTGGTTGCAAAAGTCGAATTTTGTGATGTAATGGCCAGGCAAGATTGAAAGATATGTCAGATATGACCCTAGGACAGAACAGTGATTCGTCAATTGACATGAGGTATGGGTCAGAGGTGACGATCAATGATCATAGATCTCAGTCAACAGATAAAGCTATTCTGACAACATTGGGGAAAGGGCTTATGCATGGAGTCATCTAAATGATTAATTTGATTTATTGATGAATATTGATAAATTGATTGATTGATGTGTAAGTGAGTTCTCAAGAAAGAAGCTTTGACATATTTGTGAGATATCATCAATGTGAAGAAACCTTGGAAAATGAGCAAGGTGGTAAGTTGGGAAAAGGGAAAGCATCTGTATATATAGATATATTATACATGTGGTTACTATTCTGTGTGATTCACCCTCAACAGAACGGGATACCTGCTGACTGACCCATTCGATACTGACCCATTTGGCTCATCTGCAATACCGATCTGTGAGATTGGGTTGTGGAAAAGCCACAGGTGAGGGAGACTCTCTGGAAATCACCTGCAATCACCGATTGAAAAGGTGGAGAGATCCTTCCTGGAAGTATGAGTGGAGCTTATAGGAATAAGCTAGGCAACAACACATCCAACGCTACTCTGTACAAGGTGGAACAAAACCCCAATATATATTATTTACAGTACACATAGTGGATAGCGTCTACAGGTGTATTCCAAAGTGCAGATCCTAGTAGTTTACCTGGTACATTGAGTGAATACTGAGTGTTATTCACACACAGGCAGAATGGGGAATGGGGCCTGTCAGGGTACAAAAGTTGAACCAGATATTCCACGGAAAGGTACTTGTACATATTATATGTACGACCATTATGGTGTCGAGGCCATTAGGGAGGTTGAGAATTGGTATTTGTGGACAAAGGGACATGCCAAGGAGTTTCCAAGAGATGGTACATTTGAGCGAAGTCGATTGGAGAGATTAGGACAAGAATTGAAAGCCAGGAAGAGACAGAACCTAACGGTAGACTGGCTTGCATTCTATTATTGGGATGTTGAATCCAGGAAATGGGAACAGCAAGAACGGATAATGGACCTAGAACTTAAAATAAAAAGGATACAGGATACATTGAAGGAGATAAATGCACAACTGCCCTCGAATGTAGGAATAAAAGTGACAGTTGTCCCATCTGATTCCCATTTGTCTCCCCAAAAAGAACAGTACTGAGAATTTTCTTATAATCCGAGGGAAAATCAGAGATCTCATCGACAAGGCAGTCATAGGATAGATAGGCCTGAAAGAACAGACAATGACAAGGCCAGGTGTTTTAATTGTGGAAATATGGGACACTGGAAACGATGTTGTCCATATTCAAATAGGAGACTAGTTCTTCGGGAAAAACCAAGATCAAGGGTACCAGTGCTTACCGGTACCTCAGATAACGATTAGGCCTTCATTGCTGCAGATCCCAAATGATGACTGGCCTCAACAGATTAGATCACTAGACCAACATGAGTAACTGTCGATGCTTCTTGTGTCTGAAAAGTTTTCGGAGCAAGAATGATTCATTTTTTTGCTTATTAAAAAAAAAAAAAACACCTTTAGAGGCCATTTTTTCCCCGCAAGCGGAGGTTGGCCTTTTTCGGGGACCGTGGTTGTTGTTGTTTTTCGGTCCCCTTTTTTGAAGCAATGTTTTACGGCCGGATGCCCTTCCTGCCGCCAACCCTTTTTGTCGCCTTTTACGACAAGCAGGGAATTACCAGTGAACTGGTACTCAATTAGCCGACCTCGGAAGGATGACAGGCTGAGTCAACCCCCCTGGCGTTAATTCAGCGATCGACCGGGATTCGAACCCAGGATCCTAGGATCCTAAGCTGGCACCCTAGCCGCTAGCCCAACACCAGGGTTCTTATTTTTTTTGCTTATTAGCAAAATAATAATTAATTGATCAAATGCCGAAATTGGACACTTTTTGGAACATAGAATTAAAAGATCCAGGATTAGAGTTCATTCTGGAAGACTCATATTTGCCAAATATAATTGTGGGAGCATTTGGGAGCATTAGGGAGCATTTTGGGCAAAACGATTTTTGAATTTACAAAGTTTGGAAGAATTGCTTTGCAAAAATTTTTTGGGGAACCAGGTGACAAGAGTCACATCATCATCAGGTGGGAATGTCGGACTATTGTTTTGCATGATTGATAGCCGATAGATCAGTGGTCGACTGACATGTAAATGGGTGTGTTGTCAAATTTGGATAAGTTAATGTGGGAACCGAAAGGGTGATTTCAATGGGGACATTATAGGGGTTTTCTATGAATAAAAAATATTTTTTTGGTCTGTTTGTGTATCTGCGTTTCTAAAATTAAGGGACAAACTTTATGAAATTGAAATATAATTGACACCCATCTTGATCTGCAAATAATGGTTCCAACGCAAACAAATATACATAATGCATGAGTTTGTGTATTTTTGGAACTCACTACCTCACACCATCAGAGACTCCTCCTCACTCACCACATTCAAAACATCACTAAAGACCCACCTGTTCAACACAGCATTCAACATTCAACCCACAGCATTTAACCCCTGACTATCTCTTCTCCTTCTCCTTCTCCCTCCTTTTGCTTTAAATATTTCCCTATTGATTCTTGTCTTTTTGCAATTGTTGTTTTCATGTATTGTTATGCATTATGTTTTCCACTCTGTCAAAGCACCTTTGGGCTTCTGGAAAAGCGCTATACAAAATAAATGAATTATTATTATTATTATCAATGTTTGTGCTTTTTTTTTCTTCTTTTTTTTTTGTGTCCATCTCAAAAGATTGCTGAAACTGACAGTGTGCCTGTCTTGAAATAGATAGTTTCATGCGGGTGGGATTAAATATCCAGAGAATCCGTAAAATAAAATAGAAACATAATTTGATTATGAAGATTATCTCTTTTGTCAAGGCAGATGGAATATAAAGATTTGATGTGTGTGTATAAAGATTTAATTAATAGGAAAGGAATTGGGAGTAATCTTGGGATTCCATATTTGATAGAATTTATATGAGAATAAAAGCTATTTATTGATATGAGCTTGATGAAAAATGTGGGAGTACAAAATTAGCTAAATTTGTAAGAGATCTTACATGGATTTATCAGAATACTCATGGATTTTTTATATATATATAAACTTGAATTTTATCAGCATATAAATTGTGCTGTATGTATGGATGTGTATTAGGTGTAGATGATATGGAAAATAGTAAAGAAAATCTTGCTGAATTGAACTATTGTGAGATTTAAAACGGAATGCATTGTGAATCTTAAACCAAGGGGCAGACATGAACGCGCTGTTACGAAGTTTAAACTCAGAACGCGATGTTACATGTACCTGCACATATTTTGATAATCTGGAACACCTATATTGGCATACTGGTGTCATTAGTACTCACTAGTTGCATAGAAATAGATGAGAAACAGTTATGGGGCATAAAAACTTACTTGGATATCTTCTACAACATAAAAAAGGGGGGTTTGAATAAGTGGTGGTTGTACACATGGGATTCATCAAATTAAGCTTTGGAGTTTTAAACAAAGTCACTGGTTAACAGAAGGAGAATGGATAGTAAATCATTTTGAGAGGCTCGGTAAATTAAGTGGGATATTACAAAGACTCATAAGAGCTATTATTCTTCCTTGCAGCAGTTGAAAGACAGATCCAAAACAATGAATCTATAAATGAATGTGATAGGGATAATATCCTCAATTTGTATTAGTTATTTAATTGTGGGTAAAGGAATTAATTTATCGTAGTGGATTGTTAACAGCAGCCTGAAATGTCCTGAGAGTGTGCATCCATATACAGACTTGGCATTTAATATGGAATATTTTTTTTTTCTTGACTTGGGTTTACTTTCTGAACTCAGTATATCAATCTGGTGAGTTTCTTTTACCCTTCGGTGATGTCTTTGTTGAAAGAACCATGTGACTGATTGTCTTTCGCAGCAAGAAGTCAATAACAGGATTATATCACAGGTGGCGTGACAAAATGTAAGGACAGGTACATTTGACGATTGGCTTCACAATGGGGTATATAAGGGTTGTTGCGTTCTGTATTAGTGGAAAATAACTGCTGCACATCTACAAAAGTTATTGCCGCTTCCTCTGGAGATGGTCCGTCAACTTGACAATGCTGTTTGTCATGGAGTGGTGGCTTTACGAAATTCTGGCATGAAACAGCGTGCTATTGCTCGGCAGTATGGCATCACTCAAGGTCAGGTGTCAAAGATCCTGAAACGAAATGCTCAGAGGGGTGTCCCTACTCCAATACCGAGGCCAGGACGTCCACGCAGAACCACAAGGAGAGATGATCGCCAGCTGCACCGGTTAGTCTGCAATGGCCGTACCAAGTCAGCTAATCGGCTTAGGGCTGAGTGGCAGCAACTGACAAATGTGCCTGTATCCAGAAGGCTAGTCAACCAACGACTGGTTCAAGCAGGCTATCGTGCCAGGCGTCCCCTGAGAAAGCCACGCCTGACCAGACAACACAGCCAGCGCCGATTGCAGTGCGCCAGAGAGCACCGTCAATGGCAGCCAGGAAACTGGAATCACGTGACCTTCAGTGACGAGTCTAGATTTCTGGTCTATCGTCAAGATGGCCGCGTCTAAATGCACAGACAAGTGCATGAAGCCCACAACGAAGATTGTATAGTGCCAAGAGTCCAAGCTGGAGGTGGTGGGGTGACCGTTTGGGCTGCTTTTCATGCAGGGGGCAAAACTGACCTGGTTGTTCAGAATGGCAACCTGAACCAGTTCAAGTACAGGGTCATTCTGGAAGAAACATTACTTCCATTTGCTCGTGCAGCCTTTCGAGGAAACTTTGTCTTCCAAGATGACAATGCACGGCCTCATCATGCTCGCATGATCCAACACTTTCTTGCTGACCGTGGTGTAGAGCATATGGAGTGGCCTGCCACGTCCCCGGATATGAATCCGATAGAGAACTTGTGGGCAGAATTAACGCGTCAAATCGACAACTTGGACCAGCAGCCTACCTCTGTGCGTGAATTGCAGCAGACTATTGTCACTGCATGGCAAGCGATTCCTGTCCAAACCTTGGCAAATCTCGTGAACAGCATGCCTCGACGTGTACGTGCTCTCCTGAATGCTCGTGGGGGTTACACGAAGTACTGACCTGTAATTTTACTGTCCGTATTCCCAGTCATAATTTAGCTTTTGTTTTTGTTGAAATAAAATTTGGCTAATGTGCAAAATAAAGAAATACTTCTGGAAAACGTACAGAAGTTTAGCAAAGTACTGTCCGTGAATTGATTTCGATATCAGTTTACATCACTTTCAAGGATCAATTTATTTGCTTCGAAATGTCAAATGTGGTTTTTGTTTCTTTTAAAGGTCACATTAACAAAATCTAGAATAATTTCAACATAATTCCAATGAACTTTTGGTTCTAAGTCATCTTGAAAAGTAAGTTCACCCCCACCAAAAAAATATTCCATATTAAATGCCAATTCTGTAATTAGAAATCCCGGGATTTAAAAAAAATATTTGGTAGAGGTCTAATGTGGAAGAATACTTGCTTGGTATTCTGCATGTTGCAGAAAACGGTACTGCATGTTGGCAGCCACCTTTGCGGCCATTTAGGCCACACAAATTTGGAGAAAATTGTAATTAAATACGTAATTTACAGATGGGTATTTGTAAAGTAAAAAGGGAATTTATTGATTTGGGAGACATTTTTCGAAGGTTTATTAAAGTGTTACAATATGACATTTGGCAAGGAAAACTATTGGATAAAAAGAATTAGATCTGTTTATAAAATGAATTTGTTGACCCTTTGAAGTTAATTCTTCGAATTGTTGTTTCACTAGCATTTTGAGTTCAAATTGGAAATAGTTTGGTAGAGCCTTGGTTAAAACCTTCAGTTGCAGTGTTTTGAAACAAATTGATAAACCATAGTAGGCTATGAGCCAGATCCCCCAAATTGACTGGTCGGTACCATACAGATGGAGTAAGGCTCATTGTGATTTTTAGCAAGATATATGTCCCTAGATATGAAAAAAAAGTGATAGCAGTGTATAACTCTCGGCTATCTCTGTGTTATCACCCGAAATATTATTATACGCCTGCTTCGCTTCGCCAAAAAATGTGATATTTGCTAAAATTGGAATAAATATGTTTTTAAGGACCACAGAGTGCCGAGATCGAGATCGAGATCGTATTTGTTCGAGAGATCATGATAAACCTAGAGTGTGGAGCAAGTTTGCATGCATTGTGAAATATAATGTAGCTGATGTTACAAACCTACTTTAGGATACTAGCTAATACCAAAAATTACACTGAGATACCAAAAGTAGTAGACGAATAAACCTAAAATGTTCAAAAGCTATGTTTCGTTCCAAAATATCAAAATTAGGGGGTATGGTTGAACATATTTTGAACTTTGCCAAAATACGTGCCCCAAACAACCACCATATTACAAAGTAATGATATATTCCAATGCAGTGGTTCCTTGCGAAGATTTTGAGGGGTCAAATGTTACTCTGGGAGTTTTTATTTTTGAAATATTGACAAAAATGTACAATGTGACAGCGAAGGGCGATCTCGCGAGATCTTGGAGACGGCGGCAGGGATTTTCGAAGCTCCACACGGTCTCCACGTTTTTCGAAGTTAAGTCTGTTCACAATTGTATTTTGTCGAAACTGTATTTATCTTTCGGTGTGTGAAGTTATTGTGTGCAACTTTGGTTGTTTCTCGGTGTTTATCTTTCATAAATTGATCGTCTGTTTGCCGTGTCGCGAGCAAGGCCTTGTACAGTGTGCACTGTACAACCTTGAGGCTTTGTTTTTCTCTCAGTGGTCCGTCGTTTGTGATCCAATAACTTTCGTTCTCTGTATTCCCAGGCTTTTCACCCATAGCCTCCTTCCTTGTGTAAATCTCAACTCAAAAAAAAAAAAAAAAAAAAAAAATTTCCTTCTCTGTTCTCATTCGTTTATTCATTCTTATTCGTTCGTTCGTTCTTCGACCACGTGTTTCTCCCCCATTTCCCCAGATAGTTTTCACTCATTAACCTTCAATGTTTACACTTTCCCCTCAAGTTATGTATTCCGTCATATTTTATAACACCTTTTTCTTCTTCTTCTTTAAAAGGCTGCTTTCGACTTGCTCACCAAATCAATTCATCCCAAAAAAAATATCCATCTCCTATAGTGCCTTTGTTCTACATTCCCTAAACTCTCCTGCACTCCATCCTCCATCCAGCGTCCTTAAACGTATTTTTAACTCGGAGGTCACAAGAAACTCATTTTGCAATAAATGTTCGTTTCCCATAAATCGTACACTTTCAAAAATCCAATCTCACCCCTCCCCTCCAAATCTTCCCCATAACCCCTCCCCTCCAAATCTTCCCCATCACCCCTCCCCTCCAAATCTTCCCCATCACCCATCCCTTTCAAATCTCCCCCCTTGCCCCCTCCCTCCTAAACTACCTCCTCACCCCTCCCCGCCAAGACGCCCCCTCGCCCCTCCCCTCCTAGACTCCTGCCTCACCCCTCCCCTCCAAATCTCCCCCATATCCCATCCCTTTCAAATCCCTCCCCTTGTCCCTTCCCTCCCAAACTCCCCCCTCACCCCTCCCCTTCAAATCTCCCCACCCTCATTGCTTCTCAATTTTCCCCCCGCTCACTCCCCCTCCTCAAAGCGTCCTCCCCGCTTCTTCCCCCTTCAAACTCTCACCTCCATCTCCCCCAACCTTCTGCCTCGCTCTTCCCCCTCCTCAAATAACACCTCATTGTGGCTCACCCAATCACCATCAAACTTTTTGTCCGCCCCATCCTTCCCTTTCTCCGAGCTATTCTGAAATCTCTGACACACCTTCAACAGCTCTCCCTACCTCTTCCACCTCTTCCACATCTTACCCTACCCCTCCTCCCCCCTGTTCTGTATCTGATGCTCCCCCTTCCTCTTCATTAACGGTATGGACCTCAAACATCCGGGGCCTTCGTTCAAACTTAACCGATCTCTCCATACAGGTTGCTTCTGTCAAACCAGACGTGATCTGCTTAACAGAAACTTTCCTCCTTTATGATGTCTCTGATTCCATAGTATCTCTCCCGGGCTACTCCCTCCTCCGGTATGATAGACCTGAGCCTCGTCCTGGAGGCGGGGTTGCTATCTTTATCAAAAACTCTCTTCCTCACTCGCCCTGCACTGCACTCTCTCCACCTCACCCCCAGGAATACCTCTGGCTACGGCTTCCCCTTCGCTCCCACCTCTTGTTCATATGTGTGTTGTACCGTCCACCAAACAGTGATGACTCCATCTACATCTCGCTGTCTGATGATATGGACCAACTTCTATCTACTCATCCCAACTCTCTCTTCCTCATATGTGGTGATTTCAACTGTCATCATGCCAGTTGGCTGGGTGTGGGTACCTCTCTCACCAGCCATGGCTCCTCAGCAAAGGACTTCTGCGACTCACTGGGACTGACACAATCTGTCAATTTCCCGACCCGGATCTCAGTCAACGGAACATCTTCTCTTCTGGACTTGGTTATGTCTAACTTCCCTGAAAATGTCTGCTGCTCTTCTTCTGCTCCGATCGGAACATCTGATCATGTCCTTGTTAAAGTGGACATCTCTCTGACCATCCTCAGGGAGCCTGCTCAGCGTCGACGAGTCTGGCATTTCACTCAGGCCAACTGGCACGGTCTTCAAGCAGCCATCAATCATCTGGACTGGTCTCCCATCTCTACCACCTCTGACATCAACTCATCCTGGGAATTCTTCCAAAGTAAATTGCTCTCTCTCATGCACAGATTTATCCCATCTCGTCTTCAGTTGTCATACCCTTCCTCCCGTCCATGGTACACGGAATCTTGTGGTGAGGCTGTTGCCCAGAAACAACTTGCCTTCGTCTCCTGGAAAGCAAATCCAACGGAAGGAAATCTCATTTCCTTCCACAAAGCCCGAAACATGTGTGTGTCCACCCTCAGGAGAGCCAGGAAACAATATCTCTCCGTTCTCAAGACCGAACTCTCTTATCTGTCTCCCTCTTCCAAATCCTGGTGGCGTCTGGTCAAATCCGTTTCTGGTGTTTGTTCCCCCTCCATCCCCTCCCTTACCTCAAACGGCTACACAGCTGACTCCGCACGTGAAAAAGCTGAATGCCTCAACTCTGTGTTTGCCTCTAAATCTTGTGTCCCAAACCCATCCCTCTCTGTACCCACCATACCCAGTCGTACCCTGCTGCTCCTGGACTCCGTGTCCTTTCCTCCTGACAAGGTGGAAAAGTTTCTGTCAACCCTCGACTCTGATTCTGCAACTGGACCCGACGGCATCAGCCCACGGGTCCTAAAATCCTGCTCTGCTGCTCTATCTCACCCTCTCTCTGTTCTCTTCACCCTCTCTTTTGCTCAAGGTCAACTGCCATCTGCTTGGAAATCAGCCAACATCACCGCTTTGCACAAAAAAGGTGCAAAAACAGATCCTAGCAACTACAGACCAATCAGCCTTCTCCCAATTATCAGCAAAGTCATGGAATCCATCATTGCTTCTGATATGAAATCTTTCCTCTTCTCCAATGGCTTGATCTCTGATCATCAATTTGGTTTCAGACCAGGTCACTCTACTCTGGACATGCTGCTTCTGCTGTCTCAACAATGGATGGAGGTCCTCAATGCCAAACAGGAAATTAGAGCTGTCTCCCTCGACATATCACGTGCCTTCGACACGGTCTGGCACCCCGCTCTGCTCACCAAACTCTCCTCCTTTGGTATCCATGGAAATCTCCACGCATGGCTGGCGGACTTCCTCTCTAGTCGTTGTCAACGTGTGGCCGTGAATGGGTTTCTCTCATCTCCTCTTCCTGTTCAGGCTGGAGTTCCCCAAGGCAGTGTTCTGGGCCCCGTGCTTTTTCTGGTCTTCATCAATGATCTCTCTGACTCTCTCGAAAATCCTCTCTATCTCTTTGCTGATGACTCCACTCTCTGCCGCTCCATTCCTCTTCCCTCAGATCGGCAGTCTGCTGCCTCCTCACTCTCTGAAGACCTGGACAAAATCACAGACTGGTCAAACAAGTGGAACATGTCTTTCAATCCTGACAAATCTCACACTCTTACTATGTCTCTCCGAAAAGATCGACTGGACAACCCTCCCATCTACTTTCTCAACAATCCTCTCCAAGAAGTTCTGTCGCTCAAGATTTTGGGTCTCACTATCTGCCATGATCTTTCTTGGGAAAACCACATTTCCAAGCTGGCCTCCAAAGCCAGTCGCCGACTGGGCATCCTCCGTCGAGCGAAGTCCTTCCTCGGCACACCTGAGCTCCTCACCACATACAAGGCTTTCATCCGCAGCTCAATGGAATACTGTTCTCCCCTATGGGCCGGTGCTCCTGCCTCACACCTAGCTCGGCTTCACGCTGTTGAAACCAAAGCTTTCAGAATTATTGGAATCTCCCGCGATGAAGCTATCTCTGAGGGCCTTTCACTCACTCACCGCAGGCAGGTAGGTGGTCTTTCTGTCTTCTACCGACTCCTCTCCGGCCTTGCACCCCCAGCTCTCTCTGTGCTCTGTCCCCCAAATATTCCTACAGGTCGCACAAGATCTGCCAGCAACCCTCTGATGGTTAAACTGCCGAAATCTCGGCTCTCCGCTCACCTTCACTCTTTCATTCCTCTTTTCTCCCGCCTCTGGAACAAACTCCCTCACTCCCTTCAATCCCACTCCTCCCTCCAGGTCTTTAAAACAGCTGTTCACCACCATCTCTTATCTTCCCCCATCCAAAACCTTGATCTTTTCTACCCCCGCTAATTCACCCCAGATCCACCTTGTTTGAAATTCCAACTTCTTTCCTGGAAGTCCTGGCAGTGTCCATATGTTTTATACCTCTCCCACTGCCCCCTTCCCACGCCCCCCCCAAAGCCCTCGCCCTCTCTCAGATCTCTCGATGTCTCCATGTCTCTCGGTCCCTGCTCTCAAATGTTGTGTTTGTGTCCTTCCCCCTCTCTCCCCATCTTGTCTACCGCTCCCTATGTTATATGTTTTATGTGTGGGTTTGTCTTTCTGTGTGATTAATGTTCGCTCTTTCACGAGCCTCGATATTGTATACAAAAAAAAAAAAAAAAAAAAAAAAAAAAAGTGAATTCTGAACTCGAAGCGATTTCGACCACTTTTTCACGAAATTTAACATATTTTTTGTCATTATATCAATATTTTGATAAATAACCCCCACAAATGTTCTATATTTCTATTACTATATTAGTTGGCATCCAGTATGCAAATTATTGGCACTCTGTGGTCCTTAAAAACATATTTATTCCAATTTTAGCAAATATCACATTTTTTGGCGAAGCGAAGCGGGCGTATAATAATATTTCGGGTGATAACACAGAGATGGCCGAGAGTTATACACTGCTATCACTTTTTTTTCATATCTAGGGACATATATCTTGCTAAAAATCACAATGAGCCTTACTCCATCTGTATGGTACCGACCAACCCCCTTGGCTCATAGCCTATAGGAGGTTGATGAGAATAGAAACAAATATGGACCCAAAATAGAAAGACTTTTTATGATGACATGAATGTGGAGCTAAAAAGATTGAAATAAGTAATGTTGTAAATGCGTACAGTAGAGTTAAGATAATGGCATAACGAAAATGTTATGAATTGTGTCAGTTTTACAAGATCAGTGAACTCACATCACCACAAGTTACACACTGTTTAAAAAAAAAAAAAAAAAAAAAGGCATGGAGGAACTATGATAATAATACATTATGCATAGTTTGCTTGTTTGCAAAATTTGTTGGGAATTAGATATTCCTGTTTGTGATTTTAATCATATACACTCATTATTAATGCATTTATTTTCTTTGAGTACGGTAGTGTTAAAATAACTGCATGAGTTTAATTTTTCAAACTATATTGATCTGAAAGCAATTTCAAATGCTATTCTTAGTTTAATAAAAAATATATATACCTGATTTGAATATTATTCGTGTGAAGCATATAAATGAATATAACTTTTTGAATGTTTTAAGGAAAACAACAAATTGTTAAATGTGAAACTGTTATAAGAAATACATGCTTAGTTAAAATATGGTGATTTCATGTTAAGATGTACCCTATCTGATTCAGTGTGTGTGGAAAGGAGATTTAGATGTGGCTGATTAAAGGATAAGAACAGATCACGTCTCAAATGGAGTGATAACGGAATTGGGAAGAAGTTCGAGAAAGAAAATTTGTGGCTAAAAATGAAGTTAATCTTGGCATACACCCTCCTTCTCAAAGAATGATGAAGACATTCTCCTTTGTAAAATTGGAGATGGATGCTTACCTTCACCCAGGAAAATTTATGTGACCATTTGCCTGGATCACACTGCAACATATGGAAGAAGGGCGATCACTTACTTTTGTTCGAATGCCTCGAACATTCATCACGTCAACAATTGCGGGACGACGACATCTTGCCTGCGACTTCTACTGGATGCGGTGACGTGTGTCATTACTCCACCAACATCCGGGGAGTCAGCGTGGAGCTGTAAGTGGACGGCTGTGCTTTTTCCTCCACAACAGCTATGCACGATTCTCCTGGTTGCTCCTGGTATGGACCATGGACAAATTTAACACCATGGTCCTAACATCGTTGTGGATGCATCTGGCATCTCTGTTCCACATCTTGCTGGTCAACCAACATCACATCAATACTTGCTGCCCACTCATGATGAGTGAGGAGGCAAGTCGACTACAACTGGATGAAGGCCTTGTTCAAATCTACTATGGCTCACAGCAAGAGGGGCAAGGATGCTACATGCAGAGCAGGGTCAGTCTATGACTCCACTCAGCTATCACAACAGCGGAACCCTACACAAAATAGTGTAGGTGCTATGAAGACACCAGAAGAAAATGTTTCATACTTGAATTTCAAACACAAGTGATCAGCCACTTCTTTTCAAACACAAAGTCAACATTTGTTTTGAAGCAAAACGTATTGCCAAATGTTGCAGATGCTTTATTATTTTTAAAATGATGAATTGAAATTGTTGTGTCTTGGTAAAGGTGAAGTGTTGTTTGCAGAGATATTTGTGATGCAAATGAAATGAACTGCATTATCAATATGGAAAGAGTCAACGAACAAAGAAATGTTTTGTGATCAGATTCTTCCAGGATGACGGTGTATGCTTTATGTATGAAAATTGGATTACCAAATTTGTGGTTTGAATATTTAGTAGGTAGTTGTTTAACTTAATTGTTTAATTTAACAAAAGAAAAAAAATTGAGGAATTATGGAAGATGAGTGATGCAAGTAGTTAAATTGTACGTCAATGTGAACTTTGTTCTTAAAGCATGTAAGGATATGGAAAGGCAAGTTTTGGCCCATTGTTAAATTAGTATTTACAAACCAGAATGTGCTTTCAAGGCTCGCAGCGTGAGCAAGGCCTTGGGAATGGAACCGAAGCGATAAGGGGACATATGTAAATAGTTTGTGCCCTTAAGTGAAGAACCCAAGTGCAGAGTGTTGACTCAAGCCCAGGGTGAATGCATTAATCAAGTAGTGAAATTGTGCAGGTCAGAGTAGGTTGACATATAGGGGATAAGACCATGGTTTCTTCTCCTTTGCCTGCGATAGTATCTTATGTAAAGCTTTTAGTGACTGTAGAATAGAAACCAGATGGGCTTTTGGTGCCAAGAAGACGGAGTCGACCAAGTTCTGTGTTGACCTCTACATTCCAATCCCATGACATCAAAGTAACAGAGGTCTACTTAAGAACAATGCTCCAAGGCTGTAAAGAAGAGAAGGCAGAAGAGCAGGACGAGGCGAGGAGTCTTCATCTAAACGACGCGTCATATCTTGGTTATATTTTGTGTAACAAGTTCTCTTTGCAATTCGGAATAAATCTTGACTTGAATAGACGAGTCTGAGTTCTTTGAGTCTGAGTCTCGTCTTGAGAAATTTATTTTAGGGTTCAGTCAAAAGTTCCCTAACAGTACATTTCGTAAGAACTCAGAATCTTCCCTTCTCTGTCGAGGAAGTGAAGAAGATAACGGCCTCCTGTCCAGTGTGTGCCGAGTGCAAACCAAGATTCTACCAACCGCAACAGTCACATTTGATAAAAGCGACACAACCCTTTGAAAGGCTCAGTATGGATTTCAAGGGGCCCTTACCATCAGCTACCGCTAACTGCTACTTGTTTACTGTGATAGATGAGTTCTCTCGCTTCCCATTTGTGTTTCCTTGTCCCGACATGACAACTTGCACCGTGATTAAATGTCTTCGTCAACGCCTTGCTATATTTGGTATGCCTGCTTATGTACATTCTGACAGGGGGAGTTCCTTTACGTCGTCAGAATTGAAGCACTTCCTATATGACCGCGGCGTCTCGACCAGTCGCACTACCCCGTATAATCCTGGAGGGAACGGCCAGTGTGAGTGTTACAATGGTGTGATTTGGAAGAATATTACTCTGGCTCTCAAATCACGAGGCCTACCAACTCCTCAATGGGAGAACGTTCTGGCAGACGCCTTGCATTCTATATGTTCTCTGCTCTCGACTGCTACAAATGCTACTCCACACGAGCGTTTATTCAATTACCAACGACGGTCTACAAGTGGCTGCTCAATTCCAACATGGCTATCCTCACCTGGACCTGTTCTCTTGAAACGTCATGTGAGGCAATCGAAGTATGACCCTGTCATTGAGGAGGTGGAACTGCTTGAGGCTAACCCTCGGTATGCCTACGTGTGCTACCCTGGCGGTAAAGAGACAACTGTGGCTCTGCATGACCTGGCACCAAGTGATAAGGTCCAAAACTCTGGTGGCTTAGATCCTCCTGTCCAAAAACCACCTGGACCACAGATGCAACCCTGGGGGATCTGTCACACGATCAGCTCATGAGTGGTAATGAAGATACTACCAGCTTCTTAGATGTTGGAAGCTCTCCGAAGGAGGTTCCTAATGCTCCTCCACTGTGCAGATCAGGGTGAGACAGAAAACCACCTGTTCGCCTGAATCTGTAGAGGTTGACTCACTTATTATTTTGAGAGGGGGAGAATGTTATATATTGTCATTCCAAATCCTCCTCCATACTACTGTAAGCCCGAGAGCCTGGATCTTTCCCCCTCCCCCATAGTTAAACAACAACAACAACATCAGCGTCATAGGTTATATATATCCAGGTCTTGGGATTACCCGTAGTGAATTGCGAAATTCAAGATGGATGCTGCGTGGGCCCATGTGGATGGATGATAATTACGGTAGGACTAATAATCGTCATGTTCTTGGTTAATTATTACTGTAGGATTGTTATGCTTACGTATGTAGTATTATTATTAGTATTATTATGCTTGTTGTATTAAGCGACAGGCTTAGCTATGCTTCTGTGTTGTTACAGGCTGTACTGTTCTCGCTGAATAAAGCCTACGTTGTGTGACCTCTCGAATCAAGCCTATTCCATTCACTCTTCGGCTTACCACAACATGTAAAACATTGTTACATTTCCAGCTACTTTTTAAATGTCCTCTTTCAGTGCCGCATTAACACATTACTCCCACAAGCTGCAACTTCAGGAAGAAAGGAATGTATTAAAATGACAACACGTGAAACATCGTTACATTCCCATCTGATTTATTTTAGACTGTCTTCTTATTCTTCTTCTTCTTTCAGTGTTGCATGACTTCAACAAGCAGAAAAGTTAAGATCTGGGCAGCAGGGAAGAATGGGGAAGATTTGGCCCCAGACTTGCGTTGGGGGTACAACCACCACCACCTGAATCTGTAGAGGTTGACCTGATACGTATCCCTGATAGTTATGGAATCACAAGTTGTCACGCTTGCTGGACTTGATAAATTGGTTCCATCGGCAGTGAAACTTGTGTTCAGGACACTGCAACTTGCCACAGCTGTAATCATATGACACATGTGAAGAGCCAAACACTGATGTTGCTGCAAAAAGAGATAATTTTCTTTCACACAAATATGAAATATTACCAGAAACAAATGATAATTGTCCAGATCCAAATTATTCCACAAAATAAATTCGGTCACAATATATTTTTTCAGCATTTTAATTACTTATCCATTATTGATGTGAATGACATGGTTGAGGACAGTGAGAAAAGGGCAGGTAATAATTTTTGTGAAACAGTCCTGACTAGAACGCCACTCAGTAGAGCGCATACTCCCGCCGTGGGTTTCGTTGGAATAATACGTTTTGTTTAACATCCCCGCTCCCCAAAACAATAAATGAAAAAGAAAGTAGGCCCTAACTGTCAGAGAATTAATTTTGTATATCTCGGAATTAGAGGAGAAAAACATCATTTAAGAATAATAATAAAAGCATTAATGCAGTAAAACAGAAAAAAATCTTTCCCAAAAAAATTTCAAAAAAAAATTCCTGGATCCAGAATAATATCCTGAGCTTCACCAAAAACTAAACAATTCTTCCTTATCCCAAGGGCAATCATCCCACCAACTTTGATCCAAATCCGTTCAGAACTTTTCCAGATATCTTGGTCACAAACACACGAACATACGAACACACACACACACGGACGGACACGATCGAATGCATTACTCCCTGGCGGGAGTAATAAACCTGAAGATCGCAGAGCCAGAACCAGAATTATTTATTTGGTCTGAAGCCCATGCGAGGTTTCTTCTTCTTCAGCCTCTCACAACCCTGGGTGAAAATGCAATCTTTTTTTTAAAAGTAGGAATTTTGCCAAATCTGTTTTATTCGTTTAATATACCTCAGCCATTGACAAATCTGGAACCAAGTCTTTATAAGTTCATCAAATACTGACACCGTGATTGACATTCGCTGAGCTAAATGTTGATATCTCTTCTGAGGTTAAAAAAAACAAAAAACGTTTTAAAGCATTATACGTATCAAACAATGCATTTAATGAAATGGGGAAACCTAATACACACTTTGGTGGTTTTAAAATGACAGAATATGTCTTTATTAGAAAAAACAAAAAAATGAACATTGAAGACGACGCTGCTAAAAAAAAATACACCACTCTAACGCATAACCACGAGTTTAAACTACATTCACAACAAATATGGAAACTGTTTTCATATCACAGTTAAATATGGAATATATAGAAGATAATGTTAAAAAAAAAATGAGCCCTATCTTCCAATGTTAAAAACAATCCTTCAAAAAATTCCTGGATCCGGAATAATATCCTGAGCTTCACCAAAAACTAATCAATTCTTCCTTATCCCAAGGGCAATCATCCCACCAAAGTTCATCCAAATCCGTTCAGAACTTTTCCAGATATCCTGTTTACAAACACACGAACACACACACACACACGGACGGACATGAGTGAATGCATTACTCCCTGGCGGGATTAATAATGCCTAAGGTTTGACAGATTTAATTGGTTACCTGTAATCATCAGCCTCTAACATATACTTGCTCGAACAAACACGCGTGCACACACACACACACACACAGTTATGAATTGTGGGGTAGAGTGATATATAGATCAGGTAGATCTGTGTAGGTATCATGCTCCGAATGTCGTGAAGAAGAAGAACCATCTCGATGTACATAAGCAGGGACCTGTCTAGCCCGGATGTCGGATTAAGTGTATCTTTGTGGTCCTACAAGGATGATCCTTGTGTTAAATAGAGTAGGGATTATGCTAATTCCCCTGTGTGTGAGACCTGGTGATCTATCCTTTGTCCCGTATGGCAAAGCACTAGACACGTAGAGCAGGAAAGGCCCAATAGCCAGCCAGCCAGCCAGCCAGCCACACACACACACACACACACACACACACACACACACACACACACACACACACACACACACACACACACACACACACACACACACACACACACACACACACACACACACACACACACACACTAATTAAATTCCCCACAATAAAACTCACCGGAAGCCAGTTCGGGGCACTGCCGATAGAACCGCAGCCAGCTACATCACCGACTTGCATAGCAACACTCATCGCTCAGGCAGGCCGAGAGCCACGCCCATTCGTGATTGGTTAAGGTAGGGGCAATAAGCTGGCCACTGATTGGTCGGAAGAAGCAACAAGCTGATTGGCCACCGACCGATGGCATGAGAGAGAAGTGACGCGGCCATTGGTAGAGAATTGAGCATGTTGGCCAGCAGGGATTGGCAGAGAGGGGGAGATGACGTCACGAGGGGTTGATAAAAAGTAGAGGGAGACTGACATTTTCTCTTCTCGTTCCTGCTCGTTGTTGGAGACCTTGGTACCTGGACCTCATTCGCTCCTGCCCTCACAATTCCTCTGCTCCGACCTCTTGCCCTCACGCCTTCCTTCACCCTCGACCCTCTCTCCATTCTGATCCAAACGTGGGTGCATCACAGTTCCGTGCCGAATCCGTGAGGACATTGCACGGCTGAGGAAGCAGGTTGCACGCCCGCTCACTCGCTTCGTGCACGAACAAGGGAGCTTTGAGGCCTGGACTGCGCTTGGAGCCTGACAATCCCTGACACACCTCAGCCAGATTGAGATAAGCCAGCACACACCCACACGATGCATTTATTTTAGTAAATTCTCCCTTGTGTTTGTTTTAGACGTCTGGTGTGGGAGCACTCCGATATACGACATTTATTTAACGATGCATTCCATTGTTTTCGGGTTCCGGCAATAAAGCCGTGTTTATTTTTGTACATAATTCCATCTTCGTTTGAGTTTATTTCCTGCAGGTTTTGAAGACTGCCCGGCGAGATCGTGTCAGGTAAAAGCTCCCACTTCTTCTTCTCCTCTTTTCCCCCCATGCTTGTAGAGTGATTCCATATTTTATTCCATATCACCTCGATAACCCTGGCTTTTTTCATTTATCTCACCTGTTCTTCTACCGCCTCTTTCTTAGCGAAAGGGAGCCGCCGTGGCGGTTGGCGAACAGGCCGAGCCTCACCAGTACTAATTTGGTGCCTGACTAGGCTCGTGCGTCCAACAACCTCGGGAGAGAGAGAGAGAGAAAACATTCAAGTTCTTACCCACCAAATTGTGCAATGTCTCTACCTGCTCCGATGTTAGGCCCTCTTCAGAGCGTGTCATCATGTCCTGCACTCCCTCTGGCCAATCACATTTCCCCAAATTTTTCCCTCTTTCCAGCTGTACTGGCAAGCATGTGGATCTACTTCCTCTGGTGACCTTTATTACACGACTGCATTTGGCTACGATGGCTCCGCCCCTTACCATGTGAGGGCTATCAGACAAGTTGAGTAGCCGAACTGCCAAAATAGGACCCACGAGTGTCTACGAGGGTGCAACCCACCATCAATCCTTTGGTCCCCTGTGAGGACCACGACTACACTAGCCCCACCTGGCCAATGTGTTGAGCACCTGCTGCTAACTCCGCCATCACCACTGCTTCAGACCTGAGAGGCACAGTCACAGTGTGTGGCACCTCCAGTCACTTCCCCTGCACCTCCTCGTCATCCCCCAGTCCCACCAACTGCAACTTCTCAGTGCCCAACCGCATATGACCATGCCCAAGGTCTAGTTGGCAGTCGTGTTCCACCAGGAAACTCAATCCCAGCAGACACTGACCCCACACCTCGGCCACCCATGCCACCATGTCGTCCTCCAGACTACCCAATTCCATCCTCACCACTCCGCGTCCCAATATTGGTGCCGTCGCCCCCGTAGCCAGTTGAGGGCTGTGTCCTTCTACCCTATCAATTTTGTCCCAGCCTCCAACACTCTGGTCTAGCACACTTGGATTGATAATGGTGTCACTGGCTCCATTGTCCACCACAGCCTCACAAAAATCTCCCTCGATTTTGCATCTAACCCAAAGATTACCCGTGCCAATTTTTCTGCAATTTACTACTTTCACCAAATAGTCAGGTTCACTATGTTTTTTCATTCAAAATTTTTGGAGATTAGCAAAATTATACATATTTGGAATATTCAGAGCATGAGGCATCCAAAAATTAATTTGGGCATTTGCGAATTAATTTTGCCGAAAATGACACAGGACAGTGATGAAGATCTGTTAAAGCATATTCCTGAACGGTATAGACCTAGTAGATCCTGTGTATAGGACTTATAGTTCAATCTGATACTAACAAGGCTGCTTTCTTGCTTTATAAACCCATACCTATAACTTCAAAGGACTTGCAATATCATGTATTATGTAATAGTTATATCACAAATATAAAGACAATGGTTTTCAATTACCTTTGTTTGCTGCTTTTTAAAATCCTGAACACTATTTTGAGGCCTTTATTGGATTCCTTGACCCAGAAAACATAGGATTAGCATATTTAATTAAGTTTCGAGGTTGACTAGAAGCCGAGATAGCGCAAAATATGTATTTTTTGGCGGCCATTTTGAAAATCCAAAATGGCGGCCATGCAGGTGTCTGTGCAAATGCCAACATTGATTTTCGGATTCTCCATCCTCTGATGATTCCAAAAATGTACAGGTTTGCGAATCTCCCAAAAGTTTGAACGAAATTATATTTGTTAACATAGTGAACCTGACTAAAAGGAGGGTGCTTCTCCACACACTTGCCAGCCGAGCATGGCCCCGTATGCTCGGCTCGTTCTAGTTTCCCAAACACTCTACTGCGACAGGCCCAGGCCTAGGTGGTGGTCCTCTTTCTGATGCCTGTGGTCCTACTGGGGGCCCCCTCCTTTCTGGGCTGTGAACCCTGTTAGGAGGTGGTTGCCCATATGGTTGCCGACAGTCCCTCTGTATGTGCCCTCTTCTCCCACATATAAAACAAGTCCCCATGACCGGACCCCTCTGGTACCCAGGCGGAGCACCCTTTACTCCCGGTCCAACCCGATGAAAATCAGGCCGTCCTGATGGCAAACCTTGACCAAACTGCCGTGACTCACCCCCTCCAATTTTACCCCCGTTTAAATTTGACAGCTGGCGGCTGATCCCCCTTAACATTCGGCCTATGACCATATCCTCCGGCTTCTCCTCCTGATCCCGCACCTCTGCCTGCCGTACCATCACAGGTGCCCTCTCTGATGTGCAGTTCGACCTCCTCAAAAAGGTCAGTCTCGCCGCGCATTCCGCCGCACCGTGGGCGGGTCCTGCAATTCTACCAGAGTCCGCACCTCAGGGTCAGGAAAAGCAGCCATAAATTTATCTATCGCCAGCTTGTCCCATGCCTGTGCTGGTAGGTCCCGGTATGCTGTCCTCACAGATTGGTAAATATCTTGAGCCAGGTCCTGCAACGTCTCGTTAAGCTTTTCCCTGCGATGCAGCAGCTGTGCCCTGACCAGGTCGCACCTTGCACCCGTCCCATACCTGTGGTGCAAGGCATCGCAGATGCCCTTACTGGTCAATATTCCCTCTGGGACTACGTTTAGCACGTCTGCGGCTGACCCCTGCAGTGTCGCCACCAGATTCCCCATGCGCTCCCGCTTTCCCCAACCCTTGAGTTGCAGAAGTAGAACACCTCTATAAGGCAGAGGTAGGCGAGTTATCGCAGGCATTCAAATTCAAACTTGTCCCTGACCCTCTAAATTAATCAAATGTATTGTAATGACAATGAGATAGAAATAATTTAGTTATGCTATAGTCCATAATGATTCTGGGCTCCTTTACCGAGATTCAGAGCCTCGTAGCCAAGATGGAGATTGGGAAACAAAACAGATGTCCTCACGCACACTAAGGCATATTATCTCAGGGGAACAGTAAGCTCTGTTTATTTAGAAATCTGCTTGGCCGGGACAGTCGGAGATAACGAAGGAGAAAAATCACGAAATGCCTGTTATCTTTCTGAACCTTATTCAACCTCTTCTTTCATCTTCGACCATAAAAAGCCGTCCAACAGAACATCGGAGAGACTCTCATTTCAGTTGTATGTATGAAATGTAGTGTACTGAGCCAACGTGGTGATTTCATTTTATTCGTGTATGTGTTACTCTGAATAGAAGAGTACTGTTGTAGTACCTTTGGTATCAGTGAATCGAGGACTCCCATGTGTCATTAAAATCAGCTTATTGTCTTCTGAATCGAGCTTGGACAATTCATTTCTTGAATCTTGTCAAATCATTCAGGGCTAAATTAATTAATACCCTAACAGTAATGGCGACCGTGAGACAGGACACTGAAGACGGCTTGGAGCGAGGAGAAGAGAACGGAGTACGTGGAGGTGAATTCCCGACAGTTTGAGATTGAAGAGGTAAGAAAGTTGTTTGAGAGGTAAGAGGTAAACTTACTTGTTTTTTGAGAGGTAAAATTTGAGAGGTAAACAGTTTGAGAGGTAAGAAAGACAATTTGTGATGGCCTTCACCTCTCACGTTCTATGATCTCTTCTCTCTCCAACGTCACCTGGTAATGTATAAAATAGCCAATTGCTGATTTAACCATAGTCCTACCAACATATTGTCGCGTGGACCCTTTGGTTAATACGAGGGCTCGCGGATGGACCAAAAACGGCTTTACTTGGAGGCAACGACTGAACATGGATTTAACTATGAAACATGGGAGGAAGAAGGACAGTGGAAGCTGTGGTAAAAGCGCGTACCTGTGGAAGGCGAACTAACTCGAACGGCGGCTCCGATCCTGCAGGGAAATTAATGAACTCGAACGACAAAGTAAAATGTACAAAAATAAAGATTTATTCCACGGAACCTGATAACAAGGAACGCGAGGTTAATCAAACAATGGGCCTAAATTGGGATCCCACACACCAGACTTCAGAAACGAACGAGGGATGAATTAACGAAAAGAAAACGTTGTGTACTTGTAAATGTGGGGTGTGAGTGTAGCCTTATCTCGTCTGTAGTCTTGCAGTGTATCGTCCACATCCCACGCAGCCCTCTCCATCCGCCTCCAAGCACCACCAGGCCTCGCTCCAAGCACCACGCGTCCAACGCAGGCTAGCGGCTCCAGACGAGGTCGATCTCCACACACGATCGGTCTGCCAAGTCCCAGTCAGCAATCCCAAGAGTTGGACGTGCCAGAGAGACAAAGGAACGTGCAAGAAGCAAGCGAACTCCACTCAACTCAAGAGAACTCCCAGAAGCAAAAAAGCGAACTTGGGCTAAGTCTGCGCATGGAGTTTGACGCGCCCTTTTTATAACCTTGCGGCAGTGACGTCAGCCTTGGCGCGCCCCCCAAATCAGTGCCCTCCACAGGCCTGGAGCGTGGTCATAGCACGTAGCATGTAGCGTGGTCATAGCACGTGCTACCCGAGGCCTAGCGGAGATGCAGCTGGCCGCAGCCCTTGCGGCGGTGCCCTGAACTGGCTTCCCGCCTGTTTTCTTCCAAAGTCTTGTCAGGGAAGGGAATTTAATTAATGTGTGCACAAAAGGGCCCAACTAAGTGTCTACAGGTGTGCATTGCCAAAAGGGACAAAGGTTTGATGACCAGGTTGGACACACAGGGGCGTTATTCTTAATCCCTACTCTATCTAGCACTCGAATATCCTGGTATGTCCACAGGTATACTTCTTAAGTGACAAACCGCCTAAACACACAGAACTTACTACAGGTAGATTCCCTATCACGACAGTCGGATACCGACCTACACAGATCTATCTGGCTCTAGATATTGCGCTGCCCTCCCGACATAACACACTAACACAGCCCCCCCCTCCCCCCCCTGGAACCGTAGCTCCTGCTAGGTTCACTGCAGGCGCTACAATTCCAGTCTTAACGTTTGCTGTCACACACTTAATTAACCTATGAAATAAATCAGGAGGGCTGTGGGAAGTGAGTCGGACTTCCTACCTATACTCCTCAACAAGCTAATCCCCTTAACAATCATGCAATCAATTATTTACAATGATCTCATTCGTTGTTCCTGTGGAGGGAGGAAACAAACAACACTCAAAATCTACTTAACCACAAAACTTTACCAAACTTACAAAAATTCACAAAACTCTAACCATTTGTAAAACCACAGTCTACAGACCGCGTCCCCCGGTCACAAGACACAACCACAAGACACAACCTTACCTGCGGGGCCATCCCAATGCACCCCTAAATTTCCGTGGGCCCTGTCCAGGTGTTGCAGGTGAGTGACATGGCTCGGTGGTTTTCGCCCTCATTCATTCAACACAAACCCCTTATCCACTCACTCATTCCGTCACTCCTTGCACACAAAATCATTTCAAAGCACATATTCCCCCCCCCCCCCCCCCCCCTGCAGGACCATGGCATTGATGTCATTCGTGTGTGTGCATCATTTCTCAACTAGGCAGCGGGGAGGTACCGCACTACAAGATGGTGGGGGCGCTTCAGGCTGTGGTGCCCGCAGTCCCAAACACAAGTCAACCGACTCACAAGTTCATTGCCCTCCCCCCCTTTACCTCTTGGCCCCGTGGCAGCCCAACAGCCCTTTCCGCCGTTACCCCGCCGGTGAGGGTCTCCACACACCAGGCTCCGTTGCCTCCTGCTGCCGCGCAGCTCCACGGGTCGCCAGGGGTCTCCTTTACCCCAGGACGCCCAACCAGACCCTCCACCGACAAGCACCAATTTCCAGATACCACTGGCTGCCAGGGGTAATTGCCGCAGAGGGGGGGGGGGGGGGCGCAGGCATCGCTGCTCAGAGCTTGATCCGTACCTGCGAACACACACACCTTCCCCACCCACAAGATCCCAAAACACATCTCCTCCCCCGCTGCCATTCAATTCTCAACACATTGCCATAGATGGTACAAAAAGATGTCACAAGAGTTTGTGCCATGGCCTGCCGTTGTGAAATCCCCGTTCACATTTAACCAACACATTTTCATTTCCAACACACAATAATCACTCAACTCTCCATTATCTCCACTCTCACGACCACATAGAAACACATCACCTCTACACATAAACAAACGCCACCCACAAGACTCTGTGTGGCACACATTCCATCCCCCTCACCGGCCATGTCATCACTCTCACCCGCCTCCCAACTCCAAATTACATGTCCCCAATTTAACAAGCAAGTTCTGACGCCTGGGACAGTACACATCCAACACTCACCTCAAGTGCAGGTAATTACCGGTTGGTCAGGTCCAAAGTGCCATCCACCCACACAATCCCAAAATTTATCATTGGGCCTATCAAATTTTCCAAATTTCACTTTTCTCCCCACTATACTGGCAGGTATGTGGGTCCGCCTCCAACGGTGATTATCACTACACAACTACCTGTGGCCACGACAGCTCCACACCTCTACCGTGCAAGGGTCATCGGGACAAGGTGAGCAGTCAAAACGCCAACATGTCCCATGAGTGTCCATAAGGGTGCGACCCACCATCCTTCCTTCGGCCCCCCTGCAAGGATCACGGCTGCACCAGCCCCAGCTGGCCAATGTGGTGAGCACCTGCTGCCACAAACACTACCGCACACACAACCTCAGCCCTGGGGGAGACGGTCGCAGTGTGTGGCATTCCCCTCACGTCACCTACGCCACCCTCGTCCCCCAGTGCACAGAACCGTAGCCCCCCAGTGCCCACCCACACTTGACCACACCAAAGTTCAGTCGACAGCCATGCTCCACTAGGAGACCCACCCAGAAGACATGGTCCACACACCTCGGACACCCAGAGCACCACGTTGACCCCCAGACCCCCAACTCCATCCCCATGATCCCGCGTCCCAAATATCGCACAGTCGCCCCCGCAACCAGTTGAAAGCTGTGTCCTGCTACCCGATCCATTTTATCACAGCCTCCAACACTTTGGTCTGAAACACCTGGATCAATAATGGTGTCACTGTGCAGTGACCACCATGACATTTCAAAATCCACCCTTAAATTTGCATCGAACCCTCAGATTACCCATGCCAAACATTTTCCACATTGTAGTAAACTCACCAAAGAAAGATGCTTTGCCATACACAATTACACATGCCAGCCGAGCATGGACCATATGCTCGGAACGTTACACATTCCGATCACATTAACCCCATGGCTCTCTTCCCAAACCGGGAGTCCATAAATCATAACGGAACATCTGTGGAAGGTCACTCTCACACCAACATGTTCCACAGATGCCCCAATGGTTGTCCGGCAGGCTATAATCCATCCCTGTCCATGCGGTTCGACCCAGGTCCATAGACCAGCATGGCATGGCAGATCACCACATGCCGGCTGTCCCAGAGTCTCAGGAGGAGGGTGTCAGGCCGCATTCCCGGGTGGTCACTACATCAGGCCCAAGTTGGCCGTCCGCAGTGCCACAACCAAAGCGCGACCCACAACACCTCCCCCTAATGGTCCTCAATAAATGCCATCCCAGGCTTGAGAAACCACCTCGGACCCCCTGGAGGTCTTAACCCCCACCAGGGTCCGGTGACTCTGCCGGCCCAAGCCACCAGCTTGGGCTGCGCCCCGACGGACAAGGGATGCCACACTCCACCAGACCCCCCGTGGGGCCCAGGTCGTACCATGACACCCATGGCTGGACCACCCCACGTCCAAATCTCGCCTGCACAGCCCCCCAGCTGGCTGGCATACCCAAATTTTGAAAGGGGCAACTTTTGCCCAAGGCCGATCGCAATGACCTCCCCTGGTCCACATTCCACAGCCCGGGGACCAACTCCAACCATGGCTGTGCCAAATCCATTTCCCATTTCCATTTAATTTTAAATTTTCTTTTAACAATTTGTATCTCCCGTCCCAAACTGCAGCTGCAGGTAACAACTCCCTCAGGTTGTTCAGCCCCTCCCTGCAGCTGGTCCAAGTTCCCTACGGCGACCAAATCGTCGGAGGCTCGATCTCCCGAACCTTCTCTGTCTGAATCCAGCCCGGAGCCAACACACTCCCCCAACTGGTTCTGTAATTTTGGAGCCTCCGTTGCCAAATCGTTATGCACGGTGAGGGTCCCCTCGGTCACTTCAACCACCTCCTCGGACCGACTCACCTCATCACCCAAACTCCTTTGGGCCCGGTCAACCCCTACCTCCATGGGACTGTCACAGGTCCCCAGCCGCTGTATCACATCATTTCCATCAACCCCATCATTACCACAAATCATTTCTGGCCCCGACAGGCCTTCCCCAATAAATACCCGGTCCGGCTCCATTACATGGACCCCCAATAATGTTATCCCCTCTCGCTCTGCACCACCGCCCTGGAGATGCACTATTCCAAATTCATCTCCCGGTTGGGTGTTGTGACATCCACCCGGTCCCGATAAACCTCCAGGCCACGATGTGGGAAACATCGTCCATTTACCTCTACACATGCAGTCTCCTCATCTACCTGTGAGCACTCCACATTCACCTGTAAATTTGATTTAATTGCCATTCTCGGTGCAATTCCCAATTTGCCTTCCCCCCCCCCCGCCCCCCCGTTCCGATTCTATTTCTGCCACCATTGGCTTCTCCTGGGCCCCAACGGCACCATTCATTCGTTCTTCCCCTCAACTCACTCGACCCGGCATCCATTTTGTTAATCATTTGCCTCATGCCTCCCTTCAATTCGCATTTCATTCCCCTCATGTTATTGTTCATTTCTCCCATCTCTCCTTTTAACCCATCCATTTTTCCATTTATTCCCCGAATTTCTGCATTGGTTTGCTCACTTTGCTCCCTCTGAGCATTTAATAGATCGACTATGGTCTGGAGATCTGTTGGGGGCCGTCCATCTGGTGGGGGAGGTTCCATCGCTACCCTCTACCCCCACTACTTCCGACTGCTTCCCACATCTTCCATCCTCCCTTCCTCCATACCGCTCACCTCCTCCTCCGTAAAGGAGGTCGCTTTCCCGAGCGGCTTTTCCAACCGGAATAAAATTAAATTTAATGACGCGCGGTTCGCGTCCCGCGCACCGATCGACGATGCCAATTTATCGCCTCCGACTAAAAAAAATTGCGTTCAAATGGCGGGCGCGATGTTCGCCCGACCGTGTCGATGTCTCGCCGCGGACAAAAAAATGTTACCCGACGGGCCCAAATCCTCACTCCTGACACCAGTTGTTGCACGGACCCTTTGGTTAATACCAGGGCTCGTGGATGGACCAAAAACGGCTTTACTTGGAGGCGACGACCGAACACGGATTTAACTATGAAACGCGGGAGGAAGAAGGAAAGTGGACGCTGCGGTAAAAGCGCGTACCTGCAGAAGGCGAACGAACTCGAATGGCAGCTCCGATCCTGCAGGGAAATTAATGAACTCGAACGACAAAGTAAAATGTACAAAAATAAAGATTTATTCCACGGAACCCGACAACAAGAAACGCGATGGTAATCAAACAATGGGCTTAAATTGGGATCCCACACACCAGACTTCAAAAACGAACAAGGGATGAATTAACGAAAAGAAAACGTCGTGTACTTGTAAATGTGGGGTGTGAGTGTAGCCTTATCTCGTCTGTAGTCTTGCAGTGTATCGTCCACGTCCCACGCGGCCCTCTCCGTCCGCGTCCGAGCACCACCAGGCCTCGCTCCAAGCACCACAAGGCCTCGCTCCAAGCACCACGCGTCCAACACAGGCTAGCGGCTCCACACGAGGTCGATCTCCACACACGAACTCCCAGAAGCAAAAAAGCGAACTCGGGCTAGGACTGCGCATAGAGTTCGGCGCGCCCTTTTTATAACCTTGAGGCGGTGACGTCAGCCTCAGCGTGCCCACCCCCCCCCCCCCCCCCAATCAGTGCCCTCCACAGGCCTGGAGCGTGGTCATAGCACGTAGGGTGTAGCGTGGTCATAGCACGTAGCGTGTTACGTGTAGCGTGGTCATAGCACGTAGGGTGTAGCGTGGGCAAAGCTCGTGCTACCCGAGGTCTAGCGGAGATGCAGCTGGCCGCGGCCCATGCGGCGGTGCCCTGAACTGGCCTCCCACCTGCCCCCTTCCAAAGTCTTGTCAGGGAAGGGAATTTAATTAATGCGTGCACTAAAGGGCCTAACTAAGTGTCTGCAGGTGTGCATTGCCATAAGGGACAAAGATTTGATGACCAGGTTGGACACACAGGTGCGTTATTCTTAGTCCCTACTCTATCTAGCACTCGAACATCGTGGTATGTCCACAGGTATACTTCTTAACCGACAAACCGCCTAAACACACAGAACTTATTACAGGTAGATTCCCGATCACGACAGTCGGATACCTACCTACACAGATCTATCTGGCTCTAGATATTGCGCTACCCTCCCGACATAACAATATTTTACTCCTTAATCCTACCACCTGGGGTCTTTGGGGACCCCAACTCAAAAACCTCTCAATTTCACTAAATCTGCCAAAGTTTCACATCAACTACTAAACATGGTGTTTATTGATAAAGTCAACAAACATTAGAAATAATATATGTATAAAATATAAAATTAACATACATGCTGGGGACTTTAAAAATTCCCAACTCAGAACCACAGAACCGAAAATAAGTTACACTGTAAAACTGAAAAAGGGGTGGGAGTGGTATAGTGGGCAAAAACCTTCCTGCAGACGTCAATGATTGAGTGGACTGATTTAGCAGACTCGCTCAGTAGAGATCTCATGTAAAGTAATCACAAATGCAAAAACATGAACGAAAACAACTGGGGTCTTTTTGGACCCCAGACAGAATTTGCTTGTAACTTTGTGCAGCAAGACAAAATCTTAAAACATCATCCACATTTATTAACAGCACATGTATGTAAACAAACTAATAAAACATGAAATACATTGTTGAACTAATATATTGTTGCGAATATGGAATTTGGCCTCCATATCCGCTTGTAAATATTCCCCTATTTCCCCAATACTCCCCAACTATCCCCAATCCCCCATTCCCTAGTCCCATTGTCTGTAAACAACACTCTGTAGAACCGACCTTCCCCTTTTTCCCCCATTAAATGTCGTGCCCAGGTCCACCGCATCTCCCGTAGACAACTTTCGGACATCTTGCTAGTTATTCTTAGTCTATGTCAGTTAAGGACTCGTTTCCATTAATTCTGACTCTTCGTTGCACCAGAATGTGATTATATGGCACCAGTAGTGAGTTTATGACCTTCCATTACCTCCTCCCATCTTCCCCATGAAACAACAACAACAACTACAACAACGGCGCGCGGGGGGAGTGTGCGTCCTCACACCGGCTCGGTTAGCCGCCATGACCATGCGCTCCGACGGGGTTACCACGAAGGGGCTCCTTGTCAGCCCCTCGTCAAGGGTGGAGCCGGTAACCCCCCCGCACGCACCCAATGAGAAGCAACGTGCCGATTCCATCTGGGGCGGAGCTAACGAGCCGAGGGCGTGTCACTCCCCGCCGGATATACGCAGCGACTTACCGGATGTGACGTCAGATGCGCCTGAACTACGGAGAGCAGAGGAAGCCACCGCCACCCCCAGCGCGACGATACCTCCCCGCATCTTTGGACCGGACCGAACCAGGTCGATTCTGCCCTGAGCCCAGGTGCACCTGGAGCCATCGATACCCGCCTTTCCTTGCCATCAATCCCCGTGTGAGTCAGCCTTGTCCCGTTTATCTGTCGTCTGTTGGGGTTAATATAAGTGTGTCTAAGTGCCTGTCTTTCTATGATGTCCCTCTTGTAGTTGTAATCTAACCTTCCGCCCTAATATAACCTCCTCCGGAGGTCTTGAGAACTGAACCCTTGGTGTCGTGTCATTTGAATCCCAGCCGTAGTGTCCTTTTCCTCAATTGATCTAGCGTAGCGCGACTCGGCAACGTTCGAGTACAATCGGGTAAACTGTGCAGACGTGGTCATACCAAACCGCTCGGTAAACTAACATCCACAACCGCGTCTGTAACAATTGGTGTCGAGGAGTGGAATTCGGACCCGGGACTAAATTTATTAGGCCCAAATTTGTAGTAGAATCGACCCGGAGCGCGTTTCCCGCGCTCGACGAAATTATAACGGCGAAATTTGATTGTGTTATACGGAAATAAAAACCCGAATTTTGAAAGTCGCGCTATGGCAGACCAAGTCGGCTGGGGTCCGGTAGTGGAGAGTGAGGCAGGGTCGGTCCAGGACCAAATTGAGGGACGCGAGGAGAGCGAAGCAGCGAGGGTAGCAGACGCACAAAATAGCGTCGTTGTGCCCGACATTGCGGGAGCGCAAAATGGCGCCTCGCTGGTCACCGCGCCCGCGACCGTGGCAGCGCCCCTGGTGGATTTGAACCTTTTTTTCTACAAATGAAGGCCCTTATGGACAAGAATAGCGAAGAAATGGGAAACCAAATGGGGGTAATGGGGAACCGGATGGATGCTCAGAGTGAGCGATTGGAGGGCCAATTGGGGGTAATGGGAAACCAAATGGGGGTAATGAGGGACGAAGCGAGGGCTCGGAGTGAGCAATTGGGGGTAATGGGAAACCAAATGGGGGTAATGAGGAACGAAGCGAGGGGTACCAGTGAGGGATTAGACGAGAAATTTGGGAAATTGGACAATAGATTAGGGGAAATACAGGAGGGGTTAACGGGGGTAGAAAACAGAATGGCCGCTCAAGAGAATCAAATGGAAGGGATGCAAAAAGGGTTAGAGGGGTTAGAAAACACCATGGAAGGCAAATTGAGGGACATGAGGGACCAAGCGGAAAGGGAAGTTAAACAAATGGGGCAGCAGATAGAGGGGGTCAGAATGGGGGTAGAAACTAAACTGGATGCTCACAGGGAGGAAATGGAGCAGATGAGGGTGGCATCTGGGCAGGAGATGCAAGTGATGGGAGAGGAGATCAGAAGAGGTGTGAGTGAGGAGGTCGGAGGAGTGCGCGAGGAGGTGAGGCACTGTAAGGAGCACATGGAGAAGGAGGTGAGAAAGGGGACTGTAAAATTGCAAGGGGGCATAGAGGGCCTGACGCAGGAGGTGGAGCAGCTGACGGTGGGACAGACGGAGTTAGTGGAGCAGGTTCAAAGGAACACTGCGGTATTAGGAGGTTTAAAAGTGACACAGAAAGAACTAAAAGATGACTTGATAGCGACGAAGAGGGAATGTCAGATGGTACGTGAGGGACTGACAGCGAGGTTGGACGAGGTGGTAGAGGTAATGGAGACGAAGGACCGGCAGGTGAGGACGCACATGGAAACGGTCAAGGTAGCCTTGGAGGACGAGCTTGAGGAGACGTACCGGGGAATAAAAGAGGTGAAGCAGAAATTAGAAGAAGTGGAAGAAGGGGTGAGCGAAATTAAGAAGCGACGGAGAGGGGATAAGAAAGAGATAAAAGAGGAGATAAAAGAATTGGTCCAAAGTCTGTGTTCGGATCGTAATGATGTGCTCATTAACCGGATGAGGGATTCGCAGGTGATGGAGGAGAAGCGAAGAGGAAGAGGACCCGGTGTAAGTGGTGACCAATATGGTCGTGCGTATGATGCGCCAGGGGATTTAAGAAGCTTGGGGGTCGAGATGGACCCGGGTGTTCGTGAGAGGCCGTTGGTAAAGTGTGCGACAGGTCTGGTGTGCGAAAGAGGAGGTGTGCGAGAAAGTCCGACTCAGGGGTGTGTGAGGAAAAAGTGCACGCCGAGGAGTGAGGGTGCTGGCGAGAGTGAGTCGGTCGTAGCGCGTGTGCGAGGGAGCACATGGAAGCGTGGTGTGGTAAGTGTTACAGAGGGTGTGACGGGAGAGTGTGCGCAGGAGTGTGCGCGAGAAAGGTGTGTGACGGACGGGTGCATGGGGAAAGAGTGCGCTGTCAAAGGCAAGGAAGAATGCACACCTGTGGTGAGTGTTACAGAGGGTGTAACGGGAGAGTGTGCGCGAGAAAGGTGTGTGACGGACAGGTGCATGAGGAAAGAGTGCGCTGTCAAGAGTAAGGGTGAGTGCGCTGTCAAGAATGGAGGTGAGAGTAGTGAGAGTGACAAGGAGAGTGAGTTGGTTGTGACAGGTGAGCGAGGATGTACACCTGGGATGGAAGGAAGCACACCTGGAATGGTAGAGCGTGAGTGGGCATGCACGCTGGAGTTGGTGGTGAGGCACGTGGTTGGGTGTGCGAATGAGGGCACACCTGTGATTGTCACAGAGGAGGTGACCGAGGAGGGGGCGCGAAGAGGTGTGTTGGTGAGGTGTGCTACCAACGAATGTGTGCCAAGGTGTTCGGTGGCCAGGTGTGTGACCAAGTCTGTGAGTGGAATGAGAGTACCTGGGTGTGTAAGGAAAGGTACGACGAGGAGCATGGAGACGGCTGGATGTGTGAGCAAGGAACGGGTTGCGGGGTGTAAGCATGCAGGTGAAGCATCGACGTTACACGGGTTAGAGGTTAGGTCGACTTTTAGCCGAATCGGGCCCTCGGTGCGTGCTGGGCCTCGCTTTGAGCGGCCACGTCCGTGCTCCACTAGGCGGAGCGGGCAGCCCGATAGAAAGGGTCGTCATGGCGACCACTTTTTGTTGAGGCAGTCCGGCAGGTCGAGATCGGGACATTGGATGGCTCCACGCCGAGATGGTGCGTGGGATCTCGGCCCGGGTAAGCCCCCGTCCCTGCACCGAGTGCCGGACGCGTCCAGCCGCTGGCACAGAACAACCAGCATTCATGGCTTGGCTTTACGAAGCCGGGCTTTGGACAGGAATTGGCGCACCGAGAGGCATTAGTGAGTAGACTGGGTGATGAGGTTAGTGTTTTGGACCCAAAATTAGAGAAAAACAAAATTTGATGATTGGCAAGGGATTGGCAGTAGTGATTGGCAGATGATGGGCAGTGATTGGCCAAATTTTTGATTTGTTGAAATTTGATGTGCAAAATTGGTAGTGAGCGATGGGCCCGGTGGGTAAGGCTGGCATCCCTGCCACCCTTCCCATGTGGGGGCTGTGGAAGTGTAACTCAGTGTAACTTATTAATTGGCACTGGTAACTTATTAATTAACCTGGTAACAAAGCAGATACATTTTACATTTAAACTCTGTTAAAGACGAGTTTGTAAATGAGTGTCAGAATGTGCATGAACATGGTAATCTCTTGAAACACCTGGTCAAGGCCCCAGGCTAGAGCACCCCCCCTACTGTGAAAATGGAAATCACAGCAGGAGGGGAGCGAGCTGATTCCAGGACTCGGTGCAATGCATGACCTCGGGGCATCAGCGGAGAGAGGATTAAGTCCAGTTTGGCGATATAACCGAGAGCAAACGTTGGGTAGGGACTTGCTACGAGAAGCGCTGACCGAACGGGAGTGTCGGAGGAACATCGGATGAACGAGAAGGACCAGCGAAAAGAGTTAACTTGATCCATTATATTATGCGGTATCATTTTGGTAATTGGAATGAAGTAAATACAGTTAATAAACCAGACCTTTTGTAAACCTGTGTCCGGTCATTGGAGTCCTGAGTCCCCCACTACAAATTCCACAACAATCTGGAGGCACCGCTGACATCAATTGTACACACAAACAAGTCTTCTTTAAAAGGTGAGTGTGTCTTGTTTTGTCCAATATGATTTACGAACTTGGAAGTTATGGGTACATACATGGGGGAGCAGGTGGTCTGGGGCTTCTTTGCGCACCGATGCCGCGATATAGGTGGCGTGAGCCATCACGAATGGGATTTCGATAAACGACTGTAGCAATTTATTCGTTTTTTTTCTAAATGATTTCTGTAAATACGTATTTTTGCGCTGGTCATTAAGGGTCTTACTGTGACCTGGAAGCAAACGGAGCAAGTGTGCACCTTGCGACCATTTGCTTCCAGGACGTGTAAGGCCGGTACACTCGTTTACCCACCCGCACACGTATAAAGTACTTCTTTTTTTTTTTGCACTTGTTCAAAACACTCGACTTGCTCGTCGAGCGAGCAACTTGCTCGGCGCTCGGCGAGCGACAGGGAACCGGGAAAGGGAATTATATTTATATATATATATTTTACCTCATTCCAATTTATGGTATTGCGACAAAAAGGCTTATATCTTTGGAAACGACTGGTCGGATTTAGACAAATTAAAACTCGTTCTATCAACAAATAAATTCATGACAGACAATCCCACCTCATGCCGGTCCAGAATTACTTATGAAAGAAGTTGAATGATATGATTGGATATTCTTCACACTCAGGAAGAGGTTGAATGATATGATTGGATATTCTTCACACTCAGGAAGAGGTTGAATGATATGATTGGATATTCTTCACACTCAGGAAGAAGTTGAATGATATGATTGGATATTCTTCACACTCAGGAAGAAGTTGAATGATATGATTGGATATTCTTCACACTCAGGAAGAAGTTGAATGATATGATTGGATATTCTTCACACTCAGGAAGAAGTTGAATGATATGATTGGATATTCTTCACACTCAGGAAGAGGTTGAATGATATGATTGGATATTCTTCACACTCAGGAAGAAGTTGAATGATATGATTGGATATTCTTCACACTCAGGAAGAAGTTGAATGATATGATTGGATATTCTTCACACTCAGGAAGAAGTTGAATGATATGATTGGATATTCTTCACACTTATGGAAGAAGTTGAATGATATGATTGGATATTCTTCACACTTATGAAAGAAGTTGAATGATATGATTGGATATTCTTCACACTCAGGAAGAAGTTGAATGATATGATTGGATATTCTTCACACTTATGGAAGAAGTTGAATGATATGATTGGATATTCTTCACACTCAGGAAGAAGTTGAATGATATGATTGGATATTCTTCACACTCAGGAAGAAGTTGAATGATATGATTGGATATTCTTCACACTCAGGAAGAAGTTGAATGATATGATTGGATATTCTTCACACTTATGAAAGAAGTTGAATGATATGATTGGATATTCTTCACACTCAGGAAGAAGTTGAATGATATGATTGGATATTCTTCACACTCAGGAAGAAGTTGAATGATATGATTGGATATTCTTCACACTCAGGAAGACGTTGAATGATATGATTGGATATTCTTCACACTCAGGAAGAAGTTGAATGATATGATTGGATATTCTTCACACTTATGGAAGAAGTTGAATGATATGATTGAATATTCTTCACACTCAGGAAGAAGTTGAATGATATGATTGGATATTCTTCACACTCAGGAAGAGGTTGAATGATATGATTGGATATTCTTCACACTCAGGAAGAAGTTGAATGATATGATTGGATATTCTTCACACTCAGGAAGAGGTTGAATGATATGATTGGATATTCTTCACACTCAGGAAGAAGTTGAATGATATGATTGGATATTCTTCACACTCAGGAAGAAGTTGAATGATATGATTGGATATTCTTCACACTCAGGAAGAAGTTGAATGATATGATTGGATATTCTTCACACTTATGAAAGAAGTTGAATGATATGATTGGATATTCTTCACACTCAGGAAGAAGTTGAATGATATGATTGGATATTCTTCACACTTATGGAAGAAGTTGAATGATATGATTGGATATTCTTCACACTTATGAAAGAAGTTGAATGATATGATTGGATATTCTTCACACTCAGGAAGAAGTTGAATGATATGATTGGATATTCTTCACACTCAGGAAGAAGTTGAATGATATGATTGGATATTCTTCACACTTATGGAAGAAGTTGAATGATATGATTGAATATTCTTCACACTCAGGAAGAGGTTGAATGATATGATTGGATATTCTTCACACTCAGGAAGAAGTTGAATGATATGATTGGATATTCTTCACACTCAGGAAGAAGTTGAATGATATGATTGGATATTCTTCACACTCAGGAAGAAGTTGAATGATATGATTGGATATTCTTCACACTTATGAAAGAAGTTGAATGATATGATTGGATATTCTTCACACTTATGAAAGAAGTTGAATGATATGATTGGATATTCTTCACACTCAGGAAGAAGTTGAATGATATGATTGGATATTCTTCACACTCAGGAAGAAGTTGAATGATATGATTGGATATTCTTCACACTTATGGAAGAAGTTGAATGATATGATTGGATATTCTTCACACTTATGAAAGAAGTTGAATGATATGATTGGATATTCTTCACACTCAGGAAGAAGTTGAATGATATGATTGGATATTCTTCACACTCAGGAAGACGTTGAATGATATGATTGGATATTCTTCACACTCAGGAAGAAGTTGAATGATATGATTGGATATTCTTCACACTCAGGAAGAAGTTGAATGATATGATTGGATATTCTTCACACTCAGGAAGAAGTTGAATGATATGATTGGATATTCTTCACACTCAGGAAGAAGTTGAATGATATGATTGGATATTCTTCACACTCAGGAAGAAGTTGAATGATATGATTGGATATTCTTCACACTCAGGAAGAAGTTGAATGATATGATTGGATATTCTTCACACTTATGGAAGAAGTTGAATGATATGATTGAATATTCTTCACACTCAGGAAGAAGTTGAATGATATGATTGGATATTCTTCACACTCAGGAAGAGGTTGAATGATATGATTGGATATTCTTCACACTCAGGAAGAAGTTGAATGATATGATTGGATATTCTTCACACTCAGGAAGAGGTTGAATGATATGATTGGATATTCTTCACACTCAGGAAGAAGTTGAATGATATGATTGGATATTCTTCACACTCAGGAAGAAGTTGAATGATATGATTGGATATTCTTCACACTCAGGAAGAAGTTGAATGATATGATTGGATATTCTTCACACTTATGAAAGAAGTTGAATGATATGATTGGATATTCTTCACACTCAGGAAGAAGTTGAATGATATGATTGGATATTCTTCACACTTATGGAAGAAGTTGAATGATATGATTGGATATTCTTCACACTTATGAAAGAAGTTGAATGATATGATTGGATATTCTTCACACTCAGGAAGAAGTTGAATGATATGATTGGATATTCTTCACACTCAGGAAGAAGTTGAATGATATGATTGGATATTCTTCACACTTATGGAAGAAGTTGAATGATATGATTGAATATTCTTCACACTCAGGAAGAAGTTGAATGATATGATTGGATATTCTTCACACTCAGGAAGAGGTTGAATGATATGATTGGATATTCTTCACACTCAGGAAGACGTTGAATGATATGATTGGATATTCTTCACACTCAGGAAGAAGTTGAATGATATGATTGGATATTCTTCACACTTATGGAAGAAGTTGAATGATATGATTGGATATTCTTCACACTTATGAAAGAAGTTGAATGATATGATTGGATATTCTTCACACTCAGGAAGAAGTTGAATGATATGATTGGATATTCTTCACACTCAGGAAGAAGTTGAATGATATGATTGGTTATGCTATGAGCCAATTGATTAAGGAAAATATTTTGTGATGGCCATATTGGCAATTTTGTGGCCATATTCGTGGCAACTCAGTTAGTGCCACTGCACCTTTAAAATGCATCCCTGCGTTCATTTTTCGATCGATTGAGTTAAAATTTTGAACAATCGGATCTGGACTGTCGTTATTAACGACTCTAGCACGCACCCGTCCAATCAGGATGGAGCGGTATGGTCCCCGGATTATCACTGCCCGCAGTTTTAATTAATTTTACTTTTTCTCTTGGGCATATAATTTTGAAGACATGCATGTCATGATAGAGGAAATGTTTGTTCTGTTAAACGGAATAAATGTTGTTTATTTGTGTGGGTGTGTATTTTTGTGTATTTGGATATATTTTCACGACTAAATTCCAGTTATCGTCCTGCAAAAGGTCTGCTCGTTCTTTTCCTTTGAGTCGTAAATTCCTGTTGAACTCTCATTAAAATGCGGAATTAAGTACGCTGTGTGATGATGGAGATCCTTGATGACGAATCAGGAATAGTGAATGAGCAGACAAATATCACGGATGGTACACCAGATAGGGAAAATGTAGATGAAACCCCTTTTGCTCAGGTGCTGTGTAGCGCTGCACAAAGATCCATATGAGCGGGGCCTGGGTGCTGTGTAATTAGTACACAAAGAACCAATTACTAGGGTGCTGAATAAACACAAAGATCCATTTTTGGAGCTGGTTCTCCCGGTGCTGTGATTTATTCAAAGAACCAAAATCTTGTAAGAATTAAGATATGATTTGTCGACATCATAAATACTTTAATATATGTAACGATTTTTGTAACGATCATCCTGCAAAAGGTCTGCTCGTTCTTTTTCCTTTGAGTCGTAAATTCCTGTTGAATTCTCATTAGAATGCGGAATTAAGTACGCTGTGTGATGATGGAGATCCTTGATGACGAATCAGGAATAGTGAATGAGCAAACAAATATCACGGATGCTGCGGCTGGAGCAGGGGAAGCGATTTTTGAATTGTTCAATGATTATTCGATATTGTTATGACTTATTGTCAATAGGTATACTAAGTGGCCATGAGGTAGCCTGTTGCTATGTGCAGTTTTATTCTATTGTTGATTATACCACATAGCTGTGGTGATAAAGGAAATGTTCGTTTAAATAGATGATTATGATAGGACCATGACTATAAAATCATGATGATTATTATGAATGATATCATAGGGTTCAAATGCAGAATGCTGCATGAACTTGGGAAAGAACTTTCAAGCCCTATGGGATAAATTGGGTATTACAAGCGATGGAGTTTCAAAATTTAGCATGATTGAAGAAATTTTACAGTCTTATTTCAGGAGTTTTACGAAATTTATATTGCCAAGAGATTTTGGGTACTATTAAAAGAAAAATGATGAGATATTTTTCCCAATGAACTTTAATATCTGCCATCCATTTTGGCTGTCTCACGAATGAAGGATGAGTTGCCTTTAGTGGTTGCAAAGAAAATTTGTGGAGACCAGGCAAAATGGGGAAATATGTCAGATATGACCCTAGGACAGGACGGTGATTCATCAATTAACATGAGGTACGAACCAGAGGTGACGGTCAATGGATGGACCTGTCCTGACATCATTGGGGAAAGGGCTTATGCAAGGAGTCATCCAAAATGATTAATTTAATTTATTGATGAATATTGATGAATTAATTGAGATTGAATCTAATTGATTGAATTTAATTGAATAAATTTAACTGAATAAATTGAATTGAATATATTGATTGTTTGATTGATGAAAATGCGGTCTCAAGAAAGAAGCTTTGATATCTTTGCGTGATATTAACAATGTGGAGACAACCTGGGAATATTGAGCAAGGTGGTGAGTTTATATACAGATATATATGTGCGGTTACCATTGTGTGATTTCCCCGTCAACAGAGCGGACACCTGAGGATTCACCCATTTCATACTGACCCTCCGGCTCATCTGCAAATACTGATCTGTGAGATTGGATTGTGCAAAAGCCATGGCTGAGGGAGATTCTCTGGAAATCACCGTGCGAACAGGTGGAGAGACCCTTCCTGGAGGTACGAGTGAAGCTTTAGAGGAACAAACTACAACACATCCAACGCTACTTTGATAAAAGGCAGAATGGGAAATGGAGCCTGCAAGAATACACAAGGACAACCAGAGATTCCACAAAAAGGTACTTGTACACATCATATGTACGACCGTTATGGTGCAGAAGCTATAAGGCAGGTCGAGAATTGGTATTTGTGGACAAAGGGACATGATGAGGAGTTTCCAAGAGATGGTACATTTGAGCGAAGTCGATTGGAAAGATTGGAACAAAGATTGAAAGCCAGGAAGAGACAGAATCTAACGGTAGACTGGCTTGCATTCCATCTTTGGGATGGTGAATCCAGACAACGGGAACAGCAAGAACGGATCACGGAACTAGAACTTAAAATAAAAAGGATACAGGATACAGTGGAGGAGACAAATGCACAACTGCCCTCGAAATTAGGAATGAAAGTCACAGTTGTCCCATCTGATTTCCAGTTGTCTCCCCAAAAAGGACGGTACAGAGAATTTTTTCGTGTTTCAGGAGATAACGAGAGATTGCAGTGGCAACTCAGGGATGTAGAGATGCAGCCCAGCAATACAAGTGCACAGGTGCACAGATCAGACAACGACAGAAACCGGTGTTTCGAGTGTGGAAAGATGGGACATTGGAGAAGAAGATGTCCGTATGTCAACAGGAAGACAAGGTCATGGGGCAAACCAAGATCAAGGGTACCAGTGCTTACCGGTACCTCAGACAATGATTAGGCCTTCATTGCTGCAAATCCCAAATGATGATTGGCCTCAACAGATTCGATTACTGGACAAACATGAATAACTGTCGATGATTCTTGTGTCTGAAAAGTTTTCAGAGCAAGAATGATTCATTTTTTCTTTTTTGCTTGTTAACAAATTAATAATTAATTGATCAAATGCCAAAATTGGATCTTCTATTTTGGGCACAGCAATTTTAAATTTACAAAGTTTGGAACAATTGCGTTGCAATTTTTTTGGCAAACCAAGTGACAAGAGTCACATGATGATCAGGTGGGAATTTCGGACTATTGTTCCGCACGATTGATAGGTCAATGGTCGACTGACATGCAAATGGGTGTGTAGTCAAAATTTGGATAGATTATTGTGAAGGCAGAAAGGGTAATTTCAATGTGACATCATAAGGGTTTTCTAAGAATGGACTTTTGGTTTATTTGTCTATAAGCATTTTGAATTTGATTGACAAATTTTATGAAATTGAAATAAAATTGACACCCATCTGATCTGTAAATAATGGTTCCAACGCAAACAAATATGCATAATGCATGTGTGTGTGTGTTTTTGTGTATCAATCTTACAAGATTGTTGACACCGACAGTGTGCCTGTCTGGAAATGGATAGTTATATGTGGATGGGATTGGGATATGTGGATGGGATTGAATATCCAGAGAATCCGTAAAATAAAATAGAAATATAATTTGATTATGAACATTATCTCTTTTGTCAAGGGAAATGGAATATAAAAATTTGATGTGCTGGGTTATGAGCAGCCATTAATTAATAGTAAAATTGTGAGTAATTTTGGGATTCCATTTTTTGATAGAATGTATATGAGAATAACATCTATTTATGGATATGAGCTTCATAAAAGGAAATGAGGAAGTACAAAATCATCCAAATTTGGGAGAGGTCTTACACTGACTTCCCAGAATACTCTGCTCATGGATTTTATATATATAAACTTGAATTTTATCAGCATATAAATTGTGCTGTATGTATGGATGTGTTTTAGGCATAGATGATATGGGAAAATAGTAAAGAAAATTTTGCTGGTTTGAACTATTGTGGGTTTTCAGTTCTGGAGTTTAAACAAAGTCACTGGTTAACAGATGAGAAAGGATAGTAAATAAATTATTCTCTGCTGGGCAAATTAAGTACGATATTACTAAGACTTATGAGAGCTATTGTTCCGCCTTACAGCAGTGGAAAATTATTGGAAAAAATTAGATCCAACATAATGAATCTATAAAAGAATGTGATAGGGATAATATCCTCAATTTGTACTAATTATTTGATTGTGGGTAAAGGAATTAAGTCATCGTAGTGGATTGTTAACAGCAGCCTGAAAATGTCCTGAGAGTGTGCATCCATGTAATCAGAAATCCCAGATTTGTTTTTTACAAACAACATTTTGGTAGAGGTCTTGTGTGGAACACTTCCTTGGTAGATAAAAAACGGTACTGCATGCTGGCAGCCACTTTTGCGGCCAGTTAGGCCAAACAAATTGAGAGGAAATTGTAGTTAAATACGTAAGTTACACATGGCTATTTGAAAAAAGGAAATTTGTTGAGATGGGAAACATTTTTTCGAAGGTTTATTAAGGTGTTATAATATGACATGTGGCAAGGCAAACTATTGGATGGGAAAATTAGATCTGGCTATAGAATAAATTTATTGACCCCTTGAAGTTAATTCTTCGAATCATTGTTTCACTGGCATTTTTTGTTCAAATTGGAAATAGTATGGTAGAGCTTTGGTTAAAACCTTTGGTTGCGGTATCTTGGAACGAAATGATAAACCATAGGAGATTGATAAGAATAAAAAAAAAAGATGGACCCAAAATAGAAAGTTGGATTCATGCCCCTCATTGCAAACAAGCACATGGGGCTAAGGTGGACGATCCCACAGAAAATGAGGCTGCACCTAGCAGCCCAGCAGAACATTCAGTGGTAGATAAATGATAGTCGTGATTTACAGTCATTTGAATTACATTTTAACACCCCTTGCATTGATAAACATTACATTTTCAACATGTGATATTCCTACTTGGAATAGTGACATTTATTTGCCTACATGACATACAATTACCTGCTGATATTAATACAGCATGAGTGAAAAATGTATCACAACTACACTCATGATCAGGGGATTGAGTTCAACCCCGGGAGATAGGGGGATCAGGGTAAGACAAATAATCTGATTATGTTACATATTAAGGGATTTTCTTTATTTACCTTTTAGGAAGCTTGTTAGTTTGGTATATAATGTTAAATGTCATCGACATATAACTATGTCATAGGTATGAATATATACAAGGAGTAGCAGACTTGTTTGTTGGTTTAGTAGTTATATTGGCAATTGTTTTAGTGGTGGCTTGCTTGAAAGCCTTAGTGACGGTGTGTTTGAATAAGGTAACCAACAACACGATGATAACGCATGAAGTGACAAATGAGGAAAGAAATGTGGAACCAGAAAAGGAAGACTTTTATGGCGACATAAACAGTAGAATTAAGATAATGGCATAACGACAATGTTATGAGTTGTGTCAATTACAATATCAATGAACTCATATCACCACGAGTGACACACTGTTAGGAAAAAAAAGAGGGAAAAGAAAAAGTGGAGAGGAATTATGGTAATAATACATTATGCTTAATTTGTTGGTTTGGGAAAATTGTTGTTGGGAATTAGGTATTCCCGTTTGTGATTGTAATCATATTCAATGCTATTCTTAGTTTAGTAATAAAATACATACCTGATTGAATATTATTTGTGTGACGCATATAAATGAATATAACTTTTTGTGTTAAGGAAAAACAACAAATTGTTGAATGTGAAACTGTCGGAAGATATACATGATTATGCTGATTTCATGGTAAGATGTACCCTATCTGATTCAGTGTGTGCGGAAAGCAGATTCAGATGTGACTGAGCATAAGGATAAGACGAGATCACAATTTGGAGGGATTGCTAACGGAATTGGGAAGAAGAAAGAAAGAAAATTTGTGGCTAAAAAATGAAGTTAACCGTGGCATACACCCTCTTTCTCAAAGAATGATGAAGACATTCTCCTGTGTAACTTGGAGATGAATGCTTACCTTCACCAAGGAAATTTATGTGACCATTTGCCTGGATCACACTGCAACATATGAAAGAAAGGCGATCACTTACTCTTGTTCGAAGGCTTCGAACATTCACCACATCAAAAGTTGCAGGACAACGACATTTTACCGGCAACCTCTGTGAAATGCGGGGACATATGTTATTACTTCACCAACTTCCGGGGAGCCAGCATGAAGCTGCAAACCAATGGCTGTGCCTTTTCACAACAGCTGTGCGCGATTCTGCGGGCCACGCCTGGTATGGACCATGGATGACCTGAACACCATGGTCCCAACATCATTGTGGATGCATCCGGCATCCCTGTTCCACATCTTGCTGGCCAATCAACGTCACACCAATACTTGCTGCCCACTCATAATGAGGGAGGAGGCAAGTTGACTACAACTGGGCGAAGGCCTTGTTCAAGGAATCATTATGGTTCACAGCAAAAAGTGGCAAGAATGCTACATGGAGAGAAGGGTCAGTCTATGACTCCGCAGTGTTACCACAACAGCGAAATCCTACACGAAGTAGTGCAGGAGCTATGAAGACATTAGGAGAAAATGTTTCATACCTGGATTCAAACACAAGTGATCAGCCCTTCCTTTCAAACAAAGTCAACATGTGTGTGGAGGCAAACGTTTTTTCCAGATGGTGCAGATGCTTTACAAAACTTGAAAATGAAGTGAAATTGTTGTATCTTGGTGATGGTGAAGTGTTGTTTTGAAAATATATTTGTGATGCAAATGCAATAGATTGAACGATATGGAAGGAGTCAATGACCAACGAAATGTTTTGTGATTCTTGCAGGATGACTGTGTATGCCTAAGGGAATTTGATTACCAAAGTTATGATTATTTACTTATACTTGTAATGATGTTTACTTGTAGTGATTGACTGTTTACTTATATTGATGTTTAGATTAATGGTTAATATAAACAAAAACAAAAAAATGAGGGAATTGTGGAAGTGTAACTCAGTGTAACTTATTAATTGGCACTGGTAACTTATTAATTAACCTGGTAACAAAGCAGATACATTTTACATTTAAACTCTGTTAAAGACGAGTTTGTAAATGAGTGTCAGAATGTGCATGAACATGGTAATCTCTTGAAACACCTGGTCAAGGCCCCAGGCTAGAGCACCCCCCCTACTGTGAAAATGGAAATCACAGCAGGAGGGGAGCGAGCTGATGCCAGGACTCGGTGCAATGCATGACCTCGGGGCATCAGCGGAGAGAGGATTAAGTCCAGTTTGGCGATATAACCGAGAGCAAACGTTGGGTAGGGACTTGCTACGAGAAGCGCTGACCGAACGGGAGTGTCGGAGGAACATCGGATGAACGAGAAGGACCAGCGAAAAGAGTTAACCTGATCCATTATATTATGCGGTATCATTTTGGTAATTGGAATGAAGTAAATACAGTTAATAAACCAGACCTTTTGTAAACCTGTGTCCGGTCATTGGAGTCCTGAGTCCCCCACTACAAATTCCACAACAGGGCAAAGGAGCAATAGCTTATGGGGTGTATGGCAGTGAAAACTAGCCCGGGTGGGTTAGGTTATATTGATAGGGCCCTAGAAGATGACATTAGGTAACGTTAAGTTTAGTTAGTGACTGATACCTGTAGTGGGGACGCAGGTAGATTAGTAAGGATTATAATGACGAGGGAGCGCAAAAGTTTAAAGGGACGACTGGGAAGCGCAAGTTTCAGAGGGGAGTAGTAAGCTGAGATGATGCCGTGTGTGTGAGAATTGAACAGGTGTGATTGCACAGGTGTGCAACTGGACAGGTGTGTGGAACAGTGTATGAGTAGTGAGTGTTGTGGATCAGCGCGAATGCGCTTGGGGAGAGAAGGGTGCAGGTGGCACCAGGTGTGAGAGCACAGGTGTGCAGGTACAGGTGTGTGGAGAGAGTTGGAGTAAGTGGTACGGAGTGGTGTGCATGGTGCGAAGGTGTGAATGGGGGAAGAGTGGACCCCCATCACGGATACCCGGGGCGGGTAGTGTAAGTGTTAGGTAGAGGGTACAGGTAAATTGTGGTTGGATATTGGCATCTGTGGTGCGGGTGACAGAATGGTATTGAGGATGGGTGCATTAGTGTTGTGGAAATGGCTGGGCGTGTAGCCTGTTAGTGTGTGTAGTTGGTTGGGCACTCCACCACTGTGAGGATGTCGGCCAGGTGAGGCCGCAGGTGGGCTCTGGGAGCCGGTAGTAGTGAGTGGGTGCCTGAGGATCCCGGGTGTGGATCGGGCAGCCCAGTGCCAGAGAGGGCACCGAGTGGGGAGAGCGCCAGAGGGCCTTCCCCAGGTAGTTAGGTTAGGGTAAGGAGCAGGTAAGCTCGGAGGCAACTGCAGTGGTGGAGGTGTGCAGGTGGGTAGACCCGCTGGGAGAGGTACACGCCACAGCCCAGAAATTGTGCGAGGGCACCGGGAGATGAATCGGGGGAGTGAGACCCCAAATTGGAAAGCACCACAGTTTGGCCAATGGGAATTGGTTTTTAGAACCCATAGTGTAAGAGGGCCAATGGTTTGGCCGGAGAAAGACCCCGGGTAGTGTAAAGTTGTTAAAGTCATTTAGGAAATAGTTAGGATTGATGAGCCTGTCGCACCATACGCAGCCACTTACCCGTGGTGATGATGATGACTCCACACCTGTGTTTTCTTTGTTTTGTTGCAGGAAATGAGATTGCTGTGGATTTGTGAGACGCATCACGACGTGGATGAGACATTGGGGTGATTCCATCTCTCCCTCCCTAGGAGGGACTGATGATGAATTGGTAATGGCAAATTTTGATGTTCAGTTGGAGATGGCAAATTTTGATGAGAGTTGAAAATGGCAAATTTGATTGGTTAGGAGGGAGAGAAGACGAATTTGGTTTATGGGAGGAACGGGGAAGACAGTAGGGATGTTTGTTGATTTGTAAAGTAGATGTTTATGGGTAGTGTTGTGTTTTGTGGATACAGTAAGGGGTAAGGGAGGGGCCATGTAGGTTACCTGGTGGGGGGGGGGGGGCGTACGATAGGAACGTACCTGTCTCACCTGGTTCCCATGTGCCCCCAGTGTGCATCATCTTGTATTGCGTGCACTTTTGCGCCCTTACCACCTTACTCACTTGTCTGCTTCTTTTGTCTCCCACCTCCGAGGATCTGGCTTTGGGGCAGAGAGAGAGAGGAGAGAGAGGTGCTGGCTTCGCAGTTGTGGGCCTGCACTTTCGCTGCTTGCTGCTTGGATCGATACACCATATGGACCGCAATGTTTGTGGCCACCCACAATGGACCGCAGCTCTTTTGCGGCCAAGCACCACCCGTGGATGGACCTATGGGTCAACGTGGCACCTATGCCATACAGGTGAACCACTTTTAGTTGACACCACTGAAGGCCACAATATAGAAATGGACGCGGTTGGCGCCTTTCTTTATTTTTTGAAAGAGGCAAGAACACCAAGTGCACCACACGAAGGCAAGACCAGCGGCAGAACATCGGCCGGCTGTGACACCACCGGTGATTCATAAACACTTTATTGGTGCACCGGATGGTGCTCACTGTGTGATGGGGTGGTGCTTTTGATGCTTGGAAGGGGTGCTCTGCACATTATTAAAGGCCGTAGGCCACAGAGCACTCGTGGGTTGGTGTATCGATGCTGGCATGCGTGCTCTCTCTATGCATAACATCTGCATGTGTTCCTCCAGAAACAGGTCCTGGATCGTAGTGTAAATAGCAGCGTAGTCTTGTAAATAATGCTCCCTACCGGCTGTATGTTTAGTTTGCGAATTCTTTCCGGATTCGGTTATCCTGTGGGTGTGTTTCTGAGAGGAGAAGGGTGCAACGTCGCAGGGGGACATATTTACTCATTTGTGAATATCTGTAAAACTGTCGCACTCAGGGTAGAGTTAATAGTAGAGGGAACTACATCTGAGTGCCACACTAAAGTAGGTAAAAATTTATCGGGTCGGGACGCCCCGAGGGTAGAGAAGGGTGCAATGTTGCGAATATGGAATTTGGCCTCCATATCCGCTTGTAAATATTCCCCTATTTCCCCAATACTCCCCAACTATCCCCAATCCCCCATTCCCTAGTCCCATTGTCTGTAAACAACACTCTGTAGAACCGACCTTCCCCTTTTTCCCCCATTAAATGTCGTGCCCAGGTCCACCGCATCTCACGTAGACAACTTTCGGACATCTTGCTAGTTATTCTTAGTCTATGTCAGTTAAGGACTCGTTTCCATTAATTCTGACTCTTCGTTGCACCAGAATGTGATTATATGGCACCAGTAGTGAGTTTAGGACCTTCCCTTACCTCCTCCCATCTTCCCCATGAAACAACAACAACAACTACAACAACGGCGCGCGGGGGGAGTGTGCGTCCTCACACCGGCTCGGTTAGCCGCCATGACCATGCGCTCCGACGGGGTTACCACGAAGGGGCTCCTTGTCAGCCCCTCGTCAAGGGTGGAGCCGGTAACCCCCCCGCATGCACCCAATGAGAAGCAACGTGCCGATTCCATCTGGGGCGGAGCTAACGAGCCGAGGGCGTGTCACTCCCCGCCGGATATACGCAGCGACTTACCGGATGTGACGTCAGATGCGCCTGAACTACGGAGAGCAGAGGAAGCCACCGCCACCCCCAGCGCGACGATACCTCCCCGCATCTTTGGACCGGACCGAACCAGGTCGATTCTGCCCTGAGCCCAGGTGCACCTGGAGCCATCGATACCCGCCTTTCCTTGCCATCAATCCCCGTGTGAGTCAGCCTTGTCCCGTTTATCTGTCGTCTGTTGGGGTTAATATAAGTGTGTCTAAGTGCCTGTCTTTCTATGATGTCCCTCTTGTAGTTGTAATCTAACCTTCCGCCCTAATATAACCTCCTCCGGAGGTCTTGAGAACTGAACCCTTGGTGTCGTGTCATTTGAATCCCAGCCGTAGTGTCCTTTTCCTCAATTGATCTAGCGTAGCGCGACTCGGCAACGTTCGAGTACAATCGGGTAAACTGTGCAGACGTGGTCATACCAAACCGCTCGGTAAACTAACATCCACAACCGCGTCTGTAACAATATTGTTGAATATTTGGGAACTGTGTGTGTAATTTGCTGTAAATATTCCTTGTAAATACCTCCAATTGTAAAGGTCAAAGGTCGTCCTTAGTTAGGCCATCGCACACACGTAGCCAATCATAAGTTTCCCCTCAGTAGTTATGTCCTTAGTAAATGTCAGTATAAGGCTCTGTGGTCCAATAATTCATTGCATTGCACCGAATCAAATAAGGATAGCTCCCCTTCAATAATTACCTTTCCCAGCCGAACTCTCCCTCTCTGGGTAACGCAACTTAACAAGCGTGGGGTGCGCGCCCCCTCAACTGGCCTGGCTTTGGAAGCGGCGTTCGCTGCTATAATGAATATGTGCTCCGTGCTCTGTTTGGACAGGAGGGGCGGGGCTGTTCGGCCCCATGCCCAAATAAGGAGACAAGCCCGTGGCTCGCCACGAGGGGCGCGCCATTCGGCTCCATGCCCAAATAAGGAGACAAGCCCGTGGCTCGCCACGAAGGGCGCGCCGTTTGGCCCCATGCCCAAATAAGGAGACAAGCCCGTGGCATTGCCATATAAGGTCACAAAACAGAGCACGGGGGAGGGCGCTACCGAAACAGACGAGGGCGTGTCACACCCACGCATGAGGTCTGATATATGCGTGCGAAAATCGCGCAAGGGATGATTGAAGGAGAGAGACGCGTCAGACGATTTTGAGGGAGGAGAGGACCGCAGCAGATGACAAAAGAGCCCTAGGCGTGTCGAGGAAGGATGAGATACGTGTGCCGCCGCCGCCCTGCTCGCTCCCAGCCCGGAAAGGACCTGCTTGCTGTGCGCCCTGCCAAACCTTCCAGCCTTGTGGTCCTACCTTCCTCTCCCTCCAGCCAATCCACTCTGAAATTCCCCATTCGTGTACGTGTTTGTTTTGTGTGTCTTGTCCCTGGGTTTAAGTAAGACTGCATAGATAAGCTAGAAATTGCCCTGTGTCCTTCTGATTCTTCCATTTCCTTGTATATTACTTTGATTGCTTTTCTTCCTTTAGTTGTGTGTAAATAATAATAAATCCCTGTTCTTCCTACTTTGTCTTCTTCTTCACATTCGGTCGCTTTAGCGATTTCCAAATTGAGTGTACGTGGCACGATTCGGCCAACGAATATGAATCGGGTTTAGCCCCTTTGATAAACGGCTTACGCCGCAGTTCACTTCGCTCGGCGCAACCAATCTATTACGCTGCGGCCGTGAGTGGGAGTATTTCCTCGCGTACTGGGAGGTGCTGGTATTTAGGTCATAGGACGGTTGGGCCTAATACCCTACCCAGCGCCGACCGGGCGTGACGTCATACCCCCGGGACCACGTTGGTCAGTCATAGACAAGGGGATTAATCCCCCCTCGATAAGGGGAACAGAGGCCGATGTTTGGTTCCGTAACAATTGGTGTCAGGAGTAGTGGGATTTGAGGCCCGAACCAAATGTTTAAACATCTAAAAAAAATTGGTCAAAATTTGGAGCGGCCAAAATTTAGTTTTAACATCCAAGAAAAAAGGCACACGTGTCACGTGTGTGCAAAAAGGACGTCGCAATATCTCAACCCAGTTTGTGCCAGCCACAGCGGCGTAGTGCGCTGTATGATTGGGACGCAGGGAAATACTTTTTTACAGGACGGTCTGAAGGATGACTCCTCACAAGGACAAAGGGGGAGTGAAGAGAATGGACACACCAGAGCTCCCAGAGGACTCGAGACAAGGACAATGAAGGAGTGGTTTGAGAGAGCTCAGAGGAGAGAAGGATAGGAGTGTGACGAAGAAGAGGGAGGATTGAGACCAGGAAGAAAGGCCTCGAGAGGAGAGAAAGAACAAACCAGAGAGCTCCCGGCCCCCGGCGTGTAGGAGGTCATGTGTGGAGAAGAATTGCGGTGGAAGGGACGGAGCGCCACGAGGGCTGGTTCTCAGGGTGCACGTCCCAAGGTGATCATCGTAGCAATTTTTTTAATGTTTGTATTTAAGTGTGAACTGCAGGCCTTTCACTGCCTTTCACTCACACACCGCAGGCAGGTTGGTGGTCTTTCTGTCTTCTACCGACTCCTCTCCGGCCTTGCTCCCCCAGCTCTCTCTGTGCTCTGTCCCCCCCCAATATTCCTTCAGGTCGCATAAGATCTGCCAGCAACCCTCTTATGGTAAAATTGCCAAAATCTAGGCTCTCTGCTCACCTTCACTCTTTCATTCCCCCTTTCTCCCACATCTGGAACAAACTCCCCCACTCCCTTCAATCCCACTCCTCCCTCCAGGTCTTTAAAACAGCTGTTCACCCCCATCTCTGATCTTCCCCCATCCAAAACCTTGATTTTTTCTACGCCCGCTAATTCACCCCAGATACACTTTTTTTGAAATTCCAACTTCTTTCCTGGAAGTGCTTGCAGTGTCCATATGTTTTATACCTCTCCCACCTCCCCCCAAGCCCTCCCCCTCCCACATTTCTCCCGATGTCCCTGCTCTCAAATGTTGTGTTTGTGTCCTTCCCCCTCTCTCGCCATCTTGTCTACCGCTCCCCTTATTTTTTGTGTTTTATGTGTCGGTTTGACTTTTTGTGTGATTAATGTTAGCTCTTTCACGAGCCTCGATCTTGTATACAAAAAAAAAAAAAAAAAAAAAAAAAAAAAAAAAAAAAAAAAAAAAAAAAAAAAAAAAAAAAAAAATTTGAAATCGCGCCATGGATGATCAAGGCGACCGGATGCCGGTGGGAGTAGAATTAGAAGAGGGGTTTGAAGCGACCCAGGACCCCAGGGAAATGTATATGGAGGAGAGGGAGGAGGAGAGAAATGAGGATGTGGTTGCAGGGGTATCAGGTGCACAAAATGGCGGCGCTTTGCACGTGGTTGCGGCAGCCGAGCCCGAGATACCAGGGTACATGCGATTTTTTATGGACCAATTAATGGCAAAAATGGATGCCCAAAGTGATAAATCCACCTGAGAGTGAAGAGAAATGGGTAGCCAGATGGAAGATGGGTTAAACAATTTGAGGAATGATATGGGCAATCAAATGGGGGCAATGAGGGACGAAGCAAGGGGTACCAGTGAACGGCTAGACAATAGATTTGAGGGTTTAGACAGTAAATTTGGGGGATTGGAAAATCAAATCGGGGGACTTGGTCAAATTTGAGGGATTCGGAAGCAGATTAGGGGACAAACTGGGGGGCATAGTTGGCCAAGCCAAAGAAATTAATGAGGGGTTGGCGAGGGACAGAGTCGCATCTGAAGTAAGGGAAGCGGAGCGGGACAGAGACTGCAGGTTGGGTGAGAGAGTCCCCAGGGTGCACGACGAGGTAAAGCGGGTCGAGAAGCGCTGGTTGGGCGAGGAGGAGAAAAGCGCGGGTAAAATGACTGGTATAGAGATCGCGACCCGGGGTTTGGGGCAGCCGGCGACCACTGAGGTAGAGGGAATTTTATTAAAGCCAACGGTCGTCGAGGTGAACAAAGAAAAAGTAGTGGGAATTGAAATTGGAGAGACCGGGGGCTTAGAAAAGCACTCGCGGCAGGGAGGAATGGATTGTGCACAAAGTCTAAGTTCACATCCTGATGCCATACTTGCTAATCCTTATAAAGATTTGCAGGTGCGCGTGGAGAAGAGGATCCCCCAGGTGAGTCGTGCTGTGTATTGTGCGGGGAGATTTTGCAGGAGGATGTTTGGCGACAAAAGAATTTTCGCGCGCTTGGGATCGAGAAAGCATCCGGGCGTTGGTGAAGGGTCCCCTGTGAGTGGAAATGGCGCGCTTGTGGAAAAAAAGTGTGCATCGGGGAATGAGCGTGTTACAAAGTGCGAGTGTGAAATCGAGTGCGAGCGAGAATGCACGTCGGAGTGTGACACGGAGAGTAAGGTGGTGGCGGAACGTGTGCGAGAGTGTACACCTGAGTTGGTTGTGGCGCATGTGCGGCAGGGCACATCGGAGCGCGTGAGTGGGTGGATGCAAGAGTGCACCCCCATGAGTGGTACGGAGTATGTAACGAGGGAGAGTGCGCAAGACGGTGCACGAGGTGTGTTAAGGAAGTGTGTGAACGGGGAGAGTGCGCAAGATGGTGCGCGAGGTGTGTTAAGGAAGTGTGCGAACGGAGAGTGTGCAAAGAGGATGCACGAGAAAGGTGTGTAACAGGGAGTGTGGTGGTGGAATGGACAGAGTGTGTGGGATGCACTAGAGGCGCCGAGACGCCGGGTTTGGTGAGTGTGAAAAGGGTCACGTGGTGTGAGCATGCAAGTGAAGCATCGACGTTAACCGGGTTAGCAGTTAGGGCGACGGATAGCCGAGGCGAGCACTCCGTGCGCGGTGCGTTTTGTTTGCAACGAGGACCGGCCGGGACCGTAAGCGCGTCGCTCTTCGGAGCGCCGCGCACGAATCGGACCGGGTTCCGCACTGAATGGTCGGTGCCGCGTCAGAGCGGCGATCGGCGCGATTCCGGGGGAGGGGGGCCAGGTCGAAGGGATCGGAACGGTGCCCCATGGTGGCGGGGGCGGGGTTCCGACCGGGCAAGATTGAGCCATCGGGCCGGCGACCGCAAGGTGCCGCGCCGAGATGGTGCATGGAATCTCGGCCCAACGAAGCCTCCTTCCCAGAATCGTGAATGCCGGACGGACTCAACCTGCAGGCGACCAAACCACCCGAATTCATTGCTCGGCTGTGCAGAGCCAAGCTGTGTAATGAGGTAATGATGCACCGAGGCTCAAGTTAAAGGACATTTGGTAGGGATAGGGAATTTGTGATTGGAAAATTTTTGATTGGTTGGAATTGGATGAGCCAAATTGATAGTGGGAGATACCCGATGTGATGGGATGGCAACTCTGCCATCCCTCACAGATGGGGCACATGAGCAATAGCTATGGGGTTTGGCAGTGAAAACTAGCCCGGGAGGGTTAGGATAATGTATAGGGACCTAGAGATGACCATAGTTAACGGTAGAGTTAAGTAGCAACATTGTACAGGGAGTCGGGGACATAGAGAGGTTAGAATGGATGATAACGACGTGGGATGTGCTTAGTTTAAAGGGAATATGGGGAGCACCAAGTTAGCAGGAAACCAGGTAGATCAGATGATGCCGTGTGTTTGAGAATCGAAAGTGTATGAAGCAGCGTGGGGAACAATTGTGGTTATGCATTGTATTGAATGATTGAGGAAGCCGGGGAGGAAGGAGGGTGCAGGTGGCAGCAGGTGTGATTGCACAGGTGTGCAAGTGAACAGGTGTATGGAGCAGTGTATGAGTGAGTAATGGTGATTGTGTGTTGTGTTGAGCAAATGGTCCTGGAGGAAGGAGGGTGCAGGAAGCACCAGGTGTAGGAGTGATTGCACAGGTGTGCAAATACAGGTGTATGGAGAATGGTTGTGTGGAATACATGGAGTATGGAATATATGGAGTATGGAATGGATGGTGTGGAGTGAGTATGGTGGAAACTGTGGAGTGGAGTGGATGGTGCGAAGGTGTGTATGGGGAGGATGGACCCCATCACGAATACCCGGGGAGGGTAGTTTAAGAGTTAGGTAGAGGGAGTAGGTAAATTGTGGTTGGATATTTGCATCTGTGGTGCGTGTGGAAGAATGGCGTTTGGATGGGTGCATTAGTGATGTGGAAATGGCTGGGCGTGTGGCCTGTTAGTGTGTGTAGTTAAATGGGCACTCCGCCACTGTGAGGATGTCGGCCAGGTGAGGCCGCAGGTGGGCTCTGGGAGCCGTTAGAGTTGTGGATGGGGCCCGAGGATCCGGAGGACGGACCCGGGTAGCCCAGTGCCAGAGAGGGCACCGAGTGGGGAGAGCGCCAGAGGGCCTTCCCCAGGTAGATAGGTTCGGGTAAGGAGCAGGTAAGCTCGGAGGCAACTGCAGTGGTGGAGGAGTGCAGGTGGGTAGACCTGCTGGGAGAGCCACACGACCCAGTCCTGAAATTGTGCAAAGGCACAGGGAGTTGAATCGGGGGAGTGAGACCCCAAATTGATGAAGCACCACAGTTTGGTCAATGGGAATTTGGTTCTTAAAACCGCATAGAGTAAGACGGCCAATGGTTTGGCAGGGAAAGACCCCGGGTAGTGTAAAGTGTGTTAATGTCATTTAGACGGTAGATAGGATTGGAATCTCCTCGCACCATCTACATCCACTCACCTGAGGTGACAGAACGCCACACCATGCCATGTTTTGATTATTTTTTGTGCAAATGCTTGGATTGTGAGATGCATCATGACGTGGGTGTGACATTGTGTTGTGTTCCATCTCTCCCTCCTTATGAGGATTGATGATGAATTGGTGATGGCAAATTTAGACAAAGGGTTTGTGGTGACGAATTTGGTATTAGGGGAAATATGGGGAAGACGAGACAGTAGTGACGAATTTGTAAATGTGTAGGTTTTTGTAAATACGGGGGGGGGGGGGGGGGCAAGGGGAGGTAGTGTAGGTCACATGTGGGGGGCATACGGTAGGGACGAGCTTTCTCACTTCGCTCTCCGTGCGCACCTCATCCGGCATTACCTTGTTTGATGTGTACCCTTGCGCCCTGACCCATTACTCACCTGTCTGCTATTCCCCTGTCTCCCACCCGAGGACTGTGCTCTCTGGGCACTGAGAGGAGCGTGCGGGGGGCCGTGCCTGTGAGCCCGAAACTCCCGTAACCAGCATGCTTGCATTGATGCACCACTTATGGACCGCCGTTCTGCGGCCAAGCACTACTTTATGGACCCCACATTTTGGGGCCTGGCACCTCTGCTGGGGACCGGCCATGGTGGCCAGGTAATCTTACTTGCGGCCCAGTGTAAAGGTGGCACCTATGCCAAACAGGTGGACCACCCTTAGTTGGCCGATGTGGCCCTAAATAAAAGTGGACGCGTTGGTGCCCTTTTATTTCCAAATAGGCCGCAAGTAGAGAAAGCATCAGGAAGAACATCGGCCCAGCAGAGAAGAGGAAGACCACCACCAGTTGTTTGTTTTTTTGTGTGTGTCATTATTATGAACTGGTAACTGTTGCACCAAATGGTGCTTTTGGTGCGGTTTTGGTGATTGGTGCTTTGGTATTTATTGGTGCTGGTGCGTCGATGCAATGCATGCTGTCTCCTCCCTCCCAACAGGAATTTCTTTTTGTTTCCCTGAAAGAAAAATCACAGGTCCTGGGTTGCGTTTTGTAAATAGTCAAAATAATGTCACTGTAAATAATGCTCCCCCACCGTTCATGTTTAGTTTGAAAATAATTCCGCAATTCGGTTAGCTGTGGGTGTGAAACTGTTAGGCAGGGTGCAACGCAATTAGCGGGACATATTTATTTGTGTTTTAAAATTGTCGCACTCAGGGTCAGGTTAATTGTAGAGGGTTACTACACCTGCGTGTCACACTAAAGTTAAAGTTTTTGGGCCTGGACGTAAGGAAGGACGGTGCAGTGTTGAGGATTTGGGAACTGTGTGTGTAATTTGCTGTAAATATTCCTTGTAAATACCTCCAATTGTAAAGGTCAAAGGTCGTCCTTAGTTAGGCCATCGCACACACGTAGCCAATCATAAGTTTCCCCTCAGTAGTTATGTCCTTAGTAAATGTCAGTATAAGGCTCTGTGGTCCACTAATTCATTGCGTTGCACCGAATCAAATAAGGATAGCTCCCCTTCAATAATTACCTTTCCCAGCCGAACTCTCCCTCTCTGGGTAACGCAACTTAACAAGCGTGGGGTGCGTGCCCCCTCAACTGGCCTGGCTTTGGAAGCGGCGTTCGCTGCTATAATGAATATGTGCTCCGTGCTCTGTTTGGACAGGAGGGGCGGGGCTGTTCGACCCCATGCCCCAATAAGGAGACAAGCCCGTGGCTCGCCGAGGGGCGCGCCTTTCGGCTCCATGCCCAAATAAGGAGACAAGCCCGTGGCTTGCCACGAGGGGCGCGCCGTTCGGCTCCATGCCCAAATAAGGAGGCAAGCCCATGGCTCGCCACGAGGGGCGCTCCGTTCGGCTCCATGCCCAAATAAGGAGACAAGCCCGTGGCATTGCCATATAAGGTCACGAAACAGAGCACGGGGGAGGGCGGGACCGAAACAGACGAGGGCGTGTCACACCCGCGCTTGAGGTATGATATATGCGTGCGAAAATCGCGCAAGTGATGATTGAGGGAGAGAGACGCGTCAGATGATTTTGAGGGAGGAGAGGACCGCAGCAGATGACAAAAGAGCCCGAGGCATGTCGAGGAAGGACAAGATACGTGTGCCGCCACCGCCCTGCTCGCTCCCAGCCCAGAAAGGACCTGCTTGCTGTGCGCCCTGCCAAACCTTCCAGCCTTGTGGTCCTACCTTCCTCTCCCTCCAGCCAATCCACTCTGAAATTCCCCATTCGTGTACATGAGTTTGTTTTGTGTGTCTTGTCCCTGGGTTTAAGTAAGACTGCATAGATAAGCTAGAAATTGCCCTGTGTCTTTCTGATTCTTCCATTTCCTTGTATATTACTTTGATTGCTTTTCTTCCTTTAATTGTGTGTAAATAATAATAAATCCCTGTTCTGCCTACTTTGTCTTCTTCTTCACATTCGGTCGCTTTAGCAATTTCCAAATTGAGTATACGTGGCGTGATTCGGCCGATGCATAGGAATCGGGTTTAGCCCCTTCGATAAACGGCTCACGCCGCAGTTCGCTTCGCTCGGCACAACCAATCCATTACGCTGCTGCCGTGAGCGGGAGTATTTCCTCGCGTACCGAGAGGCGCTGGTATTTAGGTCATAGGACGGTTGGGCCTAATACCCTACCCAGCGCCGACCGGGCGTCACGTCATACCCCCGGGACCACGTCGGTCAGTCATAGACGAGGGGATTAATCCCCCCTCGATAAGGGGAACAGAGGCCGACGTTGGGTTCCGTAACAATATAAATAACACATCAAAATGTATGCCTGTGGTCTGAAAAGACCCCTAATGGTAGGACTAGGGTTAAATGACCGTGTATTGTGTAAAGTGTGTCTTTATCTGTTCCTGTTCTTGTTTGCTTGTTTGTTGTTGTTTGCTTTATTATGTACAGGTGTAAAACCCTCTCGCAGGTTCAGGTGTAATGTTCAGTGATTTGTGTTAAAGATTCGGTTTGGGTACACCGGACTCTAAAAACGAGTGGAATACCCTGGTGTGTGTGATCTGGTGTGTGATCTGGTTAAAGATTCGGTTTTGGGTACACCGGACGTCGATCGCGTGAAATACCCTGGTGTGTTTGATGAGTTGGACAGATCTGGTCTGATCTGGTTTTGACCTGTTGAACACAGGTTGTCCGCATTTCGTAGCGGGGGTTAAAACTGTATCACTAACTTACTCTTGCTGCAGAAGAAGGGGTTGTGAACAGTGATTTGGTGTGGTGTGAAGTGAGTTGGTTGTTTATTTGTCACAGTAGGTGACAGTTGTATGTTTAAGCTTGGTTGCCGATATCCAGCAGGATCTGGTATCAAAGAATTGCTTACAGTATTGTACACCGCACCTTTCCTATGCCATCTCCAGGCATTGCAAATCGTCATTGCCGGGCACCGAATGGGGCTCGGCAGTGACGCACGCTGAAAGGGAGTACTCAGTTTTCACTCTGTTTGTTTGTTTTCTTTCTTGTTTTCTTGTTTGTTTTCTTTCTTGTTTGTCCGGGCGATATCTCAGCCATCCTTTGAGCTAGGAAGCTGAAATTTCGGCACAGTAGTGAGCAAGTCCTTTGTCAAAAACCGTATTTTTTGTTTTTTGAATAATCAATTAATTGAGGAGTTATTTAATTATTAGCGATTAATTAAGTACTTATTTAATTAATCAAATTTCCTTTCTCTTCTGACCATTAACTCAGGCACCTTTTGAGTTAGGAAGCTGATATTTGGACATGCCAATGACCAGGTGATTTGGCTGCAAAGGCTATTTTTGATTTATTAATTAATCAATTAATCGATTAATTATTTAATTATTCGATTAATGACTAAAAAATTTTTTTTTAAAGTTACAGATTCTGATGAAATGGTGGTGATTTATGTGTTCTGTGACCGAATTGATTGATAATTTAATTTTTTAATGATTATTATTTATTTATTTTCATTATTAATCATTTATTTGTTTTCTTTCTCATTTGGCCAATATCTCAGGCACCTTTTGAGCTGGGAAGCTAATATTTGGACATGACAGTGACCAAGTGATGTGGCTATCAAGGATATTTTTGGTTTATTGATTAATCATTTAATCGCTTCATTATTTATTGATTAATTATTTATTGATTAATCAATTTTTTTTTTTTTTTTTTATAAATGACTTATTTAATTAAATTTCTAAAAGATACATCTTCGGATGAAGCACTAGTGGTTTAGTTGTGCTATTAGCCAATTGATTAAGAAAATATTTTGTGATAATCTTTCATTGATTTTAATTATATAATTAATCAATCAATTAGTGTACACCTCTCCCTCCCTATGTACACCTCTCCCTCCCAGTCCCGGCAATGCTGCGCTGGAGGGTATTTAATTATTTGGCATGGGGGCGGTGTACTTTGAATGTATCTGTACTTGTTTGTCTTGGTATTGAAGAGTGGTTCGTGTGTATTAATGGAGGAAAAAGAAAGGAAAAAGCAGGGAGGAAGGAGTGGGGAGGAGCGAGCGAAGCGCGTGGGGAGGAGCGAGCGAAGCACGTGGGGAGAGGCGAACGAAGCACGTGGGGAGGAGCGAGCGAAGAGCGTGGGGAGGAGCGAGCGAAGCGCGTGGGGATGAGCGAACAAAGCACGTGGGAATGAGCGAGCGAAGAGCGTGGGGAGGAGCGAGCGAAGAGCGTGGGGAGGAGCGAGCAAAGACCGTGGGGAGGAGCGAGCGAAGCGCGTTGGGAGGAGCGAGCGAAGCGCATTGGGAGGAGCGAGCGAAGCGCGTGGGGAGGAGCGAGCGAAGAGCGTGGGGAGGAGCGAGCGAAGCGCGTTGGGAGGATCGAGCGATGCGCATTGGGAGGAGCGAGCGACGTGCGTGGGGAGGAGCGAGTGGAGCGTGGAGTGAGTGAACGTGGAGGGAGGAGTGAGCGAAGCACGTGGGGAGGAGTGAGCGGAGCGTGGAGGGAGGAGCGAGCGAAGCGTGGAGGGAGGAGCGAGCGAAGTGCGTGGGGAGGAGCGAGTGGAGCGTGGAGTGAGTGAACGTGGAGGGAGGAGTGAGCGAAGCGCGTGGGGAGGAGTGAGCGGAGCGTGGAGGGAGGAGCGAGCGAAGCGCGTGGGGAGGAGTGAGCGGAGCGTGGAGGGAGGAGCGAGCGAAGCGCGTGGGGTGGAGTGAGCGGAGCGTGGAGTGAGTGAACGTGGAGGGAGGAGTGAGCGAAGCGCGTGGGGAGGAGTGAGCGGAGCGTGGAGTGAGTGAACGTGGGGAGGAGTGAGCGAAGCGCGTGGGGAGGAGTGAGCGGAGCGTGGAGGGAGGAGCGAGCGAAGCGCGTGGGGAGGAGCGAGTGGAGCGTGGAGTGAGTGAACGTGGAGGGAGGAGTGAGCGAAGCGCGTGGGGAGGAGTGAGCGGAGCGTGGAGGGAGGAGTGAGCGAAGCGCGTGGGGAGGAGTGAGCGGAGCGTGGAGGGAGGAGCGAGCGAAGCGCGTTGGGAGGAGCGAGCGAAGCGCGTTGGGAGGAGCGAGCGAAGCGCGTGGGGTGGAGTGAGCGGAGCGTGGAGGGAGGAGCGAGCGAAGTGCGTGGGGAGGAGCGAGGAGCGAGGAGGGAGGAGGGAGGAGAGGCGGAAATGAACGCGCGACCTCCTGACGTCGGGCAGTTAACGAGAGGAAAGCGACTTCAACTGAAGCAGTCGAACGTTATCTTATGGTGGGAAACGGACACGGACGGGTACGTTTGCGTTCCCCACGTTGGCGATGTTGTCGAATAGTGCGGACATCGCACGAGTTCTGAACGGGGTCAGAGTTCGCGGGGAAACTCCCCAAAGGCGCGTCCGTGTCCATGTCCGTGTTCCTAAATGTCCTACTTTCTGTCTGTAACCAGAAGGACGTCAGTGTTGTCCCTGCGGTCGCCCTCGGACTCTATCTTGAGTCGCCGTGTCACTTATTACACGCCTGGGGATCAGCGATCATGAACGGACAACACAACACAATTCACCGGGGCGGACAACACGATTCACCGTGGCGGACAACACGATTCACCGGGGCGGACAACACAACACAACACGATTCACCGGGGCGGACAACACGATTCACCGAGGCGGACAACACAACACAACACGCGGACATGGTTTAACCCGAGACTCAGATTCCTCCAACTTTCACGTTCAAATAATGATTTTCTATCGATGTATTGAAAATGGAGCCGCCGTCACCACCAGGCTGGTTTCAAACACCAATATAAAATGAGTAACTCCTGGTGGGGCTCGGAGGGGCAAATCCTCCTGGTGGGGCTCGGAGGGGCAAACCCTCCTGGTGGGGCTCGGAGGAGCAAACCCTCCTGGTGGGGCTCGGAGTGGAAAACCCTCCTGGTGGGGCTCGGAGGGGCAAACCCTCCTGGTGGGGCTCGGAGGGGCAAACCCTCCTGGTGGGGCTCGGAGGAGCAAACCCTCCTGGTGGGGCTCGGAGTGGAAAACCCTCCTGGTGGGGCTCGGAGGGGCAAACCCTCCTGGTGGGGCTCGGAGGAGCAAAGCCTCCTGGTGGGGCTCGGAGGGGCACACACCGTCCCCTCCACAGTCCACACCCTTCATGATCAGAGCAATGCCAGAGGATGTCACGTGAGTTCCGCGAGACCATCACGTGGTCGCGATGAGTCACGAATCCCTTTTGTGAACGAGCAGAATGTTCGAGTTGGCTGTTCTATCACGTTTTAATTCTGGCGCTTACTTGGACTGTTCGTGTTGGCGTGATTTCTTAATGGGGTGTTAGCATGATATCGGTAGGGTGTTAGCGTGATGTGTGATTTATCAGTTGGATGTTGGCATGATGTGTGATTTCCATCAATTGGGTGTTAGCATGATATCAGTTGGATGTTAGCATGATGTGTGATTTCCATCAATAGGGTGTTAGCATGATTTCCATCAGTTGGGTGTTAGCATGATGTGTGATTTCCATCAGTTGGGTGTTAGCATGATGTGTGATTTCCATCAGTTGGATGTTAGCATGATGTGTGATTTCCATCAGTTGGATGTTAGCATGTGTGATTTCCATCAGTTGGATGTTAGCATGTGTGATTTCCATCAGTAGGGTGTTAGCATGATGTGTGATTTCCATCAGTTGGATGTTGGCATGATGTGTGATTTCCATCAGTTGGATGTTAGCATGTGTGATTTCCATCAGTTGGGTGTTAGCATGATGTGTGATTTCCATCAGTTGGGTGTTAGCATGATGTGTGATTTCCATCAGTAGGGTGTTTGCATGATGTGTGATTTCCATCAGTTGGATGTTCGCATGATGTGTGATTTCCATCAGTTGGGTGTTAGCATGAAGTGTGATTTCCATCAGTTGGGTGTTAGCATGATGTGTGATTTCCATCAGTAGGGTGTTAGCATGATGTATGATTTCCATCAGTTGGGTGTCAGCATGATTTCCATCAGTTTGTTGTTGGCATGTTGTGGGATTCATCAGTTGGGTGTCAGCATGATGTGTGATTTCCATCAGTTTGGTGTTAGCATGTGTGATTTCCATCAGTAGGGTGTTGGCACGATGTGTGATTTCCATCAGTTTGGTGTTAGCATGTGTGATTTCCATCAGTAGGGTGTTGGCACGATGTGTGATTTCCATCAGTTGGGTGTTAGCATGATGTGTGATTTCCATCAGTTTGGTGTTAGCATGTGTGATTTCCATCAGTAGGGTGTTGGCACGATGTGTGATTTCCATCAGTTTGGTGTTAGCATGTGTGATTTCCATCAGTAGGGTGTTGGCACGATGTGTGATTTCCATCAGTTTGGTGTTAGCATGTGTGATTTCCATCAGTAGGGTGTTGGCACGATGTGTGATTTCCATCAGTTGGGTGTTAGCATGATGTGTGATTTCCATCAGTAGGGTGTTCGCAGGATGTGTGATTTCCATCATTTGAGTGTTAGCATGATGTGTGATTTCCATCAGTAGGGTGTTGGCACGATGTGTGATTTCCATCAGTTGGGTGTTAGCATGATGTGTGATTTCCATCAGTTGGGTGTTAGCATGATGTGTGATTTCCATCAGTAGGGTGTTCGCAGGATGTGTGATTTCCATCAGTAGGGTGTTCGCAGGATGTGTGATTTCCATCAGTTGAGTGTTGGCATGATGTGATTTCCATCAGTTTGGTGTTGGCATGTTGTAGGATTTATCAGTTGAGTGTTAGCGTGATGTGTGATTTCCATCAGTTTAGTGTTGGCGTGATGTGTGATTTTCATCAGTTGGGTGTCAGCATGATGTGTGATTTCCATCAGTTGTGTGTCAGCATGATGTGTGATTTCCATCAGTTGGGTGTCAGCATGATGTGTGATTTCCATCAGTAGGGTGTTAGCATGATGTGTGATTTCCATCAGTTTGGTGTTAGCATGATGTGTGATTCCATCAGTTGGGTGTTAGCATGATGTGTGATTTCCATCAGTAGGGTGTTGGCATGATGTGTGATTTCCATCAGTTGAGTGTTGGCATGATGTGATTTCCATCAGTTTGGTGTTGGCATGTTGTAGGATTTATCAGTTGAGTGTTAGCGTGATGTGTGATTTCCATCAGTTTGGTGTCAGCATGATGTGTGATTTCCATCAGTTGGGTGTTAGCATGATGTGTGATTTCCATCAGTTGGGTGTTAGCATGTTGCGTCATTTCCATCAGTTGGGTGTTAGCATGATGTGCGATTTCCATCAGTTGGGTGTTAGCATGATGTGTGATTTCCATCAGTTGGGTGTTAGCATGATGTGTGATTTCCATCAGTTGGGTGTTAGCATGATGTGTGATTTCCATCAGTTGGGTGTTAGCATGATGTGTGATTTCCATCAGTTGGGTGTTAGCATGATGTGTGATTTATCAGTTTGGTGTTGGCATGTTGCGGGATTCATCAGTTTGGTGTTGGCATGTTGTGGGATTTATCAGTTTGGTGTTGGCATGTTGTGGGATTTATCAGTTTGGTGTTGGCATGTTGTAGGATTTATCAGTTTGGTGTTCGCATGATGTGTGATTTCCATCAGTTTGGTGTTGGCATGATGTGTGATTTCCATCAGTTTGGTGTTGGCATGCTGTGTGATTTCCATCAGTTGGGTGTTAGCATACAACAACAACATGCATTTTAAGGCCATTTTCCGTGCTAGAGCGGGGGTTAGCCTTGCGGTCCCCATGACAATCTTAGCATGATGTGCGATTTCCATCAGTTGGATGTTCGCATGATGTGTGATTTCCATCAGTTGGGTGTTAGCATGATGTGTGATTTCCATCAGTTGAGTGTTAGCATGATGTGTGATTTCCATCAGTTTGGTGTTAGCATGATGTGTGATTTATCAGTTTGGTGTTGGCATGTTGTAGGATTTATCAGTTGAGTGTTAGCATGATGTGTGATTTCCATCAGTTGGGTGTCAGCATGATGTGTGATTTCCATCAGTTGGATGTTGGCATGATGTGTGATTTATCAGTTTGGTGTTGGCATGCTGTGGGATTTATCAGTTTGGTGTTGGCATGTTGTGTGATTTATCAGTTTGGTGTTGGCATGTTGTGGGATTTATCAGTTTGGTGTTAGCATGTTGTGGGATTTATCAGTTTGGTGTTCGCATGATGTGTGATTTATCAGTTTGGTGTTGGCATTATGTGGGATTTATCAGTTTGGTGTTCGCATGATGTGTGATTTATCAGTTTGGTGTTCGCATGTTGTGGGATTTATCAGTTTGGTGTTCGCATGTTGTGTGATTTATCAGTTTGGTGTTGGCATGTTGTGGGATTTATCAGTTTGGTGTTGGCATGTTGTGGGATTTATCAGTTTGGTGTTCGCATGATGTGTGATTTATCAGTTTGGTGTTAGCATGATGTGTGATTTATCAGTTTGGTGTTCGCATGATGTGTGATTTATCAGTTTGGTGTTAGCATGATGTGTGATTTATCAGTTTGGTGTTAGCATGTTGTGTGATTTATCAGTTTGGTGTTGGCATGTTGTAGGATTTATCAGTTTGGTGTTCGCATGTTGTGTGATTTATCAGTTTGGTGTTGGCATGTTGTGGGATTTATCAGTTTGGTGTTGGCATGTTGTGGGATTTATCAGTTTGGTGTTCGCATGATGTGTGATTTATCAGTTTGGTGTTCGCATGATGTGTGATTTATCAGTTTGGTGTTCGCATGTTGTGGGATTTATCAGTTTGGTGTTGGCATTATGTGGAATTTCCCAATGGCATGCTGGCATGTTGTGGGATTTATCAGTTTGCTGTTTGCATGATGTGTCATTTATCAGTTTGGTGTTGGCATTATGTGGGATTTCTCAATGGTGTGTTGGCATGTTGTGGGATTTATCAGTTTGGTGTTTGCATGATGTGTGATTTATCAGTTTGGTGTTGGCATGATGTGGGATTTCTCAATGGCATGTTGGCATGTTGTGTGATTTATCAGTTTGGTGTTGGCATGATGTGCGATTTCTCAATGGCATGTTGGCATGATGTGGGATTTCTCAATGGCGTGTTGGCATGTTGTGGGATTTATCAGTTTGGTGTTGTCATGATGTGTGATTTATCAGTTTGGTGTTGGCATGATGTGCGATTTCTCAATAGTGTACTGACATGTTGTGGGATTTCTCAGCGGGGTATTCAAGCACGACGCTCGTATTGCTGTATTTTCAGACTGCACTCTAAATGTTTGTGTTTGGGGGGGTTTGTTCAAAAGACCGAGTTATATGTACCGTACATTGAATGTGTTTTGTGTTATAGCTGAACTGAATCGAGTTTTTAAAGTTCTGGCTGTGAATTCGTTCAAAAAGACGAGGGCATTTGAAGCCATTTTAGTTCTGGCTATGGTTACATTTCGATTACCTGCAATGTAAATACACCTTTTTCAGTTGGGAAATTTGTGTACAAGCAACAAGACAGCCACAATGGTCAACACGTGTCAATGGTGTCTTAGGTTTTATCACAACACCCATGAACCATTGCCAGATGCTTCATAACTCCACAACCTATTGATTGACAGCATTTCTCGGAAATGGTTTCAGTTACCTATGTTATATTCTAACTATACCTGGTGGTGACTTTGCAGTGAAGGTGGTTGGCTGAGGATCTTGGGGTCTTGAGTTGCAAACTCAATCATGATAAGAAGTGGGTCAGAAAAATCATTTTGAGGTTAGTAGTGAGTACCAGCTTGCTGGGGGTAAGATCAACAACAGTTGGTCTGGGGATAGCAGTAACACACCCAACACACCCTGCCCGCCCCCATGCCCTCTCCTGCACAAGTGCTAGAGCCAGTGAAGGAGGAGACTTTGGGTCACGTGCGACTTTGCTTGATTTATGTTGTTATGACGAAACATAGACATGCCATTTATTCTTTTCACCACATGTGCTGAACACTGATTTCAGGTTTACAGGATGGCCTGGAGGTGCGCACACTCCCCTTTGAGCTGTCCAGCCTGGGTTCAAATCCCGACCCAGCTGTAAACCGTCATCCTGGTGCTTCACAGGCAGGGTGGTTCATCAACATGTGTGTCGTCTGTCGGAACTGTGCATCCCATGTGGCAGCAGTAGGTCCTGTACGTTAAAGATCCCATGGTGTATCTGCAGAGTTGGTGAGCTATCTCTGGCACCATGAACAAATTACTAAGTAAAATTTCTGTTAAAACCTACTTATTTGAATGTCAGGCCAGACTGCCAGTTCATGAAAGACTTGAGTGAAAAACTTTCCCAGCCGATCCCAGAAGATGGGAATAATTGCAGCCGTCAAAGCAAGACTGCTCGGCACAGGTCTTTGTGATGTCAAGTGTCCGGCCAAGGTTCATCGTCTTCTCGTACAGACAAATCGGTATGGAAACAGTGGTGGGCCAGTTGGGCCTCCGCCATTCAGAAAGTTCAGGTGCATTGACGTCATCACAACAACAACTAGAACGGGCACTCGGTAGAGCGCATACCTTCGCCGCAGCTACTGTTCTGTACTTGGCATGGGAGTGTAGGGAACAGAACAGTGAACAGTTTGGTGCTGATTTCATGCAAATCGGATAAGAATTGACCGAGTTATGACAAAAAACGCACATTTTGCAAGGTCGTGACCCCCTGACCTTTGACCCCCAACCGCTAACAAGGGTAATGTCTTCACTGGGTCATGTCGTATATCACAAGATCGGGCATTGAATTCTGAACATTTTGGCATTAGTTGCATGCCAATTGGATAAAAATTGACCGCGCTATGGTAAAAATACGATTTTGACCTTTTCGTGACCTTGACCTTGACCTTTGACCCGATTGCTCCCAAAATCTAATCAAATGTGTCCCGTATAATAACCAATCATCCCACCAAATTTCATGCAATTCGGTTGAATACTTTTTGAGTTATGCGAATAACATACACACACACACACACACACAGACATACAAATAAATACACAGCGATCAAAACATAACCTTCCGCTTTTGCGAAGGTAACAACATGCATTTTAAAGGCCATTTTCCCTGCTAGAGCGGGGGTTAGCCTTGCGGTCCCCATGACAATCTTCTCCATTTTGCCCTATTTTCTGCATCTCTCCTTGTTAACCCCCTTGCCCGCATTTCTTCTTCCACCATCTTTAGCCAAGTCTTTCTCGGTCTTCCCCGTCTTCTACATTCATTTCCATCACTCTTCTCAACCAGTCACTTTCATCCTTCCTCAACACATGACCAAACCATCTCAACCTGTTCCTCTTCACAGCATCAATCACAGGCTCTATTCCCATCATCTTTCGCAATTCATCATTTGTCTTCCTCTCTCTCAACGATACTCCGCACATCCGTCGAACCATTCGCATTTCCACCCTTTCCAACCTTCGTTGCTGCTCTATGTTCATTACCCATGTCTCGCTCCCATAAATCATAACACTTCTCACACATGCAGCATACACCTTTCCCTTCAGCTTCAACGACACTCCCCTCATCATCAGCACGCCACTCAATTCCCGAAACTTCTTCCATGCACATCTCACTCGAGCAACCGTTGCCGAGTCTGATCCACCTTCTCCATTCAGCATGTCTCCGAGGTAGCAAAATGTTTTCACACCTTCCAGCTTCACGCCGTCTCCAAGATCCAACTCAACATTTCCTCCATCTGCAGCTCCCTCTGTGCACATCTTACATTTGAATGTAGCTGCCACACTGGTTAATGACCCTCTCAGACCACTACATTTTTGATGAACCCACTCAACGCACATTGTACACTGAATGGAGTTCACTCCGACACCCTTCCTACACACAGCACAGGGCCACTTCCCAGTTCTTTCCACCTCACCACATGCTTTACCACTTGCCATCACCTTCGTCTTTCCGATATTCACCTTCAGACCTTTTGTCTCCATACATTCCTTCCACGTGTTCATCTTTTCCTTCAGTCCATCCATACTTTCCGCAATCAACACCAGATCATCTGCATACAACAACTCCCACGGTAAACCCTCCTTTACGTTCTGAGCCAGCACCTCCATCACAGCTACAAATAGTAGTGGACTTAGTACCGACCCCTGATGCACTCCCACCTTCACCTCAAACTCACCACTGTTCCCGTCCTTCGTCCTTACAGCTGTGCGCGCTCTTTTGTACATTGCCATCACTACTCTGATCAACCATTCCTCCACTCCTAACTTCCTCAATGCCCATGTCAATACTTTGCGTGGAACCCGATCGAATGCTTTCTCCAGATCAACAAACCCAAGAAACAACTTCTTCCTCTTCTCCATGTACTTCTCCTGCAACTGCCTCACAATGAAAAGCGCGTCTGTCGTTCCTCTTCCTGGCATAAATCCAAACTGCATTTCGTCGATCTTCACTTTCTTCCTTATCCTCCTCTCCAACACCCTTTCCAATACCTTCATTCCATGCTCCAATAACTTTATCGCTCGGTACGAGCCACACTCCAGAGGGTCACCTTTCCCCTTGTATAGAGGGACGAGGGTACTCAGTTCCCAATCCACTGGAATGCGGCCTTCTTTCACCACCAGATTACAGATCTCTGTCATTCTCTTCACACCCCAATTTGCTGCTGCCTTCAACATATCTCCCACAACTCCCGTCCGCCCTCCCGCTTTTCTACCCTTCATTGCTTTTATCGCTTCCTCAACTTCCTTCTCAGCCGGTCCTAAAACTGGGTTACTCTCTATGTTGCCATCCCATTCATTCTCTGTATTCAACAGCATTTCCATATATCTTTTCCATCTGGGTCGACAACGATTTGTCCCACTTCATCCTTCAAGCAGCTCACCCACATCACATCACACCTCTCTTTCGCTATCTGCTTTGCAATCCTGAATACCACTCTCTGACCCTCTTCCGAATCCAAGCGTTCTCCGAACATTTTCCTACATGCCTCCTGTGCCTTTGCTACCTCTTTCTTTGCAGCCTTCCTGGCTGCCTTATAACTTTAATGCTCTGCTGTTTCTGCTCCCGTACCCTTCGCCTTCTGCCACTCCTTGAACTTCTTCCTCTTCTCGTCAATCCTCTTGCCAACTTCATCATCCCACCACCATGTTTCCAAGTGCCTTGGTGGTCCTTTTGTCCATCCACATACCTCACCAACGGCTCCCAACAGACGAGCTTTCATTGACATCCAACCACTTTCAAGCTCAACCACATCACCCTCGACCCTACTCAGCCTCTCTTTTAATGCCTCCCTTACTGTCACCTCTTTCAACCTCCACACCTTCATTCTCGGTTGGTACTTCACCCGCCGAGCTCTCCTCGCACCTTTCACCCTTACGTCGCAGACAACCAAGTGGTGCTGTGAAACAGCCTCCTCCCCCGGGATCACCTTTGTGTCTTGGAGGTGCCCCCTATCTCGCTTACGCACCATCAGGTAGTCAACGGTTGTTGTCGACCCACCTGACGTGTATGTAACAAGCTTATTATCCTCTTTCTGGAACTGAGTATTACAAATCAACAAATCATCTCCATCAGCAAACTCCAAAATCCTTTCACCTTCTCCATTTCTCACACCATATCCGTAACCCCCATGAACTCCCTCAAAACAGTCCATACTCCTTCCCACATGTCCATTTAGGTCTCCTCCTACCACAACAACTTCCTCATCTTTCACGTTTTCCATCAGCTTCTCTATCGCACACCAGAACTTGTCCTTCTCTTCATCGCTCCGACCAACCTGCGGAGCATATCCCGAGATGACGTTCACCAAGAGCTTTCCAATCATCATTTTCACCATCATCAACCTATCACTCATTCTAATCACACTCACCACACTGTCTACAAACTCCTCAGAAAACAGGACACCAACACCATTCACGCCCTCCGGGCACCCTTGCCACACAAACTTGTATTTCTGTCCCTGCCTACCCTTCACCATTCTCACACCACTTCCCTTCCATCTCGTCTCTTGCACACAACATATGTCCACTCTTCTTCTGACCAATACTTCCACCACTTCGCCTGATCTCCTTGTCATTGTCCCTACATTCCATGTCCCAAACCTCAGAAACCGATCTCCACTTCGGGCTGTACCCTGCCCACATGTAGTTGTAATTGTCATGGTTCTCTTTTTGAGGCAATGTTTTTATGGCCGGATGCCCTTCCTGACGCCAACCCTCTTAGTCGCCTCCTACGACACACAGGGATACGGCGTACCTATTCTTATCCAGGGTACACACTGGGAAACGTTTAAAACATGGAAATCCTGGGGGGGGGGGATCATCGCTGCGGTTTAAACATATTTAAATAAATATTTAAACAAAACCATGAAAACAATCCGGGAAAAGTCTCTAAGTGAGAACGTGGATTTGAGAAAGCAGGAGCAGAGGTGAAAGAACAAACGAGATTATAGGGGGCGGGGCACAAGTCGAGACGAGGAGGCCGCACGAGACACCAGGCCGCACGAGGCGCGGACAAAGAAACGACTAATTACACACAAATTTGCAACAACTACAAAAGCAAAACCAAATAGAAACACACAATAACACATACACAACAAAATACGCAGCGGAAATTTGACAAAGAAACAAACGGGAAAACCCTCAAACTTTGATGCCGTGGAGAGATCGAAGCAAGCCCCGTCGCTCTGACGTCATCACAACGCTCTGCACAAACATGTGGGTGGGATGCCTGCATCACCATGGCGATGAAACTAAACATAGGGCAGGTATTATTGACTCCATTGTGGGATTTGCCTTGGAAATCAGGTTTGGCCTATTTAGATCAAGCAAATAGGCCCTCACCTCTGGGAGTGAATGATGCTGTCGGTGACAGATCTCACATACTGCCAGTGTACAAACCCCCTTTCCTCCCCCCCAACCCCAACTTTAAATATTCCACCTGTATTCTCGAACCTCTTTCATAAAAGTTATCGTGGTGCTCACATTTAGTGGAGATCGGCTTCGCCATTTCCACTTCGATAAGATTGACACATAGACATATACCATCCTGTAGAAGGTTTTTAGAGATATCCCATAATGCCATGCGTGCCACCATGTTGGTTGCATTCACTTCCATGGCAATGATAGGATCCGTAGGCCTGCAATCCAGCACGTTTATCTCGTTATTCTGACCTGCTGCAATGGAAGATTAAGCTAATTATTTGGCCTTGGTAGATCTGGTTTACCTGTTCTCGCTTGCCAACCAATATGGTGCCCGAGCACTGTATCATGGGTACTGATACCCCTCTGTACGCATATACACACACACATGTACACACACACACACACACACACACACACACACACACACACACACACACACACACACACACACACACACACACACACACACACACACACACACACACACACACACACACACACACACACCCAATTGGGGGTGAAAGCTAAAAGCGAGACAATGAAAATATTTGAGTGCAAACACATCAAGTGGTGCTTGGGAAATGCAGTGACATGCTAACATCATATTATAAAACATGTACATTCTCCATGCCTGTTCTGGTGATTTTGGCTTGATGCCCAAATAAGCATTTTAATGTCAGATTATTCCACGAGATACAAGGGTCTTTGTGTTTATATACACACACACACACACACACAAACACACATCGACACACACACACACACACAACAACAACAACAACAACAACAACAACAACAACAACAACACAACAGGCATTTTCAGGCCATTTTCCCTGCGAGAGCGGGGGTTAGCCTTGCGGTCCCCATGACAATGTTCTCCATTTTGCCCGATTTTCTGCATCTCCCCTTGCTAACCCCCTTGCCCGCATTTCTTCTTCGACCATCTTTAGCCAAGTCTTTCTCGGTCTTCCCCGTCCTCTACTTCCTTCTACATTCATTTCCATCACACTTCTCAACCAGTCACTTTCATCCTTCCTCAACACATGACCAAACCATCTCAACCTGTTTCTCTTCACAGCATCAATCACAGGCTCTATTCCCATCATCTTTCGCAATTCATCATTTGTCTTCCTCTCTCTCAATGATACTCCGCACATCCACCGAACCATTCGCATTTCCACCCTTTCCAGCCTTCGTTGCTGCTCTACGTTCATTACCCATGTCTCGCTCCCATAAATCATAACACTTCTCACACATGCAGCATACACCTTTCCCTTCAGCTTCAATGACACTCCCCTCATCGTCAGCACGCCACTCAGTCCCCAAAACTTCTTCCATGCACATCTCACTCGAACAACCGTTGCCGAGTCTGATCCACCTTCTCCATTCAGCATGTCTCCAAGGTAACAAAATGTTTTCACACCTTCCAGCTTCACACCATCTCCAACTCAACATTTCCTCCATCTGCAGCTCCCTCTGTGCACACCTTACACTTGAATGTAGCTGCCCCACTGGTTAATGACCCTCTCAGAACGCTACATTTTTGATGAACCCACTCAGCGCACATTGTACATTGAATGGAATTCACTCCGACACCCTTCCTGCACACAGCACCCGGCCACTTCCCAGTTCTTTCCACCTCACCACATGCTTTACCACTTGCCATCACCTTCGTTTTTCCGATATTCACCTTCAGACCTTTTGTCTCCATACATTCCTTCCACTTGTTCATCTTCTCCTTCAGTCCATCCATACTGTCTGCAATCAACACCTGATCATCTGCATACAACAACTCCCACAGTAAACCCTCCTTCACGTTCTGAGCCAGCACCTCCATCACAGCTACAAATAGTAGTGGACTTAGTACCAACCGCTGATGCACTCCCACCTTCACCTCAAACTCACCACTGTTCCCGTCCTTCGTCCTTACAGCTGTGCGCGCTCTTTTATACATTGCCATCACTACTCTGATGAACCATTCCTCCACTCCTAACTTCCTCAATGCCCATGTCACTACTTCACGTGGAACCCTATCGAATGCTTTCTCCAGATCAACAAACCCAAGAAACAATTTCTTCCTCTTCTCCATGTACTTCTCCTGCAACTGCCTCACAATAAAAAGCGCGTCTGTCGTTCCTCTTCCTGGCATAAATCCAAACTGCATTTCGTCAGTCTTCACTTTCTTCCTTATCCTCCTCTCCAACACCCTTTCCAATATCTTCATTCCATGCTCCAATAACTTTATTGCTCGGTACGAGCCACACTCTAGAGGGTCACCTTTCGCCTTGTATGGAGGGACGAGGGTACTCAGTTCCCAATCCACTGGAATGCGGCCTTCTTTCACCACAAGATTGCAGTTCTCTGTCATTCTCTTCACACCCCAATTTCCCGCTGCCTTCAACATATCTCCCACAACTCCCGTCAGCCCTCCCGCTTTTCTACTCTTCATTGCTTTTATCGCTTACTCAACTTCCTTCTCAGTTATCTTCTCTGCCGGTCCTAAAACTGGATTACTCTCTATGTTGCCATCCCATTCATTCTCTGCATTCAACAGCATTTCCATATATCTTTTCCATCTTCCTTTAATTCCATCTGGGTCCACAACGATTTGTCCCACTTCATCCTTCAAGCAACTCACCCCCATCACATCACACCTCTCTTTCGCTATCTGCTTTGCAATCCTGAATACCACTCTCTGACCCTCTTCCGAATCCAAGCACTCTCCGAACATTTTCCTACATGCTTCCTGTGCCTTTGCTACCTCTTTCTTTGCAGCCTTCTTGGCTGCCTTATAACTTTCATGCTCTGCCTTTTCTGCCCCCATACCCTTTGCCTTCTGCCACTCCTTGAACTTCTTCCCCTTCTCGTCAATCTTCTTTCCAACTTCATCATCCCACCACCATGTTTCCGAGTGCCTCGGTGGTCCTTTTGTCCATCCACATACCTCACCAACGGCTCCCAACAGTATCTTTCATTGACATCCAACCACTTTCAAGCTCAACCACATCATCCTCTACCCTACTCAGCCTCTCTTTTAATGCCTCCCTTACTGTCACCTCTTTCAACCTCCACACCTTCATTCTCGGTTGGTACTTCACCTGCCGAGCTCTCCTCGCACGTTTCACCCTTATGTCGCAGACAACCAAGTGGTGCTGTGAAACAGCCTCCTCCCCCGGGATCACCTTTGTGTCCCGGAGGTGCCCCCTATCTCGCCTACGCACCAGCAGGTAGTCAACAGTTGTCGGAGACCCACCTGACGTGCATGTAACAAGCTTATTATCCTGTTTCTGGAACTGAGTATTACAAATCAACAAATCAGCTCCATCAGCAAACTCCAAAATCCTTTCACCTTCTCCATTTCTCACACCATATCCGTAACCCCCATGAACTCCCTCAAAACCGTCCATACTCCTTCCCACATGTCCATTTAGGTCTCCTCCTACCACAACAACTTCCTCATCTTTCACGTTTTCCATCAGCTTCTCGAAAGCACACCAGAACTTGTCCTTCTCTTCATCGCTCCGACCAACCTGTGGAGCATATCCCGAGATGATCTTCACCAAAAGCTTTCCAATCATCATTTTCACCATCATCAACCTTTCACTCACTCTTGTCACACTCACCACACTGTCTACAAACTTCTCAGAAAACAGGACACCAACACCATTCACGCCCTCCAGGCACCCTTGCCACACAAACTTGTATTTCTGTCCCTGCCTAACCCTTCACCAATTCACCATTCTCACACCACTTCCCTTCCATCTCGTCTCCTGCACACAACATATGTCCACTCTTCTTCTGACCAATACTTCCACCACTTCTCCTGATCTCCCTGTCATTGTCCCTACATTCCATGTCCCAAATCTCAGAAACCGATCTCCACGTCGGGCATCAGACGTTTCGTCGTCATAAATGGAATGATTTCCACCCTTGCTTCGATCGGGTTCCCCACCTTGAGTTTTGACGAGAGGGAGTGGGGTCCCCCACGAGGTACTTCGGGCTGTACCCTGCCCATATGTAGTCGTAATTGTCATGGTTCTCTTTTTGAGGCAATGTTTTTATGGCCGGATGCCCTTCCTGACGCCAACCCTTTTCGTCGCCTCTTACGACATGCAGGGATTCGGTGTACCTATTCTAAACCGGGGTACACACCGGGGAAAGGATGAATGAAGGAAGCATAAACATATTTAGTTTTTACACATGTGTGAATGAAGGAAGCATAAACATATTTCGTTTTTACACAAGTGTGAATGAAGGAAGCATAAACATATTTCGTTTTTACACACGTGTGAATGAAGGAAGCAAAAACATATTTCGTTTTTATACACGTGTGAATGAAGGAAGCATAAACATATTTCGTTTTTACACATGTGAATGAAGGAAGCATCAACATATTTCGTTTTTACATGTGTGAATGAAGGAAGCAGAAACATATTTCGTTTTTACACACGTGTGAATGAAGGAAGCATAAACATATTTCGTTTTAACACGTGTGAATGAAGGAAGCATAAACATATTTCGTTTTTACACGTGTGAATGAAGGAAGCATAAACGTATTTCGTTTTTATACATGTGCGAATGAAGGAAGCATAAACATATTTCGTTTTTATACACGTGTGAATGAAGGAAGCATAAACATATTTCGTTTTTACACGTGTGTGAATGAAGGAAACAAACATATTTCATTTTTTACACACGTGTGAATGAAGGAAGCATAAACATATTTCGTTTTTACACACGTGTGAATGAAGGAAGCATAAACATATTTCGTTTATACACACGTGTGAATGAAGGAAGCATAAACATATTTCGTTTTTACACATGTGTGAATGAAGGAATCGTAAACATATTTCGTTTTTACACACGTGTGAATGAAGGAAGCATAAACATATTTCGTTTATACACACGTGTGAATGAAGGAAGCATAAACATATTTCGTTTTTACACACGTGTGAATGAAGGAAGCATATTTGGTTTTTACAAGTGTGAATGAAGGAAGCATAAACGTATTTCGTTTTTACACATGTGTGAATGAAGGAAGCATATTTCGTTTTTACATATGTGTGAATGAAGGAAGCTGTTTTCGTTTTTACATCCATGTGAATGAAGGAAGCACATTTCGTTTTTACATACATGTGAATGAATGAAGGAAGCACATTTCGTTCTTACACATGTGCGAATGAAGGAAGCACATTTCATTTTTACATTCGTGTGAATGAAGCTCATTTCGTTCTTACACACCTGTGAATGAAAGAAGCATATTTCATTTTTACAAACGTGTGAATGAAGGAAGCACATTTCGTTCTTACACACGTGTGAATGAAGGAAGCACATTTCGTTCTTACACACGTGTGAATGAAGGAAGCACATTTCGTTCTTACACACTTGTGAATGAAGGAAGCATATTTCGTTTTTACACAGGTGTGAATGATGGTAGCATACATTGTGTTGACGTGTGTGAATGATGCAAGCGTATATAGTGTTTACACAGGTGAAAATGATGGGGAGCGTATACAACAGGCATTTTAAGGCCATTTCCCCTGCCAGAGCGGGGGTTAGCCTTGCGGGCCCTATTTTCTGCATCTCTCCTTGTTAACCCCCTTGCCCGCATTTCTTCTTCCACCACCTTTAGCCAAGTCTTTCTCGGTCTTCCCCGTCCTCTACTTCCTTGTACATTCATTTCAATCACTCTTCTCAACCAGTCACTTACATCCTTCCTCAACACATGACCAAACCATCTCAACCTGTTCCTCTTCACAGCATCAATCACAGGCTCTATTCCCATCATCTTTCACAATTCATCATTTGTCTTCCTCTCTCTCAATGATACTGTACACATCCACCGAATCATTCGCATTTCCACCCTTTCCAGCCTTCGTTGCTGCTCCACGTTCATTACCCATGTCTCGCTCCCATAAATCATAACACTTCTCACACATGCAGCATACACCTTTCCCCTTCAGCTTCAACGACACCCCTCCTCGTCAGCACGCCACTCAGTCCCCAAAACTTCTTCCATGCACATCTCACTCTGGCAACCGTTGCTGAGTCTGATCCACCTTCTCCATTCAGCATGTCTCCTCGGTAGCAAAATGTTTTCACACCTTCCAGCTTCACGCCATCTCCAAGATCCAACTCAACATTTTCTCCATCTGCAGCTCCCTCTGTGCACACCTTACACTTGAATGTAGCTGCCACACTGGTTAATGACCCTCTCAATACCACTACATTTTTGATGAACCCACTCAGCGCACATTGTACATTGAATGGAGTTTCACCCCGACACCCTTCCTGCACACAGCACATGGCCACATCCCAGTTCTTTCCACCTCACCACATGCTTTACCACATGCTTTACCACTTGCCATCACCTTCGTCTTTCTGATATTCACCTTCAGACCTTTTGTCTCCATACATTCCTTCCACTTGTTCATCTTCTCCTTCAGTCCATCCATACTTTCCGCAATCAACACCAGATCATCTGCATACAACAACTCCCACGGTAAACCCTCCTTTATGGTCTGAGCCAGCACCTCCATCACAGCTACAATTATAACACTGGTCTGCGTCATTTCAGAGGTCTAAGTTTTCTCAACGGTTCTGATATGCTTTTTGCATGCTGAATTTAGAAATGTATCTCATTTCGCTCAATCAGGTCAAGTTTTTATGCTATCTCAATTTTAAGGAAAAAAATAATCAAAATTTTTGTTTTTTTAATTAGCATTTTTAAAATTCAAAATCAGACTTACATTGACAGAAAATGTACAAACTATATATAAAATGACGCACAAGTACCGTTAATGTGAAATTCAACATTAAAAAGACGAAGGAAAACAATTAATGCGGAATAAATGGCTTTCGCAAAGATTTTCGTCTGTGTGTCGCATCTGTAACATCTCTCTTGAGGCACCAACAGTAGTCTGCAAGCATGTTGACATCCCATCGGCCCTGGTACCTCTCTTCCATCACTCGAATATCCTGGTGAAACCGTTCTCCTTGCTCCTCGCTGACATCACCACAGTTTTCCGGAAAGTAGTCTAAATGCGAGCTGAGAAAATGCATCTTTATGGACATGCGTGCACCAAGAGCCTGGAAGCTCTGCAGGAGCCCTTCCACAACACATTCATACTCTGGACTTCGGTGATTGCCCAGAAAGTTCGTCACAATGGATTTGAATGAGAGCCAGGCATTCCTCTCATTGCTCTCCATACTTTCGTCCAATTTAGGATCTTTCATAGGCTCCCTGATCTGAGGGCCATCAAAAATGCCTGCTTTCAGTTTGGCCTCACTTACGCGAGGAAATTTCTTGTTCAGGAAAACGAAAGCTCGACCTTCTTTGTTCAGTGCTTTGACAAAATTCTTCATAAGTCCGAGCTTGATGTGCAGTGGCGGAAGCAGAATCTTCTGAGGATTCACAAGAGCGTGTGACACAACGTTGTGGGAACCTGGTTCCAGGCCAGATCTTTCTGGCCAGTTGCGTTGTACATAGTGCTGCTTGTCTGCTCGGCTGTCCCACAGACAGAGAAAGCAGGGGTATTTGGTGTAGCCGCCTTGTAGACCCAGCACCATGGACACAACCTATAAATAAAAATAAAGAACACACTTATTTGTTTTAAAATTTGTTATTCCAGTTTATTAAAAATATATATTTTAATCCATGTTAAGAATATTTCAATAAATAAAGTAGAAAATATATGTAACAAGGTTGACACCAACATACCTTTAGGTCTCCGCAAATCATCCAATTGTGATCTTTGTACTTCAAAGCAGTTAGCAAATGCTCCATGTTACTATAGTTCTCAGTCATCTGTACCGAGTGACCCAGCGGACAGACGCGATGTTGCCAATGTTGCCATTGAAGAGTAGTACTGCTTTCAAGCTTCTACTTGAGGAGTCGATGAAGAGCCGCCATTCTGTAGGATCATACGCTAAACCCATAGCTGCAATGAGGCCGGTGATGTTGCGACAGTAAACCAGAGAAACTTCATTGTCCGAACTAAAATATTCTCGAAACTCTTCTTCACGGCTGCGGTACCAGGAGAATGTAGTTTCAGGAGCTAACAAACGATTTTCACGGTCGTGACCCTAGCAACTGAGCAGATTCTTTGGACAAACACAAATCTCGTGTCAAATCGTTCAACTCCGCTTGGCTAAAGAGTTTGGGTTGACTTGTCTCGCCCGTAGGTTGATATGTACCAGATATGTCACCATCTTCCATTTGTTCATCGGAATCGGACGCCGAATGTCTGCAATTTTCGGGCGGTGCTGGAATTGGAATTCCTGGTCCATGAGGCACTGGTTTAATGGCAGATGGCACATCTGGATACTTTAAGTGTTGCTTGTTTTTTCGATTTATGCCTAAAATGAAAGATAGACATACCGTCAAGGGGGTGACATGATATATAAAGTTAAACAATTTAGAATGTTTGGGAATTTATTAAACATAAAGTTAAACTCAAACAAAATTGATAAACTCACCTTGGAGGTTTGTCATACAGAAATAACAGTCATTAGTATGATCTCTTCCCTCCCTCCACACCATTGGGATACCAAAAGGCAGACACTCAATCTTCTTGTGGCTCCAGCGCCGCAGACTCTCAACGCACGTTTTGCAGCATATGTGAGGGGCAAAGGCTTTGTCCTGGTCACCAAGTTTCATTCCAAAGTATGCGTGATAGCTTTTCCTTACAAAACATGTGATGTTAGACTGCCGGTCTGGCATGGTCACTTTACCACAGATTTAGCAGAACATGTTTGGGTCATTCTTGCACTTTCGATTCATCGTGAATCACAGTAATGTTATAGTAAGGAGGACACTACGCAGGACGTACTGCCGCTCACGTGCACCTAAGTGGACAGGAGACACCAGACTGAGCCACGCAGCTGCTGGAGCGACTGAAGTTGGGTGTTGCCAGAAACAACGATTTATCTATATTTTTATGAAATTGAAATGAAAGTAATTGAGAAAGCACTTTCTTCCACATTAAGTGTACTTGTGTGTCATTATATGTATAGTTTGTACATTTTCTGTCAATGTAAGTCTGATTTTGAATTTTAAAAAATGCCAATTAAAAAAACAAAAATTTTGATTCTTTTTTTCCTTAAAATTGAGATAGCCTTGACCTGATTGAGCGAAATTAGATACATTTCTGAATTCAGCATGCAAAAAACATAGAGGAACCGTTGAGATAACCTTGGCCTCTGAAAAAATTATTTCAAATGCAGCCCACCGATATACTCATTACCGGATCACAGCACCGATATACTCATTACCGGATCACAGCACCGATATACTCATTACCGGATCACAGCACCGATATACTCATTACCGGATCACAGCACCGATATACTCATTACCGGATCACAGCACCGATATACTCATTACCGGATCACAGCACCGATATACTCATTACCGGATCACAGCACCGATATACTCATTACCGGATCACAGCACCGATATACTCATTACCGGATCACAGCACCGATATACTCATTACCGGATCACAGCACCGATATACTCATTACCGGATCACAGCACCGATATACTCATTACCGGATCACAGCACCGATATACTCATTACCGGATCACAGCACCGATATACTCATTACCGGATCACAGCACCGATATACTCATTACCGGATCACAGCACCGATATACTCATTACCGGATCACAGCACCGATATACTCATTACCGGATCACAGCACCGATATACTCATTACCGGATCACAGCACCGATATACTCATTACCGGATCACAGCACCGATATACTCATTACCGGATCACAGCACCGATATACTCATTACCGGATCACAGCACCGATATACTCATTACCGGATCACAGCACCGATATACTCATTACCGGATCACAGCACCGATATACTCATTACCGGATCACAGCACCGATATACTCATTACCGGATCACAGCACCGATATACTCATTACCGGATCACAGCACCGATATACTCATTACCGGATCACAGCACCGATATACTCATTACCGGATCACAGCACCGATATACTCATTACCGGATCACAGCACCGATATACTCATTACCGGATCACAGCACCGATATACTCATTACCGGATCACAGCACCGATATACTCATTACCGGATCACAGCACCGATATACTCATTACCGGATCACAGCACCGATATACTCATTACCGGATCACAGCACCGATATACTCATTACCGGATCACAGCACCGATATACTCATTACCGGATCACAGCACCGATATACTCATTACCGGATCACAGCACCGATATACTCATTACCGGATCACAGCACCGATATACTCATTACCGGATCACAGCACCGATATACTCATTACCGGATCACAGCACCGATATACTCATTACCGGATCACAGCACCGATATACTCATTACCGGATCACAGCACCGATATACTCATTACCGGATCACAGCACCGATATACTCATTACCGGATCACAGCACCGATATACTCATTACCGGATCACAGCACCGATATACTCATTACCGGATCACAGCACCGATATACTCATTATCGAAAACTATCTCCCTTGACCTTTTTTCAAATGATGTGATGAATAATTTTGTCCTGCCTGGCAATAGTTTAACACCTGTGCACGAGAGTTAGAAATAACAGATTCACAGGGAGATCTCGTCAAAAATTAGGAAATTAAGAACTATCGTGATAATTTGACTTTTAAGAATTTAATATTGCAGCAAGTATGGTTGTTGGTCGTCATCACGCGATTTGATCGAACGATTCAAACCGGGAGGCATGAAAAGTCATGTGACCCCAGCTCACGTACAAACCAATTGTTTTGCTCCACAAGCGAGTTGTCCTGCTCAAGTTGACGAGATGGCAGCTTCCAGAAATACACAAGCCAATTAATAATACCAACTGGAACAGAACTCGGTCGAGGGTATACCTCCGCCAGGTGAACAGTTTACGTCCTCGGCGCTCATTGGTGGCCGATGTCGTCAGAGGCAGTCATGAGAAGCGAGCAGAGGGAAGTGATGTCCACCTGTGCTCGTACACAAAAGTACATGCGCATACGTGACAGACACTGCCACCAAGAATATGAACTTTCGAGAGGTCACCACTGTTTTTTTTTCCATGTACATTTTGTGTTAAAAATACAAAACATCCTCGAGATAAAGAATCTAATAGAACCTGTCCATTCGCACCACACCACCCATTTAGTGTTTCCATCCAAGCATGAGTTGAATTAATTGCGCCATTAATTACACCCCAATCTCCTTCCCAGATGGAATTGTCGGAGATTCTATGGAGGCAGGATGTGGACCTTGGCGTGGCACGTGAGGCATTTGACGAGGTGGAGCGATCCAAACGGATGCGGTGGGAGCTCGAAGAGCAGCGTGAGCACGAGCGAACAGAAACACAGGATCAAAAGCAGGAAGCAGGAGAGCAGGCTTCCTTCGAGGTGGACCACGAGACTGGAGAATTGCTCACAGTAACCCTCGAGCCTGTGACTGAGCAACCGGTGAGATGATGTCAAGATGGTAACATCGCAAGCATCCTGTACTCGTTATCAAAACTCCCCTCTCCAATTCAACAGTTACCAACTTTTTTTTTTCCTCACACAACATCCCCGCAGCTTTTTTTTTTTTTTTACGTGGGCCGCCCCTCCTTTTTACAACATAGTCATCAGTGACTACATGTACAATATAGATAGTCAGAGCCACTTGCACAATATAGTCAGAGCCACTTGCACAATATCGTCATCAGTGTCTACTTGTAAAGTTTTGACTTTTTCAACATATTTCAACATACAGCTATTTGATCTTCATTTCAACAATATTGATAGATAAAGGTGATATAATATAACAAATATCATGAAACATTTACATTTTGTAGTCCATTGTATAATTTAAATAAACATAAATGCAAATTTCGCATGTCAAAAAAGTAAGTACACCCTTGGCTCTAATAGGTGGTATTGCCCACTTTGGCAGAAACAACCTCAAGTAGGCGTTTCTTATAACTGTCTACCAGTCTCTGACATCGACTGGGAGAAATGTGTGCCCACTCCTCCATGCAGAATTCTTTCAGCTGTGCGATGTTTGAGGGGTTTCTTGTATGCACAGCTCGTTTCAAATCCCCCCACAACATCTCGATGGGATTTAGATCCGGGCTTTGACTTGGCCATTCCAGAACCCTCCATTTCTTTCTTTTCAGCCATTCCTTGGTGGATTTACTGGTATGTTTAGGGTCATTGTCATGTTGCAAGGTGCACCTTCGGTTGAGCTTCAACTTTCCGACAGATGGCCTCACATTATCCTCAAGCACGCTCTGGTACAATGAAGAATTCATAGTGGATTATATGATGGTGATCTGCCCAGGCCCTGATGCAGCAAAGCTGCCCAAAACCATAATATCTCCACCACCATGCTTTACAGTTGGTATCAGGTTCTTGTGGTCAAATGCTGTCTTTGGTTTTCACCAAAACATGTCTTCTGGTACTGTGGCCAAAATAGCTCTACCTTTGACTCATCTGTCCAGAGAACATTGTTCCAGAAGTGCTGGTCTTTGCCGAGGTGTTCATTGGCAAACTTTATTCTTGCCCTGATGTTCTTTCTGGACAGCAAAGGTTTCCTCCTGGCACACCTCCCATGTAGATCAAATTTGTGCAGCCTCTTTCTAATGGTAGACTCGTGCACTTTGACATCAACAGTGGCAAGAGCGACATGTAGGTCCCGTGATGACATTCTGGGGTTCTTCGAGACTTCTTTCAGCATCTTGCGGTCTGCTCTCGGGCTGAACTTGCTGGGGCGGCCTGGCCTGAACAAGTTGGCAGTTGTTTGGAATCTTCTACACTTGTAGATGATCTTCCGGTGTGACATCATCATTAACATTTTATTCCCCATGGAGAGTTCTTCACAATGAGCCATGTCTCAATTTTTTCTATTCAGCGCTTTCGGAGATATAGAGGTGCAAAGTTTTTTGGTTTTTCCAAGATTGTGGCTGAACCACTTGACCGATAACGTCATTACTCATCAGATGAAGTTATACTTGTTGAACTATTGTTACGTGCTCCTCCCCGAACCCCCTGGTCACGGTGTACCTCCGAGCCCCGAAAGGAGTCACGGCAGAAAAATGTGTTATTCCGTATGTCAAAGATCAATGGAGAAGCCACCCCAATTGTTACTCACAAACAAATACTGTATTAAGATCACACAAGAATAATGGTACAACAATAATAGTAATCAAAAGTACAATCGATATCCTATGATGGTACCATCAGTTTTGTAATATATAACTCACTGTGCTCCAAGTGAGTGAAACAAGAACATTCCACAATGTCTCTTATTCCCGGCTTCAAGACGAAGTTGATTCGCTCCAGCGATCGCCAGAACGATGCCCAATCGAGACCAGAATCCCGTGCGGATGGCCAGTACAGTCACACAGCCGAAGCTGTACAAAGGCGCCCTCAAGGCACCTGGGAAATCCAAAGGTGCCCTACAAGCGACTGAGAGATCACCCCCTCGGGTATGGACGAATTAACCTTCAAAAAGCGACGTCACACACACGCCCCAGATCGACGTCTGAATGTGGTGGAGATGGTCGAAAAGAGACGAAACCGCGAGCGAAGCACAAGTCCTGTGCGAGTCAAAATGGCCGACGACCCGCTCTTGAGACGAGACGGCCCGGCGATAATTCTCTTCGGAATCCACCGCCAAAAACCTGACACGCAGGTTGATCGGTCACAGCGATGACAACTGTCGCAGGAATTCCTTTCCCGGAAACCCCAAAGTTCGCTAGTGACTCTTGCTCGCCAACGTTCGCTTCAGAACGCGGAGCGACTCGGCTTTCCTGTCCGACTCACTCGCTCCAGCCTTTTCTCCCTCTTCTTCCTCTTCGTCGTCCGGTTCCCGATCCGGTTTCCTGTTTCTTTTAACATTAACTTTTTTACCTTTTGAAACAGTTTATGGACAATAAACCTTTTGAAAAACAATAATAGTACATGGAATCAGAAATATTTAGTGGATGCAAACCACAACAACGGAAGTGATGAATCCGTAACACGATGATGTCATAACAAAAGTACTGATGACATCATTATGAACATTTCTCTTTTCCCCATTGGGAGTACTTGATAATGAGCCAAGTTTCAATTTTTTCTATTGAGCGGTTTCAGATATATAGAGGTGCGAAGTTTTTCCAAGATGGCGCCCATACCACATGACTAATGACGTCGTAATTATCACAAATTCTACAAGCGGAGGTGCTCTAATGGCAAAAATTGTGTCAATCACACCAAGAATTGCAGAGAAAAAAAATCATATCGATTGGATCAAGCATTGTACCTGTCAAATTATGACATCATAATTAAGATAGCGATGACATCATCATTAACATATCTTGTTCTCCATGGGGAGTACTTGACAACGCACCATGTTTCAATTTTTTCCATGGAGCGGTTTCGTAGATAGAAGTGCAACATTTTTAGATTTTTCCAAGATAGTGCCTGTACCACGTGACCTATAATGTTATAATTATCATTAAAATTCTACAGGAAGAGGTGCTCCGATGGTCAAAATTTCGTATCCATTGGACTAACAGTTGCAGAAAATTTTGTTTTCATACTGATCAGAGCAAGTTTTGTACTTGTTGAATTATGACGTCATAATGAAGGCACCGGTGACATCATTAACATATCTTATTTCCCATGGTGGGTACTTGACAATGAGACATGTTTCAATATTTTCAATTGATTGGAGATATCGAGGTGTAACGGTTTTCCAAGATGGCGTCCATACCACATGACCTATGACGTCATAATTATGAATAAAAAAGGCGGAGGAGGTCCAATGGTAACATTTAGTGTCAATCGGACCAACGGTTGCCGAGAAAATTAATCTTACTATAATTCACCACATGTCCGTCTGTCCGTTCGAAGGTACCGCTAAAACGGCTGAACCGATCGCAACAATATTTTGGATGGGTATTCCTGGGACCATTTGGAGTAAAATAGGCCACATTGTTTTTCCAATTTTTTCCCAATTTTCCAAACGATGGAATAATATTTACCGAGAACAGTGATTCTACGTACCAACGTACGTGTGGCTTTTGTTGAAATTCTACGTTCCAGGAGAGAGCAGATTGACTCCTGACGAACTCTTCCGATAAAAACGTGCGGCTCCGAAGTAACACGGCGGCGTGTGCAAAGCGACTGAGAAACAGGTGTGGCGGCCGCTTCCGTGTTACAGATTCGGCGCGCATTCTTCACAACTAAACGTGCGACTGAGAAAGACGTGTAAGCGTCCGCTTCCGTTTTGCAGAATTCAATCTTTTTTTCAAAATGGGCGCCATGGACTGTTTAGATTTTGATGATTTGCGTGTGATATGATTCAACGGACGTGTATACGATTCGTTCAAAATAAAAAAAAGCCTTCAATTTCTGATATTTTGCCTTTTCATTTGGGCTTCTCAATTGAAGCCCCGCCCACAGGGCGGGTACCGTTGCTGGTTTTTAAAATGCAGACACCAAATGGCTAACCCTGCTTTTCCCTTCGTGAGCGCAGGGTAATAAAAAACGTTAACTTGTACAAATCAACTCTGGCTCGCACTTGAGAGAAAAATTGGCAAAAGCAGGATATTTTGACCAAGTTGGGATCGCTCAGTTATTCCCAAGCAGAGTCATGTGGTTAGGTCACCTCACAATCTTTCAATCAATTTACCTCTTCACAAAGAAAAGGATTTCCTGGTTCCTCGTACAGATTCCCAGTTACCTGTTGGACATTGCATGTTACAGGATGTTGCCGAATGCAATCTTTGGAAAAACAGTCTCTTCTCCCGAAGGCGTCACACAAAACGGCATCGCGTGATTTCGGGCGGTGATCAGGATTTGGGAGGAGGCAGCGGCCGAGGGGGCAGTAAATGAATTTGAAGACCATAATTTCAGCTTTTTCTCTGCAGGAATCTTTGGCTGTGCAAAGTCCGTGTTTGGAGCTGGTCAAGATGACGGGTGCACCACGACACGGGGCCTTGACTTGCACATCCTCAGAGCCACCGATCGATCTGGAACAGCAATGGCAGGAAATCCTGTCCCTCAATGAGCTGCAGGTGTGGCGATGACATTTACCTGCAACAACTGACCTCAACATTTACATGCAACAACTTGAACTTTGGGCAAAATCATTCAATGACTTTATCAATCAAGTTTAGATGCCACTGCCAGACATGTTGCACACAAAACGGAGAGTGGTGGGAGGGAGTGGGGTTCACAGACAAAATCAGAGACAAAGGAGGGGAGAGTTCAGTGTAAGGACAAAAGGGAAGGCGTTTTACATCCCCCCAAAAATATGGAAAAGGAGGATGACCAATCCCACACGCTCCAAACAGAGGGTCAACATGGGTAAAAGGATTACTAATCCCACACACTCCAAACAGAGGGTCAACATGGGTAAAAGGATTACTAATCCCACACACTCCAAACAGAGGGTCAACATGGGTAAAAGGATTACTAATCCCACACACTCCAAACAGAGGGTCAACATGGGTAAAAGGATTACTAACCCTTCACACTCCAAACAGAGGGTCAACATGGGTAAAAGGATTACTAATCCCACACACTCCAAACAGAGGGTCAACATGGGTAAAAGGATTACTAATCCCACACACTCCAAACAGAGGGTCAACATGGGTAAAAGGATTACTAACCCTTCACACTCCAAACAGAGGGTCAAAATGGGTAAAAGGATTACGAATCCCACGCTCCAAACAGAGGGTCAACATGGGTAAAAGGATGACTAACCCCACATACTCCAAACAGACGGTCAACATGGGTAAAAGGATTACTAATCTCACACATTCCAAACAGAGGGTCAACATGGGTAAAAGGATTACTAATCTCACACACTCCAAACAGAGGGTCAACATGGGTAAAAGGATACTAATCTCACACATTCCAAACAGAGGGTCAACATGGGTAAAAGGATTACTAATCCTACACACTCCAAACAGAGGGTCAACATGGGTAACAGGATTACTAATCCCACACTCCAAACAAAGGGTCAACAACAACAACATGCATTTTAAAGGCCATTTTCCCTGCTAGAGCGGGGGTTAGCCTTGCGGTCCCCATGACAATCTTCTCCATCTTGCCCTATTTTCTGCATCTCTCCTTGTTAACCCCCTTGCCCGCATTTCTTCTTCCACCATCTTTAGCCAATTCTTTCTCGGTCTTCCCCGTCCTCTACTTCCTTCACATTCATTTCCATCACTCTTCCCAACCAGTCACTTTCATCCTTCCTCAACACATGACCAAACCATCTCAACCTGTTCCTCTTCACAGCATAAATCACAGGCTCTTTTCCCATCATCTTTCGCAATTCATCATTTGTCTCTCTCTCAAAGATACTCCGCACATCCGTCGAACCATTCGCATTTCCACCCTTTCCAACCTTCGTTGCTGCTCTACGTTCATTACCCATGTCTCGCTCCCATAAATCTTAACACTTCTCACACATGCAGCATACACCTTTCCCTTCAGCTTCAACGACACTCCCCTCATCATCAGCACGCCACTCAATTCCCGAAACTTATTCCATGCACATCTCACTCGAGCAACCGTTGCCGAGTCTGATCCACCTTCTCCATTCAGCATGTCTCCGAGGTAGCAAAATGTTTTCACACCTTCCAGCTTCACGCCGTCTCCAAGATCCAACTCAACATTTCCTCCATCTGCAGCTCCCTCTGTGCACACCTTACATTTGAATGTAGCTGCCACACTGGTTAATGACCCTCTCAGACCACTACATTTTTGATGAACCCACTCAGCGCACATTGTACACTGAATGGAGTTCACTCCGACACCCTTCCTACACACAGCACAGGGCCACTTCCCAGTTCTTTCCACCTCACCACATGCTTTACCACTTGCCATCACCTTCGTCTTTCCGATATTCACCTTCAGACCTTTTGTCTCCATACATTCCTTCCACGTGTTCATCTTTTCCTTCAGTCCATCCATACTTTCCGCAATCAACACCAGATCATCTGCATACAACAACTCCCACGGTAAACCCTCCTTTACGTTCTGAGCCAGCACCTCCATCACAGCTACAAATAGTAGTGGACTTAGTACCGACCCCTGATGCACTCCCACCTTCACCTCAAACTCACCACTGTTCCCGTCCTTCGTCCTTACAGCTGTGCGCGCTCTTTTGTACATTGCCATCACTACTCTGATCAACCATTCCTCCACTCATAACTTCCTCAATGCCCACGTCAATACTTTGCGTGGAACCCGATCGAATGCTTTCTCCAGATCAACAAACCCAAGAAACAACTTCTTCCTCTTCTCCATGTACTTCTCCTGCAACTGCCTCACAATGAAAAGCGCGTCTGTCGTTCCTCTTCCTGGCATGAATCCAAATTGCATTTCGTTGATCTTCACTTTCTTCCTTATCCTCCTCTCCAACACCCTTTCCAATACCTTCATTCCATGCTCCAATAACTTTATCGCTCGGTACGAGCCACACTCCAGAGGGTCACCTTTCCCCTTGTATAGAGGGACGAGGGTACTCAGTTCCCAATTCACTGGAATGCGGCCTTCTTTCACCACCAGATTACAGATCTCTGTCATTCTCTTCACACCCAAACTTCCTGCTGCCTTCAACATATCTCCCACAACTCCTGTCGGCCCTCCCACTTTTCTACCCTTCATTGCTTTTATCGCTTCCTCAACTTCCTTCTCAGTTATCTTCTCTGCCGGTCCTAAAACTGGGTTACTCTCTTTGTTGCCATCCCATTCATTCTCTGTATTCAACAGTATTTCCATATATCTTTTCCATCTTCCTTTAATTCCATCTGGGTCGACAACGATTTGTCCCACTTCATCCTTCAAGCAACTCACCCCCATCACATCACACCTCTCTTTCGCGATCTGCTTTGCAATCCTGAATACCGCTCTCTGACCCTCTTCCGAATCCAAGCGTTCTCCGAACATTTTCCTACATGCCTCCTGCGCCTTTGCTACCTCTTTCTTTGCAGCCTTATAACTTTCATGCTCTGCTGTTTCTGCTCCCGTACCCTTCGCCTTCTGCCACTCCTTGAACTTCTTCCTCTTCTCGTCAATCCTCTTTCCAACTTCATCATCCCACCACCATGTTTCCGAGTGCCTCGGTGGTCCTTTTGTCCATCCACATACCTCACCAACGGCTCCCAACAGACTAGCTTTCATTGACGTCCAACCACTTTCAAGCTCAACCACATCATCCTCTACCCGACTCAGCCTCTCTTTTAATGCCTCCCTTACTGTCACCTCTTTCAACCTCCACACCTTCATTCTCGGTTGGTACTTCACCCGCCGAGCTCTCCTCGCACCTTTCACCCTTACGTCGCAGACAACCAAGTGGTGCTGTGAAACAGCCTCCTCCCCCGGGATCACCTTTGTGTCTCGGAGGTGCCCCCTATCTCGCCAACGCACCATCAGGTAGTCAACGGTTGTCGTCGACCCACCTGACGTGTATGTAACAAGCTTATTATCCTCTTTCTGGAACTGCGTATTACAAATCAACAAATCAGCTCCATCAGCAAACTTCAAAATCCTTTCACCATCTCCATTTCTCACACCATATCCGTAACCCCCAGGAACTCCGTCAAAACCATCCATACTCCTTCCCACATGTCCATTTAGGTCTACTCCTACCACAACTTCCTCATCGTTCACGTTTTCCATCAGCTTCTCTATCGCACACCAGAACTTGTCCTTCTCTTCATCGCTTCGACCAACCTGCGGAGCATATCCCGAGATGACGTTCACCAAGAGCTTTCCAATCATCATTTTCACCATCATCAACCTATCACTCACTCTAGTCACACTCACCACACTGTCTACAAACTCCTCAGAAAACAGGACACCAACACCATTCACGCCCTCCAGGCACCCTTGCCACACAAACTTGTATTTCTGTCCCTGCCTACCCTTCACCATTCTCACACCACTTCCCTTCCATCTCGTCTCTTGCACACAACATACGTCCACTCTTCTTCTGACCAATACTTCCACCACTTCTCCTGATCTCCCTGTCATTGTCCCTACATTCCATGTCCCAAACCTCAGAAACCGATCTGCACTTCGGGCTGTACCCTGCCCATATGTAGTAGTAATTGTCATGGTTCTCTTTTTGAGGCAATGTTTTTATGGCCGGATGCTCTTCCTGACGCCAACCCGCTTAGTCCTTTATATGGTAAAGGATCCAAACAGAGGGTCAACATGGGTAAAAGGATGACTAATCCCACACACTCCAAACAGAGGGTCAACATTGGTAAAAGGATTACTAATCCTACACATTCCAAACAGAGGGTCAACATGGGTAAAAGGATTACTAATCCTACATACTCCAAACAGAGGGTCAACATTGGTAAAAGGATTACTAATCCTACACACTCCAAACAGAGGGTCAAAATTGGTAAAAGGATTACTAATCCTACACACTCCAAACAGAGGGTCAGCATGGGTAAAAGGATGACTAATCCTACACACTCCAGAGGGTCAACATGGGTAAAAGGATTACTAATCCTACACACTCCAAACAGAGGGTCAACATGGGTAAAAGGATTACTAATTCGATACACTCCAAACAGAGGGTCAACATGGGTAAAAGGATTACTAATCCTACACACTCCAAACAGAGGGTCAACATGGGTAAAAGGATTACTCATCCTACACACTCCAAACAGAGGGTCAACATGGGTAAAAGGATTACTCATCCTACACACTCCAAACAGAGGGTCAACATGGGTAAAAGGATGACTAATCCCACACACTCCAAACAGAGGGTCAACATGGGTAAAAGGATTACTAATCCTACACACTCCAAACAGAGGGTCAACATGGGTAAAAGGATGACTAATCCCACACACTCCAAACAGAGGGTCAACATGGGTAAAAGGATGACTAATCCCACACACTCCAAACAGAGGGTCAACATGGGTAAAAGGATGACTAATCCCACACACTCCAAACAGAGGGTCAACATGGGTAAAAGGATTACTAATCTCACACACTCCAAACAGGGTCAACATGGGTAAAAGGATTACTAATCCTCCACACTCCAGAGGGTCAACATGGGTAAAAGGATTACTAATCCCACACACTCCAACCAGAGGGTCAACATGGGTAAAAGGATTACTCATCCTACACACTCCAGAGGGTCAACATGGGAAAAAGGATTACTAATCCTACACACTCCAAACAGAGGGTCAACATGGGTAAAAGGATTACTAATCCTACACACTCCAAACAGAGGGTCAACATGGGTAAAAGGATTACTAATCTCACACACTCCAAACAGAGGGTCAACATGGGTAAAAGGATTACTAATCCTACACACTCCAAACAGAGGGTCAACATGGGTAAAAGGATTACTAATCCTCCACACTCCAGAGGGTCAACATGGGTAAAAGGATTACTAATCCCACACACTCCAACCAGAGGGTCAACATGGGTAAAAGGATTACTAATCCCACACACTCCAAACAGAGGGTCAACATGGGTAAAAGGATTACTAATCTCACACACTCCAAACAGAGGGTCAACATGGGTAAAAGGATTACTAATCCTACACACTCCAAACAGAGGGTCAACATGGGTAAAAGGATTACTAATCCTCCACACTCCAGAGGGTCAACATGGGTAAAAGGATTACTAATCCCACACACTCCAACCAGAGGGTCAACATGGGTAAAAGGATTACTAATCCCACACACTCCAACCAGAGGGTCAACATGGGAAAAAGGATTACTAATCCTACACACTCCAAACAGAGGGTCAACATGGGTAAAAGGATTACTAATCCTACACACTCCAAACAGAGGGTCAACATGGGTAAAAGGATTACTAATCCTACACACTCCAAACAGAGGGTCAACATGGGTAAAAGGATTACTAATCCCACACACTCCAAACAGAGGGTCAACATGGGTAAAAGGATTACTCATCCTACACACTCCAAACAGAGGGTCAACATGGGTAAAAGGATTACTAATCCCACACACTCCAAACAGAGGGTCAACATGGGTAAAAGGATTACTAATCCTCCACACTCCAAACAGAGGGTAAACATGGGTAAAAGGATTACTAATCCCACACACTCCAAACAGAGGGTCAACATGGGTAAAAGGATTACTAATCCCACACACTCCAAACAGAGGGTTAACATGGGTAAAAGGATTACTAATCCCACACACTCCAAACAGAGGGTAAACATGGGTAAAAGGATTACTAATCCTCCACACTCCAGAGGGTCAACATGGGTAAAAGGATTACTAATCCCACACACTCCAAACAGAGGGTCAACATGGGTAAAAGGATTACTAATCCTCCACACTCCGGAGGGTCAACATGGGTAAAAGGATTACTAATCCCACACACTCCAAACAGAGGGTCAACATGGGTAAAAGGATTACTCATCCTACACACTCCAAACAGAGGGTCAACATGGGAAAAAGGATTACTAATCCTACACACTCCAAACAGAGGGTCAACATGGGTAAAAGGATTACTCATCCTACACACTCCAAACAGAGGGTCAACATGGGAAAAAGGATTACTAATCCTACACACTCCAAACAGAGGGTCAACATGGGTAAAAGGATTACTCATCCTACACACTCCAAACAGAGGGTCAACATGGGTAAAAGGATTTCTCATCCTACACACTCCGGAGGGTCAACATGGGTAAAAGGATTACTAATCCTCCACACTCCGGAGGGTCAACATGGGTAAAAGGATTACTAATCCCACACACTCCAAACAGAGGGTCAACATGGGTAAAAGGATTACTCATCCTACACACTCCAAACAGAGGGTCAACATGGGTAAAAGGATTACTCATCCTACACACTCCAAACAGAGGGTCAACATGGGAAAAAGGATTACTAATCCTACACACTCCAAACAGAGGGTCAACATGGGTAAAAGGATTACTCATCCTACACACTCCAAACAGAGGGTCAACATGGGAAAAAGGATTACTAATCCTACACACTCCAAACAGAGGGTCAACATGGGTAAAAGGATTACTCATCCTGCACACTCCAAACAGAGGGTCAACATGGGTAAAAGGATTTCTAATCCCACACACTCCAAACAGAGGGTCAACATCAGGAAAACAGATTATGAACCCCCCTGTAATTTCGTGTTTATTATTAGATGCCCTCTCCTCATGTTCGGCCCCATCAAAAAATGTATTATCTTGTCACCCTGTCCCTATCCCTATCCCTTTCCCTCTCCCTATCCAGGCTGGAGAAGTGATGGGGGAGGTTATTTATTTATTTATTTATTTGCCAAAGCCAAATATCACCCGGTGTTGTTTGTTGGCGCGTTGACCGTCAAGGTCAAATACATAACATTAATTAACATAAAAAACCATATACACACTATCAACTTTTAAAACAACCAGGTTTTTATTTTACACACAGTAAACAGTTTGCATCTAAAACTACAGTATCAACAGTGAGAACCTGGATATGTAGTATCTCTTGTAGCACAGAATATTGCATTTATTTGGTACGGCAAACTACAGCACACCATGTCCTCTCACAAAAAGAGTGAAAGAATATCAACATATCCTGACATTGATGGATGCGCAAACAAATCAATTTTGTGAGTGTATACGACAGAAACAAAACTTGATATATTTTGTTGGCATTCCTCAATCGTCACACTTGTCATGAATATTAAAAGCCTGGGTATTCGGCCAAATAAATTTTTCAAAAATAGAAATTGAATTCTTCACAAAATTAAATTTGGCATCGCATGACAACCCTGAACATTCTCGAGGGTAGAAATGGAACCCAAATTGTGATGTTGGTGATCAACTAGGCCTGCCTCACACCACATGACCACGGGAGTCTGCTCTGGCTCGGACGTGCAGCAAAAATAAGTTGATGGTAGCCCGAGCCGGCGCTCTGCTGAGAGAAGGCTCTCGAGTCCTGGCGACACGAACGTCTGTAGTACGATCAAGTAGGCCGAGCATAGCAAGCTCGGCCCCTTCATGGCCCAGCCTACTTAAAACATTTGGGTAGATGTATCTTTGATGACATCCCGACAGTCCCACCTCAAACGACAAATTGTTTTTAAATATATCGCAAAATTCCCAAATCTACCAAAAACTAATTTTAAAAATCTTCTGCAAGCCCGGCCAAGCCTCGGCCGCACGGACGCAGACTAAGATCGAACGGCAGTACCGTCAGGGACTCCCACAGGCTCCCCTCCTCCGATCTCGCCCGATTTGAAAGCCATAAACAATTCATTCACAGTACTATTTGCAGGGATGTTTTTGGCGAACCAGTCCTTCAAAACATTCACTCCCCTCGTTATTTGCATGACAATTGGAGGCATTGTGCTGAAGAAGTTCAATATAGTTCAGAAGAAAAAGCAAACACAATGCAACAAACGGAGCGTCGCAGGCCTCGCTGAGCACCTCACACACAAAGGATCGAACAGTCATTGTGGTAACTGCGCATGCGCATAAAGTAAAAACTATCGATCCGATGACTTCCGGAGCGCGAAAGGAATCGTTCGTTTTTCGAGCAAAAAAAGACCGAAAAGACGATGGAAAAAAAAATCCCCAGAATTCTACCAAAAGTGATGCGCGAGGTGATAAGATAATACTTTTTTGTGGTGCCTTATCTTGTAGCTCTCAGGACAGAAAAGGCTCGGATGGATTGTTGACAATGTCGAAGTTCCGAAACGGGAAAAACAAATCGATGTCAAAGTTTCACTTGAACACCACAATATTTGTACCTTAGAATTCCGGTTGTGCACACAGATTGTCATGAAACGTGTCTGTGTATTTCTAGGGAATGGATGCGGATGGAGTCTGCTCGAGAATGCAGCAGGTTCGTTCCGATAACCGGGTGGACATCTCCACCTTGGAGGCCTGCCCGGCATTGAAATGCGATGACGTACTCAACGCCCCAAATGATGTGGTTTCCATAAAGCTTGAGGCGATGGACAATCTCTGCCCTGCCATGGACGCTCTCAACAGAAACACGAGCACTTCTGAACACGAACTCCTCGACTCGGACACGGTCTCCAAAATCCGTGCCATTTCCACTACGATTTGTCAAAATTCATTCCAGGCCGATGATCCTTTGAGCGAGTTGCTTTATAGTGCCATGGATGGTGAAGACATGGAAATCCATCAGAGCAAGGGTCAAAGCAAAGCAGATGACGATTTTCCATGGGAGGAGAGCTTTTTTCCTGCCGGAATCTGTGCAGTTCCTTACTTGGAACCCTCGAAAGGAAGCGATGAAAGTAGGATAGGCTGGACCTTGATGAAATCGTCCGATTCGGGATCCGTCAGTGACGGTGCCGATTGCAACACGTCGACGCCACCTGATCTCGATTCAGACTCTATTCCGTTTCCCATTCCAAGAAGCCCACCTAATTCACTTCATGAGGAAGATGAAGATTCTTCTGAGTCTGGAACGATGAGCACCAGCTTTAGTCTGAGGTCTTCCCGTTCACCGGACGATTACAAATCAACCGGTAAGGCGAAGGCACAAACCTTTATGGCAGCTAGGGCGAGCAAGATGGTGGCACGACCGTCTCGTGACCAACGTCGCACCGACGCCATGAAGATCCCTTTCTCGGTGTCGGATGTCGTGGGACTACCCGTGGACAGTTTCGGCAGGCTACTGGCAAGACACTCGCTTTCTGATGTACAGTTGGCACTTGTGCGAGACATTCGTCGACGAGGAAAAAACAAGGTGGCCGCTCAAAACTGTCGACGCCGAAAGATGCAAAGTCTGGCGTCGCTCGAGGGTGAGATTGAGGCCTTGCACACAGAGCGGACATGTCTGCAACACCAGAAGGAACGTTTGAGCACGACTGTGCAAACAGCACGCACCGCACTTGCTAACTTACGGAAACGGGTCTTTGCAAACTTGCGCGATGAGCACGGTAGCCCATACTCACCTGAAAAATACACGCTCGAGCACACACACGACGGAGTGGTGTTCTTGGTGCCACGTCAACTTCCGGGGAAGCCCTGGCCTAAATGAATGGGCTCGGACTACGAAGGAATCGTGTTTCTGTCCGACCTATCGAGCAAACTAAACCAGTTGGGATGATTGAAACTCTTGAGTGTCCGGAGACGAATAACTGTTACCACTTTCACCTCCTTGTACAAAGGAAAATACAGAGGATAGTGATGCAGTGCCGAGCAGAAGCAGCTGGATCATTGGAATAACGGCTGCCAGCTCCCAAACATCCAAACCTTGGCAAGTGAAACCACCGAGGGTCTCCGAAGGACAACAACCATGGATCATTGGAATAATGGCTGCCAGCTCCCGAACATCCAAACTTTGGCAAGTGAAACCACCGAGGGTCTCCGAAGGACAACAACCATGGATCATGGGAATAACGGCTGCCAGCTCCCGAACATCCAAACTTTGGCAAGTGAAAGAAACCAGAGGGTCTCCGAAGGACAACAACCATGGATCATTGGAATAACGGCTGCCAGCTACCGAACATCCAAACTTTGGCAAGTGAAACCACCGAGGGTCTCCGAAGGACAACAACCATGGATCATTGGAATAACGGCTGCCAGATCCCGAACATCCAAACCTTGGCAAGTGAAACCACTGAGGGTCTCCGAAGGACAACAGTGGATCATTGGAATAACGGCTGCCAGCTCCCGAACATCCAAACTTTGGCAAGTGAAACCACTGAGCGTCTCCGAAGGACAACCACGACAAGCGATACTCAAAATAACATCTGCTGGTAAGATGGCCGAAGTAGTCGGCCTCCGATGGATTCCGAGTTGCCCCTGGAATGGATCTCTTGACGTTTTCACATGTTGTGCTGTGCACATTTTGCACACCTTGAAACGGCTCAAACTATTTACAAAAGTTACCTTTCAAATCCAACTTTCCCTTGAACTGCACAAGATGTGTGAAGACGCTCGAAGTGTCCCAAGTGCGAGCGGATTTCGGAATGTAAAGTCCTCGCTGCGTGACATCATCACCCCTAACGGTGGGAAAAAGAAATCCATGGACATATTCCCGAACCACACACTCAGCCTTTAATGAGAATTCTCCGGTTGTAATGACGAGGGATGGAAGTGGAAAGATTCAAGTGCAGCAACGTTGTGGTTTACATATTGCATAAAACATGTTAACTTGTGATATTAACAATGACCAAGTCACAACGTAGTCGCCATTCCTCAAATTTCTTGCAGGATGGAACTTCCATTACAATCAAAATGTGAAATTTATTTTCTTTTATACAAACAGCCATTTTCAAATTGTTTCAAAAACAAACTTTCTCTCGTAATACAAGAAATCCAAAACTTTGTACAAATCGCCATTTGGTGGTATTATTATTATTATTATCTATACTAGGGCATGCCCGTACTATATCTATATCTAAAATTATATCCCCCCCTCTATTTACATGAAATGGTTTGGTCCAAAGCGAACGGCTTGCGAGTACGGTGACAATCCCCCCCCTCTATTTACATGAAATGGTTTGGTCCAAAGCGAACGGCTTGCAAGTACGGTGACAATCCCCCCCCCCCTCTATTTACATGAAATGGTTTGGTCCAAAGCGAACGGCTTGCGGAGTTTGGTAAAGAAATCGCCATAGCGTGCACAAAAGCGCAGGAAAGCGAAAGAATCGCAAATTAGTTTTAATTAGTTTTAAAACATAGTTTAACGGCAACATAGTTTGCCAACGTGAAATAAATGAATACGCTCTCAAATGTGCCGTCCGAGGCAGAGTCTGTTCGCCACGTTCGGCACACGTGATAGCTCGCTGCTCTCTGATTGGTTGAATCGTTTTTTGGACATAGCTCGGTAACTACTTCTCCGATTAATATGAAACCTTGAAAAGGCACATCCTCGGGTCCCCAGCAATATACCTGGCAAGTTTCAAGTATATCGGACCCGTGGTTGTCGAGAAACAGCGGTCACAGACAAACAAACATACAAACATACACACAGAGATTAGTGGAATTATAGATAGATAATAATAGCGAAAGGACTCGACTTTGTTATCCCTTTTACGCCGCACCCAGTGACCCGATGCCCACGGCACTAATGGATTTACGATCTACGAACCGCGCTCTTTGTTTATCACGTACAGCCATACTCGAAAAATCTGAATTAGCCGACGCTGGGGCCCAAGAGCATCCGATTAACTGCCGATACGACGCCATCTTACGACGCCATCGTATTGGCGTCTGCTGGGCGAAGGCGAAGCAAGCCGTCCGCTGATTGGACAGGCGAAGGCGAAAGCAAGCCGTCCACTGAGTGGACAATCCAGAGCATGCATTTGTGCCGGTGTCGGCGATCGTTGTTCATATACGCACTCTTCATTCTCATCTTTCTTCCTAACTCTTACTCGGACAAGCAAATCCCCTATGCCATCCATAATGGTACACTCTATCCATACACCACATCCTCCCTTCCGTGGATGTTCCACGGGTTTCGGCTAGTTATTATTATTATTATAATACGGGAACAAATTTAAATTCCGTTATTACAGCATTGGATTTGACTCGGGTCTGTTTGTTAACACAAGTTTAAGTGTCTGGGCCATGGACGAATGACATTTTGAATGCAGGATGAAAGGTCATGGAAGGCAGTAGTTGTGGTAGTTTGTTTGTCAGTGTTGAGAGGTAGCGGGGGATTGAGGCAGTAGTTGGGGTAGTTTGTCCGTCAGTGTTGAGAGGTAGCGGGGGATTGAGGCAGTAGTTGGGGTAGTTTGTTCATCAGTGTTGAGAGGTAGCGGGGGATTGAGGCAGTAGTTGGGGTAGTTTGTCCGTCAGTGTTGAGAGGTAGATGGGAATCTGAGACAGTAGTTTGGTAGTTTGTTCATCAGTGTTGAGAGGTAGCGGGGGATTGAGGCAGTAGTTGGGGTAGTTTGTCCGTCAGTGTTGAGAGGTAGCAGGGGATTGAGGCAGGAGTTGGGGTAGTTTGTTCATCAGTGTTGAGAGGTAGCGGGGGATTGAGGCAGTAGTTGGGGTAGTTTGTCCGTCAGTGTTGAGAGGTAGATGGGAATCTGAGACAGTAGTTGGGGTAGTTTGTTCATCAGTGTTGAGAGGTAGCGGGGGATTGAGGCAGTAGTTGGAGTAGTTTGTCCGTCAGTGTTGAGAGGTAGCGGGGGATCTGAGACAGTAGTTGGGGTAGTTTGGCCATCTGTGTTGAGCGGTAGAGGGGAACCTGAGACAGTAGTTGGTGTTGTTTGTCCGTCAGTGTTGAGAGGTAGCGGGGGATTGAGGCAGTAGTTGGGGTAGTTTGTTCGTCAGTGTTGAGAGGTAGCCGGGGATTGAGGCAGTGGTTGGGGTAGTTTGTTCGTCAGTGTTGAGAGGTAGCGGGGGATTGAGGCAGTACTTGGGTTAGTTTGTTTGTCAGTGTTGAGAGGTAGCGGGGGATTGAGGCAGTAGTTGGGGTAGTTTGTCCGTCAGTGTTGAGAGGTAGCGGGGGATTGAGGCAGTAGTTGGGGTAGTTTGTTCATCAGTGTTGAGAGGTAGCGGGGGATTGAGGCAGTAGTTGGGGTAGTTTGTCCGTCAGTGTTGAGAGGTAGATGGGAATCTGAGACAGTAGTTTGGTAGTTTGTTCATCAGTGTTGAGAGGTAGCGGGGGATTGAGGCAGTAGTTGGGGTAGTTTGTCCGTCAGTGTTGAGAGGTAGCAGGGGATTGAGGCAGGAGTTGGGGTAGTTTGTTCATCAGTGTTGAGAGGTAGCGGGGGATTGAGGCAGTAGTTGGGGTAGTTTGTCCGTCAGTGTTGAGAGGTAGATGGGAATCTGAGACAGTAGTTGGGGTAGTTTGTTCATCAGTGTTGAGAGGTAGCGGGGGATTGAGGCAGTAGTTGGAGTAGTTTGTCCGTCAGTGTTGAGAGGTAGCGGGGGATCTGAGACAGTAGTTGGGGTAGTTTGGCCATCTGTGTTGAGCGGTAGAGGGGAACCTGAGACAGTAGTTGGTGTTGTTTGTCCGTCAGTGTTGAGAGGTAGCGGGGGATTGAGGCAGTAGTTGGGGTAGTTTGTTCGTCAGTGTTGAGGTAGCCGGGGATTGAGGCAGTGGTTGGGGTAGTTTGTTCGTCAGTGTTGAGAGGTAGCGGGGGATTGAGGCAGTACTTGGGTTAGTTTGTTTGTCAGTGTTGAGAGGTAGCCGGGGATTGAGGCAGTAGTTGGGGTAGTTTTTCCGTCAGTGTTGAGAGGTAGCGGGGGATTGAGGCAGTAGTTGGGGTAGTTTGTTCGTCAGTGTTGAGAGGTAGCGGGGGATTGAGGCAGTACTTGGGTTAGTTTGTTTGTCAGTGTTGAGAGGTAGCCGGGGATTGAGGCAGTAGTTGGGGTAGTTTTTCCGTCAGTGTTGAGAGGTAGCGGGGGATTGAGGCAGTAGTTGAGGTAGTTTTTCCGTCAGTGTTGAGAGGTAGCGGGGGATTGAGGCAGTAGTTGGGGTAGTTTGTCCGTCAGTGTTGAGAGGTAGCGGGGGATTGAGGCAGTAGTTGAGGTAGTTTTTCCGTCAGTGTTGAGAGGTAGAGGGGAGGTAGTGGTCAGTCCCACCACGTAGGTCATTAATATGCACTTGAGTTTCTGATGTCATTTCGGATATTTCTGGCGGAATTTCATATTTTATTTAATCTGGGAACATGGCAAATAATGATCAGACTCTCATGGATTCATACCTGAAATGAAGTGTTCAGAACAAACGTAGGTGTATTTTGATGAAGGCTCCCACCGCTTGTTGGTTTGGATTTTTCCTACCGACGGCGTTAATCCATTTCCCCGCCCCCCCTCCGACGGCGTTAACCCATTTCCCCGCCCCCCCGACGGCGTTAACCCATTTCCTCGCCCCCCCCGACGGCGTTAACCCATTTCCCCGCCCCCCCCCGACGGCGTTGACCCATTTCCCCACCCCCCTCGACGGCGTTAACCCATTTCCCCGCCCCACCCCCGACGGCGTTAACCCATTTCCTCGCCCCCCCCCGACGGCGTTAACCCATTTCCTCGCCCCCCCCGACGGCGTTAACCCATTTCCTCGCCCCCCCCGACGGCGTTAACCCATTTCCCCGCCCCCCCGGACGGCGCTGACCCATTTCCCCGCCCCCCCGACGGCGTTGACCCATTTCCCCACCCCCCTCGACGGCGTTAACCCATTTCCCCGCCCCCCTCCGACGGCGTTAACCCATTTCCCCGCCCCCCTCCGACGGCGTTAACCCATTTCCCCGCCCCCCCGACGGCGTTAACCCATTTCCCCGCCCCCCCCGACGGCGTTAACCCATTTCCCCGCCCCCCCCGACGGCGTTAACCCATTTCCCCGCCCCCCCCGACGGCGTTAACCCATTTCCCCGCCCCCCCCGACGGCGTTAACCCATTTCCCCACCCCCCCCCAACGGCGTTAACCCATTTCCCCGCCCCCCCGATGGTGCTAACCCATTTCCCCGCCCCCCCCGACGGCGTTAACCCATTTCCCCGCCCCCCCCAACGGCGTTAACCCACCCCCCCCCCGACGGCGTTAACCCATTCCCCCCCCCCCCCGCCGGACGGCGTTAACCCATTTCCCCGCCCCCCCGACGGCGTTAACCCATTTCCCCGCCCCCCCCCGACGGCGTTAACCCATTCCCCCCCCCCCCCCGACGGCGTTAACCCATTTCCCCGCCCCCCCCCGACGGCGTTAACCCATTTCCCCGCCCCCAACGGCGTTAACCCATTTCCCCGCCCCCCCCAACGGCGTTAACCCATTTCCCCGCCCCCCCCCAACGGCGTTAACCCATTTCCCCGCCCCCCCCCGACGGCGACCGGCGTTAACCCATTTCCCCACCCCCCCCAGACGGCGTTAACCCATTTCCCCGCCCCCCCGACGGCGTTAACCCATTTCCCCGCCCCCCCCGACGGCGTTAACCCATTTCCCCGCCCCCCCCCCGACGGCGTTAACCCATTTCCCCGCCCCCCCCGACGGCGTTAACCCATTCCCCCCCCCCCGACGGCGTTAACCCATTTCCCCGCCCCCCCCGACGGCGTTAACCTATTCCCCCCCCCCCCGACGGCGTTAACCCATTTCCCCGCCCCCCCCGACGGCGTTAACCCATTTCCCCGCCCCCCCGACGGCGTTAACCCATTTCCCCGCCCCCCCCCGACGGCGTTAACCCATTTCCCCGCCCCCCCCGACGGCGTTAACCCATTTCCCCGCCCCCCCCGACGGCGTTAACCCATTTCCCCGCCCCCCCCGACGGCGTTAACCCATTTCCCCGCCCCCCCCGACGGCGTTAACCCATTTCCCCGCCCCCCCCGACGGCGTTAACCCATTTCCCCGCCCCCCCCGACGGCGTTAACCCATTGCCCCCCCCCCGACGGCGTTAACCCATTCCCCCCCCCCCCCCCCGACGGCGTTAACCCATTTCCCCCATCTTTCGCGGCATTGCACACGATCGGGAAACATGCAAAATGACAGCGATTTCTCCACCATCATTTGATTGTGGCAACCAACAGCACCGCAACTTTGCCATTTTTTACCTTCGCAAAAGCGGAAGGTTATGTTTTGATCGCTGTGTATTTATTTGTATGTCTGTGTGTGTGTGTGTGTGTATGTTATTCGCATAACTCAAAAAGTATTCAACCGAATTGCATGAAATTTGGTGGGATGATTGGTTATTATACGGGACACATTTGATTAGATTTTGGGAGCAATCGGGTCAAAGGTCAAGGTCAAGGTCACGAAAAGGTCAAAATCGTATTTTTGTTGTTCTGTTCCCTACACTCCCATGCCAAGTACAGAACAGTAGCTGCGGCGAAGGTATGCGCTCTACCGAGTGCCCGTTCTAGTAGTGGTTTGTATTCGACAACACAAGAAAGAAAGCTACGGCACGCGGCACTTCCTAACACTGAACGCCTTCGCTGCTATGTGTTACTAGTACTACGCAGTTGTTTTCACCCAGTAGATTATAGACGGGTCGCTTCCGGTGAAAGTACCCAGATGTTCGGATCCAAGAATGAGGGGTAACAAAGGAGCACTGGAAGGTATGAGGGGTAACAAAGGAGCACTGGAAGGTATGAGGGGTAAAAAAAGGAGCATTGGTAGGTATGAGGGGTAACAAAGGAGCACTGGAAGGTATGAGGGGTAACAAAGGAGCACTGGAAGGTATGAGGGGTAACAAAGGAGCACTGGAAGGTATGAGGGGTAACAAAGGAGCACTGGAAGGTATGAGGGGTAACAAAGGAGCACTGGAAGGTATGAGGGGTAACAAAGGAGCACTGGAAGGTATGAGGGGTAACAAAGGAGCACTGGAAGGTATGAGGAGTAACAAAGGAGCACTGGAAGGTATGAGGGGTAACAGAGTACTGGAAGGTATGAGGGGTAACAAAGGAGCACTGGAAGGTATGAGGGGTAACAAAGGAGCACTGGAAGGTATGAGGGGTAAAAAAAGGAGCATTGGTAGGTATGAGGGGTAACAAAGGAGCACTGGAAGGTATGAGGGGTAACAAAGGAGCACTGGAAGGTATGAGGGGTAACAAAGGAGCACTGGAAGGTATGAGGGGTAACAAAGGAGCACTGGAAGGTATGAGGGGTAACAAAGGAGCACTGGAAGGTATGAGGGGTAACAAAGGAGCACTGGAAGGTATGAGGGGTAACAAAGGAGCACTGGAAGGTATGAGGAGTAACAAAGGAGCACTGGAAGGTATGAGGGGTAACAGAGTACTGGAAGGTATGAGGGGTAAAAACGGAGCACTGGAAGGTATGAGGGGTAACAAAGGAGCACTGGAAGGTATGAGGAGTAACAAAGGAGCACTGCAAGGTATGAGGGGTAACAGAGTACTGGAAGGTATGAGGGGTAACAAAGGAGCACTGGAAGGTATGAGGGGTAAAAAAAGGAGCATTGGTAGGTATGAGGGGTAACAAAGGAGCACTGGAAGGTATGAGGGGTAACAAAGGAGCACTGGAAGGTATGAGGGGTAAAAACGGAGCACTGGAAGGTATGAGGGGTAACAAAGGAGCACTGGAAGGTATGAGGGGTAACAGAGTACTGGAAGGTATGAGGGGTAAAAAAAGGAGCATTGGTAGGTATGAGGGGTAACAAAGGAGCACTGGAAGGTATGAGGGGTAACAAAGGAGTACTGGAAGGTATGAGGGGTAAAAACGGAGCACTGGAAGGTATGAGGGGTAACAAAGGAGCACTGGAAGGTATGAGGGGTAACAAAGGAGCACTGGATGGTATGAGGGGTAACAAAGGAGCACTGGAAGGTATGAGGGGTAACAAAGGAGCACTGGAAGGTATGAGGGGTAAAAAAAGGAGCATTGGTAGGTATGAGGGGTAACAAAGGAGCATTGGTAGGTATGAGGGGTAACAAAGGAGCACTGGAAGGTATGAGGGGTAACAAAGGAGTACTGGAAGGTATGAGGGGTAAAAACGGAGCACTGGAAGGTATGAGGGGTAAAAACGGAGCACTGGAAGGTATGAGGGGTAACAAAGGAGCACTGGAAGGTATGAGGGGTAACAGAGTACTGGAAGGTATGAGGGGTAAAAACGGAGCACTGGAAGGTATGAGGGGTAAAAACGGAGCACTGGAAGGTATGAGGGGTAACAAAGGAGCACTGGAAGGTATGAGGGGTGACCTGAGATGGTGGTGCATCGCCAGCTTGAGCACCTGGAGGGAGGAGTGGGATTAAATAGTCTCAATAAAATAGTTCCACAAATAAAATATGAGAAGAGTTGAAGTGAACAGCAAGTGTGCATTTAAACGAGAGGGAGCTTCATCGAAGAACACGTTCATGTTACAGATTTGCTGGGGAGGGCACGGGGGCTGAGGGCAGGAGTTCAATGGCGGAGAGAAAGAAACCGACGTCGTGCTTCGGCCATCCTCGTGAAAGATTCCAATGATGTTGAGAGCTGGAGAAAGTGTTCATGGAATTGCATCATTGTGACAAGAGTGGAAAGCACACAAAGATTCTTAAAATCTCCAAACATTAGTAACAAAAAGCAAGTTGAAATGAAAAGGTAAGGGGGAGAAACTACACACGCGGCTGATCAGATGACAGCAAGTTAATGATCGAATGTGACGAATGCCAAGAGTGGTGCTGTTTGTGTTACGCGCGATCGATCGATGCCTGCACGAACGATGGATCCATTGATAGCGCAGCGCGATCGGTCGAGAGCGCAAATCCATCGATGGCGCATAACATATTGTTGCGGATCTTCGAAGCCCGTTCCCATTACAAAGGGGAGATTAAACCCCCTTTTCCCTCTGGGTCTTCGAAACCGCGAGACCGAGTCGCCACTTCCGGGCAAACGTGGAAAAGGGTTTCGGGACAAATTCACACGTACCTTTGGTACCCACGCCGCAGCGGAAGCGGGGATCGAGCCTCGCACGAGCCACGCTTAATTGAGTACGCCCGAGCGGAATGCGTACCACGTGACTCGTGCTGTTACTTCTCTATTGGAACCCGATTAGAGCGATCTTATTCGTACCATGCGAAGCCAATAATGGAAAAGACAAGACGGTCAAATCAGAAGAAAGAACAAGATTTATTTACACTATGTACAGGAATTGGTAGAAGGAAAGGGACACAGGGCAGAACTTAGTCAGTCTTATACTTATCCCCAGACAATGGGCCCACTCACATACACGGGGAGATGGAGGAAGGATGTTCGCGCGCCAAACGCGCCTGCTTCGGTCGCTCCTGGAACAGCTCACCCGGCTTGGCCCTCTGGCGGTCACGGCACGTATCCCGGCAAAGGCAGGCATGAGGAAATTGCGCGTCTGTGGCCCGGCGCAGGTCGTTCTTTACAGCCACGATTAATACTGCGCAGAGCGCGGGGAACAGGGCAAAGTTCGTGTACGAGGTAATTCAGTTCATAGGCGATACGAGGCAATGCTGACGTGCGTTCTCAGCTCGTCTGAGGTGTCCGTCTCATCTTCCGTATTCTCCCACCTTCTCTCATCTGAGGCGGGGGGGCCCTGAGCAGGGTTACATGGCCCCGCCTCGGCCTGACTCGAATGTTCCAAACCCCACCTCTTGCCACAGTGGGAAGCCACTCCCCTCGAGCCCTGATTGGCGGCTCGTGCTTACCGATGGCTCCTACTCCTCCTGCCCCGCCTTCCTTCGGCCTCGTTCGACTTGTTCAGGCCTGCCGTGTGGTATTTCAGCGCCAATACCAAACCAGAGTGCCATAAGGACACCTAATTTTCACTGGCCTAATCAACACAAAACTAACACAGGAAAGGACTACGCTTACATTTACTAAGAAATAACTGAACTTAAGCGAGGCTACATGTTGTGGTGTAACTAACTAAGAGGGGAAATTAACCTTTATTGCAAAACCGCAACAACAACAACAACAACAACACCACACACACACACACCAATCTCAAGCTTAACTCTCCTGCCAGGTTTTGCAGTGTTGAACAACAACTCCACAAAGGTAGTGTTGGACTCTGCTTATGTTCATTAACAAAGCACAACCTTCAACTAACAACAACAGGCATTTTCAGGCCATTTTACCTGCAAGAGCGGGGGTTCTCCATTTTGCCCGATTTTCTGCATCTCCCCTTGTTAACCCCCTTGCCCGCATTTCTTCTTCGACCATCTTTACCCAAGTCTTTCCCGGTCTTCCCCGTCCTCTACTTCCTTCTACATTCATTCCCATCACTCTTCTCAACCAGTCACTTTCATCCTTCCTCAACACATGACCAAACCATCTCAACCCGTTTCTCTTCACAGCATCAATCACAGGCTCTATTCCCATCATCTTTCGCAATTCATCATTTGTCTTCCTCTCTCTCAACGATACTCCGCACATCCACCGAACCATTCACATTTCCACCATTTCCAGCCTTCGTTGCTGCTCTATGTTCATTACCCATGTCTCAATCCCATAAATCATAACACTTCTCACACATGCAGCATACACCTTTCCCTTCAGCTTCAATGACACTCCCCTCCTCGTCAGCACGCCACTCAGTTCCCGAAACTTCTTCCATGCACATCTCACTCGAGCAACCGTTGCCGAGGCTGATCCACCTTCTTCATTCAGCATGTCTCCAAGGTAGCAAAATGTTTTCACACCTTCCAGCTTCATGCCATCTCCAAGATCCAACTCAACATTTCCTCCATCTGCAGCTCCCTCTGTGCACACCTTACATTTGAATGTAGCTGCCACACTGGTTAATGACCCTCTCAAACCACTACATTTTTGATGAACGCACTCAGCGCACATTGTACATTGAATGGAGTTCACTCCGACACCCTCCGTGCACACAGCACAGGGCCACTTCCCAGTTCTTTCCACCTCACCACATGCTTTACCACTTGCCATCACCTTCGTTTTTCCGATATTCACCTTCAGACCTTTTGTCTCCATACATTCCTTCCACTTGTACATCTTCTCCTTCAGTCCATCCATACTTTCTGCAATCAACACCAGATCATCTGCATACAACTCCCACGGTAAACCCTCCTTTACGTTCCGAGCCAGCACCTCCATCACAGCTACAAATAGTAGTGGACTTAGTACAGACCCCTGATGCACTCCCACCTTCACCTCAAACTCACCACTGTTCCCGTCCTTCGTCCTTACAGCTGTGCGCGCTCTTTTGTACATTGCCATCACCACTCTGATCAACCATTTCTCCACTCCTAACTTCCTCAATGCCCATGTCACTACTTCACGTGGAACCATATCGAATGCTTTCTCCAGATCAACAAACCCAAGAAATAACTTCTTCCTCTTCTCCATGTACTTCTCCTGCAACTGCCTCACAATTAAAAGTGCGTCTGTCGGTCCTCTTCCTGGCATAAATCCAAACTGCATTTCGTCGATCTTCACTTTCTTCCTTATCCTCCTCTCCAACACCCTTTCCAATACTTTCATTCCATGCTCCAATAACTTTATCGCTCGGTACGAGCCACACTCCAGAGGGTCACCTTTCCCCTTGTATGGAGGGACGAGGGTACTCAGTTCCCAATGCACTGGAATGCGGCCTTCTTTCACCACCAGATTACAGATCTCTGTCATTCTCTTCACACCCCAACTTCCTGCTGCCTTCAACACATCTCCCACAACTCCCGTCGGCCCTCCTGCTTTTCCACTCTTCATTGCTTTATCGCTTCCTCAACTTCCTTCTCGGTTATCTTCTCTGCCGGTCCTAAAACTGGGTTACTCTCTATGTTGCCATCCCATTCATTCTCTGTATTCAACAGTATTTCCATACAACCTTCAACTATGGGACATTAATTAATTCGAACGTCACTCAGCACAGAGCACACACCTCCACCTGCTGAACAGTTTACATTTGATAACCCACCGATAGGTCGGGATCTGGATTCAGACCTTAACCAACAGCAAATAGCCTTGTTCTTGCCACCTGACCAGCTCACCCACAACTTTTTGAAATGTCATGCTGCATATGGATTTTGGCCCCATCACTGAATAATAAGCAATCACAAACCAGACCGGCACTCTTCGACGTCGTGACGTCACCGATATGCCTCCGACATTATTACGTCATTATACATGGTTGTGCCAAGTTTGATTCAAATCCCTGCGGCTGTTCTCAAGTATCACATTTTACGTGATATGACCTCTTTAATCTAATCAGTTCATCTTTACATTATAAAACATACATGTAACAAGTTTGGCTTCGTTCCCTTCAACCGTTCTTCATTGTTCTAAATTTATCGCGGGAACGAAACCTATTTCCATTACAGACGTCTGGATGAACAAGGCCACTTCGTCATCGGAGGTTTTAAAACTCATACCCACCTGTTCGTTAATATTAAATAATTATGCAGAGTATAACATGCATTGTTTGTTTGTCACGATTTGTTATTTGATGACAAGTTCAACACAGCACATCATGATCGCTATGGACATGGCAAGTGGAATTCGAGACCAGCCACCTCTCATGGAATTACAATGATACACCGCCCAGACTGGTACCGTCGGTTTTTACTCCCAAAACGCGAGAGAAAGTAAAACATGCAACGGCAGACAACCCAAGTGTCATCTCGCAAAGTTTACATACCTGTACAAGTTGGGTTGTTTGATTTACCTGCCTTTACTTTGGAAATGAACTCACCTGTGGTGAGTTGCAGGTGCCTGCAATAAAAAAAAAATCACTCATTCAGTCTGAATAGAGAAAAGGATTCATTCTGCTGATTTGTGTCACTGTGTGTACCTCAATGAGCATGGAGAAATGTCTGTCAGATACAAGATTGTAGCCAAGCATGGACAATCTCAAGGGTACAAGTCCATCTCCAGAGACCTTGATGTTCCTGTGTCTACCGTACGCAATGTTATCAGGATGTTTAATAGTCTAGTAGGAAGATTAGGTCCCCCTGCACCCCCCGGAGATATACTTCTAATCAGTGTTTCTAGATTGGAAAAAATGTGTAGAAAATGACTAGCTATGGCCCCAAGCTGAAAAAATGTCCCACATACCATTTGTATGCAAATTACTGCTGCCATTATCAAAAAAACGATTTTTGACATATCTCAGCCAATATTGCAGATAATTGAAAAATGAAGGTGTCTAGACCCATGTTTTGAAGGGCATAGATCATGATAGAACTATTCATAACATGATTACATGTGTCTATGGTATACTAGTATGCATATTAATGCTGTAATTACAAAATAATCAGTTTTACAAATGATAAGGATACGTTAATACTGCAGATAACTTAACATGGTACATAAGGGGTCTAAACCCAGGTATTTTCAAGGTTAAATGTCAACAAGATGCTCCTGAGTCTTGCATAGGGGCGGGACATTGGCAGTAACATTGGTACCACTCAACTTTTCTTCCCACCATTGACTTTGTATTGCGAGAGATTTTCACTTGCTTATTTAAAGGTTTCTCACCCAGCCCACGTAAAATCTACCAACTCCTGCTGTTAACTCCCAAACATATTTTTTTATGTTATCCAATCACAGTGCAGAAATGACAGACTAGAGATCCAAATTAGTGCTGCTATAGCTGCCATTTTACATTTCCATCCATGTAACATGCGCGCTCGCGCGCTCGTATCAATTGGTAATGTCGCGCGCTCGTATCAATTGGTAACGTTGATGTTATTGAATACCTCAGTTGAAAGTTCAGTCTTCCATTCCATCTGTGTGTTGTTCTTGGTATTCATCCTCCAATCTAGCCAGGTAAGATGCTAACTATAATGTTACTCACACTCTTGACTTCGGTTTCTGCATGAAATCATAAACAGGCAGAATAACAGCTGAGCCAGCTAGCACCATGTTAGCTAACGTTAAAGCTAGCCTCATCTATGTACAGTATGTTCCTAATGTCGGTGTAACTTAAACTTTTGTTAATGCCAAACATGAGACATATCTGTTGACTTCTGTATATGAATTGAACCAGAAAGAGGCACGACAGCTGAGCTAGCTACAGTAACTTAGCACAATGTTTCATTGGCCTAGATAGCTAACGTTAGTGTGGAAGAATTTAGATGTTTTAGCTATTAGCACTTTTGATGCCACTAAACATGGTTTAGTCAGCTAAAAAGTACCCTAGTGTAGAACATGACTCAGAACCTCTGTTACCTCACTGAAAACTCAGAGCCTCCTTTCACAGGCACTTTTAGCATCATTCGTGATTTCTTATTTGTCATTTAACAGTGATGGTAGACATCGACAGCAAGCATGCCCAAAAGAAAACGGAGTGTAGAACCTGCAGCCCAAAGCTCTCCTCCTACATGCATCCTTCATGTACCATCCATGTCTGATCATGGGGATTTCACGCCCCTCCGTAAAATTAAAGGATCTGCTTCAGAAAAACTGCAACTGCTTCAAAAGATCCGGGATAGACGTCTCAACCAACCGCATGACTCCCCATGTCGTATGCAATCAGTATGTGATCAGATCCCGGCAACTCTTCCTGATGACCTAGAAAGAGTAGGATATCACAGCAAGTGTTATAAGCACTTTGTCCGCCACTTTCATCGTCTGGGAGATGATACAGAACCAGGGCCATCAACCTCATCATGGCATCACTCTCCTCGTAAACCAGGAGGTTCTGCTGAACCCATCTTCCCGCCAGAGTGTATATTTTGTGAGAAAGTTGAGACCAAAGATGCTCATCGCAATACTGAGAGGCCTACAACCTTCCCATCCTTTAAAAACAAAGAAAATGCATGGGAGCAAATCGAAACACGGGCTGAGAAAATGGGTCTCTATCGACTCCATCGAAAGGTGAAAAACAAAGACCTCTTTGCATGTGAGGCCAAACACCATCCGTCATGTTTTAAAGCTTTCCGCACAGCATTCTACAACTATGAGCGTGCGATTCACAGAGCTCACAGAGCCACAGCACGGGCACAGTTCTATGAAAAGACCCTTGAGATGGTGGATCTCATCGATGACCCAGACTGCCCAAGAGCAGGGAGACATCGTGAACTAGAGAAGGCAGAGATCAGAAAAGGCGAGGAGGCCGTTCAGCGAACCCTAACTACTATCAAGAACTTCACCAATCCGTTCACCATCATTGATAAGGACAAACTCTACTGCCTGGCCTCTGGTGCTCCCGTCCCCATGGATGTTGAGATGGATGTGTTACAAGCAGAAGCTGTGGGGAAAGCTGCGAAAGCTGACTTCATCAGGCGCCTGGAAAGCGGAGAACCTGAGAGCTTCTTCAACCCAATCAAGAGAAAGAAACTCAAGACCATGGAGGCTAGTAACAAGAAGATCACACTAACATCCTCACAGGGCAAGGTAAGGATGTAATCCAATACCCAAGTGCTTTTGTATTTTATGTTGTATTTTTAAATGGCGTCCTGTACATGCTATATTGAGATACAAGATTGAACTCCAAATTTGTTTATTAAAGACAGTGCACATCAATGAACAATGTAAAGATTGTAAATATGCCAATTTATAGCACATGAATAATTTTCACCTGTAGTCCTTCCTGTAGTACATATCAACCAATCACCATTTATCATTCCAGGTCATCCAGTATCAGGAGCAAAGCAACCTTGCATTCCTGCTCCTTGTCAAGTCTCAGAGTCAAGATGAGCCATTAGACCTGGGAGAACTCATGAAGTACTGCCTGATGCCAGTGCCTCCTAGCCTTGGGACACCAGATGGGTTCTTCTGCAAAACCAACAAAGCCTCCATTCTGCACTACCTTTTAGAGGACACCACACCACAAGATCTGCAATACCCCAAGGATGCCCTGTTCATCCAGGATGGAATGGCGCTGCTGCATACCCTTGCCAACCTTCCCCCAACATGTGGTGAGATATGCTTGCAGGTGCTTGATCAGATGGTGGCCAAGCAGCACTTTCTGTTCTCCACTGACAGTTACCATCCTGAGTCAATCAAAGCGCAGGAAAGGCTGAGGCGGGGCAGCTCAGAGAAGATCATTCTGGCTGGACCAGCAACCAGGAAGCCATATGACTTCAAAATGTTCCTTGCAAATGACGACAACAAAAAGCAGATGTGCCAGCTTCTTCTGAAAGTGTGGAGTGGACAAGAGGCAGCTACCAGGCTGGAGAGAACAGAGATGGCTGTGCTGATCGTGGAGGGGAAGGCCCACCAACTTGCCTCAACGAATGGCAAGGTAAAATTGAAAGCCCTTCGTGAATGGCGATTCAATTTGTAATTTTTCCTGAAAAAAAGGTGATTACCTGTGATGTTTGTCTAGATCTGAAACTGGCAGTGACTGGTGATTGAAATGCGGTGCCTTTTTGTGTTTCAGGTCGAGGTACGTGAACTCCCCACGATCTACAGCAACCAGGAAGAGACTGATACCAGGGTGGTTCTGTACCTCCATCATGCTGCTACCATCGGATACAAGAACGCTGTAGTCAGAACACCGGACACAGACATCCTCCTGATCCTGCTCCACCATGCCCACAACATCAAGCTGACGGTGTACCTGGATACAGGGTCAGGGAAGCATCGCCAACTTGTCAACGTCTCTGAGCTGGCAGAATCCCTGGGAGAGGACTACTGTGCCACTCTCCTGGGGTACTATGTGTTCAGCGGAGAAGACTGCACCAGTGCCTTCAAAGGGAAGGGAAAAGTCGGGCCCTTGAAAAAGCTGGAGAAGAATCCCAGGTTTCACAGGGCATTCGGTGAACTGGGTGACAACTGGGATGCCAACCCTGAGGTGGAGAGGCAGTTAGAAAAATTCACCTGTGTGATGTACGGCCAGAGTCGCGAGTCATCAGTGGACATTGTCCGTGCCAAGCTGCTACGAAAAATGGTGGGAGAGGACAAGACCCTCACATCCAAGTCCAAGGTTGATCTGGCTCGCCTTCCTCCATGCCAGTCTGCCCTGAAGCCGCACATCCAGCGTGTGAACCACCGCGTAGCATTGTACAAAAGAGCCGATCAACCTATCATCGAAAAGCCAAAACCTTGAGGAGCAAGGATGGATAAGGACTGATGAAGGACTGTTGAAACCAATGTGGTCCAGTGGTCCCATCCTACCAACCTCACTGGTGGATCTTCTGAACACAGGAGAGCACGAAGAGGAGGAGGAAGAGGAAGGAGAAGAAGAGTTTGACTCTGACGATTTCGATGAAAATGATGATGACTGACTCAGTGTAGAATCACTAATGCTAATGATGTTTATCTAAAACAAGCAAGAGAAGAGTGGTCACATTGAGTGCTAGGACTATTTTGACAGTTGTAATATTTAGAAAAATAAAACTTTGTGTTAACGTCTGTGTAGACGGACCTTAATATGAGTCTATTATTTCGTAAAACTGTGATTATTTTGTAAATAAAGCACTAATTAGCATACTAGCAAACCATAGACACAGGTGATCTTGTTATGAATAGTTCTATCATGATCTACACCCGTCAAAACATGAGTCTAGACACCTTATTTTTTCAATTATCTGCAATATTGGCTGAGATATGTCAAAAATCGTTTTTTTGATAATGGCAGCAGTAATTTGCATAAAAATGGTATGTGGGACATTTTTTCAGCTTGGGGCCAGAGCTAGTCATTTTCTACACATTTTTTCCAATCTAGAAACACTGATTAGAAGTATATCTCCGGGGGGTGCAGGGGGACCTAGTCTTCCTACTAGACTATAAGGCCCATGGCACTGTAGCCAACCTCCCTGGGCGTGGCCGCAAGAGAAAACTTGATCGAAGATTGCAGCGAAGGATTGATCGGATGGTGGAGAAAGCACCTCTATCACCTGCCAAACAGATTCAAGCTGACCTTCAGACACAAGGTACGACAGTTTCAACTCGCACCACCCTCACTAACTCAATGAAAGGGGGTTCTATGGTGGGAGACCCAAGGCCCCACTGTTGACAAAGCCCGACTGGCGTTTGCCAAAACACACCAGAACAAGCCAAAATCCTTCTGCGAGAATTTTTTTTTTTTTTTTTTTTTTTTTTTTTTGTATACAAGATCGAGGCTCGTGAAAGAGCGAACATTAATCACACAGAAAGACAAACCGACACATAAAACATATAACATCGGGAGCGGTAGACAAGATGGGGAGAGAGGGGGAAGGACACAAACACAACTTTTGAGAACAGGGACCGAGAGACATGGAGACATCGAGAGAACTGTGGGAGGGAGAGAACTGTGGGAGGGAGAGGGCTTTGGGGTGGAGGCATGGGAAGGGGGGAGGGGGTGTGGGAGAGGTATAAAACATATGGACACTGCCAGGACTTCCAGGAAAGAAGTTGGAATTTCAAAGAGTGGAATTTCAATGTTCGGAAAAAAGAGTGGAAAAAGACAGCTGCATATAAAACTAATGAGGGCTCTTTAGCTTAAGTGGCTCTCTCGGGATGGAAAGTGATTTGGTGACAACTCGATCGTATTTAGAGGACTTTGATTCATTTCAATGTCTGGCAGCCATTTTGTACTATATTAAGTTGTAAATGGACACAAATGTACAAGTTTTTTTTAACCTCTGTGATTTTTTTTTTTTTTTTTCGTATACAAGATCAAGGCTCGTGTAAGAGCTAACATTAATCACAAAAAAAATACGGACACATAAAACATACAAGGGGAGCGGTAGACAAGATGGGGAGATAGGGGGAAACACACAAACACAACATTTGAGAGCAAGGACATCGGGAGATCTGTGGGAGGGAGAGGGCAGGAGATGCTAGAGGTATATGCACACTTGCTTCTGTGTTGTTTAAAGCCTGGGTTCAAACCCGGGTATAAACTGTCATATGGTGCGTCATCGCACGGAGGGTGCAGCCCCTGTCCCTCAGAAGGACTATAATAATAAGTTGATAATACAGAGAACCCATGCAACCTCTACTCCCAAATTAGTAAGCCCATACCAACGCCCTTGTAAGTCTCATAAATTAAAAGTACACTGATGTCTACGACCCTAATTGTCCCCTTGTAACTTATGAGATATATGTACAAACTTCTCCATGAGCCATTGAACACTGTAAAAATGTTTTTATCATTAAATCTACAAACTAGACTACTTTTTTAATGGGCCCAATTATTGCCACCTTCTTGTGGGTTCACCTGGCGAAAGTTTCTGATGGCAGTAATTTGGCATTTGACTAAAGGTGGCAGGAATTTGTAATTTGTTCAGTGATCTTTTATTATTATTTATTAATTTGATTTTTTAAATTTAAATTAGATTTTTTTTATATTCAATTAATTATCTTACAATAATTCACCAAATGTCCGTCTGTCCGTTCGAAGGTACCGCAAAAATGGCTCAACCGATCGCAACGATATTTTGGGTGGGTATTCCTGGGACCCCTGGGAGTAAAATAGGCTATATTGTTTTTCCAATTTTTCCAAGTTTTCAAATTTTCCAGTTTTTCCAAACACGATGGAATAATATTTACCGATATGAACAGTGATGTGGCTTTTATTGAAATTCTACAAATACTGTTTAGATTTTGATGACAATTATGAACCTGCCGCGGATGCCGCGACGGTTTCTACTTTCTAAACATGAATTCGCGGATCGCCATATGCAGATTCGCCATTGACTGGGTATTTTTTTTTTTTTTTTGGATACAAGATCGAGGCTCAAGATCGAGGCTCTTACAATGTAAGAGCTAACATTAATCACAAAAAAAAACGGACACACAAAACATACAATAAAGGGAGCAGGAGACAAGATGGGGAGAGATAGGGAGGCACACAAGTACAACAGTAGAGAACAGGCACATCGGGAGATCTGTGCGGGGAGGAGGGCTTGGGGGGAGGAGGCATGGGGAGGGGGGGGGGCGAGGTATAAAACATATGGACACGGCTAGGACTTCCAGGAAAGAAAGAAGTCGGTATTTGAAAAAAAGTGGATCTGGGGTGAATTAACGGGGGTATAAAAGATCAAGGTTTTGGATGGGGGAAGATAAGAGATGGTGGTGAACAGCTGTTTTAATGACCTGGAGGGAGGAGTGGGATTGAAGAGACTGAGGGAGTTTGTTCCATATATATATGGTGAGTTTATGGCTTTTTTTACGGCACTCATACGGCCATTTTGTGACAAGAGATTGGGTTGACATGCGATAGCAACCTACCTTCTGTGGTAAGTCACACACACAAAGTTTGATCAAAAACCATAAATATTTGTGGACGTCAATGTCGTTTCGGAGCTGAAAACAATATGGCAGCCATTTTGTGACGAGATTGGGTTGACATGCGATAGCAACCTACCTTCTGTGGTAAGTCACACACACAAAGTTTGATCAAAAGCCATAAATATTTGTGGACGTCAGTCGTAACGTCGTTTCGGAGCTGAAAACAATATGGCAGCCATTTTGTGACAAGATTGGGTTGACATGCGATAGCAACCTACCTTGAGTGGTAAGTCTCACACACCAAGTTTGATCAAAAGCCATAAATATTTGTGGACGTCAATGTCAACGTCGTTTCGGAGCTGAAAACAATATAGCAGCCATTTTGTGACGGATCGGGTTGGCATGCAAAAGCAACCTACCTTGAGTGGTGAGGTTTAAGCATTCTAAGTTGGATCAAAATCTGTTAATATTTGTGGACGCTCGAGTGTTGTCGTTTTCATGACCAAAAACAAAATGATCGCCTAAGTCTGCCATTTTGCAACGGATCGGGCTGAAATGTAATACCAACCTCGTCCTTGGGGTAAGGATGCTGCATGTCAAGTTTGATCAGAATTGGATGATATTTGTGGACGCTGGAGTGTTAACGTCGAAAAGTTAACAGACGACGGACGCCGGAGGGTTCAGTATGTGATGAACGCAACTGGACGATAGTCCAGTTGAGTTAACAAGCAAAGGTGTTTGAAATCGTTCATCAAAACTCCTGCCAGATGGAAAACAAAGTAATGGTTGCGGAAGTCGATTGATGTAATGTGGATTAAAATGACAATCTGAATGTAATGTGGATTAAAACGAGCAAATGTGAATGTAATGAGGATTAAAATGAGTCAATGTGGAAGTAATATGTGGATTAAAATGACTGAATGTAATGTGGATTAAAATGACAATCTGAATGTAATGTGGATTAAAATGAGTCAATGTGGATGTAATATGTGGTTTAAAATGACTCGATCTGAATGTAATATGTGGATTAAAATGACTCAATCTAAATGTAATATGTGGATTCAAATGAGAATGAATTAAAATGAGTCAATGTGAATTTAATGTTGATTAAAACGAGTCAATGTGGATGTAATATGTGGATTAAAATAAGGCAATGTGGATGTAATATGTGGATTAAAATGAGTCAATGTGAATGTAATATGAGGATTAAAACGAGTGAATGTAATATGTAGATTAAAGCGAGTGAATGTAATATGTAGATTAAAACGAGTGAATGTAATATGTAGATTAAAACGAGTGAATGTGGATGTAATATGTAGATTAAAATGAGTGAATGTAATATGTGGATTAAAATGAGTGAATGTGGATGTAATATGTAGATTAAAACGAGTGAATGTAAAATGTAGATTAAAACGAGTGAATGTAATATGTGGATTAAAACGAGTGAATGTGGATGTAATATGTAGATTAAAACGAGTGAATGTAATATGTGGATTAAAACGAGTGAATGTGAATGTAATATGTAGATTAAAACGAGTGAATGTAATATATGGATTAAAACGAGTGAATGTGAATGTAATATGTAGATTAAAACGAGTGAATGTAATATATGGATTAAAACGAGTGAATGTGGATGTAATATGTAGATTAAAACGAGTGAATGTAATATGTGGATTAAAACGAGTGAATGTGGATGTAATATGTAGATTAAAACGAGTGAATGTAATATGTGGATTAAAAAGAGTGAATGTGAATGTAATATGTGGATTAAAACGAGTCAATGTGGATGTAATATGTGGATTAAAACGAGTCAATGTGAATGTAATATGTGGATTAAAACGAGTGAATGTGAATGTAATATGTTGATTAAAACGAGTGAATGTGAATGTAATATGTAGATTAAAACGAGTGAATGTAATATGTGGATTAAAACGAGTGAATGTGAATGTAATATGTAGATTAAAACGAGTGAATGTAATATGTGGATTAAAATGAGTGAATGTGGATGTAATATGTAGATTAAAACGAGTGAATGTAATATGTGGATTAAAACGAGTCAATGTGGATGTAATATGTAGATTAAAACGAGTGAATGTGAATGTAATATGTAGATTAAAACGAGTGAATGTAATATGTGGATTAAAACGAGTGAATGTGGATGTAATATGTAGATTAAAACGAGTGAATGTAATATGTGGATTAAAGCGAGTGAATGTGGATATAATATGTAGATTAAAACGAGTGAATGTAATATGTGGATTAAAATGAGTGGATGTAATATTATGTAGATTAAAACGAGTGAATGTAATATGTGGATTAAAACGAGTGAATGTGAATGTAATATGTAGATTAAAACGAGTGAATGTAATATGTGGATTAAAATGAGTGAATGTGGATGTAATATGTAGATTAAAACGAGTGAATGTGGATGTAATATGTAGATTAAAACGAGTGAATGTGAATGTAATATGTAGATTAAAACGAGTGAATGTAATATGTGGATTAAAACGAGTGAATGTGAATGTAATATGTAGATTAAAACGAGTGAATGTAATATGTGGATTAAAATGAGTGAATGTGGATGTAATATGTAGATTAAAACGAGTTAATGTAATATGTGGATTAAAACGAGTGAATGTGGATGTAATATGCAGATTAAAACGAGTGAATGTGAATGTAATATGTAGATTAAAACGAGTGAATGTAATATGTGGATTAAAACGAGTGAATGTGAATGTAATATGTCGATTAAAACGAGTGAATGTAATATGTGGATTAAAACGAGTGAATGTGAATGTAATATGTAGATTAAAACGAGTGAATGTGGATGTAATATGTGGATTAAAACGAGTCAATGTGATGTGGATTAAAACGAGTGAATGTGGATGTAATATGTGGATTAAAACGAGTGAATGTGAATATGTAGATTAAAACGAGTGAATGTAATATGTAGATTAAAACGAGTCAATGTGAATGTAATATGTGGATTAAAACGAGTCAATGTGAATGTAATATGTGGATTAAAATGAGCCAATGTGGACGTAATATGTGGATTAAAACGAGTGAATGTAATATGTGGATTAAAACGAGTGAATGTAATATGTGGATTAAAACGAGTGAATGTAATATGTGGATTAAAACGAGTGAATGTAATATGTGGATTAAAACGAGCCAATGTGAATGTAATATGAGGATTAAAACGAGTGAATGTAATATGCAGATTAAAACGAGTGAATGTAATATGCAGATTAAAACGAGTGAATGTAATATGCAGATTAAAACGAGTGAATGTAATATGCAGATTAAAACGAGTGAATGTAATATGTGGATTAAAACGAGCCAATGTGAATGTAATATGATTAAAACGAGTGAATGTAATATGTGGATTAAAACGAGTGAATGTAATGTGGATTAAAACGAGCCAATGTGATTATAATAGCATTAAAACGAGTGAATGTAATATGTGGATTAAAACGAGTGAATGCAATATGTGGATTAAAACGAGTGAATGTAATATGTAGATTAAAATGAGCCAATGTGAATGTAATATGTGGATTAAAACGAGTGAATGTAATATGTGGATTAAAACGAGTGAATGTAATATGCAGATTAAAACGAGCCAATGTGAATGTAATATGTGGATTAAAACGAGCCAATGTGAATGTAATATGATTAAAACGAGTGAATGTAATATGTGGATTAAAACGAGTGAATGTAATGTGGATTAAAACGAGCCAATGTGATTATAATAGCATTAAAACGAGTGAATGTAATATGTGGATTAAAACGAGTGAATGCAATATGTGGATTAAAACGAGTGAATGTAATATGTAGATTAAAATGAGCCAATGTGAATGTAATATGTGGATTAAAACGAGTGAATGTAATATGTGGATTAAAACGAGTGAATGTAATATGCAGATTAAAACGAGCCAATGTGAATGTAATATGTGGATTAAAACGAGCCAATGTGAATGTAATATGAGGATTAAAACGAGTGAATGTAATATGCAGATTAAAACGAGCCAATGTGAATGTAATATGTGGATTAAAACGAGCCAATGTGAATGTAATAGGATTAAAACGAGTGAATGTAATATGTGGATTAAAACGAGTGAATGTAATATGTGGATTAAAACGAGCCAATGTGAATGTAATAGGATTAAAACGAGTGAATGTAATAGGTGGATTAAAACGAGTGAATGTAATATGTGGATTAAAACGAGCCAATGTGAATGTAATAGGATTAAAACGAGTGAATGTAATATGTGGATTAAAACGAGTGAATGTAATATGTGGATTAAAACGAGCCAATGTGAATGTAATATGAGGATTAAAACGAGTGAATGTAATATGTGGATTAAAATGAGTGAATGTAATATGTGGATTAAAATGAGTGAATGTGGATGTAATATGTGGATTAAAATGAGTGAATGTGGATTAAAACGAGTGAATGTATATATAGATTAAAACGAGTGAATGCAATATGTGGATTAAAACGAGCCAATGTGAATGTAATATGAGGATTAAAACGAGTGAATGTAATATGCAGATTAAAACGAGTGAATGTAATATGTGGATGAAAACGAGCCAATGTGAATGTAATATGATTAAAACGAGTGAATGTAATATGTGGATTAAAACGAGTGAATGTAATATGTGGATTCAAACGAGCCAATGTGATTGTAATAGGATTAAAACGAGTGAATGTAATATGTGGATTAAAACGAGTGAATGTAATATGTGGATTAAAACGAGTGAATGTAATATGTAGATTAAAACGAGTGAATGTAATATGTGGATTAAAATGAGTGAATGTGGATGTAATATGTGGATTAAAACGAGTGAATGTAATATGTAGATTAAAACGAGCGAATGTAATATGTGGATTAAAACGAGTGAATGTAATATGTGGATTAAAACGAGTGAATGTAATATGTGGATTAAAACGAGCCAATGCGAATGTAATAGGATTAAAACGAGTGAATGTAATATGTGGATTAAAACAAGTGAATGTAATATGTGGATTAAAACGAGCCAATGTGAATGTAATAGGATTAAAACGAGTTAATGTAATATGTGGATTAAAACGAGTGAATGTAATGTGGATTAAAACGAGCCAATGTGATTGTAATAGTATTAAAACGAGTGAATGTATTATGTGGATTAAAACGAGTGAATGTAATATGTGGATTAAAACGAGCCAATGTGAATGTAATATGAGGATTAAAACGAGTGAATGTAATATGTAGATTAAAACGAGTGAATGTAATATGTAGATTAAAACGAGTGAATGTAATATGTAGATTAAAACGAGTGAATGTGAATGTAATATGTCGATTAAAACGAGTGAATGTAATATGTGGATTAAAACGAGTGAATGTGGATGTAATATGTAGATTAAAACGAGTGAATGTAAATGTAATATGTAGATTAAAACGAGTGAATGTGGATGTAATATGTAGATGCAAACGAGTGAATGTAATATGTGGATTAAAACGAGTGAATGTGGATGTAATATGTGGATTAAAACGAGTGAATGTGAATATGTAGATTAAAACGAGTGAATGTGGATGTAATATGTGGATTAAAACGAGTCAATGTGAATGTAATATGTGGATTAAAATGAGCCAATGTGGATGTAATATGTGGATTAAAACGAGTGAATGTAATATGTGGATTAAAACGAGTGAATGTAATATGTGGATTAAAACGAGTGAATGTAATATGTGGATTAAAACGAGCCAATGTGAATGTAATAGGATTAAAACGAGTGAATGTAATATGTGGATTAAAACGAGTGAATGTAATATGTGGATTAAAACGAGTGAATGTAATATGTGGATTAAAACGAGCCAATGTGAATGTAATCGGATTAAAACGAGTGAATGTAATATGTGGATTAAAACGAGTGAATGTAATATGTGGATTAAAACGAGTGAATGTAATATGTGGATTAAAACGAGCCAATGTGAATGTCATAGGATTAAAACGAGTGAATGTAATATGTGGATTAAAACAAGTGAATGTAATATGTGGATTAAAACGAGCCAATGTGGATGTAATATGTAGATGCAAACGAGTGAATGTAATATGTGGATTAAAACGAGTGAATGTGGATGTAATATGTGGATTAAAACGAGTGAATGTGAATATGTAGATTAAAACGAGTGAATGTGGATGTAATATGTGGATTAAAACGAGTCAATGTGAATGTAATATGTGGATTAAAATGAGCCAATGTGGATGTAATATGTGGATTAAAACGAGTGAATGTAATATGTGGATTAAAACGAGTGAATGTAATATGTGGATTAAAACGAGCCAATGTGAATGTAATAGGATTAAAATGAGTGAATGTAATATGTGGATTAAAACGAGTGAATGTAATATGTGGATTAAAACGAGCCAATGTGAATGTAATAGGATTAAAACGAGTGAATGTAATATGTGGATTAAAACGAGTGAATGTAATATGTGGATTAAAACGAGTGAATGTAATATGTGGATTAAAACGAGCCAATGTGAATGTCATAGGATTAAAACGAGTGAATGTAATATGTGGATTAAAACAAGTGAATGTAATATGTGGATTAAAACGAGCCAATGTGAATGTAATAGGATTAAAACGAGTGAATGTAATATGTGGATTAAAACAAGTGAATGTAATATGTGGATTAAAACGAGCCAATGTGAATGTAATAGGATTAAAACGAGTGAATGTAATATGTGGATTAAAACGAGTGAATGTAATATGTGGATTAAAATGAGCCAATGTGATTGTAATAGGATTAAAACGAGTGAATGTAATATAGTGAATGTATTATGTAATATTATGTATTATGTATTATGTATTATTATAATGTAAATGTATTATGTAATTAAAACGAGTGAATGTTATATGTGGATTAAAACGAGCCAATGTGAATGTAATATGAGGATTAAAACGAGTGAATGTAATATGCAGATTAAAACGAGTGAATGTAATATGTGGATTAATACAAGTGAATGTAATATGTGGATTAAAATGAGTGAATGTAATATGTGGATTAAAACGAGTGAATGTAATGTGGATTAAAATGAGTGAATGTGGATGTAATATGTGGATTAAAACGAGTGAATGTATATGTAGATTAAAACGAGTGAATGTAATATGTGGATTAAAACGAGTGAATGTAATATGTGGATTAAAACGAGCCAATGAGAATGTAATCGGATTAAAACGAGTGAATGTAATATGTGGATTAAAACGAGTGAATGTAATATGTAGATTAAAACGAGTGAATGTAATATGTAGATTAAAACGAGTGAATGTAATATGTAGATTAAAACGAGTGAATGTGGATGTAATATGAGGATTAAAACGAGTGAATGTAATATGCAGATTAAAAAGAGTGAATGTAATATGTGGATTAAAACGAGTGAATGTAATATGTGGATTAAAACGAGTGAATGTGGATGTAATATGTGGATTAAAACGAGTCAATGTGAATGTAATATGTTGATTAAAATGAGTGAATGTGGATGTAATATGTGGATTAAAACGAGTCAATGTGAATGTAATATGTGGTTTAAAATGAGTGAATGTGGATGTAATATGTGGATTAAAACGAGTCAATGTGAATGTAATATGTGGATTAAAACGAGCCAATGTGAATGTAATAGGATTAAAACGAGTGAATGTAAAATGTGGATTAAAACGAGTCAATGTGAATGTAATATGTGGATTAAAACGAGTGAATGTGGATGTAATATGTGGATTAAAATGAGTGAATGTGTTTGTAATATGTGGATTAAAATGAGTCAATGAACCGGTGATGTAAACATTGGCACAAAATCAAGAACAAGATGCAAAGCCAGAGGTTAAGAACGTTGTAAATCCGCACATCTTGTACCATTACAGCACAAATATCGGGCCTTTCACAACCACTTGCTAAACTCAGTCTTTTAATGGTTTAATTCATCTCCAGAAAGGACAGCAATGAACACAGTCGGGAGGTCAGAACCAGGTTTTTCAACCTCTCAATAAAAGTATTAACTTCACATTCTGTGCACTTTGTAACGAAGAGTTTTTTGGAAACGACAATTCCAGAGGCTGAACTAATTAGACCGCAGCAGAAGCAGATGAAGGATCACTTCCTGGGTCAAGGTGTCCAATCAACATGGATTTGACGTTCATTTTTCACGACAGGTGCGTTTCATAGATGTGGCACAAAACAAAGGGCAGGTTTGTTTTGCTCCCAAACTTCATGGGATTGAAAGTGCAAACAGAAAGTGAACGCCGTGAACAAAACATCCAGAAGTACCTGCAACAAAATCCTCTCTGGTTATTGCACGACATCATGAAAGCAAGGTAATGCAAACAGCCATAGGAGGTAGCTCAGTTATTACCCGTTAGTAAACAAGCGTTACGCCGAGGTCCCCCGTCAGTGAAGTAATGCGAGTTGACAAAGTGGACGACGCAAGGCAGCCATCTTGGATTTAGCCTTTTTTTTTTGTATACAAGATCGAGGCTCGTGAAAGAGCCAACATTAATCACACAAAAGTCAAACAGACACAAAAAAAAACAAGGGGAGCGGCAGACAAGATGGGGAGAGAGGGGGAAGGACACAAACACAACATTTGAGAGCAGGGACATAGGGAGGACTTGGGGGGAGGTGGGAGAGGTATTAAACATATGAACACTGCAAGGACTCTGGGGTGAATTAGCGGGGGCAGAAAAGATCAAGGTTTTGGATGGGGGAAGATACGAGATGGTGGTGAACAGCTGTTTTAAAGACCTGGAGGGAGGAGTGGGATTGAAGGGAGTGGGGGAGTTTGTTCCAGAGGCGGGAGAAAAGGGGAATGAAAGACCGAAGGTGCGCAGAGAGCCTAGATTTTGGCAGTTTAACCATGAGAAGGTTACAGGCAGATCTTGTGCGACCTGAAGGAATATTGGGGGGACAGAACACAGAGAGAGCTGGGGGAGCAAGGCCGGAGAGGAGTCGGTAGAAGACAGAAAGACCACCAACCTGCCTGCGGTGAGTGAGTGAAAGGCCCTCGGAGTTAACTTCATTGCAGGAGATTCCAATGATTCTGAAAGCTTTGGCTTCAACAGCGTGAAGCCGAGCGAGGTGTGAGGCAGGAGCACCGACCCATAGGGGAGAACAGTATTCCATTGAGCTGCGGATGAAAGCCTTGTTCGTGGTGAGGAGCTCAGGTGTGCCAAGGAAGGACTTCGCACGACGGAGGATGCCCAGTCGGCGACTGGCTTTGGAGGCCAGCTTGGAAATGTGGTTTTCCCAAGAAAGATCATGGCAGAAAGTGAGACCCGAAAGCTTGAGCGACAAAACTTCTTGGAGAGGATTGTTGAGAAAGTAGATGAGGGTTTTCCAGTCGGTCCTTTCGGAGAGACATTGTTAGAGTGTGAGATTTGTCAGGATTGAAAGACATGTTCCACTTGTTTGACCAGACTGTGATTTTGTCCAGGTCTGCATAGAGTGAGGAGGCTGCAGACTGCCGATCTGAGGGATGAGGAATGGAGCGGCAGATAGTGGAGTCATCAGCAAAGAGAAAGAGAGGATTTTCCAGAGAGTCAGATGGATCATTGATGAAGACCAGAAATAGCACAGGGCCCAGAACACTACCTTGGGGAACTCCAGCCAGAACAGGCAGGCGAGATGAGAGAAATCCATTCAGGGCCACACGTTGCCTACGACCAGAGAGGAAGTCCGCAAGCCATGAGTGGAGATTTCCATGGATACCATAGGAGGAGAGTTTGGTGAGCAGAGCTGGGTGCCAGACCGTATCGAAGGCACGTGATATGTCAAGTGAGACAGCTCTGATTTCCTGTTTGGCATTGAGGGCCTCCATCCATTGTTGAGACAGCAGAAGCAACATGTCCAGAGTAGAATGACCTGGTCTGAATCCAAATTGATGATCAGACATCAAGCCATTGGAGAAGAGGAAGGATTTGATATCCAAAGCAATGATGGATTCCATGACTTTGCTGATAATTGGAAGCAGGCTGATTGGTCTGTAGTTGCAAGGATCTGTTTTTGCACCTTTTTGTGTAAAGCGGTAATGTTTGCTGATTTCCAAGATGCTGGCAGATGACCTTGAGCAAAAGAGAGGGTGAACAGAACAGAGAGAGGTGAGATAGAGCAGCAGAGCAGGATTTTAGGACCCGTGGGCTGATGCCGTCTGGTGCAGTTGCAGAATCAGAGTCAAGGTTTGATAAAAACTTCTCCACCTTGTCAGGAGAGAAGGACACAGAGTCCAGGAGCAGTTAGATTCGACTGGGAAAGGTGGGAACAGAGAGAGATGGGTTTGGGACACAAGATTTTGAGGCAAACACAGAGTTGAGGCATTCGGCTTTGTCACGTGCGGTGTCAACTGTGTAGCCATTTGAGGTAAGGGAGAGGCTGGAGGGGGAACAAACACCAGAAACGGATTTGACCAGACGCCACCAGGATTTGGAGGAAGGAGACAGGTTGGAGAGTTCAAACTCTCCAACAAACAACGTTCAAACGTTGCGACCCAATTTTCAATAGCGTTCTTCCTTATGCCTAGATACACCCACACACCAGATTAGAAGTTGGTGCTTCGCTTATTTTTCAAGATATTCCGCTCACAAGGTTCAGACATACATGGCGTCAGACACACATGGTGGCGGCCATCTTGGATTTTGACGTGGGTTGCACCCACACACCAAATTCGAATGCGGTCCTTCGCTTACGCATGCATGTACACAGTACACACGCACGCACTGAGGGGAAAACCATAGCCCCCCTTTCGCTCCGCGGTGCGACGGGGGACGGGGGACAAGCGTTACGCCTAAGTCCCCTGTCGGTGAAGTGATGAGTTGACAAAGTGGAGGACGCAAGGTGGCCATCTTGGATTTTGAAGTGGCGACCCAATTTTCAATAGCGTTCTTCCTTATACGTAGATACACCCAGACACCAGATTAGAAGTTGGTACTTCGCTTATTTTTAAAGATATTCCGCTCACAATGTTGACATACATGGCGGCGGCCATCTTGGATTTTGACGTGGCGACCCAATTTTCAATAGCCTTCTTCCTTATGCCTAGATACACCCACACACCAGATTCGAAGTTGGTACTTCGCTTATTTTTCAAGATATTCAGCTCACAAGGTTCAGACATACATGGCATCAGACATGTATGGTGGCGGCCATCTTGGATTTTGACGTGGGTTGCACCCACACACCAAATTCGAATGCGGTCCTTTGCTTACGCACGCACGGACGGACACACGGACGGAGGGGAAAACCATAGTCCCCCTTTCGCTCCGTTGTGCGACGGGGGACAATAAGCGAAGTACCAACTTCTAATCTGGTGTGTGGGTGTATGTATCTAGGCATAAGGAAGAACGCTATTGAAAATTGGGTCGCCACGTCAAAATCCAAGATGGCCACCACCATATATATGTCTGAACTTTGTCAGCAAAATATCTTGAAAAATAAACGAACGACTAACTTCTAATCTCGTGTGTGGGTGTATCTACGCATAAGGAAGAAGGCTATTGAAAATTGGGTCGCTACGTCAAAATCCAAGATGGCCGCCTTGCGTCTTCCACTTTGTCAACTCATCACTTCACCGACTGGGGACCGAGGCGTAACGCTCGTTTTTCAAGATATTCCATTCACAAGGTTCAGACATACATGGCGGCAGCCCTCTTGGATTTTGACGTGGAGACCCAATTTTTAATAGTGTTCTTCCTTATGCGTAGATACACCCACACACCAGATTAGAAGTTAGTAGTTCGTTTATTAGTCCCCTACCGGTGTACACCGGAGGGGACGATAGGTTTACACTCCGTCAGTCCGTCAGTCCGTCCGTCCGTCCGTCCGTCACGCAAAGAACAGTTTTCCGGACCTTTTTTCTAAACTCTTAATGCTAATGATTTCAAACTTGGCACATGGTTTCCTCATGGTAAGTTACAGATCAAGTTCGAACTTCACGACGTTTCGATCATTTTTGACAAAGTTATGGCACTTTGAACTTTGGGAATTCTGATAATTCTGATTATCCTTAACTCAGTGCCATTTTAAGTTTTAATCTCCTTTAAAAAAGATTTTCGCTGCAATAATAGGACAGATTGAGATCAAATTTTCACCATAGGGGGGGACTCGGTCTGTAGAATATTTAAATGGTAATTATGACGTCAGAGGTCACGTGGTTCGGCCGCCATATTGTTTTTCGTGAAACACGAAAACCCCTTTTTCTCTGCAACGGCTGAACAGATCAAGGCCAAACTTTGCAGGCAAAATCGCAACCCATGACGAACAAAAAAGTCAGTGAGCATGACGTCATGCGTCACATGGGTTCAGAGTTATGACGTTTTTAAGCATGAACCTTTAAAATCAAGCTCTTCCCTCATTTTTGATCCAATCGAGGGGAAACTTCACATATCTGTTCAGCATGTCAGTCTACTAAGATGTCCTTTGGGAATTTGCGATAGGGCACGTGGTTTGGCAGATATCGTTATTTAAACAAAAATATAAATAAAAAAAATGGATATCTCTTGTTTATTCTCGAGTTCTCCTCAAGCCGCACCGCACACCCTCAGCCTCGTCTGCGAACGTCAAAAGCGCGACACAGCGCACGCTTTCGGGAGGGGTGGAGCCAAGCCGAGCAACATATATATATACACATCGATCATTGATCGTGAAGCGGAAAATATAATAAATTACTGATATTTAGCGACTCGAAAGGTTCTTTATCAACAACTTTTTTTGTCGTGCTTCTGCTGACCTGTCTGCAAGGTGTATAAATCGAAGTCCCGAGTGTGAATCACAGGTGAGCCCGTCCTGAGGTAATTAGCGATTGGGAACGATAACCCTTGGTAATTTCCCCAACAGTTTCCGGTTGACAGACTGCCGGTCGGGGACATGTATTGCAGCGCAATACTCAGAATGCTTGTTTTTCAAGAGATTTCGCTCACAAGGTTCAGACATTTTTTTGGTGGTTGCCATCTTGGATTTTGATGTGACGACCCAATTTTCAATAGCGTTCTTCCTTATGCGTAGATACACCCACACACCAGATTAGAAGTTGGTACTTCGCTTATTAGTCCCCTACCGGTGTACACCGGAGGGGACTACAGGTTTGCACTCCGTCAGTCAGTCAGTCAGTCAGTCCGTCCGTCCGTCCGTCAGGCAAAGAACAGCTTTCCGGACTTTTTTTCTAAACTCTTAATGCTAATGACTTCAAACTTGGTACATGGTTTCCTCACAAGTTACAGATCAAGTTCGAACTTCACGACGTTTCGATCATTTTTGACAAAGTTATGGCACTTTGAACTTTGGGAATTCTGATGATCCTTAACTCAGTGCCATTTTAAGTTTTAATTTCCTTTAAAAACCATTTTCTCTGCAATAATAGGACGGATTGAGATCAAATTTTCACCGTCGGGGGCACTCGGTCTGTAGAATATTTTAATGCTAATTATGATGTCACAGGTCACGTGGTTCGGCCACCATATTGTTTTTAGTGAAACCACGAAAACCCCTATTTCTCTGCAACGGCTGAACAGATCAAGGCCAAAGTTTTCAGGTAGAATCGCATACCCATGACGAACAAAAAAGTCAGTGAACATGACGTCATGCGCCACATGGTTTCAGAGTTATGACGTTTTTAAGCATGAACCTTTAAAACCGAGCCGCTCCCTCATTTTTGATCCAATCGAGGGGAAACTTCACAGACCTGTTCAGCATGTCAGTCTACTAAAATATCCTTTTGGAATTTGTGATGGGGCACATGGTTTGGCAGATATCGTTAAACGAAAATATTTTTTAAAATCGATATCTCGTTAGTCCCCTACCGGTGTACACCGGAGGGGACTATAGGTTTGCACGCCGTCCCTCCGTCTGTCCATCAGTCAGTCAGTCAGTCAGTCAGTCCGTCAGTCCGTCAGTCCGTCAGTCCGTCAGTCCGTCACGCAAAGAGCAGTTTTCCGGACTTTTTTTTTTTCTAAACGCTTAATGCTAATGATTTCAAACTTGGCACATGGTTTCCTCATGATAAGTTACAGATCAAGTTCGAACTTCACGACGTTTCGATCATTTTTGACAGTTATGGCACTTTGAACATTGGGAATTCTGATGATCCTTAACTCAGTGCCATTTTAAGTTTTAATTTCCTTTAAAAAAGATTTTCTCTGCAATAATAGGACCGATTGAGATCAAATTTTCGCCAAAGGAGGGACTCGGTCTGTAGAATATTTTAATGGTAATTATGACGTCACAGGTCAGGTGGTTCGGCCGCCATATTGTTTTCATGAAAACACGAAAAACCCCTTTTTCTCTGCAACGGCTGAACAGATTGAGGCCAAACTTTGCAGGCAGAATCGCATAACCATGACGAACAAAAAAGTCAGCGAGCATGACGTCATGCCTCACATGGTTTCAGAGTTATGATCTTTTTAAGCATGAACCATTAAAACCGAGCCCCTCCCTAATTTTTGATCCAATCGAGGGGAAACTTCACAGCTCTGTTCAGCATGTCAGTCTACTAAAATCTCCTTTTGGAATATGCGATAGGGCACGTGGTTTGGCAGATATCGTTAATTAAACGAAAAAAAATAAAAAATAAATGGATATCTCATTTATTCTGGAGTTCTCCTCAAGCCGCAACGCGTGCCCTCAGCCTCATCTGTGAACGTCAAAAGTGCGACAGCGCACGCTTTCGGGAGGGGCGGAGCCAAACCGAACAACATATCTATATATACACGCATCGATCATTGATCTTGAACCGGAAAATATAATAAATTACTGATATTTGGCGACTCGAAAGGTTCTTTATCAATAACTTATTTTCTCGTGCTTCTGCTGACCTGTCTGCAAGGTGTATAAATCGAAGTCCCGAGTGCGAATCACAGGTGACCCCGTCCTGAGGTAATCAGCCATTGGGAACGATTCAGAACCTGTGGGTAAATAACCCTTGGTAAATTTCCCCAACAATTTTCCGGACAACAGACTGCCGGTAGGGGACATGTATTGCAGCACAATACTCAGAATGCTTGTTTTTCAAGATATTCCGCTCACAAGGCTCAGACATACATGGTGGTGGCCATCTTGGATTTTGACGTGTGTTGCACCCACACACCAAATTAGAATTCGGTCCTTTGCTTACGCACGCACGGACTGACGGACGGGAAAACCATAGTCCCCCTTTCGCTCCGCGGTGCGACGGGGGACAAATGAATGAATGAATGATCGTTTTAAGGCCATTTCCCCCGCTAGCGCGGGGGTTAGCCTTGCGGGCCCCATGACAATCATGGTTCCCTGTTTGAGGCAATGTTTTTATGGCCGGATGCCCTTCCTGACGCCAACCTTTGGTCACGCTCTTACGATGCGCAGGGATACGGTGTACCTATTCTAACCCGGGGATCATTCATCCCAGCAAGCTGGTACTCAATTTGCCGACCTCGGAAGGATGACAGGCTGAGTCAACCCCCCTGGCGTTAATTCAGCGATCGACCGGGATTCGAACCCAGGATCCTAGGATCCCAAGCCGGCACCCGAACCGCTAAGCCAACACCAGGCTATAACCAGGTGTATTTATGTAAGCTTGGCTGTCCAACTCACCCTGCACTGTCGGCCCAATTCACGCCTCCATAGGTTAGGGTGGTTTTCTTTCAAGTTGCAAAACACGTAAACTTTATTACCATTTGTCATAATTACCTTCGCAAAAGCGGAAGGTTATGTTTTGATCGCTGTGTATTTATTTGTATGTCTGTGTGTGTGTGTGTATGTTATTCGCATAACTCAAAAAGTATTCAACCGAATTGCATGAAATTTGGTGGGATGATTGGTTATTATACGGGACACATTTGATTAGATTTTGGGAGCAATCGGGTCAAAGGTCAAGGTCAAGGTCACGAAAAGGTCAAAATCGTATTTTTACCATAGCTGCGGCGAAGGTATGCGCTCTACCGAGTGCCCGTTCTAGTTTCATTGTTGCGATTGTAAACAAACAGAATATGGAGAAACAGTGTGAATACTGTCTCCGAGCTTCAAGCTGTCTCCCTTGACATATCACGTGCCTTCGATACGGTCTGGCACCCCGCCCTGCTCACCAAACTCTCCTCTGTTGGTATCCATGGAAATCTCCATGCATGGTGGCGGACTTCCTCTCTAGTCGTAGTCAACGTGTGGCGCTGAATGGGTTTCTCTCATCTCCTCTTCCTGTTCAGGCTGGAGTTCCCCAAGGCAGTGTTCTGGGCCCTGTGCTTTTTCTGGTCTTCATCAATGATCTCCCCGACTCTCTTGAAAATCCTCTCTATCTCTTTGCTGATGACTCTACTCTCTGTCGCTCCATTCTTCATCCCTCAGATCGACAGTCTGCAGCCTGCTCACTCTCTGCAGACCTGGACAAAATCACAGACTGGGCAAACAAGTGGAACATGTCTTTCAATCCTGACAAATCTCACACTCTTACAATGTCTCTCCGAAAAGACCGACTGGACAACCCTCCCATCTACTTTCTGAATAATCCTCTCCAAGAAGTTCTGTCACTCAAACTTTTGGGTCTCACTATCTGCCATGATCTTTCCTGGGAAAACCACATTTCAAATCTGGCCTCCAAAGCCAGTCGCCGACTGGGCATCCTCCGTCGTGCGAAGTCCTTCCTTGGCACACCTGAGCTCCTCACCACGTGCAAGGCTTTCATCCGCAGCTCAATGGAATACTGCTCTCCCCTCTGGGCTGGTGCTCCTGCCTCACACCTAGCTCATCTTCACGCTGTTGAAAGCAAAGCATTCAGAATCATTGGAATCTCCCGCGATGAAGGGCCTTTCACTCACTCACCACAGGCAGGTCGGTGGTCTTTCCGTCTTCTACCGACTCCTCTCTGGCCTTGCCCCCCCCAGCTCTCTCTGGGCTCTGTCCCGCAAATATTCCTACAGGTCGCACAAGATCTGCCTGCAACCCTCTTATGGTTAAACTGCCAAAATCAAGACTCTCTGCTCACCTTCGCTCCTTCATTCCTCTTTTCTCCCGCCTCTGGAACAAACTCCCTCACTCTCTTCAATCCCACTCCACCCTCCAGGTCTTTAAAACAGCTGTTCACCACCATCTCTTATCTTCCCCCATCCAAAACCTTGATCTTTTCTATCCCCGATAATTTCACCCCAATTCTACTTTTTGAAATACCAACTTCTGACCTGGAAGTCCTTGGTGTCCTTGTGTTTTATACTTCTCCCACCCCCCACCCCTTCCCACGCCTCCTCCCCCCGAGCCCTCTCCCTCCCACACATCTCCCTGCTCTCAAATGTTGTGCTCTCAAGTGTTTGTGTGCTTCCCATTCTCTTGTCTTCCGCTCCCTCTTTTAATATATTTTGTTTGTCTGGTTGATTTGTTTGTGAAGTAAATGTCAGCTCTTTCACGAGCCTCGATTCAGTATACAAAAAAATAAAAAAAAATACATCGGTACTTATTCTTCTTCTTCAAGGCACGCCGGAGAAAGTCAGCTACTCAGGAGAATGCTGAATGAGACAAGTGAAACGTCAATATAAAATAATATATATATATATATATATATATATATATATATATATATATATATATATATATATATATATATATATATATATATATATATATATATACATATATATATATATATATATATATATATATACATATATATACATACATACATACATATATATACATATATATATATATATACACATACATACATACATATATATACATATATATATATATATATATACACATACATACATACATACATATACATATATATATATATATATACACATACATACATACATACATATACATATATATATATATATACACATACATACATACATACATACATACATATATATATATATACACATACATACATACATACATATATATATATACACATACATACATACATACATATATATATATATACACATACATACATACATATATATATATACATACATACATACATATATATATATACACATACATACATACATATATATATATATATATATATATACATACATATATATATATATATATATATATATATATATATATATATATATATATATATAGCCCCCTGCGTTTTTGGCAACATTCACAACGCAGATCTTCAAACTCCACGAGAACCTTTTTATTCAAACTTGGAAAACGTTACAGAGAAAGTGCTTCTGATAAATTCTTCAACCTCAAAGCATTACAGAGAAACTGAGCTATAGATTACCTTGAGGCTTCAACGTTCTCCACCGTTATGTCTGGGGGCATGGCGTATACAAGGCCGCACGGCTCTGAAAACGCCATAAAACTTTAAAGAAACCAATGAAGAAGATCCCTCCCATATATTCAGGGAAGTGACTGGTGGAATTTGCTCGCAATGGGCAGTATTTTAAGGCCTGCGGTGCCGGCCCCATGGTCTTCACACACAATGGATTAACAATGCACACGCGGCAAGTCGAAAGGGACGGAAAAACGGGTTGGTCGGAATCAATAGCGGGTTTTTATACGTCTTTTTCCCATCCTCTCTGTATCTCACCCCACTCTCCATGTCTCTTCCCCACCCCTCCCTTCCATCCTCCTGTTCCTCCCCCCTCGTTGCTCCCACTCCCCTCCTCGAACCACCCCTCCCGCTCCCAGAGTGAACAGTACATGTGGTGACGCTTTGCTGCCCCCCCCCCTCCTTTATCCTCCCTCCCCTCCGCTCTTCATATTCCCTTCACAAAGTGACTTTGCGTTACCCAGAAACGCCGGGTACCTTTGCTGGTAAACAAAAAAAAGATTCACAACTGAAGACCCAAAGAATACATCTTACTGCATGGCACAACCAAGACTCTGGGTCTGACTTTTCGAGCACCCATCAGGGAATGCACAGGCATGGTGTGTCCGGTTTGAACTAATGGCAGGGAAACAAGGCGTCTCCACACACACTATAGGGTGTTGCAAAATAAATTATACTTACACACCCCCCCCCCACCCCCCCCAGATTGTATTGACCACATGTTGCAAAATAAATGATACTTTTTCCCTCCAGATTGTATTGACCTCATGTTGCAAAATAAATTATACTTCCGCCCCCCCCCCCCCCCCAGATTGTATTGACCACATGTTGCAAAATAAAATGATACTTTTTTTTCCCCCCAGATTGTATTGACCACATGTCAGCGATTTTTTAATTCAAATTTCGCGTGCGTCATCACGACGTGTCGCGCACGTTCCCTGAGTGTTGTCTCCGTCATATTTGCGACGAATGTTCGTGTCTTTGCTGAAATCTTTTAAAAGTCGACTTCAAATGATTTCTGAAGCTAATGGTGGACATATTGACACGTATTAAACGGGAGTTTTTAATTTTTGACTGAAATACAGCCTTTGGTTGGATTTTCATTCGATTGAAACTTCATTTCATCTTTGGGGGGGAAAAAAAGTATCATTTCTTTTGCAACAACCCTTATATACAATTCATTTAACACAACAGTTATCAATTTGGATATACACGTGCGCAGACGCAGACACATAATTGAGTGTGAACATAAGCAAGTCAGAAGAGATTAATTAATCAATTTATCAGTTGCTTCCTGTGGATGAGGATTCATGCAACGCCCGGCCCTGCTGTCTTGAGAAACATTATGGGTGGGGTCCACATGTGCCCAGTTTCATGGGTCGGGACGCAAAATGCCAAAATATTTTGTCCAAGAGTTTGGAAAGTGACAGAGTTGATTTGTGTTGACAGTGTTGTTTGGCACCGTTGATACAGCGTTTTTGTTTTTTTTACACCACCTTGTCCAACACATTAGATTATTTATTTGTGCATGTTGTTTGTGTCTTTTATAACATCCTTAAAACAGTAAGTTCCCTGTCTGGATTTTTTTTTTTGTGTGTGTTTGACTGCCAGACTGGCAGGCAGAGTAAAACATTAATCTCACTACTTTCTGCACATGTGCAGTCGGAACAAATTCAGAGCCAAAGTACTGTAAACCTACAGGTTAGTTTTACTATTTGTGTTCAAAATATAACATACAATTGAAAACAAGTTGCTCCTCGATCATAAACTGACGTTCGTGGACCGGTGGACATGAACAAATTCTTCAACCACACTTTCCCCTTCACATGTACGGAGTAATACTTGGATAATCAGGCCAAATATTGAAATCTGGTATTTCCTATTAGAACATGGTTGGACTCCAAAGTTTTGGAGAAGTTCTATGGTTTTTAATTGCTCAATACAGTACATCATATCTTTCTGTTGAACATTGCTCGATAGCCACTTATATAACTCGATATTTTAACATCGATGTTTAACATTGAAAGGACGGTTTACCGTGGGAATTGTTGTATGCACATGATCTGGTGTTGAGAGGGGAGAGTATGGATGGACTGAAGGAGAAGATGAACAAGTGGAAGGAATGCATGGAGACAAAAGGTCTGAAGGTGAATATCAGAAAGGCGAAAGTGATGGCAAGTGGTAAAGCATGTGGTGAGCTGGAAAGAACTGGGAGGTGGCCTTGTGCTGTGTGCAGGAATGGTGTCGGAGTGAACTCCATTCAATGTACAATGTGCGCTGAGTGGGTTCATCAAAAATGTAGTGGTCTGAGAGGGTCATTAACCAGTGTGGCAGCTACATTCAAATGTAAGGTGTGCACAGAGGGAGCTGCAGATGGAGGAAATGTTGAGTTGGATCTTGGAGACGGCGTGAAGCTTGAAGGTGTGAAAACATTTTGCTACATTGGAGACATGCTGAATGGAGAAGGTGGATCAGACTCGGCAACGGTTGCTCGAGTGAGATGTGCATGGAAGAGGTTTCGGGAACTGAGTGGCGTGCTGACGAGGAGGGAAGTGTCGTTGAAGCTGAAGGGAAAGGTGAATGCTGCATGTGTGAGAAGTGTTATGATTTATGGGAGCGAGACATGGGTAATGAATGTAGATAGAGCAGCAACGAAGGCTGGAAAGGGTGGAAATGCGAATGGTTCGGTGGATGTGCGGAGTATCATTGAGAGAGAGGAAGACAAATTATGAATTGTGAAAGATGATGGGAATAGAGCCTGTGATTGATGCTGTGAAGAGAAACAGGTTGAGATGGTTTGGTCATGTGCTGAGGAAGGATGAAAGTGACTGGTTGAGAAGAGTGATGGCAATGAATGTAGAAGTGTTGGACGGGGAAGACCGAGAAAGACTTGGCTGAAGGTGGTGGAAGAAGAAATGCGGGCAAGGGGGTTAACAACAAGGGGAGATGCAGAAAATAGGGCAAAATGGAGAAGATTGTCATGGGGCCCACAAGGCTAACCCTCGCTCTAGTAGAAATGGCCGTAAAATGCTTGTTGTTTTATTGCTCAAGAGTCAAATGTAGTTTAAACATCTGACATGTCAAAAACTACCGACATGTCCCACATAGTGTATATATATAAAAAGTTACAACACATGATCATACTCGGTAGGGCGCATGCCTCCGCCAGGCTGAACGGTTTACGTTTTGTATCCCACTGGTAGGCCGGATCTGGAACCAGACCTTAACCAATATCTAATCGGCTTATTGTTGCCAATGTGACTCATCAACTTCATTGTTATAATCCGTCCACAACGTTTTGAGATTTCATCGTTTTCATTTTTGATCCCACCTCTCAATGAAGAATCACCTAAAAAAATTATTTCCTCTGGATCTTCACCAAAATTGAATCAATTAATCTTTGTCACATACCCAACATGTCCACCAAGTTTCGCACGAATCAGTCCATAACTTGTGTGAAATATCCTGCTCACAGACAGACATGAGTGAAAAAAAGAACCTTCGTCCACCCCAGTGGCAGACACGTAACAATGTTCTGTATTCATACTTTGAAGGTAAAACAACTCAAGGTTCACAAAGCAATTGTTCAACTTTCCGGGAATCAAACCATTTATTTCACCCTCATCACGGCTGCCGCAGAGCCTAATCAAATTGGTTGTTTGGTTTGTTTATTCATTTGGAGAAAATCTACACTTCAGAATTGGCAAATAGAAAACAGAAAAATGGAGCAAAAACTCAAGCATGTTCAATAATATTTGCTTACATCAGGGCTCAAACCTTTTACACTTTTGTACTATTTGCATAAGGTCTGAGTATGGAAGGGATTTTAGGAACGTTTGCAGCATTACGACATTGCAAGTTCTGATTTTACCCTTGAACTAGAGGTTCCAGGGAACCTGAACTCAACTGGTCCATATCAATATGGTTAGAATATGCATAATAGAACCACAAACTATATCGTTTATATGTGCTAAAGAGGTACAGTAACGTTGAAGGTATCTCATGTTTAAACAAGAAACTAGAAAAAATTGAGTTTTAAGTGAGGCATGAAAAGTAAAACTACAATTACTTTTCTCAGATTTCAGACCAAACAAGCATAAAATGCTCATATCCCCTGCCAAGGGTGCTTTTGTATATGACCTGGAATATAACTCTACCCAGAAAATGCATTAGGTCCAACTTAGCCTCCTCACTCTCTGTAGACCTGGACAAAATCAGACTGGTCAAATAAGTGGACCATGTCTTTCAATCCTGACAAATCTCACACTCTTACAATGGCTCTCCGAAAGGACCGACTGGAAAACCCTCCCATCTACTTTCTCAACAATCCTCTCCAAGAAGTTCTGTCGCTCAAGCTTTTGGGTCTCACTATCTGCCATGATCTTTCTTGGGAAAACCACATTTCCAAGCTGGCCTCCAAAGCCAGTAGCCGACTGGGCATCCTCCGTCGTGCGAAGTCCTTCCTTGGCACACCTGAGCTCCTCACCACATATAAGGCTTTCATCCACAGCTCAATGGAATACTGTTCCCCCCTCTGGGCTGGTGCTCCTGCCTCACACCTAACTCGGCTTCACGCTGTTGAGGCCAAAGCTTTCAGAATCATTGGAATCTCCTGCGATGAAGTTAACTCCGAGGGCCTTTCACTCACTTACCGCAGGCAGGTTGGTGGTCTTTCTGTCTTCTACCGACTCCTCTCCGGCCTTGCTCCCCCAGATCTCTCTGTGCTCTGTCCCCCCAATATTCCTTCAGGTCGCACAAGATCTGCCTGTAACCCTCTTATGGTTAAACTGCCAAAATCTAGGCTCTGCTCACCTTCACTCTTTCATTCCTTTTCTCCCACCTCTGGAACAAACTCCCCCACTCCCTTCAATCACACTCCTCCCTCCAGGTCTTTAAAACAGCTGTTCACCACCATCTCTTATCTTCCCCCATCCAAAACCTTGATCTTTTCTACCCCTGCTAATTCACCCCAGAGTCCTTGCAGAGCAGCAGTGTTCATATGTTTTATACCTCTCCCACCTCCCCCCCAAGTCCTCCCGATGTCGCTGCTCTCAAATGTTGTGTTTGTGTCCTTCCCCCTCTCTCCCCATCTTTTTTGTGTTTTGTGTGTCGGTTTGACTTTTTGTGTGATTAATGTTAGCTCTTTCACGAGCCTCGATCTTGTATACAAAAAAAAAAAAAAAATTGTTCCAAAGGAATTTTTTTTTTTTTATTCCGTATATAATATAGCAAAAGGTACCAATTTATCTTCATTGTTCGTGCACATGCAAAGATTTGTTACAAAATGTGCAATAACTGTCCAAGAATAGAGCCCCACCTAATAAAATGCACTGAGTCCAACTTGTCTCCATGGAAAGCAGAAAAATAAATTTTCTTTAAAATCTCTAAGTGGCAAAAGGCACAGGTCAGCACCTAACTAAGATGTGTACAAAGTTAGGTTAAGATATATTGAACGGTTTTTGAGTTCTGCTCCGGAAACAGAATGTATAACAAAATGCACTATGTCCAACTTGCATGGAAACCAGAAAAATGAAAATTTTCAAATATCTTTAAGTGGCAAAAGGTACAAGTTTCATCAAATTTGATCAGTATTTGTGACTTTTAGAGCTTGGACGTCGTCCAAACTGATGTTTATAGGTCAAGTCATGACATAGGTCACGACGAGGTCATTTTTCGGACATCGTCAAAACCCGTAATATATATGTTGAGGTTTGTTACATACTGTCTACACACCAAGTTTCAGCCTTCGAGCTACATTAGGAAGTACCAGATTGCCAAAAATTGATTTCTCAATATGGCCGCCCTGCCGTGCCCATTTTTGTGCGTGCAATGCCCAAATGCAATCCCAAACTAATTTATGCCTCAAAGATGCTGCATAACAAGTTTCATCAAATTTCATCAATATTTGTGACTTTTAGAGCGTAGACGTCGAATTGTTTACAGACAGACACTGGGTGTCGACAAAAACTCAGCTGGACATAGTCCAGTTGAGTTAAAAAGAGAATGACAAAACTACTTGTGAGCACATGTATTTGGTCCCGATTCCATTTCAGCTAAATTACTTTTTAACTCAACTGGACTATGTCCAGCTGAGTTTTTGTCGACACCCAGTGTCCGTCTGTCTGTCTCTGTCTGTAAACAATTCGACGCCTACGCTCTAAAAGTCACAAATATTGATTATATTAGATGAAACTTGTTATGCAGCATCTTTAAGACAAACTAGTTTGGGATTGCATTTGGGCGTTGAACGCCCAAAAATGGGCGCGGCAGGGCGGCCATATTGAAAAATCAATTTGTCATTTTTTGCACATATAAACTACATAGTTTGTGGTTCTATTATGCATGTTCTAACCATATTGATATAGACCAGTTGAGTTCAGGTTCCCTGGAACCTCTCTAGTCTTCAAATTGTTGTGAAACAAAAATGTCCAAAACCACAGATTTAAATGTACAAAAAACGTTTTTAAAAATAAAATCTTTCAAATTTCTTTACAAATTTCAAAATAAGCAGTGACAAACTATGTCCCTGTTTTGTAAAAGTTGAAACATGACCGTCAAAACTCCGATAGAATGGACAAACTACACAGCCTTCAGGAACTTACCCGTACATAAACTTACCGACAGATCCTCGGAAGTTTTGTGACATCTGCAAAGTGAAAAGAAAAATGAGATTACAACACGAGCGGACGTTGCATTTCCATAAATCAGTACAACCTCAGAGCCTGGCTCACCTTGCCTGCAAAAGTGGCTCTCCTGATCTCAGCTCTCTGCGTGCGGACCCCTGTTCCTGCACACCCTCACTGCCACGGCCTGTCCCTGCCTGTGGCCTTTGTCCTGTCCTTCCTTCCAACCACCTTCCAATGCAATGTGCCAACGCCCTCCGCTGCCTTGCCTCACTGCCGTGGAGCCACAGGCTGGTGGAAGATCCTTCCTTGGATTCCCACCTTGCTGGATCCGCACGATTGTGCTTGGCTTTCCTCGGACGGGCCAAACGGTCCTTTCTTGGTACCTGCAGCCTCTCCTCGGTGTTAGCAGGCCTTCTCTCCCTCTCTCTTCACTTCTCCACACAAGCACACGCATACACACTCACCAACCCACCTGGGCTTTCGCTTCAGCCTCAAAGAATGAAAAAAAAAAAGGTCGTTGTCATCCTGAACCTTCTTTTATTGTTAAATAAAAATAACCAAAACAAATGACACAGGATTTTGGAATACAAGGCATGGTATTTTAAACAATGTAGAAGCATTCATCCCCTGACAGCTACAACTACCACTGCAACTGCAACGACAACAACCAGTCGTAGTATAACAATCTAGAAAAATGCATTACCAAATACGTAACAAAAACAGTAAAATCACTGCCTCAGCGACATCCTTTAAAACGACTAGTGAAAAGCAACGGGGTACACAATGCAGAGAGAGTTTGGGCTAGACTGGAGAACAACAAGTGTCTGACTACCCTAGGCAGCTTCTCTGCCTCCTGCCTCAGCTTGATCAGGTGACAGCAGCCTGGCCTGGAAAAACCTCAGCACAGTCTCTCCTAACCTTTGATGCCTGCAGAACATGGAGGGGGCAGAACAATTGTTATGCTTTCCATACATGGGATACAATTTTCATCCTGAAATACTTCATGGGGTTCATGATGATCCCTTCCCTCCTTGTGTTTTCCATTATTTCGTTCCTGAGATCCTTGTTAAGTCCTCACCCAAGGGAGGGCACCGTAAACATCTACAATGAATGACTTCATCACTTATTGTTTCCTATGGGATGCTGCCAACAACTGCTACAGCAATGCAAAGGTTGAGTTAAGGAAATGTGTCTGAAATAAAACTGAGCTAAAAAAAGCTGGCTTCCCCTCAGCTTTTTTCTACCATCATGGAATTTTACCTCTCCCCCCTCCCCCACCTCCTTCCATCCACAATTAAATCATAACCAGCCAGTTCCCCATCAAAATCAAAACTTACCTGACAGTAAAAAGAAAAAAAAAACTCCAGCATGAAACTAATATTTGCCACGGCCCCTGTAGCTTCCGTAGCTATCTCCACTCTGGCCATATCCACCTGTCAGGTAGGGAGATGAACGAATGGGAGAAAAAACAAACAAACAAAAAAAAACATCAGCTGGAAAAATAAATACCACTGTTAAATTTTGTTTTCTTCACACATCTTACTGGTCTTCTTTTACCGGTTCACTGGTCTGTGCATCCACCCACGGCCCACCGACACCGACTAAACACGGGAACCACAAACCCACCCCGCCAACACTGATCCCGGCATCCACCGCCACCGACCGGCCCATGGCGTCCACCGCCACCTACTGGCCTTACATCTACTGGCAATAAGAAAACGATGGAGAACTAGTGTGCGGATAATAATAATAAAAAAACATCCCAGGACACTGCTATTCAGACTATCAGCTACATGCATCTTGCTCCAAGATAAAAGATTGGGGAATATAAACGGCACCCTCCTCCACTACTGATTGGCTCGGAATAATAACTATCAATCAGTGAAGGGCAAAAGTCAATTTAAAGTGTTCTCCCAAAGCCATGAAGAAAACGATGACCAAATCATTTTTAGTTGGAGCCAAACATGGTGCAACTCAAGGCAGCAGTTCTGATAACGATCATTTCCAATCAGTAGAAGTTCTGAAAATGATCATTTCCAATCAGTAGAAAGTCTTTAAAAGGGCAAAAAAAGGCAATATATTCATATTGGATACCTTAAAAAGGGAATGGGGGCCCATATATTTGGACTTAAAATGAACATGAGAAAAGTATCAGTATGAAAAGTATGAGAAAAGTGAGAAAAGTATTTTTCTGAGAAAAATCTCAGAAAAAAACAAACAAAGCAAATACTTCCGGTTCAGGGATCGAAACACGTGTACGACCGATCGGTGCTCTCTCCTGCCAGTTCGTCTGAGACTCCAAGCTAAGTTCCCCCAACCATTTGCATTGTTTTACAGTTTCGTTTTTATTCCTGTTTTGCTGTTCGTGTTTTTTGTCAACTTTTATGTCTCAAATCGTATCCTGCTGTGTTGAATCGATTTAATTGTCTCGCGATCTGGGTGGGGCCTAGTAGTGCCTGAGATAGTCGAGTCGAGTGTGCATCTGTTTTTTTGTTTTTTTTGATTTTTTTGCATAGTTTTAATTTTCACTCATGTTATTCCCGTTGTTCTTACTTCTGATCCCTCAGCTCAATCCATTTCCCCTCCTCACTCAAAACTCAACCAAAATATCCCTCCTCCTTCACTCAGATAAAGCAAGGGGAAAAAAACTCAGGAAAAAACAAACAAACCGAACAACCCAAAACAACGGAAAAAAATAAATCTCAGCGCTCAATCACTCATTTTTCCAATGCCTTCTTCGCAATCTCCCCAAACTGAATAAAACGTTTCTCTTCCTGAAAAATTTCTTCTCCAATATCAGATTTGAGATCAGTACCATCTGTTACGGATTCGTCACTTCCGTTGTTGTGGTTCTCATCCACTGTAAACATTTTTGGTTGCATGTACTATTATTGTTATCGTTTAAGTGAAATAGAGATTACTGTTTTCAAAAGGTAAAAAAAAGTTAGTGTTTCAAAAAGAAACCGGAAACCGGAACGGGAACCGGATGAAGAGGAGGAAGAAAAAAAAGAGGAAGAAGAGGTGGAGCAAGTGAGGTCGGAGAAGGAGCCGAGCTGCTTGGAGGTCTGGAGCAAACGCTGGCGAACGGGGGTCACGAGCGAACTTTGGGGTTTCCTGGGAAAGGGATTCCTGCGACAGAGTTGTTATCGCTGTGACAGTTAAACCTGCGTGACAGGTTTTGCGGTTGATGCCGAAGAGAATCGTGGGAGTGCCGTTACGTCTCGAGTACGGGCCGGTTGGCCGCTTTACCTCGCGCTGGATTTCGCATCGCTCTCGGCTCTTCACCTCGCTTCAACCATTTTCACAACCATCCAGACGTTAATCTGGTGTGTGTGTGTAACGTGGCTTTTGAGTGGGAATTTGCGGTTCGCCGTCTGTGAGCCGTTGAACGTCCATACCCGAAGGTTAATTTGCGGTTCGCCGTTGAACATCCATACCCGAAGGTGTGATTTCCCAGTCGCCTCTTGAGGATACCTTTGCCTATCTTTGGCAGTGTGACTGTCAACCGAACGGGATTCTGATCTCGATACAGCATCGTTCTGACGATCAATGGAGCGTGGATCGACTTTGGTTTGAAGCTGGGATAGAGACATTGGGAATGTTTTTCGCTCACTTGGAGCACAGTGAGTTATATTGTACGAAACTGATGGTACCATCATAGGAATGATATATTGGTTGTACAATTGATTAATATTGTTATTGTGCTGTTATTCTTGTGTGACCTTAATACAATACTTGTTTGTTGGTAACAATTGGTGTGGTTTCACCATTGATCTTTGACACACAAAATAACACATCTTTCTGCCGTGACTCCTCTCGGGGCTCGGAGGTACACCGTGACTGGGGTTTGGGGAGGAGCACGTAACACATCTCTGGACATATCTCAAGCTTTCAATACAGCCCGGCATCTGGTCTTGCTCTCCAAACCCTCTCCCTATGAAATGTAAAGTTCATTCCACTCTTGGATTACTGACTTCTTCTAATCTCGTAGCCAATCTGTGGTTCTCAACGGAATTCTTTCATCTCCCCGTCAAGGCTGGAGTACCCCAAGACAGTATTCTCGGACCCATCCAATTCCTAATCTCCATCAATGATCTCTCTGACTGGAAAATCCTCTATCTCTTTGTTGATGACTCCCCTGTCTGCCGTGTCATCCCCCATCCTGCTGACAGACAGGCAGCAGCCTCTTCCCTCTCATCAAACCTTGCCAAAAATCACAAACTGGTCAAACACTTGGAACATGTCTTTCAATCCTGAGATATCTCAATCTCTCTCTCTCTCTCTCTCTCTCTCTCTCTCTCTCTCTCTCCCTCTGAAAGGACAGTACCACAAACCCTCCCATCGACTTTCTCAACAACCGTCCGGAAGACGTTGTCACTCAAACTCCTCAGTCTCGTTTTCAGCCACGATCTCTCTTGGGCAACTCACATTTCAACATTGGCCGACAAAGCCAGACACCGAATGGGCATTCTCCGTCGTGCAAAGTCCTTCCTTGGCACACCTGAGCTCCTATCCATCCATCGACAAGGCTTTCATCCGCAGCTTGATGGAGTACTGCTCTCCCCCTTGGATTGGCTCTCCTGCCTCACATCTTGCTCAGCTTGACACCATGGAAACCAAGGCATTCAAGATCATTGGGATGTCCCTTGATGATGCAGACACTCTGGGCCTTCACCATCAGGTCTGTGGGCTCTGTCTTCTTCTGCCTCGTTTTCGTGTTGCACCCTCTGCCCAATCAAAGATCCTACAAGCACCATCATCAGTGACACGGACAGGTCCTGCCGAAGATATGGATTTGTGTAAAGGAGAGAAAAGATCACAAGGGACAACTAAGAGATGCACTCCTCCAAGCACAAACCATAAGCGCTGGTATGTACCCTCAACATTAATCGTAACTTGTTTTACAAGCTGTTGATGAGACAAAGTCAATCTTCGGTTATAAGAGGCGTGTCTGCCCATCGCTTCACTGACAAGTTGACAACCAAAACCATGTTGCAATCCACAAACATATTGCATGTTGTTGTAGTCGCCCAACCCACAGCTGAACTTCCTCCTCCCCCTCCCTACCCCGAATTAGAAATGTTGTGTTGCTAGAAATGTTTCTCTCACACAATAACAGGCTCGGACAAGGGCCCTCCATACTGGGGGGAGGAGGGAGAGGGGCAGGGCATGGAGAAGGGAAGGAAGGCAAATGTACCCATGCGTAGTGTTTTAACCCTTCCCTTCCCCATGTCCCGCTTCTTCCCCTCTACCCCACACCCTCCCCTCTACCCCACACCCTCCCCCCCCCACCCCCCAGCCGCATGGAGTGCCCGCCAGTAATGTTTTATCTTGAACAGCAAGTGTATTGACAAAATGGTTTAGTTCCGGAAGCATGTTCTCCCGTAGAATTTTGAAAATTTGATGTTAAGATATGCCTTTTGGGGGTAGTCATGTCAAAATTGTAACCAAAAAACGACGCAAATAAAAAAAAGAGCAATCAGAGATTGTGGAGCCTCACCAGGATGGTTGTAGTTTGTGTCGTGTTTATGAGCTGCTGTGTTTGTGGGGTTTATTAATGACATCGATTTATGTTCAGTTCAATCCAATATGGCTGCCAAACAACATGACCGATGACGTCATTAATTTAATACTCCCATGCAATTACTCGGCTAATTATGACGTCATAATGAAGGCACTGATGACATCATCATGTATATGTTGTTCGCCATGAGTACTTGACAATGAGCCATATTTCACTTTTTTCCATGGAGCGGTTTCGGAGATAGAGGTGCAAAGTTTTTTGGTTTTTCCAAGATGCCTGCACCACGTGACCTACGACATCGTAATTATCATCAAATTGTACAGGAGACGAACCATGATGAAACTATTGGCAATCGGAACAACGGTCAAAGAGAAAAGCAGACTCACGTTCTGTGCAGACAAACAGACAAACAAACTGATCCAAATGCAATTCCCTCTACTCTGACAAGGGTAAAAAGTGGTATTTGGGGGATTTTCTTTTTTCACCGAATCATCCACATTGCTGTGAAGATTATTTTCTGGTAGTACAGCGTTTTATAATCATAAAATAAATGAATACTAAATACCACACACCTTTCCAAGACCTGCCTGCTGTACGCCTTGATGTGTACCTGCCTACTGTACACGAAGCGGCCCGTTGTTCCATTGGACGTAATTTTAATTGGTCTTAACCTTGTTGGGTACCTGCCTGCTGTACTGCTTGAACATAAGCTTACGTTTCAGCAAAAGCCTATGGTGCTTGGGCCGAGGTGGGGATTATACACTCATTATTATTATTGCCAAATTATATTACTATTAATATTGTTGGTAATATTATTAGTATTGCATTAATTAACCCTGGTGTTGGCTTAGCGGTTAGGGTGCCGGCTTGGGATCCTAGGATCCTGGGTTCGAATCCCGGTCGATCGCTGAATTAACGCCAGGGGGGTTGACTCAGCCTGTCATCCTTCAGAGGTCGGCAAATTGAGTACCAGCTTGCTAGGATGAATGATCCCGGTATGTACACCGGTTTAGAATAGGTACACCGTATCCCCGCGCATCGTAAGAGCGTGACCAAGGGTTGGCGTCAGGAAGGGCATCCGGCCATAAAAACATTGCCTCAAACAGGGAACCATGCTTGGCATCCGGCCATAAAAACATTGCCTCAAACAGGGAACCATGCTTGTCATGGGGCCCGCAAGGCTAGCCCCCGCTCCAGCGGGGAAAATGGCCTTAAAACGATCATTCATTCATTGATTCACACCCGAAGGCTGCTCCTTTCTTGAGAGGTGTATGAGAGTTAATTTGATAAGGAACAAACTTGGGGGGCACATCTGTTGGAATATCCTTTTAGTACATGCCTTCCTTGGGTGCGATACTACATTGAGGTTATTTGGGATCGGGAAAGCAGCTGGATTGAAACTTGTAAAAGAGAATGAGACATTCCGTGAACAAGCTGAAGTATTCAGAAGTGTGAAGTCGTCGGCAGACCACGTCATTGCAGCTGGTGAGAAGGCCATGACCATCGTGCAGAAAGGGAAGCAGACTGACCTGACCACCTTGATACCATGGGCTAGTCACCACCAGAAAAAAGGCCATCCACCCCAACATGTTGCCACCAACGTCTGCAGCAACAAAGTACCACAGCCTCAGTGTTCCATCAGGTCCAACAGTGTAAGGGAAATGCTTTGCAGGCTGAAGATTGGGGTTGGAAGCTTTCTGAAGGAAGATTGCAACCAGTGCACTCAGACTTTGGCCCTGCCCCTCAATCACTTGTGGAGCTTGTGAGATGCACCTGCAAGACTGGCTATGAGACATGACGGTGTGGGTGCCGCCAACAGGGACTGGAATGTTTGTCTGCTTGTTCTGGATGCAGAGGCATTTGTCAAAACATGTCGACTAATGACTTGGATGATAACGTGGAAAGTGGCAGTGAAATGTGACTTTTCGAGCGGTACTTCTCTGAGGTTCGATGAGCTTTTGTGTCGACTAGTGGTTAGTGTACTTTCGGTTACCCCCCCAAAATGCTACTCATGGCCACTTTTGGACCTTCATACAGTTTCCATTGAAAGGACCGATACCAAAAACATTGGTAAAACACGAGGTTGGGTGGATTATGAGGAAATAATGAGAAGCTGTGCCATATTGTAATTCTAGGATGCTGGTCAAAGTTCAGGGCGGGGGGGGTGGGGGTGGGGGTGGGGGGGTACCCTGAATCCGGGCATTGGATGACTCGATGTATTTCAAAATGTCTCCAAATGAAAGGTCGACTCCAGAAACATTGGTAAAGACACCAAGTTTTTGGGGGTACGATGAATGGTTGAGAAGTTATGCACATTTGTAATTCTGAGTTGTGAAGCAACGGGTTTGGGGTGGAGGTACCCACATATGTGGCATAAGGAATCATCCAACACTACTTTTAGTACTCCCATATGAAAGATTGCCCCTGAAAATCAAGGGAAATGTGTTGATTTTGTTGGTTTTTCTTGAAAATTGGCCAAGTTATGCCCATCTAAAAATTCGGCAATTTAATGGAAAACGAGTTAAAATCGACAACTTTCATCCATGAAATTCACCATGTTCCACTCCAAAGACTTCACAAGACTTTTGGTATGTTATAAGGTTCACTGATCTTAGACAGATACATGTGCTTTCATTTCTGTTGCAATTAGTGGTGGGTCTTGTTGTATATTCACTGGACTAAAAGTGGTGATATGGAAGAGAGGAAATGAAAAAAGTGGTGATATGGAATATAGGAAATGTATAAAGTGGTGATATGGAATATAGGAAATGTATAAAGAAGAGATCTCGCGAGATCTTGGAGACGGCGGCAGGGATTCTCGGAGCTACACACGGTCTCCACGTTTTCAAAGTTAAGTCTGTTCACAATTGTATTTTGTCGAAACTGTATTTATCTTTCGGTGTGTGAAGTTATAGTGTGCAACTTGGAAGTTTCTCGGTGTTTATCTTTCATAAATTAATCGTCTGTTTGCCGCGTCGCAAGCAAGGCCTTTGCCGCGTCGCGAGCGATTTGAAATCGAAGTTAAGTAATTGTTCCCATTTGTATTTCGTTATAACTGTATTTATTTTATGGTGTGTGTACGTATATTGTGTCCCGAGGAAGATTAGCGGTGCAAATCTTTCAGACCTGTATAGAAAATCGTGTTAATTCGTGTCGTGTCTAGAGGCCTTGTACATTGTACAACCTTGAGGCTTTGTTTTTCTCTCAGCGGTCCGTCGTTTGTGATCCAATAACTTTCGTTCTCTGTTTTCCCAGTCTTTTCACCCCATAGCCTACTTCCTTGTGTAAATCTCAACTCAAAAAAAACAAACAAAAAAAAACATTTCCTTCTCTGTTCTCATTCGTTTATTCATTCTTATTCGTTCGTTCGTTCTTCGACCACGTGTTTCTCCCCCATTTCCCCAGATAGTTTTCACTGTTATTAACCTTCAATGTTTACACTTTCCCCTCAAGTTCTGTATTCCGTCATATATAACACCTTTTTCTTCTTCTTCTTTAACTGGCTGCTTTCGACTTGCTCACCAAATCTATTCATCCCCAAAAAAAATTAAATCTCCTATAGTGCCTTTTTTCTACATTCCCTAAACTCTCCTGCACTCCATCCTCCATCCAGCATCCTGAAACGTATTTTTAACTCGAAGGTCACAAGAAACTCATTTTGCAATAAATGTTCGTTTCCCATTAATCGTACACTTTCTAAAATCCAATCTCACCCCTCCCCTCCAAATCTTCCCCATCACCGATCCCTTTCAAATCTCGCCCCTTGCCCCCTCCCTCCTAAACTACCCCCTCACCCCTCCCCTCCAAGACTCCCCCTCACCCCTCCCCTCCTAAACTACCCCCTCACCCCTCCCCTCCTAAACTACCCCCTCACCCCTCCCCTCCAAATCTCCCCCATATCCCAACCCTTTCAAATCCCTCCCCTTGTCCCTTCCTTCCCAAACTCCCCCCTCCCCTTCAAATCTCCCCACCCTCATTTCTTCTCAATTTCCCCCCTCTCACTCCCCCTCCTCAAAGCATCCTCCATGCTTCTTCCCCCTTCCAACTCTCACCTCCATCTCCCCCAACCTTCTGCCTCGCTCTTCCCCCTCCTCAAATAACACCTCATTGTGCCTCACCCAATCACCATCAAACCTTTTGTCCGCCCCATCCTTCCCTTTCTGCGAGCTATTCTGAAATCTCTGACACACCTTCAACAGCTCTCCCTACCTCTTCCACCTCTTACCCTACCCCTCCTCCCCCCTGTTCTGTATCCGATGCTCCCCCTTCCTCGTCATTAACGGTATGGACCTCAAACATCCGGGGCCTTCGTTCAAACTTAACTGATCTCTCCATACAGGTTGCTTCTGTCAAACCAGACGAGATCTGCTTAACAGAAACTTTCCTCCTTCATGATGTCTCTGATTCCTTAGTATCTCTCCTGGGTTACTCCCTCCTCCGGTATGATAGACCTGAGCCTCGTCCTGGAGGTGGGGTTGCTATCTTTATCAAAAACTCTCTTCCTCACTCGCCCTGCGCACTGCACTCTCTCCACCTCACCCCCAGGAATACCTCTGGCTACGGCTTCCCCTTTGCTCCCACCTCTTGTTCATATGTGTGTTGTACCGTCCACCAAACAGTGAAGACTCCATCTACATCTCGCTGTCTGATAATATGGACCAACTTCTATCTACTCATCCCAACTCTCTCTCTTCCTCATATGTGGTGATTTCAATTGTCACCATGCCAGTTGGCTGGGTGTGGGTACCTCTCTCACCAGCCATGGCTCCTCAGCAAAGGACTTCTGCGACTCACTGGGACTGACACAATCTGTCAATTTCCCGACCCGGATCTCAGTCAACGGAGCATCTTCTCTTCTGGACTTGGTTATGACTAACTTCCCTCAAAATGTCTGCTGCTCTTCTGCTCCAATCGGATCATCTGATCATGCCCTTGTTAAAGTGGACATCTCTCTGACCATTCTCGGGGAGCCTGCTCAGCGTCGATGAGTCTGGCATTTCACTCAGGCCAACTGGCACTGTCTTCAAGCAGCCATCAATCATCTGGACTGGTCTCCCATCTCTACCACCTCTGACATCAACTCATCCTGGGAATTCTTCCAAAGTAAATTGCTCTCTCTCATGCACAGATTTATCCCATCTCGTCTTCAGTTGTCATACCCTTCCTCCCGTCCATGGTACACGGAATCTTGTGGTGAGGCTGTTGCCCAGAAACAACTTGCCTTTGTCTCCTGGAAAGCAAATCCAACGGAAGGAGTCTCATTTCCTTTCACAAAGCCCGAAACAAGTGTGTGTCCACCCTCAGGAGAGCCAGGAAACAATATCTCTCCGTTCTCAAAACCGAACTCTCTTTTCTGTCTCCCTCTTCCAAATCCTGGTGGCATCTGGTCAAATCTGTTTCTGGTGTTTGTTCTCCCTCCATCCCCTCCCTTACCTCAAACGGCTACACAGCTGACTCCGCATGTGAAAAAGCTGAATGCCTCAACTCTGTGTTTGCCTCTAAATCTTGTGTCCCAAACCCATCCCTCTCTGTACCCACCATACCCAGTCGTACCCAGCTGCTCCTGGACTCCGTGTCCTTTGCTCCTGACAAGGTGGTAAAGTTTCTGTCAACCCTCGACTCTGATTCTGCAACTGGACCAGACGGCATCAGCCCACGGGTCCTAAAATCCTGCTCTGCCGCTCTATCTCACCCTCTCTCTGTTCTTTTCACCCTATCTTTTGCTCAAGGTCATCTGCCAGCATCCTGGAAATCAGCTAACATTACCGCTTTACACAAAAAAGGTGCAAAAACAGATCCTTGCAACTACAGACCAATCAGCCTGCTCTCAATTATCAGCAAAGTCATGGAATCCATCATTGCTTCGGATATGAAATCTTTCCTCTTCTCCAATGGCTTGATCTCTGATCATCAATTTGGTTTCAGACCAGGTCACTCGACTCTGGACATGCTGCTTCTGCTGTCTCAACAATGGATGGAGGTCCTCAATGCCAAACAGGAAATCAGAGCTGTCTCCCTTGACATATCACGTGCCTTCGATACGGTCTGGCACCCGGCTCTGCTCACCAAACTCTCCTCCTTTGGTATCCACGGAAATCTCCACGCATGGCTGGTGGACTTCCTCTCTAGTCATCAACGTGTGGCCCTGAATGGGTTTCTCTCATCTCTTCCTGTTCAGGCTGGAGTTCCCCAAGGCAGTGTTCTGGGCCCTGTGCTTTTTCTGGTCTTCATCAATGATCTCTCCGACTCTCTTGAAAATCCTCTCTATCTCTTTGCTGATGACTCCACTCTCTGCCGCTCCATTCCTCATCCCTCAGATCGGCAGTCTGCAGCCTCCTCACTCTCTGCAGACCTGGACAAAATCACAGACTGGGCAAACAACTGGAACATGTCTTTCAATCCTGACAAATCTCACACTCTTACGATGTCTCTCCGAAAAGACCGACTGAACAACCCTCCCATCTACTTTCTGAATAATCCTCTCCAAGACCACCGTTTGCTCCACCGTTTGCCCTGTTCACGTGACTCGTGGTGGTCCCTCTCGGCTCTCCCCCCGTTGGTATTTTGTGCATATAAGATTGTTCACGGTTCTGTTTAAATATTATTTAAATATGTTTAACCTTTCCCCTTCAGTGTATTACTCAGTCGTATTTTACAACACGCTGTTTTTCTTCCTATTTAAAAGGCTTTTCTCAATTTCCTCTCCAACTCATTCCACTCTAAAAAAAGGAAATTCAATATCTTATACATCTCCCTCACTACATGGTCTTAATTCACATTCATTCCATCCCTCCTCCATCGTTCTGAATCGGATTGCTAACTTGAAAATCACAACAAACCCAATTTGTTTTCAATGTTCGTCTTTCATTAATCATCCACTTTCTAAACTCCCCTCTTGCCCCTCCCATCCAAATCCCCCCCCCCTTGCACCTACACTCCTAAACTCCCCCCTTGCCCCTCCACTCTTAAACTCCCCCCTTGCCCCTCCACTCCTGAACTCCCCCCTTGCCCTTCCCCTCCTAAACTCCCCCCTTGCCCCTCCCCTCCAAATCCCCCCCCTTGCCCCTCCACTCCTGAACTCCCCCCTTGCCCTTCCCCTCATAAACTCCTCCCTTGCCCCTCCCCTCCAAATCCCCCCCCTCGCCCCTACACTCCTAAACTCCCCCCTTGCCCCTCCACTTCTAAACTTCCCCCTTCCCTCCTAAACTCCCCCCTTGCCCCTCCCCTCCTAAACTCCCCCCTCACTCCTCCCCTTCAAAACTCACCCCCAACCCCTCCCATTCAAATCTCCCCCCATACCATTCCTCTCCAATTCTCCCTCCTCCCCCCTCCTCCTCAAAGCTGCCTCCTTCCCACTTCGTCTCCCTTCTATCTCATACCTCCACCCCCCCCCCCCAACCCTCTACTTTCCTCTGCCCCCCCCCTCATACAACCCCTCACTGTGCCTCATCCCTTCACCATCAAACCTTTCATCCTCCTCATCCTTCCCTTTCTTGGAACTCTTCTGCAATCTCTGACACACTATCAACTGCTCTCCCTACCTCCCCCTCTCATCCTTCATCTTACCCTACTCCTCCCCTCCCCTGTCCTGTACCCGATGCTCCCCCTCTCTCTTCATTAACGGTATGGACCTCAAACATCCAGGGCCTTCGCTCAAACCTGACTGATCTCTCCATACAGGTTGCTTCTGACAATCCAGACTTGATCTGCTTAACAGAGACTTTCCTCCTTCAAGATGTCTCTGATTCCTTAATATCTCTTCCTGGTTACTCCCTCCTCCGGTATGATAGACCTGAGCCTCGGCCTGGTGGTGGGGTGGCTATCTTTATCAAAAACTCTTCCTCACTCTCCTTGCACTGCCCTCTCTCCTCCTCACCCCCAGGAGTACCTCTGGCTACGGCTTCCTCTCCGCTCCCACCTTTTGTTCATATGTGTTCTGTACCGTCCCCCAAACAGTGATGACTCCATCTACATTTCACTGTCTGACATGGACCAACTTCTATCCACTCATGCCAACTCTCTCTTCCTCATATGTGGTGACTTCAACTGTCATCATGCCACCTGGTTGGGTGTGGGTTCCTCTCTCACCAGTCATGGCACCTCAGCAAAGGACTTCTGTGACTCACTGGGATTGACACAATCTGTCAATTTCCCGACCCAGATCTCAGCCAGTGGAGTATCTTCTCTTCGAGACTTGGTTATGACAAACTTCCCTGCTAATGTCTGCTGCTCTTCTTCTGCTCCAATCGGTTCTTCTGATCATGTGCTTGTCAAAGTGGACATCTCTCTGGCCATTCTCAGAGAGCCTCCTCAGCGTCGACGAGTCTGGCATTTCACTCAGGCCGACTGGGACGGTCTTCAAGCAGCCATCAATCGTCTGGATTGGTCTCCCATCTCCACTGCCTCTGACATCAATTCTTCCTGGGAATTCTTCCAAAGCAAACTGATCTCTCTCATGCACAGATTTATCCCATCTCGCCTTTAGTTGTCTTACCCTTCCTCCCGTCCATGGTACACTGAAACTTGTGGTGAGGCAGTTGCCCTGAAACAACTTGCCTTTGCCTCTTGGAAGGCTAATCCAACTGAAGGCAATCTCAGTTCCTTCCACCAAGCTCGGAACAAGTGTGTGTCTACCCTCAGGAATACCAGGAAGCACTATCTCTCCTCACTCAAGAATGAACTCTCAAACCTGTCTCCTTCCTCCAAATCCTGGTGGCGTCTGGTCAAATCCGTTTCTGGTGTTTGTTCCCCCTCCATCCCCTCCCTTACCTCAAATGGCCACATAGCCCATCGGCATAGTAAAAAATACGAAACCAATTGTTCAAATTGTTCTAAAAGCACCAAAATTGGCACACATGTAGATTAATACATTCTGAACAATTTTGGATATGGAGGCATTCAAGATTCTCTTTTCATTTTTTTTTTTTTTTCTTTTCTTTTCTTTTTTTTTTTCTTCTTTTTTTTCTCTTTTTTTTTTTTCTTTCTCTTTTCATTCATTCAAGATTCATTCAAAATGCACTCTTCCAATGTTTCATGCCATCACAGGGTGTGATACTGTGTCAGCCTTCGTCGGACATGGGAAGAAATCTGCCTGGGCAACATGGAACACGCTGCCAGAACTCACTGATGCCCTGCTGAGTCTGGCAAATGCACCCACAAGCATCCAAGAGGATACAATGCATGTCATCGAGAGGTTTGTATCTGTTAAACTAAATATCTGTTAAATATCTGTTATTTAACAGATATTTAAATTTAACAGATAACAGATATTTTGTATCTAAATATCTGTTAAACACTTATTGATGTTAATTCTGATGTAAAAAAAAGGAATTTTGGCCCATCTAGCACCATACTAACGACACATAATGAAGTCTATGTAATGACGCTAATGGTAAATGGCGGCCATTTTGAACAATGGCCGCCATATCTTCCACAGGGCTAATCTTGAATGCCTCCATATCCAAAAATGTTTAGAATATATTAATCTACATGTGTGCCAATTTTGGTGCTTTTAGAACAATTTGAACAATTGGTCTGCTATGCCGCAGGACTAACACAGTTGACATCGCACGTGACAAAGCCGAATGCCTCAACTCTGTGTTTGCCTCAAAATCCTTAGTCCCAAACCCATCTCTCTCTGTTCCCACCTTTCCCAGTCGAACCCAACTGCTCCTGGACTCTGTGTCCTTCTCTCCTGACAAGGTGGAGGAGTTTTTGTCAAGTGACTGTGACTTAATAGTGTTCTGGGCCCTGTGCTTTTTCTGGTCTTCATCAATGATCTCTCCGACTCTCTGGAAAATCCTCTCTATCACTTTGCTGATGACTCCACTCTCTGCCGCTCCATTCCTCTTCCCTCAGATCGGCAGTCTGCAGCCTCCTCACTCTCTGAAGACCTGGACAAAATCACAGACTGGTCAAACAAGTGGAACATGTCTTTCAATCCTGACAAATCTCACACTCTTACTATGTCTCTCCGAAAAGATTGACTGGACAACCCTCCCATCTACTTTCTCAACAATCCTCTCCAAGAAGTTCTGTCGCTCAAGCTTTTGGGTCTCACTATCTGCCATGATCTTTCTTGGGAAAACCACATTTCCAAGCTGGCCTCCAAAGCCAGTCGCCGACTGGGCATCCTCCGTCGTGCGAAGTCCTTCCTAGGCACACCTGAGCTCCTCACCACATACAAGGCTTTCATCCGCAGCTCAATGGAATACTGTTCTCCCCTATGGGATGGTGCTCCTGCCTCACACCTGGCTCGGCTTCACGCTGTTGAATCCAAAGCTTTCAGAATCATTGGAATCTCCCGCGATGAAGCTATCTCTGAGGGCCTTTCACTCACTCACCGCAGGCAGGTAGGTGGTCTTTCTGTCTTCTACCGACTCCTCTCCGGCCTTGCTCCCCCAGCTCTCTCTGGGCTCTGTCCCCCAAATATTCCTGCAGGTCGCACAAGATCTGCCTGCAACTCTCTTATGGTTAAACTGCCAAAATCAAGACTCTCTGCTCACCTTCACTCTTTCATTCCTCTTTTCTCCCGCCTCTGGAACAAACTCCCTCACTCTCTTCAATCCCACTCCTCCCTCCAGGTCTTTAAAACGGCTGTTCACCACCATCTCTTGTCTTCCCCAATCCAAAACCTTGATCTTTTCTTCCCCTGCTAATTTCACCCCAAATCCACTTTTTTGAGGTGACTTTTGACTTCTTTCCTGGAAGTCCTTGGTGTCCTTGTGTTTTATACCTATCCTGCCTCCCCCCAGACCCTCTCCCTCCAAAAACATCTCCCGATGTCCCTGCTCTCAAATGTTGTTTGTGTGCTTCCTCCCCTTCTCTCCCCATCTTGTTGACCGCTCCCCTTTTTATATACTTTGTTTGCTTGTTTGTTTGTTTGATAAATGTTAGCTCTTTCAGGAGCCTCGACTCTGTACACAAAAAAAAGTAAAAAAAAAAAAGTGGTGATATGAAAGATAGGAAATGTATAAAGTGGTGATATGGAATATAGGAAATGTATAAAGTGGTGATATGAAAGATAGGAAATGTATAAAGTGGTGATATGGAATATAGGAAATGTATAAAGTGGTGATATGAAAGATAGGAAATGTATAAAGTGGTGATATGAAAGATAGGAAATGTATACAGTGGTGATATGGAATATAGGAAATGTATAAAGTGGTGATATGAAAGATAGGAAATGTATAAAGTGGTGATATGGAAAATAGGAAATGTATAAAGTGGTGATATGAAAGATAGGAAATGTATAAAGTGGTGATATGAAAGATAGGAAATGTATAAAGTGGTGATATGAAAGATAGGAAATGTATAAAGTGGTGATATGGAATATAGGAAATGTATAAAGTGGTGATATGGATTATAGGAAATGTATAAAGTGGTGATATGGAATATAGGAAATGTATAAAGTGGTGATATGGAATATAGGATATGTATAAAGTGGTGATATGGAATATAGGAAATGTATAAAGTGGTGATATGGAAGATAGGAAATGTATAAAGTGGTGATATGATAGATAGTTGTCTTTTTTGTCTAACCTCGACTGATTCTGCAACTGGACCAGACGGCATCAGCCCACGGGTCATAAAATCCTGCTCTGCCGCTCTATCTCACCCTCTCTCTGTTCTTTTCACCCTATCTTTTGCTCAAGGTCATCTGCCAGCATCCTGGAAATCAGCTAACATTACCGCTTTACACAAAAAAGGTGCAAAAACAGATCCTTGCAACTCCAGACCAATCAGCCTGCTCTCAATTTATCAGCAAAGTCATGGAATCCATCATTGCTTCGGATATGAAATCTTTCCTCTTCTCCAATGGCTTGATCTCTGATCATCAATTTGGTTTCAGACCAGGTCACTCGACTCTGGACATGCTGCTTCTGCTGTCTCAACAATGGATGGAGGTCCTCAATGCCAAACAGGAAATCAGAGCTGTCTCCCTTGACATATCACATGCCTTCGATACGGTCTGGCACCCCGCTCTGCTCACCAAACTCTCCTCCTATGGTATCCATGGAAATCTCCATGCATGGCTTGCGGACTTCCTCTCTTGTCGTAGTCAACGTGTGGCCCTGAATGGATTTCTCTCATCTCCCCTTCCTGTTCAGGCTGGAGTTCCCCAAGGCAGTGTTCTGGGCCCTGTGCTTTTTCTGGTCTTCATCAATGATCTCTCTGACTCTCTTGAAAATCCTCTCTATCTCTTTGCTGACGACTCCACTCTCTGCCGCTCCATTCCTCTTCCCTCAGATCAGCAGTCTGCAGCCTCCTCACTCTCTGAAGACCTGGACAAAATCACAGACTGGTCAAACAAGTGGAACATGTCTTTCAATCCTGACAAATCTCACACTCTTACTATGTCTCTCCGAAAAGATCGACTGGACAACCCTCCCATCTACTTTCTCAACAATCCTCTCCAAGAAGTTCTGTCGCTCAAGCTTTTGGGTCTCACTATCTGCCATGATCTTTCTTGGGAAAACCACATTTCAAATCTGGCCTCCAAAGCCAGTCGCCGACTGGGCATCCTCCGTCGTGTGAAGTCCTTCCTAGGCACACCTGAGCTCATCACATACAAGGCTTTCATCCACAGCTCAATGGAATACTGTTCTCCCCTATGGGACGGTGCTCCTGCCTCACACCTAGCTCGGCTTCACGCTGTTGAAACCAAAGCTTTCAGAATCATTGGAATCTCCCGCGATGAAGCTACCTCTGAGGGCCTTTCACTCGCTCACCGCAGGCACGTAGGTGGTCTTTCTGTCTTCTACCGACTCCTCTCCGGCCTTGCTCCCCCAGCTCTCTGTGCTCTGTCCCCCAAATATTCCTACAGGTCGCACAAGATCTGCCAGCAACCCTCTGATGGTTAAACTGCCGAAATCTCGGCTCTCTGCTCACCTTCACTCTTTCATTCCTCTTTTCTCCCGCCTCTGGAACAAACTCCCACACTCCCTTCAATCCCACTCCTCCCTCCAGGTCTTTAAAACAGCTGTTCACCACCATCTCTTATCTTCCCCCATCCAAAACCTTGATCTTTTCTACCCGCACTAATTCACCCCAGATCCACCTTGTTTGAAATTCCAACTTCTTTCCTGGAAGTCCTGGCAGTGTCCATATGTTTTATACCTCTCCCACTCCCCCTTCCCATGCCTCCTTCCCCAAAGCCCTCTCCCTCCCACAGATCTATCGATGTCTCCATGTCTCTCGGTCCCTGCTCTCAAATGTTGTGTTTGTGTCCTTCCCCCTCTTGTCTTCTGCTCCCGATGTTATTTGTTTTATGTGCCGGTTTGTCTTTCTGTGTGATTAATGTTCGCTCTTTCACGAGCCTCGATCTTGTATACAAAAAAAAAGAAAAAAAAAAGAGGAAATGTATAAAGTGGTGATATGGAATATAGGAAATGTATAAAGTGGTGACATGGAATATAGGAAATGTATAAAGTGGTGATATGGAATATAGGAAATGTATAAAGTGGTGATATGGAATATAGGAAATGTATAAAGTGGTGACATGGAATATAGGAAATGTATAAAGTGGTGATATGGAATATAGGAAATGTATAAAGTGGTGATATGGAATATAGGAAATGTATAAAGTGGTGATATGGAATCTAGGAAATGTATAACGTGGTGATATGGAATATAGGAAATGTATAAAGTGGTGATATGGAATATAGGAAATGTATAAAGTGGTGATATGGAATATAGGAAATGTATAAAGTGGTGATATGGAATATAGGAAATGTATAAAGTGGTGATATGGAATATAGGAAATGTATAAAGTGGTGATATGGAATATAGGAAATGTATAAAGTGGTGACATGGAATATAGGAAATGTATAAAGTGGTGATATGGAATATAGGAAATGTATAAAGTGGTGATATGGAATATAGGAAATGTATAAAGTGGTGATATGGAATCTAGGAAATGTATAACCTGGTGATATGGAATATAGGAAATGTATAAAGTGGTGATATGGAATATAGGAAATGTATAAAGTGGTGATATGGAATATAGGAAATGTATAACGTGGTGATATGGAATATAGGAAATGTATAAAGTGGTGATATGGAATATAGGAAATGTATAAAGTGGTGATATGGAATATAGGAAATGTATAAAGTGGTGACATGGAATATAGGAAATGTATAAAGTGGTGACATGGAATATAGGAAATGTATAAAGTGGTGACATGGAATATAGGAAATGTATAAAGTGGTGACATGGAATATAGGAAATGTATAAAGTGGTGATATGGAATATAGGAAATGTATAAAGTGGTGATATGGAATATAGGAAATGCATAAAGTGGTGATATGGAATATAGGAAATGTATAACGTGGTGATATGGAATATAGGAAATGTATAAAGTGGTGATATGGAATATAGGAAATGTATAAAGTGGTGATATGGAATATAGGAAATGTATAAAGTGGTGATATGGAATCTAGGAAATGTATAAAGTGGTGATATGGAATCTAGGAAATGTATAAAGTGGTGACATGGAATATAGGAAATGTATAACGTGGTGATATGGAATATAGGAAATGTATAAAGTGGTGATATGGAATATAGGAAATGTATAAAGTGGTGATATGGAATATAGGAAATGTATAAAGTGGTGATATGGAATATAGGAAATGTATAAAGTGGTGATATGGAATATAGGAAATGCATAAAGTGGTGATATGGAATATAGGAAATGCATAAAGTGGTGATATGGAATATAGGAAATGTATAAAGTGGTGATATGGAATATAGGAAATGCATAAAGTGGTGATATGGAATATAGGAAATGCATAAAGTGGTGATATGGAATATAGGAAATGCATAAAGTGGTGATATGGAATATAGGAAATGTATAAAGTGGTGATATGGAATATAGGAAATGTATAAAGTGGTGATATGGAATATAGGAAATGTATAAAGTGGTGATATGGAATATAGGAAATGTATAAAGTGGTGACATGGAATATAGGAAATGTATAAAGTGGTGATATGGAATATAGGAAATGCATAAAGTGGTGATATGGAATATAGGAAATGCATAAAGTGGTGATATGGAATATAGGAAATGCATAAAGTGGTGATATGGAATATAGGAAATGTATAAAGTGGTGATATGGAATATAGGAAATGTATAAAGTGGTGACATGGAATATAGGAAATGTATAAAGTGGTGATATGGAATATAGGAAATGTATAAAGTGGTGATATGGAATATAGGAAATGTATAAAGTGGTGATATGGAATATAGGAAATGTATAAAGTGGTGATATGGAATATAGGAAATGTATAAAGTGGTGATATGGAATATAGGAAATGTATAAAGTGGTGACATGGAATATAGGAAATGTATAAAGTGGTGATATGGAATATAGGAAATGCATAAAGTGGTGATATGAAAGATAGGAAATGTATAAAGTGGTGATATGAAAGATAGGAAATGTATAAAGTGGTGATATGGAATATAGGAAATGTATAAAGTGGTGACATGGAATATAGGAAATGTATAAAGTGGTGATATGGAATATAGGAAATGTATAAAGTGGTGACATGGAATATAGGAAATGTATAAAGTGGTGACATGGAATATAGGAAATGTATAAAGTGGTGACATGGAATATAGGAAATGTATAAAGTGGTGACATGGAATATAGGAAATGCATAAAGTGGTGATATGGAACATAGGAAATGCATAAAGTGGTGATATGGAATGTAGGAAATGCATAAAGTGGTGATATGGAATATAGGAAATGCATAAAGTGGTGATATGGAATATAGGAAATGCATAAAGTGGTGATATGGAATGTAGGAAATGCATAAAGTGGTGATATGGAATGTAGGAAATGCATAAAGTGGTGATATGGAATATAGGAAATGCATAAAGTGGTGATATGGAATATAGGAAATGTATAAAGTGGTGATATGGAATATAGGAAATGTATAAAGTGGTGATATGGAATATAGGAAATGCATAAAGTGGTGATATGGCATATAGGAAATGTATAAAGTGGTGATATGGAATATAGGAAATGCATAAAGTGGTGGAAAATTAAAGTCAGCCAGGGCTGACAGAGGGACGGTCCTTTTATTTATATTAAATATGTAAGGGGCATCAGTGAGCCTTCACTTTAAAATGAGTCATCAGAAAGTGTAAGCAATGCGACCTTAAAGAAACATGACCCCTGAAAAATTAAGAAACACTGGACTAGCCATTACCAAGTGGTCCATTCCAAGGCGATTAAAAGGTTTGTCAAAGGACAAGAAGAGCGAACCTGGCACAGAAGGAAAAGCAACACAACCCCCCCCCCCCCACTCTTCCTCACCACCATAGGGACCACCATTCCTGTTGCCACCACTGCTGCTGCTTTTCATTGGACCAAAATTGGAATTCTGTTGGCTTCCGTAGCTACCAAAGTCACCTCCAAAACTTCCTGGAAAGGAACATCACGCGTTCAGTACAGAATCAAGTGGTCACCATTATAGAAAATAAATTGTTCTTGGAGTGTGCTCGTGACTTACCACCACCACCAAAGCTGCCAGTTCCACCACCACCACTTCCTCCTCCTCCTCCTCCTCCTCCTCCACTGCCCCCTCCACCGCTAAAGTTGTCAAAACCACCCTTGAAGCCACTACTGCTACCACTGCCGCCACCACCACCACCACCACCACTACCAGAGCCAAATCCCGAACTCCCATATCCTCCACCGCTTCCTCCAAAGCTGCCTCCGTCGCGGCTATTGTAGTCTCTGCCACCCCCAAAATCACGACTCCCCATATCCCGGCTCCCAAAGCCACGGCTGCCACCACTTCCAAAGTCACGGCCGTCACGACTACCGTAATCTCTGCCACCTCCACAGTCACGACTGCCTAAATCTCGGCTTCCAAAGTCTCGACTGTCCCGATTGTCCCGACTACTATTGTCTCTGCCTCCCCCAAAGTCTCGGCCTCCATAGTCCCGTCCACCGCTACCGCCAAAGTCACGGTCACTGTCGCGGCCAAAGTCACGGCCACCGTCACGGCCACCGTCACGACCAAAGTCACGCCCACCACTTCCACCAAGGTCCCGTCTCCCACCAAAGTCGCAGCCCCCACCAAAGTCGCGGCCCCCACCAAAGTCGCGGCCCCCACCAAAGTCGCGGCCCCCACCAAAATCGCGGCCACCAAAGTCTCGGCCACCACCAAAGTCACGACCCCCTCCCCCACCAAAGTCACGACCCCCTCCCCCACCAAAGTCACGGCCACCACCAAAGTCACGACCACCTCCCCCGCCAAAGTTACGCCTTCCAAAACTTCCTCTATCATTAAATCCTCCTCTTCCACCAAAATTGTCACCTGAAAAAAACGTTGAAGGCATTGTAAGCCACCACATTGGCAATCCAAAGAAGATCACAACACGACGAGCACTGCAAATAAGTTGACGTCTTAATGCAATGATAAAAAGCTCAAAATGAAAAATGATTTTCAATCGGTATAATAAGATTCAGGGAGATGTGGTGCGACTTGATGGAGCCAAACACCAACAACCCCAGGGGTGCAGCGTCCCAACCGGCGCGTTCAAGTCTGGGACACATTTCTGCCTCAATTGTTTAACTAAAAGACAAAATAAACTTCAACTACAAAGGTTTTGCCTCGGCCTCACGTCGTTCGACTCGGGTTTGACATCGCAGCGGGTTGCTTGCAGCGAACTTAATTTGCATAACCTCAAGTCATCAGCGATGCTACACCAGAACGGCCAAAGAATGAAAATGAGAAAACGTGAGGAATTCTCAACCAAATAGACCTCGACAATCCCAAGAGAAAATTAAAAACAAGGAATTTCAAACTTCGGGATGTTAAGAAATCAAGGTAAAGTGATGATAACGCATCCAAAGGATAAAGCAAAGACACCCCACATATCATATCCACAACAGCTTTGTCAAACCTTCGAACAGATAAACTTAGGGGTATCTTGTCACAACGTCAGAGGAACACGTCATGGATAGTAAGACGAGTAGAGGGTATGAAACCAAGCTCTGCTAAAACAAACCGACAAACCAAACTACATTCTATAATTTTCATTTACTTCCAATAAACTTTACAGCATTCTCTCATGCAATGATAACCCTTTCAAGGTACGTACTAGTTTACAACGAACACACACGCAGGTAACAGCGTGTCACAGAATACAGCCAAGATTAGGTCAAATTACAAACATTAGATTCACCTGATTGTCGCATTTTGTGTGTGTGTTTGTCTACACACTTAATCCCCACAGTGAAAGTAGAAAAAGCAAACAAATAAAAAATGAGAACAACACTTTTCGACGTCGACCAATACACCTCTGCCCACATTATTACATCATTACATACATGTACGACATTTGCTTTAAATCCCTTCACCTGTTCTTAAGTAAGACATTTTTACCTGACATGACCTCTGATCATTTACCTTTGAAGCTGAAATCTAACCAGTTCATCTTTTCATCATAATATATATACTTCTGACAGGTTTGGCCAAAATCTCATCACTGGTTCACAAGTTAGCGCAGGAACAGAATTTTACCTCTGACATTTTAGTTCTTCACTCCATAATGTATCCATTTATATTTACATTATTTGCCCCCGTTAGACTTGGGTTATTTATTTGCCTCTGAAACAGGGGCTTATGGATTTGGCCTCATCTGTCCGCCCATGCGTCCGCAACCATATCTCGGAGATGCACGGACCAATTTTGTTCATGCTTGGCAAAAAAAACTAAACAAGGCGGCATGCATATGCACATCATTTTGTTTCACGATGCAATCAAAGACGACTGACCGGCGGCCATTTTAGTTGCAACAACCTGAAAACACAATGCCTCCGCCGACGATTTAAAAACCTGATGTTGTACACGTACTCAACCATTTCTCGGTCACGCATTTGCCGATGTTATTTAAACTTGGCACAGAGATATTGCATTATGGCTTACAAATGCACGTCAGTTGTTTTTCAAGATCGGATCCAAGATGGCCGACTGGCGGCCATTTCGGTACTTAAACGTGTCTCCAACAATTACTCAGACATGCATGGTCCAATTTTATTCAAACTTGGCACAAACACAGTACAAGAAGGCACACACATGCACCTTACTTTATTTTGTGATCTGATCAAAGATGGCCGACTGGCGGCCATTTTAGTTGTAAAAATCCAATATTGAACACGTCAACCTTTTCAAGAACATGCATTTACCGATCTTGTTCAAACTTTGCACACAGACAAGGAACGAAGCGCTACATATGCTAGTCATTGGTTTAAGAGATCACATCTAAGAACTGTCTGACAACATGGGTGTGGGTACCTCTAACACCAGCCATGGCACCTCAGCAAATAACTTCTGCGACTCATTGGGACTGACACAATCTAATCTGTCAACTTCCTGACTCGGATCTCAGTCAACGGAGCATCTTCTCTTCTAGACTTCGTTATGACAAACTTCCCTGCAAATGTCTGCTGTTCTTCTTCTGCTCATTTCCTTGTTGAAGTGGATATCTCTGGCCATTCTCAGAGAGCCTCCTCAGCATCGACGAATCTGGCATTTCACTCAGGCTGACTAGCATGGTCTTCAAGCAGCCATCAATCATCTCGACTGGTCTCCCATCTCGACTGGTCTCCCATCTCAACTGCCTCTGACAACAACTTTTGCCAGGAATTCTTCCAAAGTAACCTGCTCTCTCTCTCTCTCATACACAGATTTATCCCATCTCACCTTCAGTTGTCTTACCCTTCCTCCCGTCCATGGTACACTGAATCTTGTGGTGAGGCAGTTGCCCTGAAACAACTTGCCGTTGCCTCTTGGAAGGCTAATCCAACTGAGGGCAATCTCAGTTCCTTCCACCAAGCTCGGAACAAGGGTGTGTCTACCCTCAGGAGTGGCAGGAAACACTATCTCTCGACTCTCAAGACTGAACTCTCAAACCTGTCTCCTTCCTCCAAATCCTGGTGGCTTCTCGTCAAACCTGTTTCTGGTGTTTGTTCCCCCTCCATCCCTTCCCTTAACTCAAATGGCTACACAGTTGACACCACACGTGACAAAGCCGAATGCCTCAAAGTCTTGTGTCCCAAACCCATCTCTCTCTGTGCCCACCTTACCCAGTCAAACCCAGCTGCTCCTTGACTCTGTGTCCTTCTCTCCTGACAAGGTGGAGAAGTTTGTCAAACCTCGACTCTGTTTCTGCAACTGGACCAGACGGCATGAGCCCACGGGTCTTAAAATCCTGCTCTGCTGCTCTATCACACCCGCTATCTATTCTCTTCACCCTCTCTTTTGCTCAAGCTCATCTGACATCTGCTTGGAAATCAGAAACATCACCACTTTACACAAAAAATGTACAAAAACAGATCCTTGCAACTACAGACCAGCCTGCTCCCAATTATCAGCAAAGTCATGGAATCCATCATCGCTCATGATATTAAATCCTTCCTCTTCTCCAATGGCTTGATCTCTGATCATCAATTTGGATTCAGACCAGGTCATTCTACTCTGGACATGTTGCTTCTGCTGTCTCAACAATGGATGGAGGTCCTCAATGCCAAACAGGAAATCAGAGCTGTCTCCCTTGACATATCACGTGCCTTCGATACGGTCTGGCACCCCGCTCTGCTCACCAAACTCTCCTCCTATGGTATCCAAGGAAACCTCCAGGCATGGCTTGCGGGCTTCCTCTCTGGTCGTAGTCAACGTGTGGCCCTGAATGAAATTCTCTCATCTGCCCGTCCTCTTCAGGCTGGAGTTCCTCAAGGTAGTGTTCTGGGCCCTGTGCTTTTTCTGGTCTTCATTAATGATTCTCTCCGACTCTCTGGAAAACACCATCTCTTTGCTGATTACTACATTCTCTGCCTCCCTATATCGCAACCCTCAGATCGGCCATCTGTGGCCTCTTCACTCTCTGCAGACCTGGACAAAAATCACAAACTGGGCAAACAAGTGGAACAAGTCTTTCAATACTGACAAATCTCACACTCACTTTGTCTCTCTGAAAAGACTGTATGTAAACCCTCCCATCGACTTTCTCAACAATCCTCTTCAAGAAGCTCTGTCACTCAAGCTTTTGGGTCTCACGATCTGCCATGATCTTTCCTGGGAAAAACCACACTTACAAGCTGGCCTCCAAAGCCAGTCGCCGACTGGGCATCCTCCATCGTGCAAAGTCCGTCCTTGGCATTTCTGAGCTCCTCACCACATACAAAGCTTTCATCCGCAGCTTGATGGAATACTATTCCCCCCTCTGGGCCGGTGCTCCTGCCTCACACCTAGCTCGGCTTCACGCTGTAGAAACCAAAGCTTTCAGTCATTGGAATCTCCAGCGATGAAGCTGATTCCGAGGGCCTTTCACTCGCTCACCGCAGGCAGGTTGATGGTCTTTCTATCTTCTCCAGTCTCCTCTCCGGCCGAGCTCCCCCTGCTCTGTGCCCCAAATATTCCTGCAGGTCACACAAGATCTGCCAGCAACCCTCTTTGGTGAAACTACCAAAATCAAGACTCTGCTCACCTTCACTCTTTCATTCCCCATTTCTCCCACCTCTGGAAGAAACTCCCACACTCACTTCAATCCCACTCCTCCCTCCAGGTCTTTAAAACAGCTGTTCACCACCATCTCTTATCTTCCCTCAATCCAAAACCTTGATCTTTTTTTTCTATCCCAGTTAATACACCCCAAACCCATTTTCAAAGTCCGTTTTCTTTCATGAAAGTGCTTGTAGTGGGGATGTCAGTAGCACTTTCAAAAGTTTTAAAACATGCATTTTTAATCCACAAAGGCTTCACATGCAAAACGAATCAAAATGGTGTAAAAATCATGAAAATCAGTCAACGCGTTCTTGAGATAGTCATTTTTATGTTGAAATTTAATGCGAAAATCTGCCAATTTCGCCAAAAAGTGCATTTTGCAATATTTACAATGGCACAACAATAATATAATTAACCTCAGAATCATCATTTTGGCTGGAAATGATACACCGAGTAGATAACAACATCAGAAAGAATCAGCACCTCGACTTCTTTAGTATTTTGTGGCCGCCACAGCAAAAATTGACAAAAGGAAAATCCGATTTTCACTGATGGACCACAAAGCAATTAGGCAAATTTTCACTGATGGTCCACAAAGCAATAAAGTAAATTTCCACTGATGGACCACAAAGCAATAAAGTAAATTTCCACTGATGAACCACAAAGCAATTGGGCAAATTTTCACTGATGGACCACAAAGCAATTAGGCAAATTTTCACTGATGGACCACAAAGCAATTAGGCAAATTTTCACTGATGGACCACAAAGCAATAAAGTAAATTTCCACTGATGGACCACAAAGCAATAAAGTAAATTTCCACTGATGGACCACAAAGCAATTGGGCAAATTTTCACTGATGGACCACAAAGCAATTAAGCAAATTGTCACTGATGGTCCACAAAGCAATAAAGTTAATTTCCACTGATGGACCACAAAGCAATAAAGTAAATTTCCACTGATGAACCACAAAGCAATTGGGCAAATTTTCACTGATCGACCACAAAGCAATTAAGCAAATTTCCACTGATGGACCACAAAGCAATTAAGCAAATTTTCACTGATGGTCCACAAAGCAATAAAGTAAATTTCCACTGATGAACCACAAAGCAATTGGGCAAATTTTCACTGATGGACCACAAAGCAATAAAGTAAATTTTCACTGATGGACCACAAAGCAATTAAGCAAATTTTCACTGATGGACCACAAAGCAATTAAGCAAATTTTCACTGATGGACCACAAAGCAATTAAGCAAATTTTCACTGATGGTCCACAAAGCAAGAAAGTAAATTTCCACTGATGAACCACAAAGCAATTGGGCAAATTTTCACTGATGGTCCACAAAGCAACAAAGTAAATTTCCACTGATGGACCACAAAGCAATAAAGTAAATTTCCACTGATGGACCACAAAGCAATTAAGCAAATTTTCACTGATGGACCACAAAGCAATTAAGCAAATTTTCACTGATGGTCCAAAAGCAATAAAGTAAATTTCCACTGATGAACCACAAAGCAATTAAGCAAATTTCCACTGATGGACCACAAAGCAATAAAGTAAATTTCCACTGATGGACCACAAAGCAATTGGGCAAATTTTCACTGATGGACCACAAAGCAATTAAGCAAATTTTCACTGATGGTCCACAAAGCAATAAAGTAAATTTCCACTGATGGACCACAAAGCAATTAAGCAAATTTTCACTGATGGACCACAAAGCAATTAAGCAAATTTTCACTGATGGTCCACAAAGCAAGAAAGTAAATTTCCACTGATGAACCACAAAGCAATTGGGCAAATTTTCACTGATGGTCCACAAAGCAACAAAGTAAATTTCCACTGATGGACCACAAAGCAATAAAGTAAATTTCCACTGATGGACCACAAAGCAATTAAGCAAATTTTCACTGATGGACCACAAAGCAATTAAGCAAATTTTCACTGATGGTCCAAAAGCAATAAAGTAAATTTCCACTGATGAACCACAAAGCAATTAAGCAAATTTCCACTGATGGACCACAAAGCAATAAAGTAAATTTCCACTGATGGACCACAAAGCAATTGGGCAAATTTTCACTGATGGACCACAAAGCAATTAAGCAAATTTTCACTGATGGTCCACAAAGCAATAAAGTAAATTTCCACTGATGGACCACAAAGCAAAAAAGTAAATTTCCACTGATGAACCACAAAGCAATTGGGCAAATTTTCACTGATGGACCACAAAGCAATTAAGCAAATTTCCACTGATGGACCACAAAGCAATTAAGCAAATTTTCACTGATGGTCCACAAAGCAATAAAGTGAATTTCCACTGATGAACCACAAAGCAATTGGGCAAATTTTCACTGATGGACCACAAAGCAATTAAGCAAATTTTCACTAATGGACCACAAAGCAATTGGGCAAATTTTCACTGATGGTCCACAAAGCAATAAAGTAAATTTCCACTGATGTACCACAAAGCAATAAAGTAAATTTCCACTGATGGACCACAAAGCAATTAAGCAAATTTTCACTGATGGACCACAAAGCAATTAAGCAAATTTTCACTGATGGTCCGCAAAGCAATTGGGCAAATTTTCACTCATGGTCCACAAAGCAACAAAGTAAATTTCCACTGATGGACCACAAAGCAATAAAGTAAATTTCCACTGATGGACCACAAAGCAATTAAGCAAATTTTCACTGATGGACCACAAAGCAATTAAGCAAATTTTCACTGATGGTCCACAAAGCAATAAAGTAAATTTCCACTGATGAACCACAAAGTTCCACTGATGAACCTCTGACATCAATTCTTCCTGGGAATTCTTCCAAAGCAAACTGCTCTCTCTCATGCACAAATTTATCCCATCTCGTCTTCAGTTGTCTTACCCTTCCTCCCGTCCATGGTACACTGAATCTTGTGGTGAGGCAGTTGCCCTGAAACAACTTGCCTTTGCCTCTTGGAAGGCAAATCCAACTGAAGGCAATCTCAGTTCCTTCCACCAAGCTCGGAACAAGTGTGTGTCTACCCTCAGGAGTGCCAGGAAGCACTACCTCTCCACACTCAAGAATGAACTCTCAAACCTGTCTCCTTCCTCCAAATCCTGGTGGCGTCTGGTCAAATCCGTTTCTGGTGTTTGTTCCCCCTCCATCCCCTCCCTTACCTCAAATGGCCACACAGTTGACATCGCACGTGACAAAGCCGAATGCCTCAACTCTGTGTTTGCCTCAAAATCTTGTGTCCCAAACCCATCTCTCTCTGTTCCCACCCTTCCCAGTCGAACCCAACTGCTCCTGGACTCTGTGTCCTTCTCTCCTGACAAGGTGGAGGAGTTTTTGTCTAACCTCGACTCTGATTCTGCAACTGGACCAGACGGCATCAGCCCACGGGTCCTAAAATCCTGCTCTGCTGCTCTATCTCACCCTCTCTCTGTCCTTTTCACCCTCTCTTTTGCTCAAGGTCATCTGCCAGCATCCTGGAAATCAGCAAACATTACCGCTTTACACAAAAAAGGTGCAAAAACAGATCCTTGCAACTACAGACCAATCAGCCTGCTCTCAATTATCAGCAAAGTCATGGAATCCATCATTGCTTCGGATATGAAATCTTTCCTCTTCTCCAACGGCTTGATCTCTGATCATCAATTTGGTTTCAGACCAGGTCACTCTACTCTGGCCATGCTGCTTCTGCTGTCTCAACAATGGATGGAGGTCCTCAATGCCAAACAGGAAATCAGAGCTGTCTCCCTCGACATAACACGTGCCTTCGATACGGTCTGGCACCCAGCTCTGCTCACCAAACTCTCCTCCTATGGTATCCATGGAAATCTCCATGCATGGCTTGTGGACTTCCTCTCTGGTCGTAATCAACGTGTGGCCCTGAATGGATTTCTCTCAACTCCCCTTCCTGTTCAGGCTGGAGTTCCCCAAGGCAGTATTCTGGCCCTGTGCTTTTTCTGGTCTTTATCAATGATCTCTCCGACTCTCTGGAAAATCCTCTCTATCTCTTTGCTGATGACTCCACTCTCTGCCGCTCCATTCCTCTGCCCTCAGATCGGCAGTCTGCAGCCTCCTCACTCTCTGAAGACGGACAAAATCACAGACTGGTAAAACAAGTGGAACATGTCTTTCAATCCTGACAAATCTCACACTCTTACTATGTCTCTCCGAAAAGATCGACTGGACAACCCTCCCATCTACTTTCTCAACAATCCTCTCCAAGAAGTTCTGTCGCTCAAGCTTTTGGGTCTCACTATCTGCCATGATCTTTCTTGGGAAAACCACATTTCCAAGCTGGCCTCCAAAGCCAGTCGCCGACTGGGCATCCTCCGTCGTGCGAAGTCCTTCCTCGGCACACCTGAGCTCCTCACCACATACAAGGCTTTCATCCGCAGCTCAATGGAATACTGTTCTCCCCTATGGGCCGGTGCTCCTGCCTCACACCTAGCTCGGCTTCACGCTGTCGAAACCAAAGCTTTCAGAATTATTGGAATCTCCCGCGATGAAGCTATCTCTGAGGGCCTTTCACTCACTCACCGCAGGGCAGGTAGGTGGTCTTTCTGTCTTCTACTGACTCCTCTCCGGCCTTGCACCCCCAGCTCTCTCTGTGCTCTGTCCCCCAAATATTCCTACAGGTCGCACAAGATCTGCCAGCAACCCTCTGATGGTTAAACTGCCGAAATCTCGGCTCTCTGCTCACCTTCACTCTTTCATTCCTCTTTTCTCCCGCCTCTGGAACAAACTCCCTCACTCCCTTCAATCCCACTCGTCCCTCCAGGTCTTTAAAACAGCTGTTCACCACCATCTCTTATCTTCCCCCATCCAAAACCTTGATCTTTTCTACCCCCGCTAATTCACCCCAGATCCACCTTGTTTGAAATTCCAACTTCTTTCCTGGAAGTCCTGGCAGTGTCCATATGTTTTATACCTCTCCCACCCCCCACCCCCCTTCCCATGCTCCCACCCCCAATGCCCTCTCTCTCTCACAGATCTCTCGATGTCTCCATGTCTCTCGGTCCCTGCTCTCAAAATAATGTTGTGTTTGTGTCCTTCCTCCTCTCTCCGCATCTTGTCTACCGCTCCCGATGTTATATGTTTTATGTGTCAGTTTGTCTTTCTGTGTGATTAATGTTCGCTCTTTCACGAGCCTCGATCTTGTATACAAAAAAGAAAGAAAAAAAACAATTAAGGAAATTTTCACTGATGGACCACAAAGCAATAAAGTAAATTTCCACTGATGGACCACAAAGCAATAAAGTAAATTTCCACTGATGGACCACAAAGCAATTAAGCAAATTTTCACTGATGGACCACAAAGCAATTAAGCAAATTTTCACTGATGGTCCACAAAGCAATAAAGTAAATTTCCACTGATGAACCACAAAGCAATTGGGCAAATTTTCACTGATGGACCACAAAGCAATTAAGCAAATTTTCACTGATGGACCACAAAGCAATTAAGCAAATTTTCACTGATGGACCACAAAGCAATTAAGCAAATTTTCACTGATGGTCCACAAAGCAATAAAGTAAATTTCCACTGATGGACCACAAAGCAATAAAGTAAATTTCCACTGATGGACCACAAAGCAATAAAGTAAATTTTCACTGATGGACCACAAAGCAATTAAGCAAATTTTCACTGATGGACCACAAAGCAATTAAGCAAATTTTCACTGATGGACCACAAAGCAATTAGGCAAAGATGGACCACAAAGCTCAGATTGCGATATTGATTTCAATGCCATGAGCAACTTGAAAGTTCACATTACTGTTGAAACTAACTATTTTGAATTAACTATTGGAGACAAAATTAGTGATTGAAACACAATCGGCGGAATTATGGAGCCGTATCGTTTCAAGCCTTGTTCTTGCGATTTCGACGAGCATGACAAGGGAGGTGTTAGCAGTGCAGAAAGCACCGGTCACATGGTCACTACACATTGGTAGGTTTTGTTTTTCCTTTCAATTGATAGTTTATCAGGGAGTTTGTATTAATTATTCAGTTATAATACTCCATAAGAAATCCTCCGGCACGAAGAAGCAGCAGCAAATACTTTGGAAGCCATGAGAAAGGAGAGTTCGTCGGCCGAACCCGACTTAGATTAATATTGTCTGCGACACTGGGCTGCGTACGGACGAACTGACATCCGCCGCAGCTGACAGAGCTGTTTGGGGAAATCTGACAAAGTAACTTTGCTCTTTGTCACTCGTTTATTTTTGGTGTTTCCTTTGTGATTGTCTGATCAACAATATGTCTAAACAAGTAGTAGTAAGAAATACGGCAGAGGACGCGACATGAGCACACTAAGACACCGCCGACAAAATGGTTAACAAACGCTTTGTAGTACATGGTGTTGTGTCATTGTAGTGCAAAATTTTCTACACTAGTGGAACCAGTTTTTTGGAATCCTTATACCCTAGGCAACAAGACGAGTTGGTTCCATTTTTTTCAATGGCGTCTTTGGCGGCCATTTTGACTTTCAAAATGGCCGCCATTTTTTGCAATTTTGTATGTATCTTTTCACATAAAACACTTTGATTAACCATTTTTTCTGGCATTTTTGTCGTCAGGTTCACTATGTTTTTTCGTTCAAAATCATGGTAGATTAGCAAACCTATACATTTTTGGAAACGTTATTGCATGGAAAATCTGAAAATCAATGTTTACATTTGCCAATTCCGACCAATTCGATTCGACCAATCGACCCATTCCATTCGACCAATTCGGCCATTTCGATCGATTCGATTCATCGAATTCGATCGACCATTCGACCAATTCGATTTGCCAATCAATTTGACCGACCTTTGCTTGTGTGGAACGGACTGTGAAAACGATGCGGACTATATTGTCGGATACGACACACAGGACAGTGATGACGAACTCTAAATGGCATATTCTGTAATCGTGTATGTTTGATGCCATTGACCGCCTGTGTATATTTTGTCATTGACTGCCTGTGTAGATGTGATGTTATACTGACATATGTGTATATATGATTGTGATGTGATGTGTGTATATGATGTGTGTATATGTATATGTGTGTGTGTGTGTGTGTGTATATGTATATATATATGCGTGTATATGTGTATATATATATGTGATGTGTATATATGATTTTTCTGACTGCCTGTGTATGTTTGGTGATATGAATTATTGTGACACATTTTGATGTTATTAACTGCCTGTACAAAATGATAACATGTATTTGATTATGCAACTTATCGCGAATATAAAGACAGTATTTTGCAATTCAAAACCTTTGATTCGTGTCTTACCATTCCCCATAGCACTAATTTGATACTTTCATCGGATTCCTTGTCCCTGAAAATATAGGTTTAGTATATTTTTAAAAGTTTTTAGGGTAATTAGAGGCAAAAATAGAACAAAATATGTATTTTACAGTGGCCATTTTGAAAATCCAAAATGGCCGCCATACAGGTATCTCTCCAAATGTAAACATTGATTTTTAGTTTCCTTATGCTATAACCTTTCCAAAAATGTATAGGTTTGCTAATCTACCATGATTTTGAACGAAATAAAATTTATTGACATAGTGAACCTGACTATCATTCCTTGTACAGAAAATCCACCAGAACACTTGTATCCAGTTAACAGACGTTTTTTGAGAAATATCAGTCATCTTAAAATTCAAAATGGCCGCCATTTGAACCAATTTTGCCATTATTTTCATTTTGAAAGATGCATCTTTTCACATAAAACACTGACCATTTTTTCTGGCATTTGTGTCATTCTTTGTACAGAAAAGCTACTAGAACACTAATATCTAGTTAACAAAAACTTTTGTGGAATATCAGCCATCTTGAAATTCAAAATGGCCACCATTTGAATTATTTGCTATGCTTCATTTGCACAAAGGCAAGCAAAAGCATATTATAAGTAAATTTTATTAATTATTAATTATTATTTGTCTCGTCAAGCTATGCCAAAGTGTGTTAATGTTAATACCAAACAAAACTGCAACCCAAAGGAAGGTATCTATCATTAATCATCTTGAATTTCAAAATGGCTGCCAAATATTAAAGTTACTACTACTATTCAAATATAAGGTAACATTGAATAATGTTCCTGGTATAATCATCTCTTTAGACAATAGTGCAATACATTTTGACATAATGTTCAAACATTCAAAGGTCCATAATTTTGTAAATATCAGTTTTGTTTTCTTCATTGTAATATCTATGCCTAGTTGTCATCATCAGGGTTTTCAAGTTCCTCAGTTTGTTGCACAGCCGTGTTGGCACATTCTTCATCTGCTCCACATGCACATGACTCTGTGCATGTCAGATTGTGTCGCCTGTAGGAACATCTTCTGGAGCATTTGCTTATTCCACATCCACACCTAACAAGGTGGACTTTGGCTGATATTGCACCTGCCGATCAGATTTGAACTCCTGGATGATGTGCTGTCCAATAAGTGCACATGTTCCATTTATCTTTTCATTGCGTGATTGTGTTTTGGTGGTGGCTGCTCCCTGGATGATCCATCTCATCATACAGAACAGTTGTTCCGGTATTCCAACTTCAATACTGTCCTTTAGCGACCCCTCAAATTTCCAAGGATTTTGCCTCGCCTGTGTTATTGCATTTCTTATAATCTTTCCACTTTGAAAGAGAATTTTGAACTTTGCTTGCATATCCTTTTGTTCAGCAGAAGCTGCCCGAATAGCTGCAGCACCAGCATCACTGGAATAAAATTTTTAAAACCACCTTTAGAGACCATTTTCCCCGCAAGCGGGGGTTGGCCTTTTTCGGGGACCGTGGTTGTTGTTGTTTTTTGGTCCCCTTTTTGAAGCAATGTTTTACGGCCGGATGCCCTTCCTGCCGCCAACCCTGTTCGTCGCCTTTTTACGACACACAGGGAATTACCAGTGAACTGGTACTCAATTAGCCGACCTCGGAAGGATGACAGGCTGAGTCAACCCCCCCTGGCGTTAATTCAGCGATCGACCGGGATTCGAACCCAGGATCCTAGGATCCTAAGCTGGCACCCTAGCCGCTAGCCCAACATCAAGGATAACCTGGAACTGGATAACCATGTGCACAACACCAACACTGGAATGAACTGTTGATAGTTTTCCAGATATGCCTGTGATTTCGACATTATCCAGGTTGTTCTTCAGTTTCTGGTTTAAGTATAGCCTCTTGTTGGGATCAAAACCAGGAACGTTGTGGTTCTGGAAGATATCTTTATACAGAAGGTGCACATCAGGCATGGGGATGAACGCTCCTTCATCAATCCTTTGCTGAATGATGCTTGTAAACTCTACTTCAGCTGCTATGGATTTCAGGTTCTCTTCCTGTTTGGCTTCAAAGGACAACTCACCACCCTCACGAACATATTCTTCCCAGTTACGAGTGTAACAAAGGTGATGGTACACAATATCTCTAGCAAGTAAATCACCAGAAGTTATCACATCACCTCGGTTTACCTGCCAAGTCTTGTTTCCACTCTTATTGACAATATCTGTGAAATGCGAGCCTCTACTATAACTAGTACAAGGATGGAGAACCTCATTAGTATCTTTCTGGCAAAAGAAACATTTATCTCTGAAGAATGAGTCACTTTTGCTTTCAGATCTTGTAACTGTTGACACAGTTGTTGCTGAAGTTGACGGTGCTGCTCGGTTTTGAGGATTCGACGGTCGTCCCCTCTTGCGGTTCGTCAGATTTGAAATATTCTTTGATTCACAAGATTTGCTAAAGTTCACTTCATCACGTTTGATATGAGCACGATTTGTCACTGCCTTGTAACATTGCTTGTGCCATGTAGCCTTTTTTTCTTTAAGTACTACTGAAGAAACATCACATAGTCACGCAAAGCTTAAGTTGCCAAGTTGCACTCTTTTGTGTAAGCTGCTAAGAAATGTTTCATATGAAGCACATTTGAAATTGGCATGAGCAACGTCAACCAAAGGTTCAGGAGTTCTCTCTTGGCAGAATACACAAAGTTCGTAACTTGTGCATTGCTTCTTAGAAGGCGGCTCTTCAAACGATGACATTATGCGGCGGTGAAGCTGAAATCCAACTTGTCTATGAATACCTGTAATTTAAAAAAGAATAAAGCAAATGTTCATATTTCTTTCATTATTGTAATTATAGTTATCTATGTGTAGTTTAAGACTGCAGAAATTAGAATACATACAAAATTGCAAAAAACGGCGGCCATTTTGAAATTCAAAATGGCCGCCGAAGACACCAATGAAAAAAATGGAACCAACTCGGGTCTTGTTGCCAAGGGTATATAGATGCAAAAAAACATTGGTTCCACTAGTGTAGCAAATTTTGCACTTACATATATTAATTCTACATAACACCATGTACTATTTTTTGCACTTACATATATATTAATTCTACATAACACCATGTACTATTGTCCCACCATCGTAGGCTGACCTGGTGTCCTGTTCGTTACAGGATTGTCGCATCGCATACATTCCTGGGAAGCCATTTGTGTATGTGGTCGTGCTGTGTCGATGCCACACCGAGGTGCGGGGAGAGGTGAGGATGGGGTGGTGAGGTCGGTCGCCAGCAGGCCAGCACGGGTGTTTGATTCACCGCTCAAATCGCCCATGTATATGTGCTGCTAGATCGGTAGAGATCGTGTTCGTTTCGAGTGACGTTTTTTCCGCTAACCGTGACAGCAATCGTGGTGGGTAACCACAAGATCTATAGCCACCGCTGTTGTTTCATAACAGTGCTCAAAGATGTTCTTAGCACAAAAGGGAACATTTTGTAGGCCCGATTCACACTCAGGTATTTCGCCCAAACCTTGTCCAATTTCTGGAAAACGTAGGTTCGTTTGGCCGAAGGTGTAGCGTAGGTGCAGCAAAGCATGGAACAATCTACGTTTGTTTTACGACAACCACCAATGATGCATTGACCTGGCATATTTGTGGAACATTGAAAATTATTCGGCGTTTGAGTTAAATCGTACCGTGGTGCAGGTGCAAACCTTAGAGAAGGTACAAGTATGGCGGTCGACTTGAAGATTTCGACTTTTAATCGCAAAACTACCCACTTTATAGGTCGGAAAAAGACGCATCATATCTACTTTGTGGGTATTAAGGGACAGATTAGCGTCGAGGTGGTGTGAACGTTTGACTTGCACTTTGACTTGTTGACGATGTCACCTCTACTATGACGTCAAATCACTTGCTCCACCACATTAAGTATCTTGGAAAAAATAAATACAAAAACGAACAAGTAGAATGGCACTCCGTAGAGAACATACCTCCGACAGGTGAACAGTTTATGTTTTGTATCCCAGAGTAGACCAGAAAATCACAATACAGAATCGCATTTAACTAAAATCATCCGTCCACAACTTTTTGAGATATCCTGCTGTGTATTGTTTTTGATCATATCCCTCAATGGTGAAGAATCACTTAGAAAATTATACTATCCGGATCTTCACCAAAATCTAATCATTTCGTCATCACATGCGCGACCTCTCTGCCAAATTTCGTCCAAAACTTTTTGAGATACCTTGTTCACAAACAGACAGACAGACAGAGACAAAAACAGGGGTGAAAACATACTCTCCATGCACCTTTGGTGGCAAACGTAATAAGTCCTCCAATCAGGGACATGACCTTTCCCCTCCCGACCCCAACAACCCCCCCCCCTCAACCTTTTTATAAGGAAATATAACTCACCACCACGCATGCTGTAATTCTGCATTTCCTGCTTGGGAAGTGCTTTGCGAATCTCACAGTTGTGGGCATTTATGTTGTGAAACTTCTCAACTGTTCAGAAATACATGAACAAAAAAAAAGACAGTCATCACTCGAGAATGAGCAAGGGGAATAACGAGTTCATAGCATCACAGGTGTGGTAGCCGCATGGTCCATAAGTCTCACCGACGATTTTATCAACGGGGTCATAGTCGTCAAAAGTGACAAAGGCGAAACCTCGTTTCTGGCCGGTCTCCCTCTGAGTCATGACCTCCACCGACTCGATGGAACCATACTTTTGGAAGTAATCATGCAAATGACTTTCTTCCGTGTCGTCCTTGATGCCACCGACAAAGATTTTCTTCACAGAGAGATGCGCTCCGGGCCTCATGGAATCCTTGGAACGAGAGAGTGTAACAAACAAACGGGTAAATGTGCGTGCATGAAAAACTATCAAACAGCATAATGCTTCGTGGTTATTTCATTTAATACTTTGGTCTCAAACCGTGCGCTAGCTTCATGTCTGTCCTACAATCATCCAAAAATGAAGACAAACACTCAGCAAAGGCCGAACCTGAATGGTTTCTTCTGTGCCCGTCCCACGTGGCTCTCGGGGCACCAAATGCCAACCGCATTAACATGAGTGACAGTGGCAAGCAAATTACCTGCCCCCATTCAAAGGTGAATAACGAGGCAGCTGGGTTTTCACCAAAATCAGGAAATCCTCCTGAAACTAGGATGCTCACATGAGCTTAAAATCCTGAAACTAGGATGCTCACATGAGCTTAAAATCCTGAAACTAGGATGCTCACATGAGCTTAAAATCCTGAAACTAGGATGCTCACATGAGCTTAAAATCCTGAAACTAGGATGCTCACATGAGCTTAAAATCCTGAAACTAGGATGCTCACATGAGCTTAAAATCCTGAAACTAGGATGCTTACATGAGCTTAAAATCCTGAAACTAGGATGCTTACATGAGCTTAAAATCCTGAAACTAGGATGCTCACATGAGCTTAAAATCCTGAAACTAGGATGCTCACATGAGCTTAAAATCCTGAAACTAGGATGCTCACATGAGCTTAAAATCCTGAAACTAGGATGCTTACATGAGCTTAAAATCCTGAAACTAGGATGCTTACATGAGCTTAAAATCCTGAAACTAGGATGCTTACATGAGCTTAAAATCCTGAAACTAGGATGCTTACATGAGCTTAAAATCCTGAAACTAGGATGCTCACATGAGCTTAAAATCCTGAAACTAGGATGCTCACATGAGCTTAAAATCCTGAAACTAGGATGCTCACATGAGCTTAAAATCCTGAAACTAGGATGCTTACATGAGCTTAAAATCCTGAAACTAGGATGCTCACATGAGCTTAAAATCCTGAAACTAGGATGCTCACATGAGCTTAAAATCCTGAAACTAGGATGCTCACATGAGCTTAAAATCCTGAAACTAGGATGCTTACATGAGCTTAAAATCCTGAAACTAGGATGCTTACATGAGCTTAAAATCCTGAAACTAGGATGCTCACATGAGCTTAAAATCCTGAAACTAGGATGCTCACATGAGTTTAAAATCCTGAAACTAGGATGCTCACATGAGCTTAAAATCCTGAAACTAGGATGCTCACATGAGCTTAAAATCCTGAAACTAGGATGCTCACATGAGCTTAAAATCCTGAAACTAGGATGCTCACATGACCTTAAAATCCTGAAACTAGGATGCTCACATGAGCTTAAAATCCTGAAACTAGGATGCTTACATGAGCTTAAAATCCTGAAACTAGGATGCTCACATGAGCTTAAAATCCTGAAACTAGGATGCTTACATGAGCTTAAAATCCTGAAACTAGGATGCTCACATGAGCTTAAAATCCTGAAACTAGGATGCTCACATGAGCTTAAAATCCTGAAACTAGGATGCTCACATGAGCTTAAAATCCTGAAACTAGGATGCTCACATGAGCTTAAAATCCTGAAACTAGGATGCTCACATGAGCTTAAAATCCTGAAACTAGGATGCTCACATGAGCTTAAAATCCTGAAACTAGGATGCTTACATGAGCTTAAAATCCTGAAACTAGGATGCTTACATGAGCTTAAAATCCTGAAACTAGGATGCTCACATGAGCTTAAAATCCTGAAACTAGGATGCTCACATGAGCTTAAAATCCTGAAACTAGGATGCTCACATGAGCTTAAAATCCTGAAACTAGGATGCTTACATGAGCTTAAAATCCTGAAACTAGGATGCTTACATGAGCTTAAAATCCTGAAACTAGGATGCTTACATGAGCTTAAAATCCTGAAACTAGGATGCTTACATGAGCTTAAAATCCTGAAACTAGGATGCTCACATGAGCTTAAAATCCTGAAACTAGGATGCTCACATGAGCTTAAAATCCTGAAACTAGGATGCTCACATGAGCTTAAAATCCTGAAACTAGGATGCTTACATGAGCTTAAAATCCTGAAACTAGGATGCTCACATGAGCTTAAAATCCTGAAACTAGGATGCTCACATGAGCTTAAAATCCTGAAACTAGGATGCTCACATGAGCTTAAAATCCTGAAACTAGGATGCTTACATGAGCTTAAAATCCTGAAACTAGGATGCTTACATGAGCTTAAAATCCTGAAACTAGGATGCTCACATGAGCTTAAAATCCTGAAACTAGGATGCTCACATGAGCTTAAAATCCTGAAACTAGGATGCTCACATGAGCTTAAAATCCTGAAACTAGGATGCTCACATGAGCTTAAAATCCTGAAACTAGGATGCTCACATGAGCTTAAAATCCTGAAACTAGGATGCTCACATGACCTTAAAATCCTGAAACTAGGATGCTCACATGAGCTTAAAATCCTGAAACTAGGATGCTTACATGAGCTTAAAATCCTGAAACTAGGATGCTCACATGAGCTTAAAATCCTGAAACTAGGATGCTTACATGAGCTTAAAATCCTGAAACTAGGATGCTTACATGAGCTTAAAATCCTGAAACTAGGATGCTCACATGAGCTTAAAATCCTGAAACTAGGATGCTCACATGAGCTTAAAATCCTGAAACTAGGATGCTCACATGAGCTTAAAATCCTGAAACTAGGATGCTTACATGAGCTTAAAATCCTGAAACTAGAATGCTCACATGAGCTTAAAATCCTGAAACTAGGATGCTTACATGAGCTTAAAATCCTGAAACTAGGATGCTCACATGAGCTTAAAATCCTGAAACTAGGATGCTTAACATGAGCTTAAAATCCTGAAACTAGGATGCTTACATGAGCTTAAAATCCTGAAACTAGGATGCTCACATGAGCTTAAAATCCTGAAACTAGGATGCTTAACATGAGCTTAAAATCCTGAAACTAGGATGCTCACATGAGCTTAAAATCCTGAAACTAGGATGCTCACATGAGCTTAAAATCCTGAAACTAGGATGCTTACATGAGCTTAAAATCCTGAAACTAGGATGCTCACATGAGCTTAAAATCCTGAAACTAGGATGCTCACATGAGCTTAAAATCCTGAAACTAGGATGCTTACATGAGCTTAAAATCCTGAAACTAGGATGCTCACATGAGCTTAAAATCCTGAAACTAGGATGCTTACATGAGCTTAAAATCCTGAAACTAGGATGCTCACATGAGCTTAAAATCCTGAAACTAGGATGCTCACATGAGCTTAAAATCCTGAAACTAGGATGCTTACATGAGCTTAAAATCCTGAAACTAGGATGCTTACATGAGCTTAAAATCCTGAAACTAGGATGCTCACATGAGCTTAAAATCCTGAAACTAGGATGCTCACATGAGCTTAAAATCACAATCTTTAATCGTGCTGTCAGCCAGATACGAATCAAGGTCAGGGAAACCAGGCCAGTGCCCATTTCGCAACATTCAACGGTAGCTGCGATGGTCGTTTCATATACATTCACGTGCAGTGCTCCAAATCTCGTGCACTGCCAATTTGGCTTCTGCCATGTACAACATTGAAATATACACGTGCAGGCCCTTCTGTAAACTCCCAAACACCAACAACAAACTCTCAACGGTAGCTTTAAAGTATGGAGTGGAATAAAAAAACTAAATGTTCAAAAAGCAAACTGCCAGTTACAAGCAATGATGTCCAAAACAAAACGACATCAGGAGGAGCAACAGAACTTTGGGGGCACGAACCAGGTAGCGGTGTACAAACGATACGCACCTCCCGAGAGACGGCCCGCTTGGGCTCGACGAGCCTGCCGTTGATGCGGTGGGGACGCGCCGCCATGGCCGCGTCCACCTCCTCGATGCTCGAAAAGGTGACGAATCCGAAACCTCGGGAACGCTTCGAATGGGGCTCTTTCATGACCTGTGCGAGACAATTGGCAACCTTTGGAAACCAAGTTTCTCTTCAGGACACATCTGTGGCCAAACAAGGTAGAATTTGTTTCGTCGACACTGAAAAACATTCGTGCGTCTCTTTACATCCGACAAGGTGTGCGTTCCGCGTGCCGTGCGAGGTAGGTTCAACGTACCACGCAGTCCGTCAGAGTTCCCCATTTCTCAAAGTACTCCTTCAAACTCTCATTGGTCGTCTCGAAGCTCAAACCACCAATGAAGAGCTTCCGAAACCGCTCGTTCTAAAAATAAAGAAATCAGCAGCAGGTAGATATGCAGCAGGTAGATATGCAGCAGGTCGATATGCAGCAGGTAGATATGCAGCAGGTAGATATGCAGCCAAGTAGTTCAAAAGACTTCAAACAATTTGAAACATTATCAAAAGCCCACATGAAATTACACCCAGAATGTTATTACAGGTGTTCAGATGTTCGATAGATGTTCAGATGTTCAGATGATGATGATGATGATGTTCGATAGATGTTCAGATAGAACAGGTGTTCGATATGATGCACACCAACGGTGTGTAAAGGAACAGGTATTCGATATGATGCACACCAACAGTGTGTAATATAAAGGAACAGGTATTCCATATGATGCACACCAACGGTGTGTAAAGGAACAGGTGTTCGATATGATGCACACCAACGGTGTGTAAAGGAACAGGTGTTCGATATGATGCACACCAACGGTGTGTAAAGGAACAGGTGTTCCATGAGGGCAACATGAATAATGAGAAGTTGCTTTTAAAGTCTTCTCATTTAAAGTCCGAGTTGCAATGAAAATAAAAACCAAAGGAAGGGGGTTTGAAACGTTTCGAGCATTTCAGGTAGAACACGGTAACATTCCGACACCACCACATCAACAATTCAGCGTAATAGGTACGCTGTTTACTAAACCTAAATATACACCACCCAACTGGTTCAGCACAACCAATAAGCACGTTTACCGTAGATTTAAAAAACCAAAACAAAAAGGTGTCAAACTGGTTTGGGGATTAAATAAAACGAAGACCTAAGTAAAAGCAGATACTCCAGCAAACAAGGATGAAGCACATGACAAATCACCGGACGTACGTCATGCCGGTAAGAAGCATCTCGGCCATATTCAGACTTGAACGAACGCCTCCGGTCACTCATCCTGAAATTCAAACCTAAACACAAAGAGAAACACCATTTCAATTAGAGCTCAAAACAGAGTGCTTATGTGAGATGTAACAAGATTTAAAATAAAATCTCAAAAACAACATCAAGGTTCATGATAACACCTGAGCATCACCTGACGAGGCAGGAAAACCATCTATATCGTGAGCACCACGACAGCCCCTCATGTGTCATGTCACCACGCCTCCTCTCCCCACCCACTCCTCCTCCTCTCCCCACCCACTCCTCCTCCTCTCCCCACCCACTCCTCCTCCTCCTCTCCCCACCCACTCCTCCTCCTCCTCTCCCCACCCACTCCTCCTCCTCCTCTCCCCACCCACTCCTCCTCATCTCCCCACCCACTCCTCATCTCCCCACCCACTCCTCCTCCTCTCCCCACCCTCATCTCCCCACCCACTCCTCCTCCTCTCCCCACCCATTCCTCCTCCTCCCCCCACCCACTCCTCCTCCTCCTCCCACCCACTCCTCCTCCTCCCACCCACTCCTCCTCCTCTCCCCACCCACTCCTCCTCCTCCTCCCCACCCACTCCTCCTCCTCTCCCCACCCACTCCTCCTCCTCTCCCCACCCACTCCTCCTCCTCCTCCCCCCCACCAGGTGCTCCTCCTATCGCCACCCGCCTCTAACTCCTCCTTCCCCTATCTCCCCGGTACACCTCCATCCCCCATGCTCCTCTACTCTCATCTCATCTCTTCCCCCCCCCCCCCCTGCAGCTCCTCACCTCTTCCCCCCCCCCCCCCTGCAGCTCACCTCTCCCCCCCCCCCCCCCTGCAGCTCCTCTCACCTCTTCCTCCCCCCCTGCAGGTCCTCTCACCTCTTCCCCCCACCCCTACCCTTCTCCAGCTCCTCTCATCTCATCCCCCTCTGCATCTCCTCAACTCCCTTCTCTCCCCAATACTGCTTTCCCTCCTTTCTCCCCCAGACCCCTCCTCTCCCGCCACTAACCGCCTCCCCTCACAACTCCTCCTCCCCGCTCTCCCCTTTCCCCCACTGCACTCATAATTGCAACATTACACTTTTCATGTTCAAACCCAAACCCCGACTGGTTTTCTCTCAATAGCCTTGGTTTGCACACATTAACTAGAGAGATTGCAGGGAACCTGAACTCAACTGGTCTATATCAATAGCTGGTCTATATCAACATGGTTACAATATGCATAATAGAACCACAAACTACATAGTTTATATGTGCTAAAAATATATGACAAAAATTGCTTTTCAATATGGCCGCCCTGCCGCACCCACTTTTGGGCGTGCAACGCCCACATGCAATCCCAAACTAGTTCATGTCTCGAAGATGCTGCACGACAAGTTTCATCACATTTCATCAATATTTGTGACTTTTAGAGCGTAGACGTCGAATTGTTTAGACAGACAGACGATGGACACTGGGTGTCGACAAAAACTCAGCTGGACATAGTCCAGTTGAGTTAATAAGAACCGTAGAAAGTGCAAATCCACAGGTGATAATACAGTTTAAAGGTTCCTCCATATTTGTGATGAGATTACATCAAGTTTCATCATAAGGTAAACACTTCGGGATCATGAAACCAGATGACCAAAAGCCAACCGAGTTCCTCGACCCGTAATAAGACCCCATGGTGGTCGTGGACCAACCACTCGATGCCATCGCCAAGAAAATGCGATGGACCTTCCCTGAAATCTTCAGAAAAGACGAGTTTGTGTTGATGCTGCGAAGGTTCCACATCGAAACGGCTTTGTGGGCGACCGTGGCAGATCGGTCACGTGGGTCTGGATGGCCTCAAGACCCGAACGAAGTCGGGTTAACCAGGACAGAGGCAGCCGCCACATCTTTCCTTAAAGCGTCCAATCCAATGAGAACACAAAATGGCCACCAAATTACCGTCGTGGTGGTGCACAGCCTCGTGCAGCGAGCTCATGAAGCGGAACCAAGACGCCCCTTGAGGGTCCAGTCTCGGGGGCCTCTTGGGGAATCCGGTCACGTGAGTAGCCAAAGTTCAAGCGCATGGCCTCTATTCTACCAAATTGCGTACCCGTCCTTTGCCATTGATCACCACAATTACGCCAGGTGAACCCACGTCCTTATCAGAGACATGGAAGTTCTCCCTGAATGTAAGCAGGAGTTTAGGGAGGGACACTGGACCATAATGGGACACCCGAAAAAAAGCTTAAATTGTGTTTTGCTTTTTATGGATTAATCAGATACCGTCAAAATGGCGGCTTCTCGTGCTATAGGCCTAAATATACCTACAATATAAAAGTTCCTACTCATCATAAATCTTGAGACGTCACATGTTCATGTCGGATCATCGGTTCAAAAGTTACAAGTTTCAATATTTCACGTTGCCACCCAAGGGGGGACAGGGGGGCATACATGCCCCCATAGGGTCTCATCGGTGACCATACGGACAAATATTGTTGTGTAGACCCCAAACCTTCAAGGTGATAACGAAAGGTAAACTTTTGCAGCAGCTTGAACTGAAAATGCAAATTCACACCTGTCGGGCTCTCCCTCCAATGAGTGCTTTGGACCATCGGATCTTGTTCCGACAATTACTTGAACGGCCCGCGTTGAGTAGCGAACCACGTGTCAAAATACTACAATTTCACCATAATCGTACAAAAATAAATAATAAATGGCATCGATTCAATCAAACGACAAGAAGTCCGTATCGTCCAAAACGACCACGTGGGCCGAAAATGGCGTCGATCAAATCTTTCGGTACTAAATAAATTAATAAAATCAGGTCCTTGGGCACAAGTATTAATGTACAAGCATCGAACGGGCGTTGGAAACGCTACAACTACAATGACGGCTTGTGCATCACGAGGAATTGGTGAACAGGTCACCGTCGTGAAGGCGAACGCCATTCGAGGCAAAAAGCAACCGCAAACGAAATGGCGGCAAACCCGAGCGGCTCGGACATCTTTCGCGTCCACGTTACTAAAGGTCGTGTGAACGGTCAACGGGCGGACGTGAGCACGTGTGCGAGTCGGAGCGCGAGAGAGCACGTGACACGGCAGGTACAAAGCGCGCGGACGACGACGCCGAACGCCGCCATGTTGTGCACGGGCAAGCCGCCATTACCCACGCTCGGATCGCTTCGACAAACCCGCAGCAACATTCCCAAGAGAAACCCCGATAACTCGAAACGCAATTACAACTACCATAATAACGATAACAACGCGTCCGCCACGTTGGCGAACTATAAATTATATATTATACACATATATACATAGATACACGAAATGCGCGACGATACAGCAACATAAACCGGCACAGCAGCGCGAAATAACCACAATCATTATAAGATTATAAAACACAATCATCATAGTTCTTACAATCGACACTCTCAAAGACAAAGCGAGAATTCCCAAAAAGGAACTGGAACCCGCGAACTCCCACCACACACGCAGCACAGGACACCAACCGGAACCGGAAACGGAACTTAAGGTAAACGGCTTACATGACATTGTATTACTTTGGTTTATTTTATTTTGTACTTTCTACGGGTTTACGAACATAGAAACGCTCAAGGAAACAAAGGGATCTTTGCACAACGATTGTGCTTAAAATATAACGTTTAGAGCTTCTTCTTTTTTTGCAAACAACATGAATATCGCCATCATGGCCTCTACTGACAAAAGGAGTACGTTCGTATATTTCAGGAAAGAATTTTTTTTTTTTTTTGAATCACCAAGGTGTTCGAGGTCGAGGCACCGCACAGGTAAAAAAAACACCTTTCGAGGCCATTTTTCCCCACAGAGTAGGGGTTGGTCCTCTCTGTAAGGTAAACAGCGAAGAAACAGTGGTAATCCACACAGTGGATTGTTGTTTCCACACAGTGGATTGTTGTTATTTCCACACAGTGCATTGTTGTTGTTGTTATTTCCACACAGTATATTGTTGTTATTTCCACACAGTATATTGTTGTTATTTCCACACAGTATATTGTTGTTATTATTTCCACACTGGAGATTGCTGCTGTTATTTCCACACGGTGCATTGTTGTTGTTGTTATTTCCACACAGTGCATTGTTGTTGTTATTTCCACACAGTATATTGTTGTTATTTCCACACAGTATATTGTTGTTATTATTTCCACACTGGAGATTGCTGCTGTTATTTCCACACGGTGCATTGTTGTTGTTGTTATTTCCACACAGTGCATTGTTGTTGTTATTTCCACACATTATATTGTTGTTATTTCCACACAGTATATTGTTGTTATTATTTCCACGCTGTAGATTGCTGCTGTTATTTCCACACGGTGCATTGTTCTTGTTATTTCCACACAGTACATTGTTGTTGTTATTCCCACACAGTGGATTGTTGTTGTTATTTGCGCACAGTGGATTGTTGTTGTTATTTTCACACGGTGAATTGTTGTTGCTGTTATTTCCACACAGTGCATTGTTGTTGCTGTTATTCCCACACAGTACATTGTTGTTGTTATTTCCCCACAGTGCATTGTTGTTGTTGTTATTTACACACGGTGCATTGTTCTTGTTGTTATTTCCACACAGTGGATTGTTGTTGTTGTTATTTCCACACAGTGGATTGTTGTTGTTATTTCCGCACAGTGCATTGTGTTGTTATTTTCACACGGTGCATTGTTGTTGCTGTTATTTCCACACAGTGCATTGTTGTTGCTGTTATTTCCACACAGTACATTGTTGTTGTTATTTCCCCACAGTGCATTGTTGTTGTTGTTATTTACACACAGTGCATTGTTCTTGTTGTTATTTCCACACAGTGGATTGTTGTTGTTATTTCCACACAGTGGATTGTTGTTGCTGTTATTTCCACACAGTACATTGTTGTTGTTATTTCCCCACAGTGCATTGTTGTTGTTGTTATTTACACACGGTGCATTGTTCTTGTTGTTATTTCCACACAGTGGATTGTTGTTGTTGTTATTTCCACACAGTGCATTGTTGTTGCTGTTATTTCCAAACAGGACATTGTTGTTGTTATTTCCTCACAGTGCATTGTTGTTGTTGTTATTTCCACACGGTGCATTGTTCTTGTTGTTATTTCCACACAGTGGATTGTTGTTGTTATTTCCACACAGTGGATTGTTGTTGTTGTTATTTCCGCACAGTGGATTGTTGTTGTTATTTTCACACGGTTAATTGTTGTTGCTGTTATTTCCACACAGTGCATTGTTGTTGCTGTTATTTCCACACTGTACATTGTTGTTGTTATTTCCCCACAGTGCATTGTTGTTGTTGTTATTTACACACGGTGCATTGTTCTTGTTGTTATTTCCACACAGTGGATTGTTGTTGTTATTTCCACACAGTGGATTGTTGTTGTTGTTATTTCCGCACAGTGCATTGTTGTTGTTATTTTCACACGGTGCATTGTTGTTGCTGTTATTTCCACACAGTGCATTGTTGTTGCTGTTATTTCCACACAGTACATTGTTGTTGTTATTTCCCCACAGTGCATTGTTGTTGTTGTTATTTACACACCGTGCATTGTTCTTGTTGTTATTTCCACACAGTGGATTGTTGTTGTTATTTCCACACAGTGGATTGTTGTTGCTGTTATTTCCACACAGTACATTGTTGTTGTTATTTCTCCACAGTGCATTGTTGTTGTTGTTATTTACACACGGTGCATTGTTCTTGTTGTTATTTCCACACAGTGGATTGTTGTTGTTATTTCCACACAGTGCATTGTTGTTGCTGTTATTTCCAAACAGTACATTGTTGTTGTTATTTCCTCACAGTGCATTGTTGTTGTTGTTATTTCCACACGGTGCATTGTTCTTGTTGTTATTTCCACACAGTGGATTGTTGTTGTTATTTCCACACAGTGGATTGTTGTTGTTGTTATTTCCACACAGTGGATTGTTGTTGTTATTTTCACACGGTGAATTGTTGTTGCTGTTATTTCCACACAGTGCATTGGTGTTGCTGTTATTTCCACACAGTACATTGTTGTTGTTATTTCCCCACAGTGCATTGTTGTTGTTGTTATTTACACACGGTGCATTGTTGTTGTTATTTCCCCACAGTGCATTGTTGTTGTTGTTATTTACACACGGTGCATTGTTCTTGTTGTTATTTCCACACAGTGGATTGTTGTTGTTGTTATTTCCGCACAGTGGATTGTTGTTGTTATTTTCACACGGTGAATTGTTGTTGCTGTTATTTCCACACAGTGCATTGTTGTTGCTGTTATTTCCACACAGTGCATTGTTGTTGCTGTTATTTCCACACAGTGCATTGTTGTTGCTGTTATTTCCACACAGTGCATTGTTCTTGTTGTTATTTCCACACAGTATATTGTTGTTGTTATTTCCCCACAGTGCATTGTTGTTGTTATTTCCACACAGTACATTGTTGTTGCTGTTATTTCCACACAGTACATTGTTGTTGCTGTTATTTCCACACAGTACATTGTTGTTGTTATTTCCCCACAGTGCATTGTTGTTGTTATTTCCACACAGTACATTGTTGTTGCTGTTATTTCCACACAGTACATTGTTGTTGCTGTTATTTCCACACAGTGCATTGTTGTTGCTGTTGTTTCCACACAGTGCATTGTTGTTGCTGTTATTTCCACATGGTGCAGTGTCGTTGCTGTTATTTCCACACAGTACATTGTTATTGCTGTTATTTCCACACAGAGCATTGTTGTTGCTGTTGTTTCCACACAGTGCATTGTTGTTGCTGTTATTTCCACACAGTACATTGTTGTTGCTGTTATTTCCAGATGGTGCAGTGTTGTTGCTGTTATTTCCACACAGTACATTGTTGTTGCTGTTATTTCCAGATGGTGCAGTGTTGTTGCTGTTATTTCCACACAGTACATTGTTATTGCTGTTATTTCCACACAGTGCATTGTTGTTGCTGTTGTTTCCACACAGTGCATTGTTGTTGCTGTTATTTCCACATGGTGCAGTGTTGTTGCTGTTATTTCCACAGAGTGCATTGTTGTTGCTGTTATTTCCACACAGTGCATTGTTGTTGCTGTTATTTCCACACAGTGCATTGTTGTTGCTGTTATTTCCACACAGTGCATTGTTGTTGCTGTTATTTCCACACAGTGCATTGTTGTTGCTGTTATTTTCACACAGTACATTGTTGTTATTTCCCCACAGTGCATTGTTGTTGTTATTTCCACACCGTGCATTGTTGTTGCTGTTATTTCCACACGGTGCATTGTTGTTGCCCTTATTTCCACGCAGTGCATTGTTGTTGTTGTTATTCCCACACGGTGGATTGTTGTTGTTATTTCCACACAGTGCATTGTTGTTGCTGTTGTTTCCACACAGTGCATTGTTGTTGCTGTTATTTCCACATGGTGCAGTGTTGTTGCTGTTATTTCCACAGAGTGCATTGTTGTTGCTGTTATTTCCACACAGTGCATTGTTGTTGCTGTTATTTCCACACAGTGCATTGTTGTTGCTGTTATTTTCACACAGTACATTGTTGTTATTTCCCCACAGTGCATTGTTGTTGTTATTTCCCCACAGTGCATTGTTGTTGTTATTTCCACACCGTGCATTGTTGTTGCTGTTATTTCCACACGGTGCATTGTTGTTGCCCTTATTTCCACGCAGTGCATTGTTGTTGTTGTTATTTCCACACGGTGGATTGTTGTTGTTATTTCCACACGGTGCATTGTTCTTGTTGTTATTTCCACACAGTATATTGTTGTTGCTGTTATTTCCACACACTATATTGTTGTTGCTGTTATTTTGACACAGTGGATTGTTGTTGATATTTCCACGCAGTGCACTGTTGTTGTTGTTATTTCCGCACTGTGGATTGTTGTTCTTTTTTCCACACAGTTGTTTGTTGTTGATATTTCCACACAGTGGATTGTTGTTGTTGATATTTCCACATAGTGGATTGTTGTTGATATTTCCACACAGTGGATTGTTGTTGTTATTTCCGCACTGTGGATTGTTGTTCTTTTTCCACACAGTTGTTTTTTGTTGTTATTTCCACACGGTGGATTGTTGTTGTTATTATTTCCACACGGTGCATTGTTCTTGTTGTTATTTCCACACTGTGCATTGTTCTTGTTATTTCCACACAGTATATTGTTGTTGCTGTTATTTCCACACACTGTATTGTTGTTACTGTTATTTCCACACAGTATATTGTTGTTGCTGTTATTTCCACACACTATATTGTTGTTGCTGTTATTTTGACACAGTGGATTGTTGTTGATATTTCCACGCAGTGCACTGTTGTTGTTGTTATTTCCGCACTGTGGATTGTTGTTCTTTTTTCCACACAGTTGTTTGTTGTTGATATTTCCGCACAGTGGATTGTTGTTGTTGATATTTCCACATAGTGGATTGTTGTTGATATTTCCACACAGTGGATTGTTGTTGTTATTTCAGCACTGTGGATTGTTGTTCTTTTTCCACACAGTTGTTTTTTGTTGTTATTTCCACACGGTGGATTGTTGTTGTTATTTCCACACGGTGCATTGTTCTTGTTGTTATTTCCACACTGTGCATTGTTCTTGTTGTTATTTCCACACAGTATATTGTTGTTGCTGTTATTTCCACACAGTATATTGTTGTTACTGTTATTTCCACACAGTATATTGTTGTTGCTGTTATTTCCACACACTATATTGTTGTTGCTGTTATTTCCACACACTATATTGTTGTTGCTGTTATTTTGACACAGTGGATTGTTGTTGTTATTTCCGCACTGTGGATTGTTGTTGCTGTTATTTATACACAGTGCATTGTTGTTGCTGTTATTTCCACACGGTGCATTGTTGTTGTTCATATTTCCACACGGTGGATTGTTGTTGTTGATATTTCCACACAGTGGATTGTTGTTGTTGTTATTTCCACACAGTTGTTTTTTGTTCTTATATCCGAACTGTGGAGTGTTGTTCTTTTTCCCACACAGTTGTTTGTTGTTGATATTTCCACATAGTGGATTGTTGTTGTTGATATTTCCACATAGTGGATTGTTGTTGTTGATATTTCCACACAGTGGATTGTTGTTGTTATTTCCGCACAGTGGATTGTTGTTGTTGATATTTCAGCACTGTGGATTGTTGTTCTTTTTTCCACACAGTTATTTGTTGTTGATATTTCCACACAGTGGATTGTTGCTGTTGATATTTCCACACAGTGGATTGTTGTTGTTGATATTTCCACACAGTGGATTATTGTTGTTGTTATTTCCGCACTGTGGATTGTTGTTCTTTTTTCCACACAGTTGTTTTTTGTTGTTATTTATACACAGTGCATTGTTGTTGTTGATATTTCCACACAGTGGATTGTTGTTGTTGTTATTTCCGCACTGTGGATTGTTGTTCTTTTTTCCACACAGTTGTTTTTTGTTGTTATTTCTACACAGTGCATTGTTGTTGCTGTTATTTCCACACAGATCATTGTTGTTGTTGTTACCACAACTCAAGTTTGGTTGCTATGGGATACGCATGCGCACACTGGTTCAGGACCTCAAGAACCAAACAGTCGATGTTTTTTAACGAATTCTGTTTCACCAAAGGATCCATGAGACATGAGAGTACCATGGACTACATTACATGAGAGTACCATGGACTACATTACATGAGAGTACCATGGACTACATTACATGAGAGTACCATGGACTACATTACATGAGAGTACCATGGACTACATTACATGAGAGTACCATGGACTACATTACATGAGAGTACCATGGACTACATTACATGAGAGTACCATGGACTACATTACATGAGAGTACCATGGACTACATTACATGAGAGTACCATGGACTACATTACATGAGAGTACCATGGACTACATTACATGAGAGTACCATGGACTACATTACATGAGAGTACCATGGACTACATTACATGAGAGTACCATGGACTACATTACATGAGAGTACAATGGACTACATTACATGAGAGTACCATGGACTACATTACATGAGAGTACCATGGACTACATTCCATGAGAGTACCATGGACTACATTACATGAGAGTACCATGGACTACATTACATGAGAGTACCATGGACTACATTACATGAGAGTACCATGGACTACATTACATGAGAGTACCATGGACTACATTACATGAGAGTACCATGGACTACATTACATGAGAGTACCATGGACTACATTACATGAGAGTACCATGGACTACATTACATGAGAGTACCATGGACTACATTACATGAGAGTACCATGGACTACATTACATGAGAGTACCATGGACTACATTACATGAGAGTACCATGGACTACATTACATGAGAGTACCATGGACTACATTACATGAGAGTACCATGGACTACATTACATGAGAGTACCATGGACTACATTACATGAGAGTACCATGGACTACATTACATGAGAGTACCATGGACTACATTACATGAGAGTACCATGGACTACATTACATGAGAGTACCATGGACTACATTACATGAGAGTACCATGGACTACATTACATGAGAGTACCATGGACTACATTACATGAGAGTACCATGGACTACATTACATGAGAGTACCATGGACTACATTACATGAGAGTACCATGGACTACATTACATGAGAGTACCATGGACTACATTCCATGAGAGTACCATGGACTACATTCCATGAGAGTACCATGGACTACATTACATGAGAGTACCATGGACTACATTCCATGAGAGTACCATGGACTACATTACATGAGAGTACCATGGACTACATTACATGAGAGTACCATGGACTACATTACATGAGAGTACCATGGACTACATTACATGAGAGTACCATGGACTACATTACATGAGAGTACCATGGACTACATTACATGAGAGTACCATGGACTACATTCCATGAGAGTACCATGGACTACATTCCATGAGAGTACCATGGACTACATTACATGAGAGTACCATGGACTACATTCCATGAGAGTACCATGGACTACATTCCATGAGAGTACCATGGACTACATTACATGAGAGTACCATGGACTACATTACATGAGAGTACCATGGACTACATTACATGAGAGTACCATGGACTACATTACATACAAGTGGAGTATTCTGACACATAGTGTAAGCAATACCACACCATGCTTCGTATGTAGATACATAATAAATAGAAGCTTTATGATTATTATAAACACACAGACATCACGGACCTGCTGCTTGATATCATTTGAGATTTATTTATTTATTTTACACAGCGTTTACAGTTTTTTTTTACGTCAATGTTCATTTACGGACGCTTTCCGACAGTTGTGTAATTTTTTTTTTCCAATGTCCGTCGGCATGGAAACTTCAGCTTTCTGCGACACCCGGAAAGTACCGAACATGAAAATCAGTCAGTCAGGGTTACAAAGGGCTTTATATATTAGATGAGAACGCCATTGGGATATCGGAGGCTTTGTACCAACTAATGAGGTTTTCAGCCACCACCTCCTCGTTACTCACCTCCAACAACCTGGCGAATCCTTGGACAAACGTCTATGGATCAAAGGGTCTAAGGCTAAGCAGTATAAAGGGTGTAAATGTATTGAGGAGGCTAAGGTATCTAAATGGTCTTAAAAGGTCTTAATGGGTCTAAAAGGGTCTTAAGGGAGCTAAAGTGTCGAAATTGGTCTAAAGGGTGAAGGGATATAAGTGGTCCAAAGGGTCTTAAAAAAGTCAAAAGGGTCTAAAATGGTATAAAATCTGAAAGGGATCTAAAAGTCTAAAGGGTATGCTGCAAAAGTAGTTACCGATCTAAAGGGTCTTTAGGATAATTAAGTGTCTTGGGGTTCTAAAGGGTCAATTGTGGTTTATACTGTCTTGGGGTTTTAGATGTCTAAGGGTTCTGAAGGGTCTAATGGGGTCTATAGGATCTAAGGGGTACACGGTATCAAACAAATTGACACTACAAGGAATTTCAGGAACGAAGTTGGAGATTGAAAGAGGTGGATTTGGGGTGTTTTAACAGGGGTAGAAAAGATCAAGGTTTTTGATGGGGGAAGATAGGAGATGGTGGTGAACAGCTGTTTTGAAGACCTAGAGGGAGGAATGGGATTGAAGAGAGTGAGGGAGTTTGTTCCAGAGGCGGGAGAAAAGAGAAATGAAGGAGTGAAGGTGAGCAGAGAGCCGAGATTTTGGTAGTTTCACCAGAAGAGGGTTGCTGGCAGATTTTGTGCATCCTACAGGAAAATTTGGGGGACAGAGCACAGAGAGAGCTGGGGGAGCAAGGCCGTAGAGGAGTCGGTAGAAGACAAAAAGACCACCAACCTGCCTGTGGTGAGAGAGAGAAAGGCCCTCAGAGATAGCTTCATCGCGGGAGATTCCAATGATTCTAAAAGCTTTGGTTTCTACAGCGTGAAGCCGAGCTAGGTGTGAGGCAGGAGCACCAGCCCAGAGGTGAGAGCAGTATTCCATTGAGCTGTGGATGAAAGCTTTGTATGTGGTGAGGAGCTCAGAGGTCCCAAGAAAGGACTTTGCACAATGGAGGATGCCCAGACGGCGACTGGCTTTGGAGATAGAGAGGATTTTCCAGAGAGTCGGAGAGATCATCAATGAAGACCAGAACAAGCACAGGGCTCAGAACACTGCTTGTCTGTGCATACACTTTGCAATCCCTCTTGGAGGTGGAACAACGGTATGCACAAATTCAAGTGACTGTATTCATGGACTACAGGCCACTTCGAGAGATTTTTCTTTTTAAAATCCACTCTTTGCATCCAATATCAAGAATAACTTGGCTTCTGGCATCTTGAGACCACCTCTTCCACAGTCTTCATGGGATAGCGTTCACGTTTAATGGTCTTGTTGAGATCTCTAGGATCCAAACATGTTCTCAGCTTACCTTTGTGAACTGCATCTACCATTGACTGACGCACTCGGTTGGCTCCTCCAGTGGAGTTATGAAACCCTTATCGACCATACTGTTCAGTTCCTCGATGATTCTAGGCATCATCACTGCGGTTTGCCAGCATGCAGCATGTACAACACCATTGGCTGCCGGGTCTATTTTGATTCGGTAGACCCTATGTAGGGTATTTGAAGTACCAATGATATCAGGAAAGTCTCGTAGCTCTGGAGAACCAATTTTCCATCCACTGACAGGAGCTCCACCAGGGAACTCAGCCAAGCAACGAGTTTAATGTTCTCAGCAGTCTCCCCAGATTTCACGTTCTCCTGATTCAGGTGGACCAGCTCACATGAAGCTATTACGGACCTCCTCTTGAATTCCAGGGAAAGATCCGTGGAAGCAACCGGATGAATTATATGGTTGGAGTAGGTCCTCAGGGTTCCATTAGACTTGTGGAGTTCAGTGTTAATTGGTAGTCTTTGAAAATCCCTGAGAGTGAATACATTGCACCTTGTACCTGTATCAATAGTGAAGGTAATGTTCGCAATGCCGCTGACACCGACATGTGGGACCATTTGTCACCTGCCAAAGTGCCAATGTTGTCAACCTTGTATATGTGAAGAACTTCTGAATTGTTTTCCCATAGTTGTTCCTTGTTTTCTCCAGTATCGATTAGGTGATTTTCCCAGTCGCCGCCGCCTACGGCACACCAACATCCAGTGGTTCGGGCGTTTGCAATATGAACAGGTGGAGCCCATTTTAGGGCATTACCCTTGGTTCCACTAATGCCGCTTATCCTTGGCACACCTACAGAATGCTCCCTTTGAATTCCTGCGGCTACGATGACAAGGCACAAGGATTGAGACGAGGTGTCCTCTGAGGTGTAATGGCTGAAACTCCAAGCGGCTAGTTATCTTCATCTCGTGCAATGTGAATTTGCTTACGAGAAAACTCAAACTGTTGTCTAATCTCCAGATCCTTTCCTCGTGTCATTCCTTCACCTTGATCCGGTAACTTTTCCTGCACCTTGGGTTCATGAATGCCAGAAATGATGGCATCTATTCAGATGTCCTTTGGATCAGCAAACTCGCATTCCATGAGAATAATCCCAAGCTCCTTGACAAAGTTATCAAACGTCTCCTCACTATGAGAAGGATTGACAGACTGAGAGCTCTTTCACGATTCTGTGGGTGGTGGTGCATGGCTGTTCTTAGTTGGTGGAGTGTTCCGTCTGGTTGATTCCGATAACGAGTGAGACTCCGACATGCTAACTAGTTCCGCGACCCTGGTGTGGCCGGCGGACTAACTTCTTATAGGGACAAGCGGCTGCAAGCTGTGCGAGATGCAGCAACAACAGGTCTGTGATGCCCTTCAATGTCCATGTCCAGGGCCGCATGCACTACCCTGGACGGGCCAGCGTGTACCCTGCCCTTCACTGTCAGGCTCACGTAAACTGCTGAGCCCCGTCCGTGATGGGGACTTGGGCTTGAGACAGTGTCCCACAAACGAGGAATTCCCAGTAAGTGCGAATCATCTGCTCGCGCGTTGACTAAGTTCCTGCCCTTTGTACACACCGCCCGTCGCTACTACTGATCGGAGGGTTTGGTGAGATCCTCGGATCAGCCCCTGCACGGCCTGTTCTCAGGTTGTACCAGTGCGCCGAAAAGATTAGCGAACTTGACTGTCTAGAGGAAGTAAAAGTCATGCCAAACACTCCCTTGTTTCCGCTGCCCGAACAATCTGCTTTCTCGGACCCACATACCTTTCAAAATGACTGAACACCCTGTCGGGATCATCTTTCTCAGTTTCCTTTCATTTGAACATCTTGTAAACTTTGCGTCCATGAGAACAGATTTAAGTTGCCAGCCATCTGGCCTTTTGCTTTGTGGTTAGCTCAGATAGCGGGCCTGCGAACACGAACAGGACGTTGTCTCAAAACCAATGAATTCTCCAAATAAATCCACGGCATCCCAATCGATAGCTTGGTATTTGAAGTTCGGAAACGCCATAGCCGTGTTTATGGATGGTCATTTGTCGGAAAGCAGTGAGTTTGGTTAACTTCTGACACCACAAAAGATAACTGCTTTATTGTCAGGCCATGGCTGTGGTGTGTTCTCGCGAGATCTCACATGATCCCGTTTGAGTCGGAAGGGCATATGGTAATTCACAAAACCCGGAACCAAACACACACATGGAGCAGGAATAGCATTGCAGTCACCATTTCGAAGCATCAGACCATAGTGTGTTCCTATTTACATCGTGTCATGTTACTTGACACAATCGACAGACAATAATCAATTGTCGTACATTTATTAACTCTCGGCAAACAGGGCACTATCCACACTCTGATGTAACTCCCGGAAACAGAAAGAGACCCGTTTGAAAACGAGGAACATTTTGCACGTCCATACATGACATCCTCCCTCCCCTTTAAGGCAAAAATTGCCAAGTGCAATATTTCCAAACAAATGTAGCGATATGTGTGCAAAACAAAAAACAAGTTGGCCTTAGGTAGACACCACTGGTCAGGAAGCAGACACGGGGATTATTCTGCCCCTGTGTGTGTCAACGGGAAAATAAAACGGAGAAAAACAAGCAACTTCACAGATTCAAACGGTCAGGTGCTTTTCTCTCGCGCATTGAGCGTCGCGGTCGCGGAGGAACGGTGGATACAGAGTCTGAGGTGATTCTTTCGGTCTCCATGATGAGTGGAGCATTAGTAGAAGTTTTCGAGGCATCCAAGTCAATGACAATCCCTGGTAGTTGTGGGTCGAACTGTTGTTCTGGCTGTGATAATGCTGCAGGCTCTATCGATTATAACAACTAGGGCATGCCCGTACGTGGGTGCCCGTTCCTTGCCAAAAAAAAAAAAAAACGCTACCCGTACGCTCTACCCCGCCCGTACGCCCGTAAACAAAAAAAACAACGCTCTTCGCTTCCGCCCTTCGCTCTGACTGAATTGGGAGAAATAATGCGCATAAGAAATCGAGAAATTATTATTTTCTCCGGAAGAAATCGAATTACGAACCGTAATGGCGCACGCGCTCGGCTCGGCTCGCTCTCACATCGGCCACGCCTACGCAACAACGCGTTCTGTGATTGGCTGAGGGAAGTGCGTCCGGAAGTCCGGAAGGTCGCAAATCGCAGTTACGATGAATCGCAAATTAGTTTTAATTAGTTTTAAAACATAGTTTAACGGCAACATAGTTTTCCAACGTGAAATAAATGAATACGCTCTCAAATGTGCCGTCCGAGGCAGAGTCTGTTCGCCACGTTCGGCACACGTGATAGCTCGCTGCTCTCTGATTGGTTGAATCGTTTTTTGGACATAGCTCGGTAACTACTTCTCCGATTAATATGAAACCTTGAAAAGGCACATCCTCGGGTCCCCAGCAATATACCTGGCAAGTTTCAAGTATATCGGACCCGTGGTTGTCGAGAAACAGCGGTCACAGACATACAGACATACAAACATACAAACATACAAACATACACACAGAGATTAGTGGAATTATAGATAGATGACGGTGGGTCACGTGGTCATGGTTTCGACGAATTTTGCAGCCATCGTGCAGGCCAATCACGTAGGGCAGTGGACCTGACTTCTCTATGACGTCCCCCGGTAACCATGCCGCACCTGCGCCAAAGTTTCGGGCAAACACTGGAACTTCAAAGTTGATACAGCGACTGTTGGACAACTTATCCTGCACCAACTTTTGATAAAGCTGGTTCAAATAGATGTTTGACGACACGTCCGGTCTAATAGACGTTTGATCTCAGGTGACGTTTCATCAACAACTCAGATGGAGCTGCACCTGTTGTTGATTGTGGTGTGATGCTGTTTTTGAACAGGAGATGAGACAGCTTTGTCTCGAAGTTTCCCTCCCGGAGTTTCTGCAATCCGGATTTGATGATTCCCACCGAATGTTTGGCCAAGCCATTTGAAGCCTGGTGATGTTGGCTGAGAAACTTTGATGGCGTTCCGACATGTGAACTCGGCGAACTCGGAACTGGAAAAACACGAACCGTTATCACTCACGATCATCCTGGGAAAACCATGAGTGGCGAAACTGCGTCTGAGTTTTTTGATGACAATGGCTGATGCTGTAGCCCGTGTCACGTAGTCATCAATTCATTTGGTGTGTGCGTCCATGATGATCAGAATCATGCAGCCATTAACAGGCCCTACATAATCAAGATGAATACGATGCCATGGTTCACTGGGCCATTCCAAAGTCCTTCCTTGGCACACCTGAGCTCCTCACCGCATACTAGTGCAGGCCCATATGTCATAACAATATTGTTTGTGTTTTTTGTTTGTTAAAATTGATTTAGCAATGGATTCTGCTTCAGAATATTATAGAGATGTAAAAAAAATAGGGTTCCATTTTTTCTTTTACGTCTAATAGGTAGTAATTCGAAGAAATCCAAGATGGCCGCCATAAAATTTGGAAAATACACTTTTGTGCATATCTTTGTATCTAGATATCATATAAACATGAATAATATGTCCTTTTATATGTTTTCAGACCCAAGGAAGCCATTTCTGCCATTGTTTTTACAGAAAAATGCAAGGAAAATAAAATAGTGGACATATACCAGCCAAAGTGGGGTCGGCCGGCATGAAATCGGTTAATTAAGTTTCCACCATCTAGTTAAGGTCTGGTTTTGACTGTGTTGACGAAATGTGAATCTGAATAGTAGTATCTATCTTTGCAGGACCGACGACAGTTCAAGAGTGTCTAGAAAATTACACCTACCTTCAAGATGAGTGACTCACCACCCAGGAAGATTGAGAAGTCAGTAGATTTCGGACTTTGTTTTGTATGCCAAATGGCCATAGGGCAAACAGACTATACAACCTTTGTAACGAAACCAAAACTCTCCTCTGTCGAGAAACTGATGGCAGGTGCTGAGGAACAGTACACGTATGGTGAAACAAAGTTTGCATCATTGAATAGACGTTTGCAATATTCCTCTGCTGAAGAATTGCTCGCAAAAGGTCTCATCTCGCACCATAAAGCTTGTTACAAAGATGTTACCAATAAGATGCACATTGATCGAGCAAAGGCTAGGTTTGAGAAAGCAACAACATCAGGCAGTGCCGCAGAAATCCGACTGAAAAAGAGAGGACGACCAAGTTCTAGTGATCTAGGGGAAAGCACGTCAACATCCAGAAGGTGTTCCCGAGAACAGACATTTGACGCGCTCAGATGTGTCATATGCCAGGAAGACAGAGGAAGTGAACTACACAATGTGTCAACAAAGAACATGGGACTCCAGATCAGAAACATTGGCCAAGAAACAAGTAATGACAATCTGAAAGTGAGACTGAACAGTGTCATAAGTTCGCCTGACCCATTGCAAGCAATGGCTGAGGACATGAAATATCATTTACCATGTGTAGTTAAGGCCAAACGTGCTATAGTTAAGACGGAAAAACAAACAGAAACAACCAATGTTAACTTTGGTCAGGTGTTATCAGACCTTGAACTCATTGAAATTGTTGAAACTGCGTTGAATGATACTACTGAAAATGCTGTGCTGAATATGAATGAAATTCATGTAACCTATGTCAATTTACTTAAGGAGCACGACTTTCCGGTCTCAGACAACCATAGTTATAAGCCATACCTGAAACAATTGATCCTAGACAACATTGCCGATGTTCATTTCAGCCGGCCCTCAAACAAAACAAAGCCAGAGCAGATTCTTTCCACAAAGCTCAAAGACCACATGATATCAAGCACAATTACAGCAGACAGCATCAAAGACGATTTTAAAGTACTTTTGCGAGCTGCGAAAATATTGAGGAAAGACATCGCATCTTCCCCAGCATGGAAATTTAATGGAACCTTTGCTGATTACAAGCCACCCCCGATGCTCAACATCTTCTGCAAGCATGCAGTCATGGGAACAAGGAAAGTAGGAAATAGCAACAGGGAGGACTCCATTGGTGTGAGTGCATCATTGTTGGCGCAGCACTTTGTCGGTGCTTATAAATCTGACCGACAGGTATCGTACGAACCAAGAAGCGAGGATGGATCATTCAAACAACGATTTGAAACTCCATTGAGTGTGGGCTTAGCTCTCGACATACACAAAAACACACGATCCAAGGCGCTTGTAGAGAAACTTGCACATCTGGACCTCGCCATCTCCTACAAAAAGGTCATGGAGATTGAGACCAGCATTGCCAACTCCGTACTGAAGCAAATGGAGTCCACCGGAGGCATCTGTCTACCACCATGGTTGGTTCAGGACACGTTCGTCTGGTTTGCCATGGACAACATCGATTTTCTAGAGTCAACTCCTTGCGGGATGAATACCCTTCATGGTACAGCAATTGCGATCTACCAGCCTGTATCACCGGAGAAATCACCCATGATACCACCAATTGAACTTGACCGGTCATCAAAAGCTCAAACGATACATGATGCAGTTGGCTGTAAAACGTTGACCTGCAAGAAGCCAGCACCCGAGAAGAGAAAGAGCGACTGCAAGCTGCTCACATCAAAACCCGAGACAGACAAGAACAAGAAAACCGATATGACCTGGATGATTGGATGCCTGAACTTCGAGGAAGAAGGAGAAGTTGACGTCAAACTCACAGCTCCGGGGACGTGGGGAGCCTTCAATTCCTTGCTATCTTCGTCCAGTGAGAAGACCAATGTTGCTCTCGTTCCTCCGTTGATAAGGTCGCCTCCTACAGACTATGATACACTGTACACGGGTCTGATGAGAGCTCACAACATCACAACTCGTGTTATGGGGAGTGAGGCAATCACAGTCATGACTCTCGATTTGCAGCTATACGACCTGGCGATGAAGCTGTGGGTGGAACGCGAGGACATCAGGAAGCAATTCCTCTTCCGACCTGGTGAGCTACATGTTGTGTTTTGGGCCTTAGCTGCATTAGGAAAATACGTGGAAGGGAGTGGAATTGATCAGGCATGGGTCGAGGCTGGACTTTTCTCGCCAACCACAGTGAGCCAAATACTAAATGGGAGGCACTTGTATCGAGCTCTGGAGGCACACATGGTAACACTGATCGCTTTGTACAACCTGTACTTCCAGAGATTCCTGGCAATGGAACCTGAAGAAAGGGCCTATCTGAACGAGTCATCTGTTCGTCTGGGAGAGGCATATCAGAGAGACATCAGCGGGAGCATGGAGCCAGAGAAGAATCTATGCGACATTCTCAAAAAAACATTGGCCATGATGGAGTCCAGAGATATGACCAAAAAACTGGAACAATTTGAGGTCAGCACAAACAAGATACAGCGCTTCATCCTGAACTACATGAAACAGTTTGAGACTATCCTTCTGTTCATTAGAAGTACAAGACAACGTGATCTGCTGCTGCATATGGAGAGCATCGAGTCTCTCACGAAGTACTTCTTCGCTCACGATCATCTAAACTATGCTCGGTTGCTCCCTCTCTACATTTCAACAATGCAGGAGACTGAAAAGCAGCACCCAGAACTGTGGAGGGAATTCATGAAAGGGAACTTCTGTGTGACAAAAGGATTGGCAGGCTTCACATCAATAGCCCCAGACCATGGCATTGAGCAAGAAAACCGTACACTGAAGGTGATTGGAGGAATCGTAGGGATAACTCAAAATGAGAAGGCGCTTGACAAGTTCTTCCTCATTGCACCTGAGCTGTCAAAGTCACTGCACGAGTTTGCGGAGGGATATGGTCTTGGTGAAAACCAGAGCAGAAAACAACACCACGAAATCACGGGGGGAAAGCTTTCCCGGGTGATGAGCCATGCCTCCAAGCTTTCTAGGGTGTTCCGTGAACATGGCGATCCATTTATGGAAGAGGAAGTAGACGAGGTCTACAACCTGCTCACCAAAGAAGTCATGAATGAAAAAGTGTCCAGCGACATCTTAGAGCGCGACGAGATCGGACAACAGATGTTCCAGCAATTTGCCACAGATCGTTTAGCTGAGGGAAAACTTTCTGTGTGGGACAAAATGACGAAAAGAAAACTTCGAACATTCAAGAGTTCGAATGCCACAACAGAAGTGAGATCGGGCGACAAGCTGATCAAAGTCAAAGAAGAGCGAGGATTGTTGCAGAGGTTCATCGTTATCTCACGGAGCCGACCAGAGCTCGACCTGAAAGAATGTATTGGCACCTATGAATTTGGCATCGTTCCACGTTCTTTATTTGCATCTGATGGATCCCTCTTGTTGGCATACGACAAGGCAAAAATCCTTCGTCAACTTGAGCATCTGGCTGAGCCTGAAGAGCAGGATGTACATGATCCACCAGGAGAACCTATTTCGACAGAAATCAATGAGCATCAAGACGCGGGAATTGCCGCTTTGAATGATGCAGCAGCACACGCTGGGGAAGAAACTAATGACCCATCAACTGACTATGAAATCTCAAGCCAAAATTTGCAGGAACCCTCTCAGATCAGCCAAAACCCAGACACAACCACAAGATCAGGAGTGATCAATGAAAACGAGACTACTTCTCGCCATAGAGTGATAATCATTGATGGCATGGCTCTTGTTAACGGGATCTCCAAAACAGAACAAATGATTACATGCAGTGACTTTGCTCAATCGTTCATTGAACGCCTCGAAAATATTGCCGTGCATTATGATGACGTGAGGTTGGTATTCGACCGATACATCGATAACTCACTGAAAGACAAAATGCGCCTAAAGAGGACAAAGGGGAAATCAACATACTATCACGTCAGGGATAGTACATTGATCCAGAAGATTTCACTCAAAGATTTCCTTTCCAATGTGAAGACCAAGGCAGAGCTTACAGAGTACTTGGCTGTGAAGTGTCTATCTTACAGCAAGGCTCATCCAAACAAGTTGAAGAAGTTCATGGTGACATCAGGAACTAAGACCACGGGCAACACTGAAGTTCCAGACAGTCTACTCACGCACAGCCAAGAAGAGGCCGATACACTCTTAATTCTGCATGCTCTCACAGTCGACAAAGATGCAGAAGTTATCATTGATTCGCCAGATACCGATATCTTCCTCCTACTGATTCAGAGATTTCACGATCTACCACCTGCTACGAGGTTTCTCACTGGGAAGGGAAAGTTGAGGAGGAGCATTGCAGTCCAACCTATTCATGGCATGCTAGGAGAGAAACGTGCGTCTGCAATACTTGGATTCCACGCATTCACGGGAAGTGACATGTCTGGAAGGTTCGCTGGCAGGAGCAAGGACTGGTGCTTTAAGGTCTTCATGACATGTGACAACAAGATATGGGAGGCTCTGGAGTCTTTGGGACAAACTGATCCGTCACCAGAAGTGTGTTCCCAGCTGGAACGCTTCGTCTGTCTGCTGTACAAGTCTAAAGTTCACACGAAAGTAAACGAGCTTCGCTGGTTCTTATTCTCCAACCGTGCTGCTGAGAGAGAGAGTCTTCCACCTACCACTGGTTCGCTAAAGTTACACGTTCAGCGAGCACATTATATCGCAATGATATGGAGAAAGGCAGCAGAAAGCCATCCGTCCCTTCCATCACCTGTCGAGTATGGTTGGCAGTTACTTTCGGATGATGGGGTTTATGCCCCAAGTCGATGCCTGAATCCTCCAGCCCCAGAAGCAATAATGAATCTCGTGAACTGTGGGTGCAAGAAAGGGTGTATGGGAAGATGTAGCTGTCGCAATAACAATATTCCTTGTACTGAAGTTTGTGGGTGTGTGGGTTACAGTTGTAACAACAAAGCAAACATCAATGAACCGCGTGTGATAGATATGGATGAGGATGAATGAGGCATTCGTTTATGTGATCGTTTATGTTCATTCATCGTTTATGTTTAGGTGTGTGTGTATGTGTGTGCGTGTGTGTGTGTGTGTGTGTGTGTGTGTGCGTGTGCGTGTGTGTGTATTCAAAATAAATGTTATCAGTGAAGATTGTTTATTGAATCGATTCTAATTGGGAAATTATACGATCCGATTTCACGACGGCCGTCTCCATTTTGGCTGGTATATTGCCCACTATTTTAATTTCTAAGCATTTTTCTGTAAAAACAATGGCAGATATGGCTTCCTTGGGTCTGAAAACATATAAAAGGACATATTATTCATGTTTATATGATATCTAGATACAAAGATATGCACAAAAGTGTATTTTCCAAATTTTATGGCGGCCATCTTGGATTTCTTCGAATTACTACCTATTAGACGTAAAAGAAAAAATGGAACCCTATTTTTTTTACATCTCTATAATATTCTGAAGCAGAATCCATTGCTAAATCAATTTTAACAAACAAAAAACACGAAATTACTAATCGCCCTAGACTATACAAGGCTTTTATCCGCAGCTCAATGGAATACTGTTCTCCCCCTCTGGGCTGGTGCTCCTGCCTCACACCTAGCTCGGCTTCACGCTGTAGAAACCAAAGCTTTCAGGATCATGAGAATCTCCTGTGATGAAGTTAACTCCGAGGGCCTTTCACTCACTCACCGCAGGCAGGTTGGTGGTCTTTCTGTCTTCTACCGACTCCTCTCCGGCCTTGCTCCCCCAGCTCTCTCTGTGCTCTGTCCCCCAAATATTCCTGCAGGACGCACTAGATCTGCCAGCAACCCTCTTCTGATGAATGCCAAAATCAAGACTCTCTATTCACCTTCACTCTTTCATTCCTCTTTTTCCCCACTTCTCGAACAAACTCCCACACTCTCTTCAATCCCTCTCCTCCATCCAGGTCTTCAAAACAGCTGTTCGCCACCATCTCTTATCTTCCCCCAGCCAAAACTTTGATCTTTTCTACCCCCGTTAAAACACCACAATCCGCCTCTTTCAAACCCTGACTTAATTCCTGAAATTCCTTGTCGTGTTCATTTGTTACCTCCACCACCAAAGGTGGATGGACGTTATGTTTTCTCCCCTGTCTGTCTGTTTGTCCGTTTGTCTGTCCGATTGTGAACAAAATATCTCAAAAGGTTGTGGACGGATTAGGACAAAATTTGGCAGAGCTGTAGCGCATGTGACAAGGACGAAATGGTTATATTTTGGTGAAGATCCGGATTCGGATCCGGCTAATATAATTTTTTAAGTGATTCTTCACCATTGGGAGAATGGGCTCAAAACGTCACAGAGCAGGATATCTCAAAAAGTTGTGGACGGATTTGGACGAAACGTGTTGGACAGGTTGCGCGTGTGTAACAAGGACAACTCAAATAGATTTTGGTGAATATCTGAATATGAATTTAAATTTGTAAGTGATTCTTCACCATTGGGATATAGGGCCAAAAACGATACACAGAAGGATATCTCAAAGGGTTATGGATGGATTTGGACGAAACTTGTTGGACAGGTTGCGTGTGTGTGACAAGAAAGAATTGTCGCGTGACTCCCCCTTGGTTAATACCAGGGAAATCAGGGATAGCCAAAGCGAACTTTAACTCCGAGGTGACGATCAAATGAGGACTCACTATACAAGCGCGGTCGGAAGAAAGAAGAAGAAGAAGCTGGAAAGTTTTATCTGACGTGATCTCCGAGCAGTCTTCAACCCTACAAAAGTAACTTAAACGAAAACCGCTTTTATGTACAAAAATAAACAGCTTTATTTTATGGAACCCGAGAACAAGGAAAACGCGATGATGAACCTAGAACCTAGTTTGGGATACCACACACCAGACTTGGACACGGACGAAGGGATAATTTAAATGAAAATAAAACGCTGTGTGTGTGTGGGGGGGGGGGGGGGGGGGGCGCTTATCTCAACCACTCGGGGTCCGTCGGCTGGTCCGGTCCTTTGTGCGCAGTCCGGACGCGGCTCCGTTCGCGCCAAAACGCCTTGGCGCCAAGAAGGCCTCGACTCGCCCTTGTTCGCTCGGCCCCGATGAAGGCCTCCCGCGCAAAGCGAACGAGCATGCAGCCCGCTTGCTCTGCCATGCAATGTCCTCACGAATTCGGCACGGAACTGCAATGCACCCAATGTCCGTATCAGAAGGGAGAGAGGCTTGAGGGTGAAGGAAGGCTTGAGGGCAAGAGGTCGGAGTAGAGGAATCGTGAGGGCAGTAGCAAACGAGGTCCAGGCACCAAGGGATCCAAAAACGAAAGGGGGCAAAATGCCGGCCAGCCGTGGTTTTTACGTCCTGTCTCTTGACATCATCAGTCCTCCCTTCCAATCAGTCCGTCGCCTCTCAACCTCGAGAATGTTCTTCACACGTCAGTCCTTGACCATTTGCCGAGTGCTTCACACTCTCCTCCTCATGCCATCGGTCGGTGGCCAATCAGTCCGTCGCTTCCTTCTCCGCCCTTGGCCAATCACAAGTTCTTCCTTACTCTGGCCTTTCATTGGTCGACTCCTGCCCAATAGCGAGTCCTTCTGGTTGTGGCTTTCGGCCTGCCTGTGCGATGTTTTATCGCCATGTTGGCGCAATGCGTGGTGCTTCCTGCCTGCACTTCCGGTGAGTTTTATTGTGGGGAGGAATTTAATTAGTATGTGTGTGTTGCTAATGGGCCTGCCTAGTGTCTATTGGTGTAGTGCCATAAGGGACAAAGGATAGATCACAAGGTCTCACAAACAGGGGAATTAACATAATCCCTACTCTAGTTAACACAGCCCATCCTTGTATGACCACAAATATACAACCTTAATCCGACATCCGGGCTAAACAGGTCCTCTACTTATGTACATCGAAATGGTTCTTCTTCTTCACGACAGTCGGAGCATGATACCTACACAGATCTACCTGATCTATATATCACTCTACCCCAAAATTCATAACAGAATCAATTCAATTTTGGTGAAGATCCGAATCTGGATCCAGCCAGTAGAATTTTACAAGTGAATCTTCACCATTGAGTGATATGGCCAACCAGGCAGAGGTATGCTCTTTACTGAGTGCCGTTCTAGTTTTATACCATGAACCCCTCACACCCCTCCCCCCCTTCATCCCCCAGCCCTCTCCCTTCCACAGAACTACCGATGTCCCCATTCTCTACGGTCGTTGTGCCTGTATGTGTCTCTCTCTCTCTCTCTCTCTCTCTCCTCCTATTGTCTCCCACTCCCTTTATTGTATTGTCAAGTCCGTGGCCGATGAAAATCAGCCTTCGATGGATAGCCGGTCGGTCTTTACTCCGAGGTGAGGAAGCCCAAAATTGGTGGTACTTTTTGGCGCGTGTGGGAGAAAAGGCAACAGGGTGCTTACCTGCACGGAGCCACATGGTTTTATTCACGAAACACACACAACGAAGTAACACGACACACAATTGTATTTAACTAGGGCATTGCCCGTACGTGGGTGCCCGTTCCTTGCCAAAAAAAAAAAAAAACGCTACCCGTACGCTCTACCCCGCCCGTACGCCCGTAAACAAAAAAAACAACGCTCTTCGCTTCCGCCCTTCGCTCTGACTGAATTGGGAGAAATAATGCGCATAAGAAATCGAATTACGTACCGTAATGGCGGTCAGCTCGTAACGCGCTCAGCCCCGCTCGTCTCACATCGGCCACGCCTACGCAACAAAGCGTTCTGTGATTGGCTGCCGGAAGTGAAGTCTTCACTGTCCGGAAGTTCGCAAATCGCAGTTACGATGAATCGTTTTAATTTAATCGCAGTTTGAATTCGTTTTAAAACATAGTTTAACGGCAACATAGTTTTCCAACGTGAAATAAATGAATACGCTGTCAAATGTGCCGTCCGAGGCAGAGTCTGATCGCCACGTTCGGCACACGTGATAGCTCGCTGCTCTCTGATTGGTTGAAGCGTTTTTTGGACATAGCTCGGTAAGTACTTCTCCGATTAATTTAAAACCTTGAAAAGGCACATCCTCGGGTCCCCAGCAATATACCTGGCAAGTTTCAAGTATATCGGACCGGTAGTTGTCGAGAAACAGCGGTCACAGACAAACGTACAAACAGAGATTACTGGAATTATAGATAGACTAGGGCATGCCCGTACTATATATATATCTAAAATTATATCCCCCCCCCCCTCTATTTACATGAAATGGTTTGGTCCAAAGCGAACGGCTTGCGAGTGGTGACAATCCCCCCCCTCTATTTACATGCAATGGTTTGGTCCAAAGCGAACGGCTTCCGGAGTTTGGTAAAGAAATCGCCATCGCGTGCACAAACGCGCAGGAAAGCGAATGAATCGCAAATTCGTTTTTATTAGTTTTAAAACATAGTTTAACGCCAACATAGTTTGCAAACGTGAAATAAATGAATACGCTCTCAAATGTGCCATCCGAGGCAGAGTGTGTCCGCCACGTTCGGCACACGCGATAGTTCGCTGCTCTCTGATTGGTTGAATCGTTTTTTGGACATAGCTCGGTAAGTAATTGTCCGATTAATATGAAACCTTGAAAAGGCACATCCTCGGGTCCCCAGCAATATACCTGGCAAGTTAAAAGTATATCGGACCCGTGGTTGTCGAGAAACAGCGGTCACAGACAAACGTACAAACAGAGATTACTGGAATTATAGATAGATGAAATAAAGCAAAGAATAAAAATGAACGGTGAGGTAAAAACTAATATCCTAGCTTGAGACGTCTCCACTCAGACACGAAAACAGACATGGAAATTATAATAGAAAATAAAAGTAAATCCCCCCTTTATGTCAGTATTCAGCTCTGGTCTCGACGAGCACTTTGCTGGGGTTTGGTCGATGAGAGGACCGCACGCCAAAACGCCCAAACAATGGCGCCGGTCAATCGCATCAGCACACCGAGCTGTGCAGCAGGCAGAAAAACGTCTCCTGCTCAATCTCGGGCCAGCCAGCACAACACGGTCATAAAAACCGCCACTAACACCACTTCCTCACAATCGCAAAAGTCCACATGAGCTCTGCAAAGTTCTCCTCACACTTGCACATGAGCCAGCAACAGCCAAGCCAGGGACAAAGGACAAACAGCGACCTCCTGATCTGACAGCCAGAACGAGAGAGAGACTGATTCTTCTTCCACCTGCTCGAACCCTTGCTCTGACGTCACCCCGACCAATAGCCGAGTTCCACCTAATTGCTCCATGGTCGGGTTCGACCAATGACGAAGCTCGGGGCATGGTCTGCCGGTTACGATAGTTTCCACGGCCCTCGTCCCACTCTGGTGGTGTGGTCTTGTTCCTCAGTCGGTTGGTAGGGCGAGGTTTACTGGTCGCAGTTTATGCGGGTAGTTGTGGTTTAATGGAGCATTTGTTATTGTTGTTGTTGTAATTGTAAAGATGTGAGTTTTATGGCCAGCTTGTTATAATTGTAAGAACATAGGGGAACGGCAACGACTCGGCAACGGTTGCTCGAGTGAGATGTGCATGGAAGAAGTTTCGGGAACTGAGTGGCGTGCTGATGAGGAGGGGAGTGTAGTTGAAGCTGAAGGGAAAGGTGTATGCTGCATGTGTGAGAAGTGTTATGATTTATGGGAGCGAGATATGGGTAATGAACGTAGCGCAGCAACGAAGGCTGGAAAGGGTGGAAATGCGAATGGTTCGGTGGATGTGCGGAGTATCGTTGAGAGAGAGGAAGACAAATGATGAATTGCGAAAGATGATGGGAATAGAGCCTGTGATTGATGCTGTGAAGAGGAACAGGTTGAGATGGTTTGGCCATGTGTTGAGGAAGGATGAAAGTGACTGGTTGAGAAGAGTGATGGAAATGAATGTAGAAGGAAGTAGAGGACGAGGAAGACCGAGAAAGACTTGGCTAAAGATGGTCGAAGAAGAAATGCGGGCAAGGGGGTTAACAAGGAGAGATGCAGAAAATAGGGCAAAATGGAGAAGATTGTCATGGGCCCCGCAAGGCTAACCCCCACTTTAGCAGGGAAAATGGCCTTAAAATGCCTGTTGTTGTTTGTTGTATGGGGGAAAATTGCAGGAGGCAATCTAATCACATACTGGGAGAACTATCCTTAGACCCCACCTAATTAGCATGTCTTTAACCCCCGTGTGAAGAACACATAAACAACCTTAAGTTCACAGTCTTTCTACTTATGTACATCTAGATGGGCTTCCTACGTGAATGCTCATTGCTAATTGTGCTAATTGTCCATGATAATTTATACAATCCTGCCTCCACTATGGTATTTCATCCCCTACCCCCACAAACGTAATAGTATGTCTTATGCGCCCGGACATGTTTTCATGTTGAATGTGTTACTCTTACACGAGCCTCGACTCTGTATACGAAATAAATAAATAAATAAAAAAGACATCAACGTGGCTGCAGGTTTGTGAGAACAACTGGGTCAGGAAGTTTGTGGGAGTGAAGAAGGTGGATAGAAAGAGAATGGATGAACTGAGAGAGTAGATTGGTGTGTGGATGAGCTTGATAGGGAGATTGATGAAATGCCGGCCTAGATGGGCTGGACACTTGTTGTGGATAGGGGAAGAGAGAATGGGAAAGAGAATAGATAGTTGGTTGAAGGGGCAAAGTAGGAGGATTGTGTGAGGAGGGACATCAGTAAGGTGGGGTGGTTGGAGGGTGGAGAGAGCAGGGCAGGAGATTGGTGCCATTGGACCTCACACCTTAAAAAGGGAAGACAAGAAGAATTCAACACACTTGAAGGAAGATCAAAATAAGAATAATTTCTCGCCCTCCCCTTCTCTTTTTTTCTCTGAACAAACTATCTGGGGTACATATTAGGCACAAGCCATGGCAGGAAACAAACTCTGGTGTCTCATCATCTCTGCCTTTTTTTTTTTTTTTTTTTTGTATACAAGATCGAGGCTCGTGTAAGAGCTAATATGTAAGAGCTAATGCCTTTGCGTAAATGCTTAAAAAAACAGGGCTTTCCATTTACTCGGCATAGTCGAGATGGCTAATCTATGGAGCGAGAACGAAAAAGGATTCCTCGGAGATCTTGCCCTCGATGCGATGATAACCAGCGTCGCAAGTTGGCGTTTGTAGTTTGCCACACGTGCCCATTTACCGATACACAAACGTTCCTTCCTTCTTTTTTGAATCATAAGCCTTGCTGGAGTTCCCTGAATCCACCGTCATTGGTTTCACTGAAATCCAATAATCCCTTCTTAAATTACAGCTCAACGGACCGACAGACACGGCACCTTTTATAATATAGATCTTTGTAGGTGAGATGGTGGAGGTGGTCATAGTGGTCATAGCTGTGAAGTAATACAGCACTGCCCGCAGATAGATAGTACCATTACCATTGTTGAAGTATACGTGTATTTAAAGGATCATATATAATTTCATTTTACTTTCATTTTAATATGGCCTTGTAGCCTTTGAGAACAGTCTGTAGGTCTGTGTTCTCTCAAGATTTGTTATTGTTTCTCCTCTGCAAAACCAGCTTGCTTTTTATCACTCTCCCCATTGTGAACTGAACACAGGAATGCTTGTCTTTCGCTTTCCCTCCCCTCTTGAAGTAATGACCTCCGCACACTGACAAGTCGTGAGCCTTGAGGGAATTGGTGTGATGCTGTGGGCATGTGGCCAAACCCTCTGGGCAAGCTTTCAGCGGAGGTGTCTTATCTTTTCTGCGCTGACCTCCGTGTATATAAACGGAACGCGCTGACATATTCTCATGGCGTTTGTCCCAAGTTCTTCTTGGACAAGCGGACATCGAGCCACAATACCATGGAGGATCCAAGGTACCCAAAAGCCTGGAAAGTCACGCAGTGAATTCTGTGTCTTTTATAAACTATCACTGGACATTGGATCAGATGATCACATTATTAACCCTCGAACATTTGAATCATGGAACACATTGCTGGAGGCCGCAAGAATGAGGCACCATGCACCTATCCTGGATATTGCTGGGTCCTTGACAGACAAAGAGATTTCCAAAATATTCTACCGCAGGAAATGCAGGAGTGTATTCACTATGAAGCGAGACTTTGAAGCACTGAAGCGGAAAGCACAATCAAACCTCAGTGATGAAACACCACCACCTTCAAATTCCCTGTTTTCTTTCCTGAAAGTCCCAGGAGTGTCCATCATGTTTATCCCATGAACCCCGCACCAGCCCTTTCTCTTCCACAGTCCTTCTGATGTCCCTGTTCCATACTGTTGTGCTTCCTTCTCTCACCCCCTCTCGTCTCCTGCTCCCTTTGTTATATATTCTGTGTGATAGCTCTCATACGAGCTTCAACAATGTATACAAAAAAAGCTGCAAGCTTCCAAAGCTTGTGCAGTGCCTTCAGAAAGTCTGCCCGGTATCCACATCAAGCCTGGGCCTCCACAGCAAACTTCGGGATAAACCCTTCATCTTGACAACACCTAAATGACCCTCATGCAACTCATTGAGACAGCACTGATATAATGAAGTGTAGCGGTTACCGGAAGCATGACACAATTACCGTGCACCGGCCGATGACGCAACCTGCGAGCGGTCACGTGTCCGGAATCGCCCGGGCGTGTTCAGACTTGTCCTTCTCGGGCGAACACTTGCCTTGCATACCACGCCCCGTCGAGAGGCGTGACTTACCTATTTTGCATACCACGCCCCGCCTGAGAGGCGTGGCTTTTGTGGGTTCAGTTTGCGATATAAATTGCCGCCGGTTCGAGGGGCGGATTCAGTGTGCTTTTGAGTTCTTTGGTTTTGAGCTAAATAAATAGCTCGGTGAAACTTCGTTCCTGTGTCGTCCAATTTGTCTGGCTTTATCGTGCGAGCACAGCTCCCACAATTGGTGACCCCTTTCTAAGAACACGGCGATGGAGTCAGCTGCAGCTTTGAAGCTCCTGGGCTTCTGGGAATCGCACGCGGCCGTTTGGTTTGCTCAAGCGAATTCTCAATTCGCCATGCGGAAAATTACAGACGACACGGTGCGCTACCACCATGTGGTCTCTGCGCTCACCGCCTCCTCTGCTGCCCAGGTCCTGAGCTTCCTCCAGCACCCGCCGAACGCCGACAAATACGGCGCGCTCAAAGGCCTACTCCTCGGTGCGTTTGGACTCACGGAGACCGAATGCGCACGACAACTACTACACCTCCCGGAGCTGGGCGAGGCCCGTCCATCCGAAAGCATGGACCACATGCTTGCTCTTGTCGGTGACCACAGCCCGGACGTCCTCTTCCGCGAGCTGTTCCTCCAGCGGCTACCCGGGCAGGTACGGTTAGCTTTGGCTAATTCGCCCATCACGGACCCTCGCGCCCTGGCCAAGGAGGCCGATAAATTTTTCTCGGCCAGGCGACATGTCGGAGCGGCCGCCTGGGACCCTGGGCCGACCGAGGCAACGCCCCCGCCATGACCGGCGCCTCCACCGGCCGAGTCCGCGCCACTGATGGCTGCAGCCGTCGCGACGCCCCGTCGACCGAACCCGACGCGACCGCCGGAGCCTCCACCAGGGCGGACCATGTGCTATTACCACGCCAGGTTCGGGCAGAAGGCCAGAACGTGCCACCCACCGTGCACTTTCGGCAGGTCGGGAAACGACCAAGCCGGCGCTCGCTGCCTACCATGAGCGTCGGCCATTCAGGCAGCCTTCTGTTTATCATGGACACGGAGTCCGGGCAGCGTTTTTTGTGCGTTTGGACTCACGGAGACCGAATGCGCATGACAACTACTACACCTCCCGGAGCTGGGCGAGGCCCGTCCATCCGAAAGCATGGACCACATGCTTGCTCTTCTCGGTGACCACAGCCCGGACTTCCTCTTCCGCGAGCTGTTCCTCCAGCGGCTACCCGGGCAGGTACCCGGGTAGCCATAGGCTGAGCGTGATACCCGCCTCGGTGGAGGACAAACAGGCCGCGCTTTGCGGCCCCGCCTTGGTCGCCGCAAACGGTTCCTCCATCCGCACCTTCGGTTCGCGCAGCGTCGAATTCTGCTTCGGGGGCCAGCGCTTCAGGTGGAACTTCATCACGGCGAACGTGCCCATGGCCTTGCTGGGTGCAGCTTTTCTTTGCGCGCATGGGCTTTTGGTTGACGTCAAATGGCGTCGGCTCATCAACGCGGAGACCTTCCGCTCGCTCGCTTGCTCTGTGAGCGGCTCCGCTAAGGACCAAGCTAGCCTGCGCGCTCCCGGCCGCGGATGATTTCCCCCGCCTACTCGCCGAGTTTCCCGCCCTCATGCAGCCGAAGTTTTCAGCTGTCGCCGTCAAGCACGGCATCGAACACCACATCCCGACCACAGGTCCGCTGGTCTACGCCAGGGCTCGCTGCCTCGACCCGGCCAAACTCAGCGTAGCGAAGGCGGAATTCGATGCGCTGGAGCGATTGGGCATTGTGCGGCGCTCGAACAGCTTGTGGGCCTCGCCCCTGCACATCGTGCCCAAACCGGGTGGCGACCATGCGGCGATTACCGCCGCCTCAACGACGCCACCACCCCCGACCGGTACCCGATACCACACATACAGGACTTTTCCGCCCGTTTGGCGGGGCCGTGATCTTCTCCAAGGTCGACCTTATTCGGGGCTACCACCAGGTACCTGTCCGGCCAGCCGACGTTCCGAAGACGGCTGTAATTACACCTTTTGGCCTCTTCGAGTTCCTCCGAATGCCGTTCGGCCTTAAGAACGTGGCCCAGGCCTTCCTGCGGCTGATGGGCAGTGTGCTGCGTGATCTCACCTTTCTGTTCATCTACCTGGATGGGGACCTGGCTTCAAAAAGGGGACCAAAAAACAACAACAACCATGGTTCCCGAAAAAGGCCAACCCCTGCTTTGCGGGGAAAAATGGCCTCTAAAGGTGTTTTTTTTTTTTTTTTTTACCTGGATGACATTCTCATCGCCAGCACTTCCCAGGCGGAGCACCTCGTCCACCTGCGCATGCTTTTCGAGCGCCTCGGCCAGCACGGCCTCATCATCAACCCGGCGAAATGCCAGTTTGGCGTAATGGCCGTCGACTTCCTGGGGCACCGCATCACGAAGCGTGGGGCCGTCCCACTGCATACCAAGGTGGAGGCAGTCACAAGGTTCTCGCGCCCCCGCCCCATCAAGGCCCTACAGGAATTTTTGGGGATGGTAAATTTTTACCACAGGTTCGTGCCTCGCGCCGCCCAACTCATGCGCCCCCTGTACGAAGCCCTCCGGGGCAAGCCGGCCAAGCACGACGTCGCCTGGTCCACAGAGATGGACGCGGCGTTCACCGGCGCTAAGCTGGCCCTCGCCAATGCGACCATGCTGGCACACCCGGCGCTCGACACACCCATCGCCCTCACCACGGATGCTTCCGACTATGCAGTGGGCGCCGTGCATGAACAGTGAGTGAACGGAGCTTGGCAACCGCTGGCCTTCTTCAGCCGGCAGCTTCGACCTAACGAGCGCAAGTATAGCGCTTTCGACCGCGAGCTCCTCGGCCTTTACCTGGCTTTTCGCCACTTCCGCCATCTCTTGGAGGGCCGACCGTTCACGGCGTTTGTGGACCACAAACCCCTGGTCTTCGCCATGGCCAAGGTTACGGAGCCGTGGTCGGCCCGCCAGCAGCGCCACCTCTCCGCCGTGTACGAATTTACGAAGGACATCCGGCACGTCGCGGGCAAGGACAACGCTGTGGCCGATTGCCTCTCCTGGTCCGGCGCAAACGCCGTCCACCTGGGTGTGGACTTCGCCCGCATGGCGGCCGACCAGACCGCCGACCCCGCGGTGCAAGCCCTCCGGACAGCGGACACAGGCCTGCGGTTGGCCGACGTCCCCTTTGAGGACACAGGCACAGTTCTCCTGTGCGACGTTTCCCTGGGCCAACCACGCCCCATCGTGCCCACCGGATGGCAACGGCACATTTTTGGCGCCCTCCACGGCCTTTCCCACCCGGGCCGGAAAGCATCACAGAAGCTCGTGGCAGCGAAATTCGTCTGGCACGGGCTCCGTAAAGATGTCCGCGACTGGGCCAATGCCTGTATCACCTGCCAGTGTGCGAAGGTCCACCGGCACACCCAGGCCCCGTTGGCACCATTCGACGTGCCCGCGCGGCGCTTCGACCACGTCAATGTGGACCTAGTGGGACCCCTCCCCTCCTCGCGGGGCTTCACCCACCTCCTCACGATGGTGGACAGGACCACCAGGTGGCCGGAGGCCGTCCTGCTTGCATCAACAACATCCGCCGATGTGGCGCAGGCCTTCGTTGGCACCTGGATTGCCCGTTTCGGCGCCCCCTCGGACATCTCCTCCGACAGAGGCCCGCAATTCACCTCCGAGCTTTGGGGCGCAGTCGCCCAGGCCTTGGGGGTCAAGCTTCACCGCACCACGGCCTACCACCCCCAAGCCAACGGCTTGTGCGAGCGGTTCCACCGCTCGATGAAGGCCGCTCTCAGAGCCAGCCTCCAGGACAACGGTTGGGCTGACAGGCTCCCATGGGTCCTATTGGGCCTCCGAACGGCCCCTAAAGAGGACCTCCAGGCTTCCACCGCCGAGCTGGTCTACGGCCAGCCACTGCGCATGCCGGGCGAATTCATCCCTGATGCCACCGGCCCCTGGTTCGCGGCTCGCCAACGCTCGGACCTCCAGGAGGCCGCCAGGAGATTCGCCCCCGTGCCCACGTCCCACCATGGCTGCCCCCAACCCCACGTCCCCTCAGCACTTCGCACTGCGGAGTACATTTTTATCCGGCACGACGCACACCGGGGACCGCTCCGGCCACCGTACGATGGACCTTTCCGGGTCCTGAAGAGGGATGACAAGTCATTCATCGTCGACATCGGTGGCAAGCCAGACCGCATCTCCGTGGACTGCCTCAAGCCGGCCCATTTGGACCTCGACCAGCCTCCACGATTGGCCCTTCCTCCACGACGGGGCCGTCCCCCATCAACCAAGCCCCCCGCCCGACCATCCACCGCCACGCCACCTACCACCCCCACACGAATCGCCAGGGGTCGTTTCGGCCGGGTCATCAGGACCCTCCTCAAACTGACTCTCCCGGTGCAGGTTAATTCTGGGGGGGCGCATGTAGCGGTTACCGGAAGCATGACACAATTACCGTGCACCGGCCGATGACGCAACCGGCGAGCGGTCACGTGTCCGGACTCGCCCTGGCATGTTCAGACTTGTCCTTCTTGGGCGAACACTTGCCTTGTATACCACGCCCCGTCGAGAGGCGTGACTTACCTATTTTGCATACCATGCCCCGCCTGAGAGGCGTGGCTTTTGTGTGTTGAGTTTGCGATATAAATTGCAGCCCGTTCGAGGGGCGGATTCAGTGTGCTTTTGAGTTCTTTGGTTTTGAGCTAAATAAATAGCTCGGTGAAACTTCGTTCCTGTGTCGTCCATTTTGTCTGGCTTTATCGTGCGAGCACAGCTCCCACAGAAGCAGGAATGACCTCCCTCATGCCTCACATAATAGTTAATACAAACTTGAGCTAAACACACACCGCAGGGCTAAACATTCAGACAACTGAGACACATGCGACACATATAGAGCATATGCTGACATCAAGGGCAACTCGCGCCAACAAACAGCCAATACAGCATGCGCAACACGTGACGAAACGGGATCGGGACGAATGGCAGCGACCACTTCCGCAGCGATTACCGGATCAGACTTGCTCTGTTTGAACATCTACACCGCGACCTCATCTGTAAGTTCGGCGACGACATTAGAAGACGGCACTCGAGACAGGCCATCACAGTTCCTGGTATGCTGCCGTTCGGAAGCACGAAATTTGATTTCATAGTTGTACGCACTGAGGAAGAGACACCATTGTTACAGGTGTTAGCTTGTGTTGATAACATCGCCCAGTGTACTGTGCACATGTACTTCCGGAGTCACCTCCGGGCCGGGAGTGCCGGACGCGGAACATGGATTGCTTGAACTACTAACGGCTCCGTGTCCTTTTATACGAGCATCTGAAACATGGTGTCAGAAGTGGCTTGATGCAAGTTACCCCATAACGGACTCCTTCAAGCACCACCGCGTGTACAAAAGTGAGTGAATAACTGTGACCTCCTGCCGCAACGTGCTGTGCTGAAACGCCTCGGGCATAGGCCTTGATCAACATGGCTGCCAACATTCCACCCCCGGACACGATGAAAATGAGTGGTGACTGGAGCAGTAATTGGGACAATTTTAGAGCTGAATTTGAGGATTATCTACTCGCAACCGGTCTGAATGAGAAGCCAGAGGAAGTGCAAGCGGCAACTTTGAGAAGGGTGATGGGCAGCGAATGTCGTCATGTTTATCAGCACAACTTGAATCTCACAGCCGAGCAGGAGAAAGACGTGACGGCCATACTAATTGCGTTAGAGACGTACTTCGAGCCGGCAAGAAACGTGATTTTTGAACGATACGTGTTCGGCAGCTGTAAGCAAGAAGAGGGAGAATCGATTGACAATTTTGTTACGCGTCTCAGACAGAAAGCGGCATCTTGTGAATATGGCTTATTGAAGGACGAGCTGATTCGAGACAAAATCGTTCTCGGCATTGCTAATGAGAGTACACGCCGTCGCCTCCTGAGGGAACGGGATTTAACCCTAAACACAGCCATCGAGACATGCCGGGCAGCGCAGCTCACGGACATGCGGATGAAAACAATGGAGAAGGAAAGGCCGCTGATCGACAGTGTCAATGTCACAGCGAGGCAACAGTGCAGCAGGACCGGCCCTCCAAAAGCAACAAGGCAAAACGACCACCCTCCCAGCATGTCGACAGATGACCGGGCCACATGTAAATACTGTGGCAATGCACACAGACGAGGACGAGAACACTGTCCAGCCTATGGTAAGGCATGCAGGTTATGTGGCACGGCTAATCACTTTGCCAAAGTATGCTTTAAGAGCACGAGAAGGCCCGCAGCATGGCAGCTGCACAAGGTGGAAAATACTGAATCTGAAGAGGAAGATGATAACAGTGGCAATTTCATTTACACAAGCGAGTGCATCGGTGCTTTGAGGTCAACAACAACAACACAACATGCATTTTAAAAGGCCATTTTCCCTGCTAGAGCGGGGGTTAGCCTTGCGGTCCCCATGACAATCTTCTCCATTTTGCCCTATTTTCTGCATCTCTCCTTGTTAACCCCCTTGCCCGCATTTCTTCTTCCACCATCTTTAGCCAAGTCTTTCTCGGTCTTCCCCGTCTTCTACTTCCTTCTACATTCATTTCCATCACTCTTCTCAACCAGTCACTTTCATCCTTCCTCAACACATGACCAAACCATCTCAACCTGTTCCTCTTCACAGCATCAATCACAGGCTCTATTCCCATCATCTTTCGCAATTCATCATTTGTCTTCCTCTCTCTCAACGATACTCCGCACATCCGTCGAACCATTCGCATTTCCACCCTTTCCAACCTTCGTTGCTGCTCTACGTTCATTACCCATGTCTCGCTCCCATAAATCATAACACTTCTCACACATGCAGCATACACCTTTCCCTTCAGCTTCAACGACACTCCCCTCATCATCAGCACGCCACTCAATTCCCGAAACTTCTTCCATGCACATCTCACTCGAGCAACCGTTGCCGAGTCTGATCCACCTTCTCCATTCAGCATGTCTCCGAGGTAGCAAAATGTTTTCACACCTTCCAGCTTCACACCGTCTCCAAGATCCAACTCAACATTTCCTCCATCTGCAGCTCCCTCTGTGCACACCTTACATTTGAATATAGCTGCCACACTGGTTAATGACCCTCTCAGACCACTACATTTTTGATGAACCCACTCAGCGCACATTGTACACTGAATGGAGTTCACTCCGACACCCTTCCTACACACAGCACAGGGCCACTTCCCAGTTCTTTCCACCTCACCACATGCTTTACCACTTGCCATCACCTTCGTCTTTCCGATATTCACCTTCAGACCTTTTGTCTCCATACATGTCTTTTGGCTTCGAGGTTGAGAGGGAAAAAATGGTTCATCACACTACAACTGCATACCAAGTTACAGCAATGCCAGCTTGACTCTGGGGCAACGTGCAACGTAATGAGCCGTAAAGACAAGATGAATCTCGCACCGAAAGCACGACTCTTACCAAGTAACACGAGACTGAAGTTGTAGTCTGGCGAGTTGTTGAAGTCACTGGGACTTTTCAAAACAAAGTGTGTAATACGTGGACGAACACACAAGCTTGAGTTTGAAATTGTGGAGGTCAGTCAGAAACCCCTGTTGTCAGGCTCCACATGTGAGCGCTTGGGACTGATGCACTTCACTGTCCCTGCTGAACTGCACAAAATGGAGCACCATCTGACTGGGCCTTTGACCAAACAACAGCTCATAAGCATGTACAACGATGTTTTCAATGGGCCAATAGAGTCAGTTCCAGGAGAAATACATTTTGAACTGGACGCCAAAATCCGTCCAGTCCAGTGCTCCCCACGCAATGTACCCGTGGCCATGAAGTCCGCCGTGAAGGCACAGCTGGACAGACATGAGGCAGATGGGCACATTACCACTGTGACCGATCCGACAGACTGGATAAGTAACATGGTCATAGTAAAAAAGCCTGAGAAGCTGAGAATTTGCATAGATCCAAAGTTTTTGAACCAAGCACTGCGAAGATCTCACTACCTCATGCCAACACTTGAAGATGTCTTATACAAATTACCAAAGGCACGGGTATTCACACTCGTAGATGCACGTGATGCCTTTTTACAATGCAAGCTAGACGAGAAGAGCAGTTACATGACAACATTTTGGACTCCCTGGGGCAGGAAACGGTGGCTCAAACTGCCTTTTGGAGTCTCCGTAGCACCAGAGGTGTACCAACGCAAGCAGCATGAGCTATTGGCTGGGCTAGATGGAGTAGAGCCCATTGCAGATGACATCCTCATTGTTGGTTGCGGGGATACAGATGACGAGGCAGATAGTGACCATGATGCAAAGTTACTGGCGCTGATGGACCACTGCAGGCACGTTAAACTAAGACTTGGCCTGAAGAAGCTGCAGTTCAAGGTAGCAAAGGTCCGTTTCCATGGACATGTACTGTCTTCAAATGGCCTGACGGCTGATCCTGAAAAGGTGAGAGCCATTCTGGAAATGTCACACCCAACAGATGGGAAGGCGGTCCAGCGTTTCATTGGCTTTGTGACCTACCTTGCCAAATTCATGCCACACCTTTCTGAGGTTTGTGAGCCATTGAGGAGACTGCTGGACAAGGATGCGATATGCCATTGGCTACCGAAACACGATGCTGCAGTGCAGGAAATAAAGCACCTGGTCACCATGATGCCTGTATTAAGGTACTATGACATCTAAAAGCCAGTCACTATACAAAGCGACTCAAGCCAAAATGGACTGGGGTGCTGTCTCATGCAAGAGGGACAACCGGTTGCATTTGCATCAAGGGCGCTAACGCTGACGGAACAAAACTATGCACAAATCGAAAAGGAATGCCTGAGCATAGTGTTTGCCTGTCAACGCTTCCATCACTATCTGTATGGCCGGGAAGTGATCACGGCAGAGACTGATCACAAGCCACTCATTGCCATTTTCAGCAAGCCTCTCCTAAGCGCACCTAAGCGGCTCCAGAGCATGCTGCTCACACTCCAGAACTCAGCCTCAGGGTTGTGTACAAGCCTGGGCCTAAAATGTATATCAGCGACATGCTCAGCAGGGCAACAGCAGCGGTCAGTACTTCCAATGTGGAACATGAGCGACACACAGTTTGTAGCATGCAGCAGGAGCAGTATGATGTGGAGCAGATCAATCAGGCAGCTTACCTGAACGTCACTGATCGACGCCTGCTTCAGATCAGACAGCACACAGATAGAGACGAATACCTGCAAGCACTAAAAGCTGTTGTCTTGGCCGGGTGGCCTGACCAGAGAGAGGAGACATCTCTTGCTGTTAGAGATTATTGGCTATGCAGAGATGAAATCAGTGTGCAGAATGGTGTGCTGTTCAAAGGTCAGAGAGTTATCATACCGAAGTCTTTGCGCCCAGAGATGCTGGCACGAATCCACTCCAGCCACATTGGAGGGGAAGCATGCTACAGGCAAGCACGCGATACTCTCTTCTGGCTAAACATGCAAGCAGAGATCAAAGACTTTGTCAGTAAATGTTCCGTGTGCAATGAATATGCACATGAGCAGCAAAAGGAGACGAAGATGTCGCACGAGTTGCCCACACGGCCCTGGCAGATCATCAGCATGGACTTATTCAAGTACATTGGGAAAGACTTCCTCCTGATGGTCGATCACTATTGTGACTTCTGGGAAATTGAGCTGCTCCCAGACCTGTCTGCTGAGACAACAATCCGGCGATGCAAGGCACAATTCGCACGTCACGGTCAACCGGACCGTGTAATCTCTGACAATGGGCCTCAATTTTCAGGCGAGCAATTCAGACGCTTTACCATCGAATGGGAATTCGAGCATCTCACATCCTCTCCACGACACCCAAAAGCCAATGGCAAAGCTGAGTCTGCCGTCAAAATCGTAAAGAACCTGTGCAAGAAAGCTACATGTGATGGCAATGACCCCTGGAAGGCCATACTCCAGTGGAGGAACACACTAACTGAGGGCATGGTCAGCAGCCCAGCGCAGCGCTTGATGTCAAGAAGGCTGAAAACACCTTTACCTGTGACCAACAAGTTGCTCGAGCCTTGTGTGGTGCCAGGTGTTTTGGAGAAACTGCGTCAAAAAAAGCAGATATCCAAGCTCAGCTATGACAGGTCAGCCAGAGACTTACCTGAACTAAAAGTTGGTGAGTGCATCCGTATGAAACCACTGCCTGGAGACCGGATGTGCAAAATGAAGACAAAACTGCCATTGAGCCTGAGGGCTGCAATGTGAAGAAGAATTTGGTGAGAGTGAGCACACCAGCAGGGAGGACCTGCAGCACACCCTCAACACCGGTGATGGTCAAAGAGCCTCTCTCACACAGGAGCCCTGTTTTCTCCAACAGTGGAAGACTGTCAAAACCCCCAAACAGACGTGATCTTGAACTGTTACAAGTAACAGCAAGGATATTTAGTTATTGATTTGATGTCATTGATTGGTGGAAATGTTCAGCTCCTGGCATAATCCTATGTTATAATTTAGCCAGAATATTGTTATGTTGTGTTACCAGTTTACATCTCTTTTCGAAATTTTGGTAGAATAGATTGCATCACATGATATTAGTAATCTATCTATCTATAATTCCAGTAATCTCTGTACGTCTGTACGTCTGTACGTTTGTCTGTGACCGCTGTTTCTCGACAACTACCGGTCCGATATACTTGAAACTTGCCAGGTATATTGCTGGGGACCCGAGGATGTGCCTTTTCAAGGTTTGAAATTAATCGGACAAGTACTTACCGAGCTATGGCGATTTAGCCGTTCGCCGTTCGCTTTGCCGTTGCGAATGGACCAAACCATTCATGTAAATAGAGGGGGGGGGGGGGGGTTCTGTGGTCGTTCGCTTTGGCTTTGCGAATGGACCAAACCATTCATGTAAATAGAGGGGGGGGGTTCTGTGGTCGTTCGCTTTGGCTTTGCGAATGGACCAAACCATTCATGTAAATAGAGGGGGGGGGGGGGGGTTCTGTGGTCGTTGCGAATGGACCAAACCATTGTTTTTTTTTTTGCAGTTTTTTTTTTTTTGCAGTTTTTTTTTTTTTGCAAGGAACGGGCACCCACGTACGGGCACGTCCTAGCTTATATATAGTACGGGCATGCCCTAGTCTATCTATAATTCCAGTAATCTCTGTCTGTACGTTTGTTTGTCTGTGACCGCTGTTTCTCGACAACCACGGGTCCGATATACTTTTAACTTGCCAGGTATATTGCTGGGGACCCGAGGATGTGCCTTTTCAAGGTTTCATATTAATCGGACAATTACTTACCGAGCTATGTCCAAAAAACGATTCAACCAATCAGAGAGCAGCGAACGATCGCGTGTGCCGGCGTTGCGAATGGACCAAACCATTCCATGTAAATAGAGGGGGGGGTTCTGTGGTCGTTGCGAATGGACGAAACCATTTCATGTAAATAGAGGGGGGGGATTGTCACTGTACTCGCAAGCCGTTCGCCGTTCGCTTTGGCGTTGCGAATGGACCAAACCATTTCATGTAAATAGAGGGGGGGGGATATAATTTTAGATAGATATATAGTACGGGCATATATATAGTACGGGCATGCCCTAGTGTTAAAAAAGGGAGATGTTACAGGTGTTAGCTTGTGTTGATAACACCGCCCAGTGCACTGTGCACATGTACTTCCGGAGTCACCTCCAGGTCGGGAGTGCCGGACGCGGAACATGGATTGCTTGAACTACTAACGGCTCCGTGTCCTTTTATACGAGCGTCTGAAACAACCATCTCTGTAGTCGAGCAGCGGTAGTGACTGGAATGCCTTTCTGGGGATTAAACAAGAACTGAAGCAGCTGATGATCAGTTTGCAGGAGAAAATGCCGACCTATCAAGTACTGATGAAATATCAACCTGTCCCATACCAAACTCAGCGCTTTATGCTCAATCTGAGCAAAGTTCTGTCTGTAGCTGTCAGAGCAGGTGACGCAAAACACACCGGATGCTCAGCACCGTCACTTATTACCTGAGACAAGACGGCACCGATTCCGTACGACGAGGTGTCACACGCCAGAATGAGAGGATGTGAAGGTTCGTAATGTGAAGTACCGTGCCTGCGGTGATGGAGAGATTTTTTAGATAGTATGTAATAGATGAATCAAGAAATTCAATTTCCATAAACTTTTGTCAGCAGAAGAATCACAAATTTTAATTCCCGAGGAGGACAACACTTTCTGTCTACAAGGGAATACACAGCAAGGAATAATAACCTTTATCAAACCAAGAAGAGCATACTACAATTCACGAAAGCACATTGCAAGATTCACAAAAAGTCCCAAGTGAAAAATCCTGGTACAGTAGAGATGTACATCAAAGGAAACATCATAAGGATACACCAAATAACAGTAGCATGCACAGTATACAGTCAACATATAGTGTAGACATACAGAATCGACCAGCCAAGTGAAACATCCTAAGTACAACATTTACAACATTACAAACCCAGTGAAAATCCTAAGTACAACTAACCAACATTTTACAAACCCAGTGATAATCCTAAATATTTGGACCTCAGTCCTGATCTTTATACAAGTTGAAGATGGGAGGAGAAAGTGGAGAGGGAGGAGCGAAGAAAGGGGAGGAGAGCAGTAGGATTGGTTAGGCAAAGTGTAGGTGGGAGGGAGCAAGGATCGAGGGATACAATGTGATTGGTCGAGTGAAATGTTCGAGCAGAGGGATATCCCGCTGATTGAGGAATGCATATTAAAATATCCTTAATGAGGAAGATATGTTCTTCCAGACTCTGCGGCGCCAAGATTCTCCCAATTCTGCTTGGAGATTTTCAAGTACATGTAAAGTCATTCAATTCATGTGAATGTAACTACATAAAAACTTGATATATATTTACTAATTAAACTTTAAATACTATCTTAGAAACAAGCATATCAAATTCATCTTTGTCAACTTCAAAACTCAGTTCAACATCACCAAGTCGAATATCATATAACATTACATTACAAAACCCATATATATTTTGCAGTGTAAGAAAAGTAAACATATTGTTGCGGTTTTGAGTCTGTCAAGTGAGCCTAATAAAGGTTAAAGTTTGCCCCCCATAGTTAGTCACACAAGCAACATGTAGCCTCGCGTTAGTATAGTTATGTCTTTGTATTTGTAAGCTTAGTCCTTTTCTTTTGTTAGTTCTGCGTTGAGTAGGAGCCACGAGAATAGGCCCAACTTGCCACCGATTTTCCAGCCACGCTAGGCTCGATCCAGTTTGTTAAGCATTGGTTGATCATTGGGCGAGTTAACACGAGGCAGGCCTAGGAAGGTCGGGGCGGAGTCGAGGGTGGAGCGGCAGAAGCGATGACGGTAAGCACGAGCCGCCAATCAGAGCTCGAGGGTGGTGACGGTGGCGTGGCGTCAGAGGGCGTGGTGAGAAGGTTCGGGTGAGTTCCAGAAGGTTCGGGGGGCGTAGCTATAAAACGGATGCGTGAAAGCCCTCAAAAGGACTGCTGCCTGAGAGGACTTGCTGCGAGAGAGAGAGAGAGAGATAAAGGACTAGCGCGGGAACACTTAATGAGAAGGACTTGCACGCCAGGACTCGCAGAGGAATGGAGGGCTGAAGCAGAGGACTTGCGGCAAAAGGATTGGCGAAGGAACTTGATGAACTTGACGCACTTGCAAGAGAACACGCACGCTAACCAGCTCGAAGTGTATCAAAGAAGACGAGTTGGCCGCGTGTGCGAATGGTACAGATACGCGGGCGCAGCCAGACGCGCTTATAACGAATACAGCGCATTTGAGACGTGCGAGTGAGCAAGGCTGAGTAACCGCCAGCCGCGCTAAAGTCCGCCCTCTGCCGTTCCGCCACATCATCTGTTTGTTCGAGAGACGCGCTACGAGCCCCTGACTTCGCCTGCCACCGTCTTCGCGGGACGTGCCGGGGACCGTGGAGAGACGGACGGGGACCATCTCTGGACGCGTTGGGGAACACCTGCCCTTCTGCAATTCCCTGTGTGAGTGTGAGACGGGCCCGTTGTCCAAGGGATAAGTTAAGACTGCTTAAGGATTGCTCTGTGTCTCTTCATCCTTGAACTGTATATACGTGTGGGAATAATTAAACCCATTTGTTCCTCCTTTCTTCCTGATTCGATCGTTCCTGTGGTTTCCTCATTTGACTAAGCATGGCACGAATAAGATCGCTCCAATCGGGTTCCACTAATTAAGACTGCACGGACCACGTGTACGCAATCCGCTCGGCGTACTCACATCACACGTGGTTCGTGTGAGGCTTGTTTCCTCGCTCCCAGGGCAGCACGGGCAATTAGGTATGAGCGAAAAGTAGTCCCGAAACCCTATGCCGCGTGTGTCCGGGAGGGACGTCTCAAGTCTCAGTTCCGCCAAGCCCAGAAAGACAAGGGGATTAATCCCCCCTTGATAAGGGGATTAAGGGTGGCGTAGAGAACCGTAACAATATATATATTTTGCAGTGTAAGAAAAGTAATCTTATATATATGTATATATACATATATATGTATGTATATATATATATATATATATATATATATACAGTATATCACAAAAGATCCACCGAGAAAGTCTTGGGCCAGGATGCCAGAGATAGCTACTCGGACATAGTAAATCTCCATGCAATTATATGAATTACAGGTATATCATATCCGAACCGTTGTTCAGTTTAGCTTTGCTTCAAAACTCAATACTGTACGCAATCTCAACTTGGATATAAAGAAAGGCGCACTGGACCCATCCCCCATAAGCCAGCGCAAAGCAAATCATCCACCTTCCATTGTCTAACGGGAACTCTTTGTCTAACTCTGCAAAATAATTACCAAGTATTTTGCATTCACTTATCAATACAATGTTAGCCTAGACTTCGCACTGAGTCGACCACCACAGCCACAATGAAAACAAGTTCGCCGGGCAAATGATTAGTTTTACCAAGGAATGGGATTTGTAAAGCAGTTAAGTGAATGCTAATTACTTCAGACAACCTGGTTAGACAACGTGGCACCAGCTGTAAATTGTATTATTTTACATTGAAAAACAATATCCTTCTACAACTTACTTATAGAACTCAATAAAAACATTTCATTTAAAATATATTTGAGTATATTTTAAAGACATAACGTAACAAGATATCCTGAATCATTATTTGACATTTGTACAGAATTATTTATCATTTTGGGAAGACCCGATCCAACACTATATTGCAAAAAACACCCTATCTGTAATTATATTACCCTCAGTCATAAAATGATTCCACCATGACAATATGTGGTCTACCATTGCCTCCACTAAGAATTTACTTTTCTTGAGCAAACTAATTTGGTCAGAGTGTCAGAGATAACTCGCCTACTGGAGGAAATCTCAAATTCTGCATGGAAATCACAAAAAAACTTGCACACGAGGTGAGCAGGTTGTAGCTCATAGAAATACTCGATAAATTTACACTTCCACAGCAGTAAGATGCTTTCACCTTTCACTCGTTTGAATGAAAGTAAGCTTTCACTCGTTTGAATGAAAGTAAGCTTTCACTCGTTTGAATGCTGCTTGTTCCACCGAACTCCACCTCCACCGAACATCTCGACGAAGCATGCGAGTCAGCGGAGCAATCTCAGTGCTCAGGTTGTTGACATACCTGTGGTAATACTGAGCAAGCCCAATGAAGGAAAGAAGCTGAACTTTGTCCCTTGGGCTGGGCATGTCAGCTATAGCGTCGACTTTCTGAGGGGCTTATGACAGCTCCTCAGGGGTGATGACATGTCCGAGGTACTCCATGGGGTGATGACATGCCCCAGGTACTCCATGGGGTGATGACATGCCCCGGGTACTCCATGGGGGTGATGACATGCCCAGGTACTCCACTCGCTTCTGAAAGAATAAGCATTTGTCCTTGTTCAGGTGGAGACCCTGAGCAGCTAACCTAGACATCACCTTGTCCATGTTCTCAAGATGTTGTTCGGCTGTGGCACCCACAATGAGTCATCCAGGTAGTATTGTGCAGGCACAGTCACGTGAAAAAGTAAGTACACCCCATGTAAAGTTTTGACTTTTTCAACATATTTCAACATACAGATATGTGATCTTCATTTCAACAATATTGATAGATAAAGGTGATATAATATAACAAATATCATGAAACATTTACATTTTGTAGTCCATTGTATAATTTAAATAAACATAAATGCAAATTTCGCATGTGGAAAAAGTAAGTACACCCCTACATTTATCACTACTTCAAATACCTAAAATTAGAATCAGGTGCACCAGCTCAGGTGCAAATGATTAGTACATCGTTAGAGAGAATCTTGGAGGAACCTGTCTTATTTAAACCTCAGACATTTAGTTTGGTTTGCTCTTTGTTGTTGAAGTGTGTGGCATCACCATGCCTGGATCAAAAGAGCTCTCTGAGGCCTTCAGAAAGAAAGTTATAGATGCCGACGAGTCTGGGAAGGGATTTAAAAAGATCCCCAAACAATTTGACATCAATCATTCGACTGTCCGGAAGATCATCTACAAGTGGAGAATATTCCAAACAACTGCCAACTTGTTCAGGCCAGGCCGCCCCAGCAAGTTCAGCCCGAGAGCAGACCGCAAGATGCTGAAAGAAGTCTCTAAGAACCCCAGAATGTCATCACGGGACCTACAGGTAGCTCTTGCCACTGTTGATGTCAAAGTGCACGAGTCTACCATTAGAAAGAGGCTGCACACATTTGATCTAGAGGGGAGGTGTGCCAGGAGGAAACCTTTGCTGTCCAGAAAGAACATCAGCGCAAGACTAAAGTTTGCCAATGAACACCGAGGCAAAGACCAGCACTTCTGGAACAATGTGCTCTGGACAGATGAGTCAAAGGTGGAGCTATTTGGCCACAGTACCAGAAGACATGTTTGGCTAAAACCAAAGACAGCATTTGACCATAAGAACCTGATACCAACTGTAAAGCATGGTGGTGGAAATATTATGGTTTGGGGCAGCTTTGCTGCATCAGGGCCTGGGCCGCTCACCATCATATAATCCACTATGAATTCTTCATTGTACCAGAAGGTGCTTGAGGATAATGTGAGGCCATCTGTCGGAGAGTTGAAGCTCAACCGAAGGTGGACCTTGCAACATGACAATGACCCTAAACATACCAATAAATCCACCAAGGAATGGCTGAAAAGAAAGAAATGGAGGGTTCTGGAATGGCCAAGTCAAAGCCCGGATCTAAATCCCATCGAGATGTTGTGGGGGGATTTGAAACGAGCTGTGCATGCAAGAAACCCCTCAAACATCGCACAGCTGAAAGAATTCTGCATGGAGGAGTGGGCAAAAATTTCTCCCAGTCGATGTCAGAGACTGGTAGACAGTTATAAGAAATGCCTACTTGAGGTTGTTTTTGCCAAAGGGGGCAATACCACCAATTAGAGCCAAGGGTGTACTTACTTTTTCCACATGCGAAATTTGCATTTATGTTTATTTAAATTATACAATGGACTACAAAATGTAAATGTTTCATGATATTTGTTATATTATATCACCTTTATCTATCAATATTGTTGAAATGAAGATCAAATAGCTGTATGTTGAAATATGTTGAAAAGGTCAAAACTTTACAAGGGGTGTACTTACTTTTTCACGTGACTGTAAGTGCCATTTCGTCGTTGGGCGCATGGATTGATCATCATCAGGAAAACGGGAGATTTAATTGTTTGCTGACGTGAGATTCGGACGGATCGCCCAGCATTCCCATTTTGCTCTGTACCCTGGTCAGACAGGGCTAAGTTCCTTTAGGAATACCGAGATGCTTAATGATTACCCACGTCGTTAGTGTGCTGAAACGAATATGGTTATGTCTTAACGAGGAGTTTATTCAATTGTAAACGGAACTGAAACGTACATGATTTATGTGATCTATGTGAGTACAAGTTATCCAGTTTGATTGTGTGGGTTAGTCACACGTGTTGATTTGATACTATTAACTAATTAAACAATCCTCATGTTCTGTTACTGAATTTGTTGGTTGATGTTAGTGAAGAAAGGGGTTTGGTTGTCCAGGTGTGCCTTGGTGCACGTCTTGCGATAGTACGTAGACATTGTCTGCCCCTGGTGTATCTCATGGTTGCACATTCGTCTAGCCTGTCGGACTTGTATTTGGATGCACCTGTGGTTGCATACTCGATGTATTTATTGTAAACATTGAACCATTATAATTTATATCATCCATTGATTGAGGTATTTCATCTGCTACCTGCAATGTATCTTTGCTGAATAGTGCTTTAGCATCTTTTAGGGTTCTTTCATTACCTCATACCTGCATATTCGAATACAGCAAGTATCAACCACCATCCAGTGTCTTGCTTAATTATTCCCGCGTCACACGAGCTTGTTCCACGACAGCGGAAGTTTCAACCGCTTTAGCAAACATAATCTGTTCAAACTTTATCCGAAGAACTGACGCAACCATCTTCTCATCCCGCAACCCAGCGATAAAACAATCCTTCAATCTCTGTGACTGTTCATCATCACCGAACCGGAAATCCTCCGCCAGATGCTGAGTCTGGCAACAGCTACCTTCTCATCAGGAAGCCGAACCAGCTTGTTAAACTCAAATCGCGATAACTGCTGCAACTTTCCCAGTTTAATATGGTCGTGCAATGTCTTGACTATGGATTTGTAGGTGACAGCATCATCCGACGCCTTCGCAGGTGAAATCAAGTCAGACAGCAGGTGGAACACCTCAGCCGGCAGCGATGATCGACAGAAGAATCGCTTCCCATTTCCCAGTACTCCCAGCATCGATGAGGTTTTTAGCGATGAAACAGAAGGTGAGATGCTGTGCAAAGAGTTCAACGTTGTCTCCGGCATACTCCGAGACCTTACCAGGTGAAGCAGTCATGTTTCAAGAAATCCTCATCACCAATTGTGGTGTCTTTCGCACAACGATGAAGACACACAGAGAGAATCGAGCACCATTTTATTCTATCCAGGCAGGTCGTTCCAACAGCGTCCTCAGTCGGCCGTACATGATACTACACTCTGTGCGGAAGTTCCGTTTTACTAGAACTAGACCATCCTCAGCAGATGAAGGTGAATGATAGTTTATCGAAGTTATCAATCTTGATTACTGGTGCTCCACCAGGTGGTGTATTATCACCAACAGGTGGTGTGGATGTGTGGCTCTCAAATGAGTAACTTTATAAACTACGTGGACGACACCGCCATTGTTGGTTGTCCTTTTGATCAATAGCCCTTTGGGTCATACCTCGATGAGATTGATGCATAAAATAAGTGGTGTGGGGACTTTTGTCTCGATCTGAATGTGTGTCGAACTAAAGAGATTATTTGGGATTTTTGAAAAGGTCACGATCACGAGTCTGCAACCATAAATTGTGATGAGGTGGAAATTGTTAACACATTCAAATACCGAGGCACTATTATTAATAACAAGCTAACTTTTGATGAAAATACCGATGATGTGAACAAGAAATGGGGCATAAAGTGTTTGGCACTGAGGAAAGGATTTTGAAATTACTTTGAAGGAAACTGTGGTTTGGCTAATGAGTCCGAATGGCTTGATGAATGTCAAGAGGAACCAGCCAAGGGCACCAGTGAACTTTGAAATGACCACAAATTGAGGACAAGAACCTCAACAATGGTCTGTGGAATGCAGACCCCCAGACACCAAGAATCTGAGTGATCTTGTGTGAAACATAAATGAGCCTGAGAGCTGGCCTCGGATTTAGGAGTGGGGGATGCACCATGTGAACTATGGCAGAAGGAACAGAGTGGGGGATGCACCATGTGAACTATGGCAGAAGGAACAGAGTGGGGGATGCACCTTGTGAACTATGGCAGAAGGAACAGAGTGGGGGATGCATCATGTGAACTATGGCAGAAGAAACAGAGTGGGGGATGCACCACGTGAACTATGGCAGAAGGAACAGAGTGGGGGATGCACCATGTGAACTATGGCAGAAGGAACAGAGTGGAGGATGCACCATGTAAACTATGGCAGAAGGAATGAAGTGGGGGATGCACCATGTAAACTATGCCAGAAGGAACAGAGTGGGGGATGCACCATGTGAACTATGCCAGAAGGAACAGAGTGGGGGATGCACCATGTAAACTATGGCAGAAGGAACAGAGTGGGGGATGCACCATGTAAACTATGCCAGAAGGAACAGAGTGGGGGATGCACCATGTGAACTATGGCAGAAGGAACAGAGTGGAGGATGCACCTTGTGAACTATGGCAGAAGGAACAGAGTGGGGGATGCACCTTGTGAACTATGGCAGAAGGAACAGAGTGGGGGATGCACCTTGTGAACTATGGCAGAAGGAACAGAGTGGGGGATGCACCATGTAAACTATGGCAGAAAGAACAGAGTGGGGGATGCACCATGTGAACTATGGCAGAAGGAACAGAGTGGGGGATGCACCTTGTGAACTATGGCAGAAGGAACAGAGTGGGGGATGCACCATGTAAACTATGGCAGAAGAAACAGAGTGGAGGATGCACCATGTAAACTATGGCAGAAGGAACAGAGTGGGGGATGCACCATGTGAACTATGGCAGAAGGAATAGAGTGGGGGATGCACCTTGTGATCTATGGCAGAAGGAACAGAGTGGGGGATGCACCTTGTGAACTATGGCAGAAGAAACAGAGTGGAGCATGCACCATGTAAACTATGGCAGAAGGAACAGAGTGGGGGATGCACCATGTGAACTATGGCAGAAGGAACAGAGTGGGGGATGCACCTTGTGAACTATGGCAGAAGGAACAGAGTGGGGGATGCACCATGTAAACAATGCCAGAAGGAACAGAGTGGGGGATGCACCATGTAAACGATGGCAGAAGGAACAGAGTGGGGGATGCACCTTGTGAACTATGGCAGAAGGAACAGAGTGGGCGATGCACCTTGTGAACTATGGCAGAAGGAACAGAGTGGGGGATGCACCTTGTGAACTATGGCAGAAGGAACAGAGTGGGGGATGCACCAAGTAAATTATGGCAGAAGGAACAGAGTGGGGGATGCACCATGTAAACTATGGCAGAAGGAACAGAGTGGGGGATGCACCTTGTGAACTATGGCAGAAGGAACAGAGTGGGGGATGCACCATGTAAACTATGGCAGAAGGAACAGAGTGGGGGATGCACCATGTAAACTATGGCAGAAGGAACAGAGTGGGGGATGCACCATGTGAACTATGGCAGAAGGAACAGAGTGGGGGATGCACCTTGTGAACTATGGCAGAAGGAACAGAGTGGGGGATGCACCTTGTGAACTAAGGCAGAAGGAACAGAGTGGGGGATGCACCATGTAAACTATGGCAGAAGGAACAGAGTGGGGGATGCACCATGTAAACTATGACAGAAGGAACAGAGTGGGGGATGCACCTTGTGAACTATGGCAGAAGGAACAGAGTGGGGGATGCACCATGTAAACTATGCCAAAAGGAACAGAGTGGGGGATGCACCTTGTGAACTATGGCAGAAGGAACAGAGTGGGGGATGCACCTCGTAAATTATGGCAGAAGAAACAGAGTGGGGGATGCACCATGTGAACTATGGCAGAAGGAATGAAGTGGGGGATGCACCATGTAAACTATGGCAGAAGGAACAGAGTGGGGGATGCACCTTGTGAACTATGCCAGAAGGAACAGAGTGGGGGATGCACCACGTGAACTATGGCAGAAGGAACAGAGTGCGGGATGCACCATGTGAACTATGGCAGAAGGAACAGAGTGGGGGATGCACCATGTAAACTATGCCAGAAGGAACAGAGTGGGGGATGCACCTTGTGAACTATGCCAGAAGGAACAGAGTGGGGGATGCACCACATGAACTATGGCAGAAGGAACAGAGTGGGGGATGCACCATGTGAACTATGGCAGAAGGAACAGAGTGGGGGATGCACCTTGTGAACTATAGCAGAAGGAATGAAGTGGGGGATGCACCTTGTGAACTATGGCAGAAGGAACAGAGTGGGGGATGCACCATGTGAACTATGGCAGAAGGAACAGAGTAGGGGATGCACCATGTGAACTATGGCAGAAGGAATGAAGTGGGGGATGCACCATGTCAACTATGGCAGAAGAAACAGAGTGGGGGATGCACCTTGTGAACTATGGCAGAAGGAACAGAGTGGGGGATGCACCATGTGAACGATGGCAGAAGGAACAGAGTGGGGGATGCACCATGTAAACTATGGCAGAAGGAACAGAGTGGGGGATGCACCTTGTGAACTATGCCAGAAGGAACAGAGTGGGGGATGCACCATGTAAACTATGGCAGAAGGAATGAAGTGGGGGATGCACCATGTGAACTATGGCAGAAGGAACAGAGTGGGGGGTGCACCATGTGAACTATGGCAGAAGGAACAGAGTGGGGGATGCACCATGTGAACTATGGCAGAAGGAACAGAGTGGGGGATGCACCTTGTGATCCATGGCAGAAGGAACAGAGTGGGGGATGCACCATGTAAACTATGGCAGAAGGAATGAAGTGGGGGATGCACCATGTGAACTATGGCAGAAGGAACAGAGTGGTGGATGCACCATGTAAACTATGGCAGAAGGAATGAAGTGGGGGATGCACCATGTAAACTATGGCAGAAAGAACAGAGTGGGGGATGCACCATGTAAACTATGGCAGAAGGAATGAAGTGTGGGATGCACCCTGTAAACTGTGGCAGAAGGAACAGAGTGGGGGATGCACCATGTAAACTATGGCAGAAGGAATGAAGTGTGGGATGCACCTTGTGAACGATGGCAGAAGGAACAGAGTGGGGGATGCACCATGTCAACTATGGCAAAAGGAATGAAGTGTGGGATGCACCTTGTGAACGATGGCAGAAGGAACAGAGTGGGGGATGCACCTTGTGAACGATGGCAGAAGGAACAGAGTGGGGGATGCACCATGTAAATTATGGCAGAAGGAATGAAGTGTGGGATGCACCTTGTGAACTATGGCAGAAGGAATGAAGTGTGGGATGCACCTTGTGAACGATGGCAGAAGGAACAGAGTGGGGGATGCACCTTGTGAACTATGGCAGAAGGAATGAAGTGTGGGATGCACCTTGTGAACGATGGCAGAAGGAATGAAGTGTGGGATGCACCTTGTGAACTATGGCAGAAGGAATGAAGTGTGGGATGCACCTTGTGAACGATGGCAGAAGGAACAGAGTGGGGGATGCACCTTGTGAACTATGGCAGAAGGAACAGAGTGCGGGATGCACCATGTAAACTATGGCAGAAGGAATGAAGTGGGGGATGCACCACGTGAACTATGGCAGAAGGAGCAGAGTGGGGGATGCACCTTGTGAACTATGGCAGAAGGAACAGAGTGCGGGATGCACCATGTAAACTATGGCAGAAGGAATGAAGTGGGGGATGCACCACGTGAACTATGGCAGAAGTAGCAGAGTGGGGGATGCACCTTGTGAACTATGGCAGAAGGAATGAAGTGTGGGATGCACCATGTGAACGATGGCAGAAGGAATTAAGTGTGGGATGCACCTTGTGAACGATGGCAGAAGGAACAGAGTGGGGGATGCACCTTGTGAACGATGGCAGAAGGAACAGAGTGGGGGATGCACCTTGTGAACTATGGCAGAAGGAATGAAGTGGGGGATGCACCACGTGAACTATGGCAGAAGGAACAGAGTGGGGGATGCACCTTGTGAACTATGGCAAAAGGAATGAAGTGTGGGATGCACCATGTGAACGATGGCAGAAGGAATTAAGTGTGGGATGCACCTTGTGAACGATGGCAGAAGGAACAGAGTGGGGGATGCACCTTGTGAACGATGGCAGAAGGAACAGAGTGGGGGATGCACCTTGTGAACTATGGCAGAAGGAATGAAGTGGGGGATGCACCACGTGAACTATGGCAGAAGGAACAGAGTGGGGGATGCACCTTGTGAACTATGGCAGAAGGAATGAAGTGGGGGATGCACCACGTGAACTATGCCAGAAGGAACAGAGTGGGGGATGCACAGATGGGAGAGGGGGGGGGGGAGGGTGTGGGGGTTACAACGTTAGACAAATAGTAGATGTTCGGTGAAGTTTGGGGGAGAAGGGAAAATTAAAAAACCCAGCAAAACCAGCGAAGGAAGGAACAAACTTCGACGGGGAAGCCTGAGGCTGCAAGGCCTCACACGCCGCGCGCGGCAAACAAACGATTAATTTATGAAAGACAAACACCGAGAAACATCCAAGGGACACACTATAAGTTCACACGTCGAAAGATAAAATACAGTTACGACAAAATACAATTGTGAACAGACTTAACTTTGAAAACGTGGAGACCGTGTGGAGCTTCGAAAATTCGTGACGTTGTCTCGAGATCTCGCGATCTCTCCCTATCTCTCCCAATTATCAGCAAAGTCATGGAATCCATCATTTCTTCGGATATCAAATCCTTCCTCTTCTCCAATGGCTTGATCTCCGATCATCAATTTGGATTCAGACCAGGTCATTCTACTCTGGACAAGTTGCTTCTGCTGTCTCAACAATGGATGGAGGTCCTCAATGCCAAACAGGAAATCAGAGCTGTCTCACTTGACATATCACGTGCCTTCGATACGGTCTGGCACCCCGCTCTGCTCACCAAACTCTCCTCTTTTGGTATCCATGGAAATCTCCACGCATGGCTGGCGGACTTCCTCTCTGGTCGAAGGCAACGTGTGGCCCTGCATGGATTTCTCTCATCTCCCCTTCCTGGTCTGGCTGGATTTCCCCAAGGTAGTGTTCTGGGCCCTGTGCTATTTCTGGTCATCATCAATGATCTCTCCGACTCACTGGAAAATCCTCTATATCTCTTTGCTGATCACTCCACTCTCTGCCGCTCCATTCCTCATCCCTCAGATCGGCAGTCTGCAGCCTCCTCACTCTCTGAAGACATGGACAAAATCACAGACTGGTCAAACAAGTGGAACATGTTTTTCAACCCTGACAAATCTCACACACTTACAATGTCTCTCCGAAAGGACCGACTCGAAAACCCTCCCATCTACTTACTCAACAATCCTCTCCAAGAAGTTCTGTCGCTCAAGCTTTTGGGTCTCACTATCTGCCATGATCTTTCCTGGGAAAACCACATTTCCAAGCTGGCTTCCAAAGCCAGTCGCCGACTGGGCATCCTCCTTCGTGCGAAGTCCTTCCTTGGCACACCTGAGCTCCTCACCACATACAAGGCTTTCATCCGCATACATACAAGGCATTTCATTTCAAGCTCAATGGAATACTGTTCCCCCCTCTGGGCTGGTGCCTTTCACTCACTCACCGCAGGCAGGTTGGTGGTCTTTCTGTCTTCTACCGACTCCTCTCCGGCCTTGCTCCCCCAGCTCTCTCTGTGCTCTGTCCCCCCAATATTCCTTCAGGTCGCACAAGATCTGCCTGTAACCCTTCTTATGGTTAAACTGCCAAAATCTCGGCTCTCTGCTCACCTTCACTCTTTCATTCCCCTTTTCTCCCGCCTCTGGAACAAACTCCCACACTCCCTTCAATCCCACTCCTCCCTCCAGGTCTTTAAAACAGCTGTTCACCACCATCTCTTATCTTCCCCCATCCAAAACCTTGATCTTTTCTACCCCCGCTAATTCACCCCAGATACACTTTATTTTTTTTTTTGAAATTCCAACTTCTTTCCTGGAAGTCCTTGCAGTGTTCATATGTTTTATACCTCTCCCACCTCCCCCCAAGCCCTCCCTCTCCCACATTTCTCCCGATGTCCCTGCTCGCAAATGTTGAGTTTGTGTCCTTCCCCCTCTCTCTCCATCTTGTCTACCGCTCCCCTTACTTTTTGTGTTTTATGTGTCGGTTTGACTTTTTGTGTGATTAATGTTCGCTCTTTCACGAGCCTCGATCTTGTATACAAAAAAAAAGAATAATAATAAAAGAAAATAAAAAAAAGGTGCATCACCCACTCTGGTCCTTCTCCCATAGTTCTCAAGGTGCATCCCCCACTCCTAAATCCGAGGCCAGCTCTCAGGCTCATTTATGTTTCACACAAGATCACTCAGATTCTTGGTGTCTGGGGGTCTGCATTCCACAGACCATTGCTGAGGTTCTTGTCTCAATTTGTGGTCATTTCAAAGTTCACTGGTGCCCTTGGCTGGTTCCTCCTGACATTCATCAAGCCATTCGGACACATTAGCCAAACCACAGTTTCCTTCAAAGTAATTTCAAAATCCTTTTCATAGTGCCAAACACTTTATGCCACATTTCTTGTTCACATCATCGGTAGTTTCATCAAGCAGCTGCTTTCACGTTCCCACATTGCTGGACCCTCTGTCCCATATACAAAGCTCGGGCGCCCTATCAGGAGACACATTCAATACGCCCACAAGCAAGCGATGCTGACAGCACTACGGGGAAACACCGGGGCCGCGGCTGTGTGAGCTACAGGAGGAGAGCAAGCTCAGAGGGTCCCAGCTTCAATCAGGACATGGGGGCCAGAGAGGGAGGTCACAGGATCCCAGCTTCAATCAGGACATGTGGACCAGAGAGGGAGGTCATAGGGTCCCACCTTCAATCTGGACTTGGGGGCCAGAGAGGGAGGTCAGATGGTCCCAGCTTCAATCAGCACATTGGGACCAGAGAGGGAGGTCAGAGGGTCCCAGCTTCAATCTGGACATGTGGGCCAGAGAGGGAGGGTCCGAGGATCCCAGCTTCAATCAGGATATGTGGACCAGAGAGGGAGGTCAGAGGGTCCCAGCTTCAATCTGGACATGGGGGCCAGAGAGGGAGGTCAGATGGTCCCAGCTTCAATCAGGACATGGGGGCCAGAGAGGGAGGTCAGAGGATCCCAGCTTCAATCAGGACATGTGGACCAGAGAGGGAGGTCAGAAGGTCACAGCTTCAATCTGGACATGGGGGCCAGAGAGGGAGGTCAGATGGTCCCAGCTTCAATCGGGACATGGGGGCCAGAGAGGGAGGTCAGAGGGTCCCAGCTTCAATCAGGACATCTGGGCCAGAGAGCGAGGTCCGAGGATCCCAGCTTCAATCAGGACATGTGGACCAGAGAGGGAGGTCAGAGGGTCCCAGCTTCAATCAGGACATGGAGGCCAGAGAGGGAGGTCAGAGGGTCGCAGCTTCAATCAGGACATGGGGGCCAGAGAGGGAGGTCAGAGGGTCCCAGCTTCTATCAGGACATGGGGGTCAGAGAGGGAGGTCAGAGGGTTCCAGCTTCAATCAGGACATGGGGGCCAGAGAGGGAGGTCAGAGGGTCCCAGCTTCAATCAGGACATGGGGGCAGAGAGTGAGCTCAGCGGGTCCCAGCTTCAATCAGGACATGGGGACCAGAGAGTGAACTCAGGGGTTCCCAGCTTCAATCAGGACACGGGGGCCAGAGAGCGGGCTCAGAGGGTCCCAGCTTCAATCAGGACATGGGGACCAGAGAGTGAACTCAGGGGTTCCCAGCTTCAATCAGGAATTGGGGGCCAGAAAGGGAGGTCAGAGGGTCCCAGCTTTAATCAGGACATGGGGGCCAGAGAGGGAGGTCAGAGGGTCCCAGCTTCAATCAGGACATGGGGGCTAGAGAGGGAGGTCAGAGGATCCCAGCTTCAATCAGGACATGGGGACCAGAGATGGAGGTCAGAGGGTCGCTGCTTCAATCAGGACATGGGGACCACAGAGCCAGAGGGAGGTCAGAGGGCCCCAGCTTCAATCAGGACATGGGGGCAGAGAGTGAGCTCAGAGGGTCCCAGCTTCAATCAGGACATGGGGGCCAGAGAGTGAACTCAGGGGTTCCCAGCTTCAATCAGGACACGGGGGCCAGAGAGCGGGCTCAGAGGGTCCCAGCTTCAATCAGGACATGGGGCCCAGAGAGGGAGGTCAGAGGGTTCCAGCTTCAATCAGGACATGGGGGCCAGAGAGGGAGGTCAGAGGGTCCCAGCTTCAATCAGGACATGGGGGCCAGAGAGTGAGCTCAGAGGGTCCCAGCTTCAATCAGGACATGGGGACCAGAGAGTGAACTCAGGGGTTCCCAGCTTCAATCAGGACAAGGGGGCCAGAGAGCGGGCTCAGAGGGTCCCAGCTTCAATCAGGAAATGGGGGCCAGAGAGTGAGCTCAGAGGGTCCCAGCTTCAATCAGGACATGTGGGCCAGGGAGCGAACTCAGGGGTTCCCAGCTTCAATCAGGACATGGGGGCCAGAGAGGGAGCTCAGAGGATCCCAGCTTCAATCAGGACATGGGGGCCAGACAGTTAGCTCAGAGGATCTGAGCTTCAATCAGGACATGGGGGCCAGAGAGCGAGCTCAGAGGGTCCCAGCTTCAATCAGGAATTGGGGGCCAGAAAGGGAGGTCAGAGCGTCCCAGCTTCAATCAGGACATGGGGGCCAGAGAGGGAGCTCAGAGGGTCCCAACTTCAATCAGGAATTGGGGGCCAGAAAGGGAGGTCAGAGCGTCCCAGCTTCAATCAGGACATTGGGGCCAGAGAGGGAGCTCAGAGGGTCCCAGCTTCAATGAGGACATGGGGGCCAGAGAGGGAGTTCAGAGGGTCCCAGCTTTAATCAGGACATGGGGGCCAGAGAGGGAGGTCAGAGGGTCCCAGCTTCAATCAGGACATGGGGGCTAGAGAGGGAGGTCAGAGGATCGCAGCTTCAATCAGGACATGGGGGCCAGGGCCAACAGTTGGAGGTTGTGCAGGGCTTTTTTTTTTTTTTTGTATACAGGATCGAGGCTCGTGAAAGAGCTAACATTTATCACACAAAAAAATCAAACAGACACACAAAAACATATAATAAGTGTAGCGGTAGACAAGACAAGGGATTCGTCCTTTCCTCATCTATTTATTTGTATCTCAGCTCATCTTTGTCACAAATCATTCAGTCCATCATTTTTTGCCAATAACCCATCTCTCCCTTCCAGGTCAGATGCAAGATGGCGGCCTTACTTCGACTTGGAATGTTCAGTCATTGCAGACAAGGACCCGAGGGCGGGAATGTCGTGTCGCGGATACAGTCCATGAGCCAGACAGTCCATGAGCCAGAGTCCATGAGCCAGACAGTCCATGAGCCAGAGTCCATGAGCCAGACAGTCCATGAGCCAGAGTGCATGAGCCAGACAGTCCATGAGCCAGAGTCCATGAGCCAGACAATCCATGAGCCAGAGTCCATGAGCCAGACAGTCCATGAGCCAGAGTCCATGAGCCAGACAGTCCATGAGCCAGAGTCCATGAGCCAGACAGTCCATGAGCCAGACAGTCCATGAGCCAGAGTCCATGAGCCAGACAGTCCATGAGCCAGAGTCCATGAGCCAGACAGTCCATGAGCCAGAGTCCATGAGCCAGACAGTCCATGAGCCAGACAGTCTATGAGCCAGAGTCCATGAGCCAGACAGTCCATGAGCCAGAGTCCATGAGCCAGACAGTCCATGAGCCAGAGTCCATGAGCCAGACAGTCCATGAGCCAGACAGTCCATGAGCCAGAGTCCATGAGCCAGACAGTCCATGAGCCAGACAGTCTATGAGCCAGAGTCCATGAGCCAGACAGTGCATGAGCCAGAGTCCATGAGCCAGAGTCCATGAGCCAGACAGTCCATGAGCCAGACAGTCCATGAGCCAGAGTCCATGAGCCAGGCAGTCCATGAGCCAGACAGTCCATGAGCCAGACAACATTTGACTTCCAAAAAGAGGGCAGGACGCCACTATATTTTTCAGGTAGCATAATGTTACCTGTGTGAAAAAATGTGATGGACGTCTGAGTTCCACTGTCAAACTCATTATGGTGTCTGTACTATAAGTCCTGTCCTTATACAACTTCAGAGTACGGCTTTAGCTTCCATGATGTGTCGATGTAACAAAGAGGTGCTCGGTATCCATAACGACGAAGCCTTCAATGATCTTGTCGACTTCAATCAGGTCTCCTCGTTGTCGTCTGAAGGGAAGGAAGAACATGTCCAGTTGTCTGAGTCTTTCCTCATATACGAGTTCACTAAGTTCAGGTAATTCCCAAACGAAAATGTCCGTTCGAATTCAAGAGCCGACAGGTGGCACAGAGGCACGACAGGTAATTGTGTGCCGGTGCCGTTTTGAAAATCACAAACTACAGCATCGCAACCTTCTTATCAACAGGACACGTCGCCTCCCATTTAAAGAGTGTTGGACCGACCCCCTCTCACTCCCTCCCCTCAGGAGGTTCATTGTGACGTACTTCCGGTCATCAAGACGGATTCGTTAAAAAATAGAACACAATATTGCTAATAAAGGTCAATCGAAAGATTGCTCGTTGTAATGTGTGGAGCTTTTTATGAGGTGGATCGGTCGTAGCATTGAATTCGGATCGACAAATGTCTGCGAACACAAAGCGACCGGAAACAGAGTTTGGCGCCATTCGAGGAGAGCGCGGCGCGTCCGGCCGGACGTGATACGTGTGACTCATACATTTGGCGGTCTCCGTGTCCATCTCCGCGTCCGAGGCCGGCTCGCCTTTTGGACTAGTCGCAGCGCTAAGCCTCGTGTCGGTGCGTGGCCCTTTTGTGTTCAGGCTTTCAGCGTTTCGTGCTGCGACTCTTTACAAGTGTATTGAGGCCTGATCGCTAGGCCGAACATGGCGGCCACACTGACCGGGTTTTTGTTTCTAAAATCTAAGGCCGCTTCGGCTTCGGTCATGAGATTATTTATTCGTAATGATTACATCTCGAGATTGCCATTGGGGGGGGGGGGGGGGGTATTTAACGGGAAGGGTAGGTGTGCTCTCGGGGAATAACTGAGACGGGAGCCATGGTTATCATGGTGGAGGGATGTATGCTCACCGGGAATAAAGGGGAGAGTGGCAAGGGTAGGTGTGCGGTGTGCGCTCCTATTATTATATTATTATTATTATTATTATTTTGGAAGGACGGTCAGGAGAGGTGTTGTGCGGCATGTGCTCTTTTTTAGGAGGGAGGGGGAACTGCTGTTTGCTCATTTTTGGGGGAGGGGCTTTACGGTCACGGGGTGCGGTGCATGTTATGTATTGGGGAGGTGGGTGATTGGATTACGCTCTGTACACTAACTTCGGGGGGGGGGGGGGGGGAGCTGTGCACCGTACTGTCTTACGGGATGGGGTGATGCACTGTACTATCTTGAGTGATGGGGTGTGTACTGTACTATATTGAGGGATGCAGTGTGCACCGTACTGTCTTACGGGATGGGGGTGCTGCACTGTACTATATTCATATTGAGGGATGGGGTGTGCACTGCACTGTACCATCTTGTGGTATTGGGTGATGCACTGTACTATCTTGCAGGATGGGGGCTGGGGGGTGCACTGTACTATATTGAGGTATGGGGTGCTGCACTGTACTATATTGAGGGATGGGGTGTGCACTGTACTGTCTTGCGGGATGGGGTGGTGCACTGTGCTATATTGAGGGATGGGGTGGTGCACTGTACTATCTTGAGGGATGGGGTGCTGCACTGTACTATATTGACGGATGGGGTGTGCACTGTACTGTCTTGCGGGATGGGGTGGTGCACTGTGCTATGTTGAGGGATGGGGTGTGCATTGTGCAATCTTGCGGGATGGGGTGTGCATTGTGCAATCTTGCGGGATGGGTTGTGTATTGTACTATCTTGAGGGATAGGTTGAGCATTGTGCAATCTTGCAGAATGGCTTGGTTCATTGTGCTATATTGTGGGATGGGGTGGTGCACTGTACTATCTTGAGGGATGGGGTGGTGCACTGTACTATCTTGCGGGTGGAGGGTGCACTGTGCAATATTGCAGAATGGCTTGGTTCATTGTGCTATATTGTGGAATGGGGTGGTGCACTGTGCTATCTTATGGAATGGGGTGTGCACTGTGCTATCTTATGGAATGGGGTGTGCACTGTGCTATCTTATGGAATGGGGTGTGCACTGTGCTATCTTATGGGATGGGGTGTGCACTGTGCTATCTTATGGAATGGGGTGGTGCACTGTGCTATCTTATGGAATGGGGTGTGCACTGTGCTATATTGTGGGATGGGATGTGCACTGTGCTATCTTATGGAATGGGGTGTGCACTGTGCTATCTTAAGGAATGGGGTTGTGCACTGTGCTATCTTGCAGGATGGGGTAGTGCACTGTGCTATCTTATGGAATGGGGTGTGCACTGTGCTATATTGTGGGATGGGGTGTGCACTGTGCTATATTGTGGGATGGGGTGGTGCACTGTACTATCTCGCGGGTGGAGGGTGCACTGTGCAATATTGCAGAATGGCTTGGTTCATTGTGCTATATTGTGGAATGGGGTGGTGCACTGTGCTATCTTATGGAATGGGGTGTGCACTGTGCTATCTTGCAGGATGGGGTAGTGCTCTGTGCTATCTTGCAGGATGGGGTGGTGCACTGTACTGATGGGGTGGTGCACTGTACTATCTTGAGGCATGGGGTGGTGCACTGTACTATCTTGAGGGATGGGGTGGTGCACTGTACTCTTGCAGGATGGGGGTAGTGCACTGTATGCTCTTGCAGGATGGGGGTAGTGCACTGTACTATCTTGAGGGATGGGGTGGTGCACTGTGCTATCTTGCGGGTGGAGGGTGCACTGTGCAATATTGCAGAATGGCTTGGTTCATTGTGCTATATTGTGGGATGGGGTGGTGCACTGTACTATTTTGCAGGATGGGGTGGGGGCAGGGTGCACTGTACTATCTTGAGGGATGGGGTTGTGCACTGCACTGTACTGTCTTATGGGATGGGGTGTGCACTGTGCTATCCAGCAGGATGGGGTGTGCACTGTGCTATCTTGCGGGTGGAGGGTGCACTGTGCAATATTGCAGAATGGCTTGGTTCATTGTGCTATATTGTGGGATGGGGTGGTGCACTGTACTATCTTGCAGGATGGGGTGGGGGTAGGGTGCACTGTACTATCTTGAGGGATGGGGTTGTGCACTGTACTATCTTACAGTATGGGGTAGTGCACTGTACTGTCTTATGGGATGGGGTGTACACTGTGCTATCCAGCAGGATGGGGTGTGCACTGTGCTATCTTGCAGGATGGGGTGTGCACTGTGCTCTTTTGCAGGATGGGGTGGTGCACTGTGCTGTCTTGTAGGATGGGGTGTGCACTGTACTATCTTGCAGTATGGGGTAGTGCACTGTGCTATCTTGCAGGATGGGGTGGTGCACTGTGCTATCTTGCAGGATGGGGTGTGCACTGTGCTCTTTTGCAGGATGGGGTGGTGCACTGTGCTGTCTTGCAGGATGGGGTGTGCACTGTACTATCTTGCAGTATGGGGTAGTGCACTGTGCTATCTTGCAGGATGGGGTGGTGCACTGTGCTATCTTGCAGGATGGGGTGGTGCACTGTGCTATCTTGCAGGATGGGGTGTGCATTGTGCTATCTTGCAGGATGGGGTGGTGCACTGTGCTATCTTGCAGGATGGGGTGGTACACTGTGCTATCTTGCAGGATGGGATAGTGCACTGTGCTATCTTGCAGGATGGGGTGGTGCACTGTGCTATCTTGCAGGATGGGGTCGTGCACTGTGCTGTCTTGCAGGATGGGGTGTGCACTGTGCTATCTTGCAGGATGGGGTGGTGCACTGTGCTATCTTGCAGAATGGGTTGTGCACTGTACTATCTTGCAGGATGGGGTAGTGCACTGTGCTATCTTGCAGGATGGGGTGTGTACTGTGCTATCTTGCAGGATGGGGTGGTGCACTGTGCTATCTTGCAGAATGGGTTGTGCACTGTACTATCTTACGGGATGGGGTGGTGCACTGTGCTGTCTTATGGGATGGGTAGTGCACTGTGCTATCTTGCAGGATGGGGTGTGCACTGTGCTATCTTGCAGGATGGGGTGGTGCACTGTGCTATCTTGCAGAATGGGTTGTGCACTGTACTATCTTACGGGATGGGGTGGTGCACTGTGCTGTCTTATGGGATGGGTTGTGCACTGTGCTATCTTGCGGGATGGGGTGTGCACTGTGCTATCTTGCAGGATGGGGTGGTGCACTGTGCTATCTTGCAGAATGGGTTGTGCACTGTACTGTCTTACGGGATGGGGTGGTGCACTGTGCTGTCTTATGGGATGGGTAGTGCACTGTGCTATCTTGCAGGATAGGGTAGTGCACTGTGCTATCTTGCAGGATGGGGTGTGCACTGTGCTATCTTGCAGGATAGGGTAGTGCACTGTGCTATCTTGCAGGATGGGGTGTGCACTGTGCTATCTTGCAGGATAGGGTAGTGCACTGTGCTATCTTGCAGGATGGGGTGTGCACTGTGCTATCTCGCGGGATGGGGGCTGTCTTGTGTGCTCTCTTGTGGATGGTGGGGGCAAACTGTTTTTTTAAAAAATCCTTTTTGCATTCTTTCTAATCTCGTGCCTTTGCCTCACTGGTTATGATAATGCCCTTCTTAAGAGTCCGGGTCGAGTTCAGGAGAATGATGTCCTATAGTTCACATCAATCACCAAGATGACATGCTAACCCAGGCCGTTTCACCTTGCATCAGGTTATGCGCATTAGATATGAAATATTTTGTTATTGACAACCCAACAACCTATTTGGGATTTGATCTCGTGTTATCGTTCCACAAATCATCTCTCATTAGACCACTTGTCCAGCAAGTGTGAAATGTCAAACCTCTCTTCTGTTTATTATGATAACTCGATATATAAACTAAGTGTGCATAGCAAGTGTGTATGTGTTTTTAGAAGAGGTGCAGTAAGTATTTAAAATGGGTTGTTAATTTGAAAAGTGCAGAGTTCTGCAACAATGAAAGTTTTTGTCCTTGTTTTCAAACTACCTTGGACATGATGTTTTCATCCATGTGTTATGTTTGTATGCTTAGCCGAGCACCTCGTTCCCATAACTGGTCTTGCGTGGTATTCTTTTTCTACAGGCAACACAATGGGCAAACAAAAGACCCGCAAGAAGCCAGAGCCGATGGAGGAGCAGGAAGAGGAGGAGTACATTGTAGAGAAGGTTCTAGACAGGCGTGTAATCAAAGGCAAAGTGGAATATTTCCTCAAGTGGAAAGGCTTTCCTGAGTAAGTATCTTTTCTTGTGTTATTCTCTGTTGACAAGTAAATAAAATAGATATTGTAATCGGTACAAGATTGTTTGATCAGCAAATATGCAAAAGTTTCAGCACGACTTGTGTCCCGAGCCTGGTTTCTGTTGTTGGTGAATGCATTGTGGACCAAGGATTCAATTCTCCATTTGGCTCGCTAGTTGCATCATTTACTGAGGGGTGGCTGTGCCATTGACGTAGTGCCCCTACACATTCGGACAGGAAATTGTTTGTTCATTTGCTGTTGATAACTCGCATACCTTTTGTGAAGGATACCGGACTTCGTGGGGTCTTAACATCCGTCACCTAATACTGGCAGACAGTATACCCAGTTTAACGTCCGTCCGAGGAATGGCATACACATCGTTGCCTCGCCTTGCATGTGAAACACAAGGATGGTAGTATATATATACAGTCACGTGAAAAAGTAAGTACACCCCATGTAAAGTTTTGACTTTTTCAACATATTTAAACATACAGCTATTTGATCTTCATTTCAACAATATTGATAGATAAAGGTGATATAATATAACAAATATCATGAAACATTTATATTTTGTAGTCCATTGTATAATTTAAATAAACATAAGTGCAAATTTCGCATGTGGAAAAAGTAAGTACACCCCGACATTTATCACTACTTCAATTACCTAAAATTAGAATCAGGTGCACCAGCTCAGGTGCAAATGATTAGAACATCGTCAGAGAGGATCTTGAAGGAACCTGTCTTATTTAAACCTCAGGCATTTAGTTTGGTTTGCTCTTTGTTTTGAAGTGTGCGGCATCACCATGCCTAGATCAAAAGAGCTCTCTGAGGCCTTCAGAAAGAAGGTTATAGATGCCTACGAGTCTGGGAAGGGATTTAAAAAGATCTCCAAACAATTAGAAATCAATCATTCGACTGTCCGGAAGATCATCTACAAGTGTAGAAGATTCAAAACAACTGCCAACTTGTTCAGGCCAGGCCGCCCCAGCAAGTTCAGCCCGAGTGCAGACCGCAAGATGCTGAAAGAAGTCTCTAAGAACCCCAGAATGTCATCACGGGACCTACAGGTAGCTCTTGCCACTGTTGATGTCAAAGTGCATAAGTCTCCCATTAGAAAGAGGCTGCACAAATTTGATCTACATGGGAGGTGTGCCAGGAGGAAACCTTTGCTGTCCAGAAAGAACATCAGGGCAACACTAAAGTTTGCCAATGAACACCTAGGCAAAGACCAGCACTTCGGGAACAATGTGCTCTGGACAGATGAGTCAAAGGTAGAGCTATTTGGCCACAGTACCAGAAGACATGTTTGGCAAAAACGAAAGACAGCATTTGACCACAAGAACCATGGTGGTGGAAATATTATGGTGGTGGTGGAAATATTATGGTAAAGCATGGTGGTGGAAATATTATGGTTTGGGGCAGCTTTGCTGCATCAGGGCCTGGGCAGCCCACCATCATATAATCCACTATGAATTCTTCATTGTACCAGAAGGTGCTTGAGGATAATGTGAAGCCATCTGTCGGAAAGTTGAAGCTCACCCGAAGGTGGACCTTGCAACATGACAATGACCCTAAACATACCAGTAAATCCACCAAGGAATGGCTGAAAATAAAGAAATGGAGGGTTCTGGAATGGCCAAGTCAAAGCCCGGATCTATATCCCATTGAGATGTTGTGGGGGGATTTGAAACGAGCTGTGCATGCAAGAAACCCCTCAAACGTCGCACAGCTGAAAGAATTCTGCATGGAGGAGTGGGAAAAATGTTCTCCCAGTCGATGTCAGAGACTGGTAGACAGTTATAAGAAACGCCTATTTGAGGTTGTTTCTGCCAAAGGGGGCAATACCACATATTAGAGCCAAGGGTGTACTTACTTTTTCCACATGCGAAATTTGCATTTATGTTTATTTAAATTATACAATGGACTACAAAATGTAAATGTTTCATGATATTTGTTGTATTATATCACCTTTATCTATCAATATTGTTGAAATGAAGATCAAATAGCTGTATGTCGAAATATGTTGAAAAAGGCAAAACTTTACATGAGGAGTACTTACTTTTTCACGTGACTGTATGTGTGTGTGTATATGTATGTATATATCACTCAATGGTGGTATGTAGCCCTACGCAGGAATTTAATTCCTATTTATTAAAAATTGAAGATGAGTTAATCCTCCAATGCACCTCTACATACTTTCATACACGTACATACGCATATATACTTGCGCTTACATCCGGGGTCTGCCAAGCAGGCACGTACGACATCGGCCATTATAAAAGCTCGTAGTGTTAAGTGTGGAAAATTAATGAAGAGATTTCGGTTGGCTTAATAGCGCAGTGGGCTGTCACAGAGTACGTGATGGAGGTCCCTGGTTCGAGTCCCGGGTTGAGTCAGAATTTTCCACACTTGCCCCATTTTCCACACTTTGTTGCGTCTGTGTGCCGTACGTGTCTGCATTTTAAAAATTCATTTTCTCGGCAACCGTTGGTCCGATTGACACGAAATTTTACCTTAGGAGTGCTTCCGCCTGTAGAATTTTTTTTATTCATAATGATGACGTCATAGGTCACGTAGTACGGACGCCATCTTGGAAAAACGTTACACCTCTATCTCCCAAACCGCTCAATAGAAAAAATTGAAACATGGCTCCTTGTCAAGTACTCACCATGGGGAATAAGATATTGTTATGAATTTTGGGGTAGACTGATATATAGATCAGGTAGATCTGTGTAGGTATCATGCTCCGACTGTAGTGAAGAAGAAGAACCAGTTCGATGTACATAAGTAGAGGACCTGTTTAGCCTGGATGTCGGATTAAGCTCGTATATTTGTGGTCATACAAGGATGGCCTTGTGTTAACTGGAGTAGGGATTATTTTAATTCCCCTGTTCATGAGACCTTGTGATTTATCCATTGTCCCTTATGGCACTACAACAATAGACAATAGGCAGGCCCAATAGCACACACATACTAATTAAATTCCCCCCACAATATAACTCACCGGAAGTGCAGGCAGGAAGCGCCCACGCATTGTGCCAACAAGGCGATAAAACATTGCTCAGGCAGGCTGAGGCCATGCCCACCTTGCGACGGATTGGTCGAGGGGGTTTGATGGGGAGATCACACCAATGAAAGGCCAGAGTAAGGAAGGACTTGTGATTGGCCAGGGGCGGAGCAAGAAGCGACCCGATGATTGGTAGGAGGAAGCGACGGACTGATTGGCCACCGACCGATGGTGTGAGGAGGAGAGCGTGAAGCGCTCGGCCAATGGTGAAGGACTGACGTGGGAAGAACATTCTAGAGGTCGAGAGGCGATGGACTGATTGGAAGGAAGGACCGATGATGTAACACCACGGGCGATAAAAGAACTGGCTGGCCGACACTCTCTCTCTCTTCCCTCCGCCTCTTGCTACCTTCCTGACGTTGTCCTCTGCCCTTGGCTCGTGTCCCTCATTCTGGACCTCACGAGAAACGATACCAGGACAACGGGCTCCAGGCAGCGATCGGAGACCCCACCGGGAGACGTGCCGAGTTTTGCAGACTGAGAGCGGCAGTTTTGCCAGGCAGAAACGACGCGTGGACGAGCGCTGCTTGCCGCTAGTGCGTGACGAGGCCGGGTTGAGCGAGACGCCGGTGAGGCCTAGCGGCGCGTGGAACCGAGTGGACTGCGGCCTTCTCCTCGCGCGGGAACGTGGGAGCCTTGACGATTTCGGACAAGGTTCAAGCCGCTCGCAGCTAAGTGCGATAAATTACACCATTATTTTTCCAGTTTATTTCTTCCTGTGTCTGTGTGCAAGTCTGGTGTGTGGGATCCCAAATTAGGTTTTAGTTTTATCGTTGCGTTTCTCTTGTCCCGGCATTCAGTTGGAATAAATATTTTTATTATTTTCTTTGTACATTTTAAACCCGTTCCCGCTTGAGTTAATTTCCACAGGATTGAAGGCTGACGGTGGGATCCGTGAGGTAAGTGATTTTCAGCATCCTCATCCTCCTCCTTATCCCCCTCCCTCCCCGCGTGCATAAATTCTGCCATATTTGAACTGAATGCCTTTGGAGTTAAAGCTTGCTCGGCTAATCTGTTTTTTGGTGAAGATTTTCATCACCAGGAACATGACAATATGTTGATGGTGATGTCATCGGTGCCTTAATTATGACGTCATATTTCGACAGGGACAACGCTTAGTCTGATCAGTTTGAAATGTGTTGAGCGTGATCTATGCAACAATTACATTAGAGAATATAAATTTATGATGTCATTGCTCACGTGGTCTGGCAGCCATATTGGATAATGGAAAAAAATGTTCAAAAACAGAAGAGTTGGCTCGCAACAAGTTGACTGCGCAGGGTAAGTATTCTATGAATACCATCTAGTTCAAGGAATACAATGATGCTAATGCAATAGGTTGTTTGCAAGAAGTTTGTAGCAGCAAGATTAATGTACATGCTATTCCAAAACGACCCGGACAACTTTGATTGATAATATATTTAGAACCACAAATGGTACAACAATACCCTTTGGTTTGTTTATATGTTACAGAAACTCATAAAGGTTTGTGCACATCATAAATACACTTCAATATGAGCTCCGGTTGTCGCACGCAGGACATCAACATGGTACACGAGTTCTTGCCAAGTTTGGCTCTTTTATTGTTACGATATTTATAACATTTTATCCAATCATTATTTTTCTTTGTAAGGAGGTGGTTTCGTTCAACCAAACTAGGATCAACTGTCGGGCTCCATTTTTGCCCAAAGCGGACTCGTCCAGGCCTCCCTAATACCCCCATGATTTTGAGTGGCAGACACGACCGTTTGCCAAGTGTCTAAACCGATTTATCATTTCGTTCATATGCTTTGTTGTCAAGCATCTACAGCAAATTTTGTTTGATTTAGCCCTAAATTATGGTAAGCTTAATTCTCTATAAACGAATACACAGATTGCATGCGATTCCGCAAGGCGATCACACTCATCACTTTGGGAAACGGTTGCCCTTTAACCCGATAATGAGCAATGTGTCAGCATTGGCAAACCGAAGGCTGGTTATTCGATGCTTGTCACAAAGGTGTATATCTGCTTGGTAATGATCTTAAACGGCGTCATAATTACTTTTATTTTGTACTCTTTCAATGGGATTAAAAGAAAAAACGACTGCATATGTCAATGTAGATGTGTCTGGCTTGCTTCCAAGTCATGGATTTCAGGTACTGTATTTATTACTTGCAAAGTTCGATTTTTCAAGTATATTGATTGGTTGGTCTTGTGCTTATATATCTATATATATATATATAATTGTATTGGCCTTAGTTGGTCTTATATATAATTGGTTCTGCCTGTTTCTGTCTGTCTGTATGTCAGTCGCCTTCAGGTCACAATTTTTAACCGATCTTCACGAAACTTCACCAAATTGTAGAGTTGGTCATAAGCAAGAAGCCTATTGTTTTTGGGGTCAAAATGTCGATAGGTCAAAGGTCATCAACTTTGTCAAATTTCTAAAATCCTCAATTTTCATCCGATTGACTTGAAAATTTAAGAGGATTTGCATATCTGGTCACTGAATTCAACCACCAAACATTTTTGAAGTCAACATAGGCCAAAAGGTCAACATAGGCCAAATTTATAAAATCCTGAATTTTCATCTGATTGACTTGAAATTTAAGAGGATTTGCACATCTGGTCACTGAATTCAACCACCAATTATATTTTAGGTCAACATAGGCCAAAAGGTCATACATAGGCCAACATAGGTCAACATAGGCCATACCATAGGCATAGGCCATTTAGGTCAATATAGGCCAACATAGGCCAAAACAAAAAGACCAACATAGGCCGCTTTGCGGGGAAAAATGGCCTCTAAAGGTGGTTTTATAGGCCAAAAGGTCAACATAGGCCAAATTTCTAAAATCCTTAATTTTCATCCGATTAACTTGAAATTTGAAGAGAATTTGCATACCAGCTCACTGAATTAAACCACTAATTATTTTGATGTCATCATAGGCCAACAACTTATTTTAGGGATTTCGCAAGTATCGTGCTATGACAGACATATTTCTTGTTTATTTGTTTATTGGTGTTGTTGTTTTAATTTTCTTCCCCATTTAATCATTTCCCTACTGACGTTTTGTGTGGCTGCGGTTAGAAAGAAAGGACGTATGAGCCAAACCTATGCATCATTTAGAGATAATAGGAGAAACAGGATAATGCGGCGCATGCACGCCTGTCTGCCAGCAGAGATGACAACACCTGGGAACCCGAAGAAAACTTGGACTGTCCCGACCTCATAACGGAGTTTCTGTCAACCCATACCGATGATGGGAAGCGCCTTGCCGATGAGAAACCTGAGGGGGGAAAACGGAAATCCGAAAGTACCAATGGAATGGGAGATTGCAAGGTCAAGAAGAGGAAGGATGAGGTTAAGGTGCTGTTGGGGCTCTTTTATTTCGTCAAGTAGTCATTTTAGTTTGTAGTCAGGTTGTCCTTGTGGATCTTCCATCTGTGCACTTTCGTTTTTGTGTAATATGTTAAATATCGCATTTACAGTGACATTGTGGCACTGTGCCAAAAAGAGTTCAAACCATATCTGAACTATCATTATGCTCACATCAACCTTGTGTAATTGGTACAGGTAGAATAGCAGAATATCTTTAATGTACTCGAGCCCGCATCATTTGCGTTACTAACAACTTGAGATAAACCAAATGCTTATTCTGGTTTTATGAAGATTTGTAACGAGTGTGGGTGAAAAAAGTATCAGATTGGTAGATTTTCATCTTCCATAATGCCAGTCGATGTAAAGAATAATAATATTGGCTTTTATTTCATTTTCTCCCTCACATTTGTCTGTTTCAGGCATTTCATTTTAAGTCACGAACTAAACAGCTTTTAAACATTTTTTGTTGTCCTTGTGTCCCCTTCCCTTCCCTTCACCTAACCAAAACTTGTGTCTATCACTAAACCCAAATATTGTTTTCTCGATCCATCTGAAATTGACATGAACTCCAAACTCGAATTCATTCCAAACTCGAAGTCAAAGCAGTTTCGAACTCAGACATGGCACGGTAAACGGCAAAGCAACTTGTGACTGGATGCTCTTCTTCCCCCTCTTCTACTCCGCTTCCCATTGATATATTCTTGGAGGGAGAACATCCACAAACGTCCCTTCTCCCCCACTACAAATGAACATAACCATCTACAAGTACAAACATCGGTAAAAATAATCAGCAATTCAATCATAGTCCTCTAGCATGAGGTGAAAAAGGCCTTTCCTTGGGCCTGGGAATTTTTATTTTTCAAAAATAAATAGAAATAAACGCCTGGCCATTTTTGGACTCGGCGGAGTCGGAATAATAACATTTCTTCAAAATTGCTAGAGATTCTTTGATTTATTGAGATCAAAAAACAATGTGATGACAAGCTGAAAAGTGAGGTAAATTTGCATACGCCACCATTTTCCAAGATGGCCGACATTTAGACTTGTCATGTTAATCACTTAATATAACATAACACAGATGATTTTGATGTCTAACCCACGGTTTCCTGGGCCAAGGAAATGCAACAAAAGTAATTGCAAAACTGTCAAATAAATATTTACACCATTGTCAATAAAGTGGGCCAATTATAACTCGTTCCTCGACATGACTCTCAAACTACACATTGTCGGACTCGTCGTAGTGGAGTGCAGCATGTATCGGAGGACTTCCACATGCAGTAGATGCTTCTGTTGCGTCAATTGGGCGCATGGCTTCACAGTTACCTGCTGTCGTACAAGACTGGCCGCTTTCATGGCACGTGCATTGCGAACCACAGGAGTCCGGCAGTGCAATTGTGCATTAGGTCATTTAACAGCTGGTCGTAAAGTATCTCCAAAGAATGAAGAAAGGGATGTTGCTGGTGTAATAGTAGATATCAGTTCTTAACAGTACCATAATATGATTATTTTGTAGAAAGTTCAGATTCAAAGTTCGCCTGGGCATTTTCGGAATCCGTGGACATTGCTTCTCCTGATCGCTGCGGCACTGCACAAGAATACGAGTCATGGCAAGAGTGGTTCTTTTTCCATCAATGGTTTGCTCGTTGTGGTCCTATTTGTGAGCTGCAGCAAGTATTATATGACCTCCTTTATCTCTGCAAATTATCTCTGGTGGTGTGTGTATATATCTGTTGCTGACAGCTCCTGTGCTGAGCTGACATTGACATGCACTGTTGCCAACTTGAAGAAGCGCCGGAGTTTAGTATATGATGTACAATAGGCCATTGTGTACATTGCATCTATGAGGTTTCTGTTCCAAAATTAATGATGGAGGTACACTGCTAGACCAAGGTGCTTTGGGAGTGACCCACACAAGAAACGGTTCCTTTTGCGGTCACAAGTGGAGGTGGTCGTTTGCGATCTTGCGAAGCATGCACCAGCCCCATCACCACTTGTCCCTGGGTTGTCATCATGGTCCTAATGTGTTCAAGATGTGACAAACCGGTGTATGTAGAACTCGAGTTTTTATGGTAACTGGAAAGAAACTTTGCCATTCAGAATTTCCAATTGCTTCTCCAAAGTTTTGCTTCCCTACTTCATCCTGTTGCTCAGAGCAGGCAATGAACGGTGACTGGATTTTTGTCACATCCGGTGAAACTTCAGGAGACTTTGCTCTGAACTGCTTGGAGCAAAATATTCAGTTACCAATATCAAATATTTCAAATCACTGTCTTTTAGATACCAATACATCAAACTCTGCGGCAGTCACAACAAATACTTTCTGCTTTTCTATTTTTTTATAATATCTGAAAAAGACAGGATAATTACTGCTGAAATATAGACCGAGTATAAAATTACAATACTCTATAGACCTTTGTCGGACTCCTCGATTGTGAAAACGTGGGATTAAACACCAAAATTGGCGTCCTACATGCTATTGTATGCAAGATTCGGCTTTTCAATTCCTGGATGGTAGCCATCTTTGAAAATGGCGGTGTATGCTAATGGTCCTCACTTTTGGGTTTGTCATCGCATGGTTTCATGGTATGCTAATGGCCTTCACGTTTGGGTTTGTCATGGTATGCGAATGGCCCTCACGTTTGGGTTTGTCATCACATGGTTTCATGGTATGCGTATGGCCCTCACTTTTGGGTTTGTCATCACATGGTTTCATGGTATGCGAATGGCCCTCACTTTAGGGTTTGTCATCGCATGGTTTCATGGTATGCGAATGGCCCTCACTTTAGGGTTTGTCATCACATGGTTTCATGGTATGTGAATGGCCCTCACTTTAGGGTTTGTCATCACATGGTTTCATGGTATGGGAATGGCCCTCACTTTTGGGTTTGTCATCACATGGTTTCATGATGTCGACATCCTTGTGGCCAGTTTTGGATATAACGACAACTGTTATTATTCTGCCGCAGTACCCTCCTCTTACGCCAAGTGATGCTGCAGGTCACAGTAAAATAATTTTTCAATCGCAGTTAAACAACCTGCTCAATTACTCTAAAATTACTCCAGAACCTTTAATTTACTGTTCCAGCAGGCCACTGTGCCCACATCTTGGCACCTTTAGATGACCTGCAATACCTTGCTACATGCCCTGTCCGATTTAAATGCTACATGCCCATTTAAAATGCATGTTGTTGTTGTTGTTGTATGCCCTGTCCGATTACATACAAACAAAAACACGGGTCAGAGCTTACTCTGCCGTTTACGTAACTGCTACAGCCCACTACTCTGGCCATATCCTTTATCTGTACAACGCTATTGTTGAATAATTAGACTACTCTCTTTCCAATACTCCGTTATCTTTGCCCTGAAACACCGCATCGGCCTGCTGAACAACAGTTCACACACAACTATCGAGGATGCCTCTTCGTGGTGGTTGTACCCCCCAACGCAAGTCGGTGGCCAAATCTTCCCCATTCTTCCCTGCTGTCCGGATTCGTCAGGGCAGCGTGGTCACGGTCAGCGTGCCGATCGGTCCACATGGACCGGCCCTTTCCCTCCTCTCTCTCTCTATCTCTAACTCTGTCATGGCTCTGATTTCATGAAGGTGGGGGGTACACCATCCTGGATGTGGGGGATCTCCGGGTTGCTCCTGCAAGATCGATCGGCTGTCTCCGTGCCACGGGCTTGTTCAAGAAAACTGTCCGGGGCTATACAACAACGACAGTTCACAAATGTCTGCTATGAGCAATCAGAAAAGGGATCTGTAACCCAAGCAAACTCTTATAAGATTATACGGTGCTGTATCGCGCAGACGAACACATACATAATTTGGGTGTGCCCATCCTTTGGGTATAAAGTATTGTGTCACGCAGGCCATCAAACGTCTGATTTTCTTATCTTCATCATCTTCATCATCAAACGTCTTTGGGTATGAAGTACTTTGACAATTCAATCCACTTTGACAGCAAATTGTCAACCTGATTATAAACTGCTCAGTGCTCTCCCTAAACCTTGGCTTGAGGACACCAGAGTTGAACCTGTATCGATCTCCAGCTAAACCATACCGTCTCAAAAGCACATTTCAATTGGTCATTATCAACAGGTGCTACATCTAAAAACCTGGAGTATACATTGAGCACACGCAGCCCCTCAACAACAGCAGGGGAGCCTTGGAGCTCGAGACTATGAAAGAAAAGATAAATTGGGCTTGAACCTCTCACCTCCTTTTCAACCTCCAATCATTTCAGCCTCCAGCTTTTACCTTCCTTTTCGGCCTCGATCCCTTTAGCCTCCTTTTCGGGTTTTCAGCATCCATTTAGGCTCTCGGGCCTGTCTGCCTCCACCTCCACGTCTTTCCGGCCTCCATTTCAGGGCTTCTAGCTTTTTATTTTCATCAACCATTTTTATTTTCCATGTCTAATCTTTCTTTTTCGATACCCCTTCTTCAGCCTTTGCTCCCTCTCCAGAACCTACTGTTCAGGCAGAAATTGCAGCTTCTCCTTGCCTATTAGGTCCAAATTGTTCCCAATCTCCGACCTCTGCATCTTGATGCCAATGTGCACTTCCAGACTTTGGTTGGTTGCACTTAATATGCAAACCCTAACCTGAACCTCACAACCAATCGAAACAGCACACTCTTATCAACTTCACTCCCCAAAGCATTGATCACTTGCCCCACTTTCCTCTGGCAATATTATGATCACCACAGCACAGATGCCAAAAGCAGCTCAGGGTTCGGCCCTTCTCCACATGATGATGTGCAACAACAACTGCCCAGCTCAAGATGGTTCGACCTCCACCGCCACAAGAGTGCTCTTCTCATCCTCACCGCCACACATGGGTCTTCTCTTAATGATGAACCTCGCAGAAGGCTGTCCCAATCATCCAGATGCGTATGTCAAACCACCACCCCAAGGGAGGGGACAAAGGCTCCATGTCACCTGCACCGTCTCGTGCACACTCACCCCTTCACGTGCACACTCACCCCTTCACGTGCACACTCGCCCCTTCACGTGCACACTCGCCCCTTCACGTGCACCTCACCCCTTCACGTGCACCTCACCCCTTCACGTGCCTTTTGTACCACACTTGACACCACCATTGGAAAAATGGATCCTGGATGAGGCTCCAAGATGTCATGAGGTTATTTACCTCATGGTTCTTTATTCGATCAATCTAAAGGTCAAAGTCCGGTGAACTCCAAACTTGTGTTTATTCCAGAGTTAAAGCAAAAGAAATAACTAAATTTGTCACCGAACGATAGCGAGCAAAGCAATTCGTGACTGGATGTTCTCCTTGCCCATCTTCTCTCCATCCCATTCATACACTTTCTACACAAGCGAACTCTAGGAATATATATCTGACCATGATAAACATTGCACAGTTGTAATTAACATTGCACAGTGTGGGTTGACGAACTGTGGAGGTGTGTTGACGAATGCTGGAGGTGGAGGTGTGTTGACGAATGGTGGAGGTGGAGGTGTGATGACAAATGGTGGAGGTGGAGGTGTGTTGACAAATGGTGGAGGTGGAGGTGTGTTGACGAATGGTGGAGGTGTGTTGACGAATGGTGGAGGTGTGTTGACGAATGGTGGAGGTGGGTTGACGAATGGTGGAGGTGGAGGTGGGTTGACGAATGGTGGAGGTGGAGGTGTGTTGACAAATGGTGGAGGTGGAGGTGTGCTGACGAATGGTGGAGGTGGAGGTGGGTTAACGAATGGTGGAGGTGGGTTGACGAATGTTGGAGGTGGAGGTGGGTTGACGAATGGTGATGGTGGAGGTGGGTTGACGAATGGTGGAGGTGGAGGTGGGTTGACGAATGGTGGAGGTGGAGGTGTGTTGACGAATGGTGGAGGTGGAGGTGGGTTGACGAATGGTGGAGGTGGAGGTGGGTTGACGAATGGTGGAGGTGGAGGTGTGTTGACAAATGGTGGAGGTGGAGGTGTGTTGACAAATGGTGGAGGTGTGTTGACAAATGGTGGAGGTGTGTTGACGAATGGTGGAGGTGGGTTGACGAATGGTGGAGGTGGAGGTGGAGGTGGGTTGACGAATGGTGGAGGTGGAGGTGTGTTGACGAATGGTGGAGGTGGAGGTGGGTTGACGAATGGTGGAGGTGGAGGTGGGTTGACGAATGGTGGAGGTGGAGGTGGGTTGACTAATGGTGGAGGTGGATGTGGGTTGACGAATGGTGGAGGTGGAGGTGGGTTGACGAATGGTGGAGGTGGAGGTGTGTTGACGAATGGTGGAGGTGGAGGTGGGTTGACGAATGGTGGAGGTGGAGGTGGGTTGACGAATGGTGGAGGTGGAGGTGTGTTGACAAATGGTGGAGGTGTGTTGACAAATGGTGGAGGTGTGTTGACGAATGGTGGAGGTGTGTTGACGAATGGTGGAGGTGTGTTGACGAATGGTGGAGGTGGAGGTGGAGGTGGGTTGACGAATGGTGGAGGTGGAGGTGGGTTGACGAATGGTGGAGGTGGAGGTGTGTTGACAAATGGTGGAGGTGTGTTGACAAATGGTGGAGGTGGAGGTGTGTTGACGAATGGTGGAGGTGGAGGTGGGTTGACGAATGGTGGAGGTGGAGGTGTGTTGACGAATGGTGGAGGTGGAGGTGTGTTGTCGAATGGTGGAGGTGGAGGTGTGTTGACGAATGGTGGAGGTGGGTTGATGAATGGTGGAGGTGGAGGTGGGTTGACGAATGGTGGAGGTGGAGGTGGGTTGACGAATGGTGGAGGTGGAGGTGGGTTGACGAATGGTGGAGGTGGAGGTGTGTTGTCGAATGGTGGAGGTGGAGGTGTGTTGACAAATGGTGGAGGTGTGTTGACGAATGGTGGAGGTGGGTTGACGAATGGTGGAGGTGGAGGTGGGTTGACGAATGGTGGAGGTGGAGGTGTGTTGACAAATGGTGGAGGTGTGTTGACAAATGGTGGAGGTGTGTTGACGAATGGTGGAGGTGGGTTGACGAATGGTGGAGGTGGAGGTGGGTTGACGAATGGTGGAGGTGGAGGTGGGTTGATGAATGGTGGAGGTGGAGGTGGGTTGACGAATGGTGGAGGTGGGTTGACGAATGGTGGAGGTGGGTTGACGAATGGTGGAGGTGGGTTGACGAATGGTGGAGGTGGAGGTGGGTTGACGAATGGTGGAGGTGGAGGTGGGTTGACGAATGGTGGAGGTGGAGGTGGGTTGACGAATGGTGGAGGTGGGTTGACGAATGGTGGAGGTGGAGGTGGGTTGACGAATGGTGGAGGTGGAGGTGGGTTGACGAATGGTGGAGGTGGGTAATTAAGGTTTAGATATAGGATGGATGTATTGTTAATTGTCAATGTTGTTGACATGAAAGTTTTATCATTGTGGAACTGTTGTATGTACATATGCATGCAGTATTGGTGATTAAATGCAGGGATTGCATGAAGAAGAGCTGATTGTGGATTTGAATCACATGAATAATTATGTTGTTGAAAAACGTTGTCACCTTGAGGTTGTTAAGAGGGGGACAGGTAGGAATTGTTCATCGTTGAGCATTCGTACTGAGACTTTTCATGTAAAATCCCTCCGGCCCCCACAGATCATTGTTGACTAAATAACTGCCTATTTTGACCTTATCGGTTGATAAGCCATTTTTATTTTTATTCTATTTACAGCAAGCAGAACAGTTAAGGGGGTTCAGTAGGGGATTGGATCCTGAACGAATCATTGGAGCGACGGACTCGAGTGGGGAGCTCATGTTCTTGATGAAGTGGTGAGTCATTTTGATACCTTCGAGTGTGATTATTTATGAAGTGGTTTTGAACTTTTTGGTGGGGTTGTTGTGCAGTGGGTGGGTGGGTGGCATTGTAAAGGAAGATTTTGTTGACATGTTCCAGTGCGCCGACAGCATCTCCTGAGTGACGTGGGACAGGGACCACATACAAGACGGAAAAGCTTTGTACCGCTCGTTGAGATGATAACGTCTGAGGGTTTTTTTGGAAAAGCATATAAAATGATTAACCATGAAGGGTTGTTCCCTCAGCATGAGGTGAATTTATTTATTTATTTATTTATTGTATGATGTTTTATTAGTCCCCTACCGGTGTACACCGGAGGGGACTATAGGTTTGCACTCCGTCCCTCCGTCCCTCCATCTGTCCGTCTGTCCGTCTGTCAGTCCGTCACGTAAAGAACAGCTTTCCGGACTTTTTTTTCTAAACTCTTAAAGCTAATGATTTCAAACTTGGTTCTTGGTTTCCTCATGATGAGTTACAGATCAAGTTCGAACTTCACGACGTTTCGATCATTTTTGACAAAGTTATGGCACTTTGAACTTTGGGAATTTCCCCAACAGTTTTCCGGACGACAGACCACCGGTAGGGGACGTGTATTGCAGCGCAATACTCACAATGCTTGTTTTTCCAACGAGCCGTTGTAAAGCCAACTTTTGCTCCAGCCGATGCAAAGCCATGAAATATATTGTCTCCAACTTTTCAACCTAAAAATATCAAATATTTCTGACGCACTTGGACTCCACTAACTTGTATGTAAAATAAGAAGATAAACTTGTGCAGACATTTAAAAAAAACCTCGGTCGAAAGGTCAAGGTCACACACTCTGGCCTATTTTGTAACTGTGATCCAATGTGACTTTACAGGAAGGGATCGGACGAGGCCGATTTGGTGCCTGCAAAAGAAGCTAACGTGAAGTGTCCTCAAATAGTGATCTCCTTCTATGAAGAGAGGTTAACTTGGCATGCTTACCCCAACGACGAGGAAGAGAAAAAAGAAGAAAAAGGAGAAAGCAGCACATAAGACTGACCTGGTAAAGTTTTCCACTTCGACTTCTGACTAATATCAAGGTTTTCGCTCTGAATGGACACTCGTTTTGTTTTTCCACCCGACCCTCGAGCCCCTAACAGCCTTCCGGTATAGTGTTCCGTTGGTACGTGGCATGTTTGTGATGGGTGTTTGCTGTCTTGTGGCTCGGGTTATACACCGTTTATAACCTTTAAAAAAAATATCTTGTCAATCATGTGAGGATTTGAGATTGCGGCTCAACAAGAGTTTGGTGACGCCCTTTGTGTGCTTCTCTTCTTTTTTCTTGTGAGGGAATTGGATTATCACACACAATTATACCCAAGTTCTTCAAATAGATCAGGTACTTGTATCGTCAAATGGACTCAGATAGTCAAATTGACCCCATACTTATATCACGTGAAGTGTGGTCGATATGAATTCCATGAAAAAAACCTTTTTCCTGATCTATTCCGTTTGAAACCAAGCCGTTTCCCAAGATGACCATAAGACGAGTATTTTGCGTAGGATCGGGCTTTTAAACCAGTATTTGGCCAATTTCATTCCCTGCACATCAGGAAAGTGTACATAGATCAATTTGCAACATATGACGTCATCCTGCCATTCTCGAACATTGTTGGTGATTTCCTGCTCTCATCGTCAAACATTTTCACTTGAATTCCTTTTTCACTTTCCACCTGCCCCTCCCCCCATTATTTAGTGTAAATTTGCACGTTCGGATCTCTACACGTGATGCCAAGTCGGGATCAACGAGTCCGACTCTCGGTCGCAATGTACAAACATGAAGTGTCAAGTCATTTTCACAAGTTTCCTTAAGGGGAAAAGCAGCAGAAGTTTCACCAAGTTCATTTAGCAGAATTCCACCAATACCCAGACAAACGTTTCCCAAAATATCCGTTATTTCAAATGGGCAAAGATCGGATTGTTTGAGCTACTTGCACAAGTTAGCCGAGTCCCGGCGGGAAAACGTTCTTGCTTTGCGATTTGCTACGGATCACCCATTTTAACCGCTTTTATCGTGGACCACGCTCGTCCGCCGTGATGAACCACACACAAACAGGAAGTAGCTTGTTTTAGATAACTTTTCATGTCTTAGCTTTGTAGCATAAACTATTTACACTTTTTAAAGAGTATGTTGCTTTTTAAATATCATATCTTGACTTGCAAAGTGATTTTCCGACATTTTGTCTCGGTAATTAGTTTGAAGTGTTACTTTTTTGAAGTTTGATTTTTGTAGTGGCATTCAACCTCAGTGTGAAATAGGCTTATGCTTGTGATGAGTGTTTTATCGATACGCAGCCATGTATGAACCAATTAGTCCTGTAGTGGCATCTTTGACATGACAGTTTTCTGCGTGTTTTCACCGTGCCCCCGATCCGTACGTTGGTGTGAAGTCATGACTGCCAAATATTCGCCCATGTATGTGATCTGAACCCTCGTGGTTCCTTTAAACAAAAGTTGTCCATGGCCAATGTGGCTGTCACTTCTTTTATATGTAATAAAGTTCCTCATACCAATCGCACGCTGAACGCGGCACGCTGTTTGAGTTTTGGTTCATCGCAGCCGACGGGAGCTCGTGCTCCCCGAGGGATTCGCGGGCCTCGACGCATCACGTCCGTTCGCTCTGACCACCTGTTGGGTAGGCCTCTTTTTACATCTGCCTTCACAGCCGACGGGAGCTCGTGCTCCCCGAGGGATTCGCGGGCCTCGACGCATCACGTCCGTTCGCTCTGACCACCAGTTGGGTAGGCCTCTTTTTACATCTGCCTTCACAGCCGACGGGAGCTCGTGCTCCCCGAGGGATTCGCGGGCCTCGACGCATCACGTCCGTTCGCTCTGACCACCAGTTGGGTAGGCCTCTTTTTACATCTGCCTTCACAGTTACCGATTGTAACGGTGGCCTTTGGTTCTTTTTCAAGGACTTGTAATGCTTGCTTACAGTATGGGCAAAAATGATGTCACAAAGATAATGTGTTCTAAGATAGGATCGACCTGGTTGGTGTTCCCATCCGAGCACGTAGCTCATCGTACTGGGAGTTTTAGGTTCCGATCCCACACAGTGTTAATGAATAAAGTGTACACTCGTGTTCTTACAATTTATCTAAAAGTATACTGATACAATGATGGGAAGGGGATAGGGGGAGGGTATTGCTATTGATAATACTAGGGCATTGCCCGTACTATATCTATATCTAAAATTATATCCCCCCCCTCTATTTACATGCAATGGTTTGGTCCAAAGCGAACGGCTTCCGGAGTTTGGTAAAGAAATCGCCATCGCGTGCACAAACGCGCAGGAAAGCGAATGAATCGCAAATTCGTTTTTATTAGTTGTAAAACAGTTTAACGCCAACATAGTTTGCAAACGTGAAATAAATGAATACGCTCTCAAATGTGCCATCCGAGGCAGAGTGTGCCCGCCACGTTCGGCACACGCGATCGTTCGCTGCTCTCTGATTGGTTGAATCGTTTTTTGGACATAGCTCGGTAAGTAATTGTCCGATTAATATGAAACCTTGAAAAGGCACATCCTCGGGTCCCCAGCAATATACCTGGCAAGTTAAAAGTATATCGGACCCGTGGTTGTCGAGAAACAGCGGTCACAGACAAACAAACGTACAGACGTACAGACAGAGATTACTGGAATTATAGATAGATATTGGGGGGGGGGGGGGGGGGGGGGTGTAAATGGAGCATGAAGTTTGCTTTTAACGATGATTTATTGTCCCACCAGGTGGGCGTTTTCGTGTTCATTTTTATCTCTACAATTGAGAATCTGATTACTAGTGAGACCGACAACACTACACACTTTTAATAATACACACCGTTACCTCGACCGTTCTGCAAACTTTAAAAACTGCTGTTCTGATATCGAGCCCGCAGGGGGTGCTACATCTCGGAGCCTGTCGGCCTTTGGCCAGGTACGTAAAGCCGGCTCTACGATATGGATTAGTATTGTGGAGATTTAAAACCCACGGCATGTGTTTGATAAACGCCATTGTTGCAATGGTACCCTGCTCAAATTCCATTCTTCTTCTTCTCATATACAACATGTGGGTGCAAGTTACATAATTGTTTGGGGAGGGCAGGGTGGGGCGGCTGTGCCGCTGTTGCGATGCCCCTGTAGTTTAGAGCAGTAATTTCTTCAGGGTGCTGGTGATGACTCATACTCTTTGCGAATGACACAGTGGGATCTTTAAAATCCGCCAACTAATGTCGGCAGATGGGACGTCCAGCTCAACCAACGCCCATCTGAGGGACGGGACACACATTGTTGCCTCGCCCTGCCAATGAAAACTCAGGATGGCAGTTTGTATTTGGGTTGGGATCTGAACCCAGGCGAGACAGTTGAGGACAGTGTGTGTACCCCAGCGTATCCAGGTGCAAATCCCCTTTTGACATCAGTTTATAATCGGTTCTACCTGTGCTTACTGTGGGTGAGAGTGGCACAGGTATGATGGGCTTGTGTTGCATGGGTTTGCTCACATAATCACGCATTCCAAGAAAAATAAAATGCTTTTTGTTTGTGCTTATTCCAGTTGTACTTTACCACCCAGTGGATGACTTGAATTATAGTGGTTGTCGTTACTTGAATAGACAGGTTATAAGAAATGACAGCTTGATGCTGCAAGTGATCCATCCAGGCAAAAAGTCATAAGATCTCACCTTTGGATAGGTCTTGTGTGCCAGTTCATCCTGTCGCCCTTCTTCACCCCCACAATCACATCTAACATCTCAATTTACAATCCAAACTCCTACTACCCGCTTCCATTTGTTCACCCTCAAATTCTCCTTGCTCCTCTCTTTGCCCTGCTCCCACAACCCCAGCCCCAATGGCTTCCCCCTCTTTTTTCCCATAACCCGAGCTCTTCCTGCATGCTTTCCTCTTTTTTCAACTTGTTTTTCCTCTTCTTCCTTTTTTTCCTCCTTCCCTTCTTTCCTCCTCCCTCCCTTTCTCCTTCCTCCCACCCCCCAACTCCTCCCCCTCCCTTTCATCCCTCTACCTCCTCCCTTCCTCCCCTCTGCCCCCTCCCTTCCTCCCACCTCCTAATCCCCTGCCCCTCCCTATTTCCCCTTACCTCTTCCCATCTCACCCCTCCATCTCATTTTCTCTTCCTCCTCCCGTACCTCTATTGTGCTCCCTTTATCACTCCTCTCCCTCCATTTGACCCTCCCCTTCCACCTCCCTTCTACACTCCCCTTCCACCTATCCCTCACACCCCATACCCCTCACACCCCATACCCCTCACACTCCATACCCCTCACACCCCATACCCCTCACACCCCATACCCCTCTGCCCTCCAATTCTACCCTCCCCTTGCACCTTCAATTATACCCACCCTGTACAGTGTACACCCTCCATTCTACAGCCCTTGTCCCCCTTAGTATTTTTTAATACTCTGCCCTCATCCCCCGAAGTACTTGTAAATACTCCCCCAAGGTGCCTGTTAGCTCACCTGGAACGAAGTTCAGGGGAGTTTATGCGATAGCGTGTTGTCAGTCCATAAACACTTGAAACGTCTTCTCCGAAACCGCTGATGGGATTGCGACCAAATTTGGCACAAATGATATTTGTTGTGTTGTGACTAAAGCTTGTTCACGGCATTACTAAAAAATCGGGGTCAAAGGGGGTTTACCGGGGTTAAAGTGGATCCAGGTTTGACCCCCTAAATAGGAATTTTCTTTTTCCTATTCAGATGAAACTCGATGGAATTATGTTCGATGGCACACACTATTTCGATGAAACTTGAACACAACCTTCATCACCAGTGATGCACAAAAGTTTGTACACAGCATTAAGAAAATCAAAGTCTAAGGTGGTTTATGGGGGGTTAAAGTGGGTCCAGGTTTGACGTAGTACCCTAAGTACCCCTAACCACCCAAAATAAGTATTTGCTTTCTTCTCAGAAACTACACATGCAATTTCGATGAAACTTCACCACTATCTTAATCACCCATGATGTACCAATGTTTGTTCAAGGTATTTGAAAAATTGGGGTCTTAGGAGGCACACTACCGGTCAAAAGTTTTAGAACACCTCAATTTTTCCAGTTTTTATTGAAATTTAAGCAATTCAAGTTCAGTGAATAACCTGAAATGGTACAAAGGTAAGCAGTAAACTGCTCGAGGTGAAAAAAAAAGTTTAGGTTAGCAAAAACGGGAAAACAATGTAATTTGCATGGTTATATTGTAAAAAAGCAGCCTGCTTCAGGGAACAAGTAATGGGTTAACAACTTACAGCTGTTCTGCAGCAATGTAAGTAAATTAAGCCTTAAAAGTTGATGCAAACAATTCCTACAGGTGTCCCAACCTCTGCTGTTTACTTGATTACAAACCCCCTGTCTGTATAAAAGCAGTATTGGAACAGACTGTTATTACACCCTCTGAAGCATTATTTGGACAATTCACCAAGTGTCCTTCCGTCCGTTCGAAGGTACCGCAAAAACGGCTCAACCGATCGCAACGATATTTTCGGTGGGTATTCCTGGGACCCCTGGGAGTTAAATAGGCTATATTGTTTCCAATTTTCCAGTTTTTCCAAACACGATGGAATAATATTTACCGATATGAACAGTGATGTGGCTTTTGTTGAAATTCTACAAATACTGTTTGTTCTACGTACCAGGAGAGAGTAGATCGACTCCTGACGAACTCTTCCAATATAAACGTGCGGCTCCAAAGTAACATGGCAGCGTGTGCAAAGCGACTGAGAAACAGGTGTAGCGACCGCTTCCGTGTTACAGATTCGGCGCGCACTCTTCACACATAAACGTGCGACTGAGAAAGACGTGTAGCGGCCGCTTCCGTTTTGCAGAATTCAATCTTTCTTCAAAATGGGCACCATGGACTGTTTAGATTTTGATGATTTGCGTGTGATATGATTCAACGGATGTTTATATGAATCGTTTAAAATAAAAAAGCCTTCAATTTTTGATATTTTTCCTTTTCATTTGGGCTTCCCAATTGAAGCCCTGCCCATAGTGTGGGTACCGTTGCTAGTTTGGACAATATTGCACTGCAGGAAGTAGTATATTGCTATCATAATGGCGAGAAAAAGGCAATTAACAAAGGAAGACAGACAGACCATTATAACCCTTAAAAGTGTAGGTCTTTCCTTTCGAGAAATTGCAAAGAAAGCCATGGTGTCGGTGAGTACAGTTTCCTACACCATCAAAAGGCACTTGGAAACTGGAGGAAACTCTGACAGGAAGAGGTATGGCAGACCCAAATCCACAACAGAATCAGAAGGCAAGTTTTCTGAGAGTCAACAGCTTGCGTGATACGCGGCTCACAGGACAACAGCTTCAAGCACAGCTTAACACTGGTCGAAGTAAGCAAGTCTCAGTTTCAACTGTGAAGAGAAAACTTCGAGCTGCAGGTTTGACAGGTCGAGTGGCAGTAAGAAAGCCATTGCTAAGATGGCAAAATAAGAAAAAGAGGCTTGCCTGGGTCATGAAGCACCGCCAGTGGACTACTGAATATTGGAAGAAGGTCTTATGGACCGATGAATCAAAATTTGAAATCTTTGGTTCATCACGCAGGGTTTTTGTATGCCGTTGAGTACGCGAAAGGATGGTTCCTCAGTGTGTGACACCAACTGTCAAACATGGAGGAGGAAGCGTGATGGTCTGGGGCTCTTTTGCTGGATCCAGAGTCGGCGACTTGCACAGAGTGATTGGCACCCTGAACCAAAAGGGCTGCCACAGCATTTTGCAGCGCCATGCAATACCCTCTGGTATACGCCGAGTTGGTCAGGGGTTCATCCTACAGCAAGATAATGACCCTAAACACACCTCCAGGCTATGTCAAAACTACCTTCGAGGAAAAGAACAAGACGGTAGGCTTCAAATCATGGAATGGCCAGCACAGTCTCCAGACTTAAACCCCATCGAGCTGGTTTGGGATGAACTGGACAGAAGGGTGAAAACAAAGCAACCTACAAGTGCAACACATTTGTGGGAACTTCTGCAACAGTGTTGGGAAGAACTTCCCGAACAACATTTGATTTCCATTGCAGAAAGAATACCACGAGAGTGTTCGGCGGTGATATCTGCAAAAGGTGGATACTTTGCTGAGTCAAAAATTTAAATTAAATTTTGTTAAACAAAATGATTCTATGATTTCTTTTTATCTCCAATTGTTTACTTGTTCTATGCTTAATTTCAGAGTACATTGAGACATTAAACTGCGTAAATTTCAATAAAAATTGAGGTGTTCTAAAACTTTTAACCGGTAGTGTACATGGGGTTGTGGGAGGGAGGGTTGCCCCCCAAAATAGGTGTGTTTTTCTTTGTTTGTATTAAAATCTTACGATGATGCTCGTATGATCCTACGACCGACGTGTTGCCCTGTCTTCGAGCAACCATTGAAATTGGTTTAAATTACCCTTAGTCGGTGCAGTATACTGTTTATTCTGCCAGGGGTATTGCCCCTATGTTTAATACTCCGCCCTACTCCCCCTAAGTTATTGTTAATACTCCGCTCTAGTCCCCCTAAGTTATTGTTAATACTCCGCTCTAGTCCCCCTAAGTTATTGTTAATACTCCGCTCTACTCCCCCCAAGTACTTAATAATACTCCGCCCTGCTTCCGCAAGAACTTGTTTGAAGTGTACGTGCTCCGTCAGCCCGCGGCTGTGCGCTCTTATTCCATTTATTGTGTTTTCTTTAGTTGTGGTTTACGTCAAAAGTAAATAACACTCGACTTTACGTGATTAATGTGGATTTCATTCATTTTATACCCGATTCGGTCATTGTGCTCACTTCCTGCTGAACTTGCGATGCTCCAATCGGCGTCGGCTTCGTCAATTGGATGGCTTGAAGGGTGGGGCTTGTTTTTGCGTTACTTTGATTGGTTCATGAATCAACGAATGGTTGAGTAAGCCGTGCCCTTTTCGACCGTCTGCCTCGATGGTGCTGCCCTCCTGTGGTCAAGTGCGAGTATGGCTACCAGGTAGCAGGTCCGACTGGACCTTCAGTGTGTATCGTGATCGTGGAAACTCAACCTATGATTCGTTTAACGTCCGTTTGTGGTTTTCTCTCCAAAAGTACTTTTGCTCCCATCGGTGTTGCTTCGTCTCCGCTTTACGATTTACCAGAGGCAGGCGTAGTAAATGTATGCAGGAAACGTCACAAGGGAAGATGAACGTGAGGATGGAAATTACGAGATGGTGTGAATGAAAGGGTAATGTTCGTCGGTTCGCGCTATGGCGCTTTCTGTTCAAGTTTCAAGGTGTACGAGGTTAGAGGAGGTGTCCATCATCTTGCATTTCACTCCTGTGCAGTGCAACCATGGGTCGCTGCACACGTTATGTGTTTTCCATTATAATAGAATGGGTTAGAGGTCTTAATAAAGTCTTCCCTTCATGGAGGGATAGAATGAGTTAGAAGTCTTTATAGTCTTCCCTTCATGGAGCGATAGAATGAGTTAGAGGTCTCAATAAAGTCTTCCCTTCATGGAGCGATAGAATGAGTTAGAAGTCTTTATAGTCTTCCCTTCATGGAGCGATAGAATGAGTTAGAGGTCTCAATAAAGTCTTCCCTTCATGGATGGATAGAATGAGTTAGAGGTCTCAATAAAGTCTTCCCTTCATGGAGGGATAGAATGAGTTGGAGGTCTCAATAAAGTCTTCCCTTCATGGAGCGATAGAATGAGTTAGAGGTCTTAATAAAGTCTTCCCTTCATGGAGCGATAGAATGAGTTAGAGGTCTCAATAAAGTCTTCCCTTCATGGAGCGATAGAATGAGTTAGAGGTCTTAATAAAGTCTTCCCTTCATGGAGGGATAGAATGAGTTAGAAGTCTTTATAGTCTTCCCTTCATGGAGCGATAGAATGAGTTAGAGGTCTCAATAAAGTCTTCCCTTCATGGAGGGATAGAATGAGTTAGAGGTCTCAATAAAGTCTTCCCTTCATGGAGCGATAGAATGAGTTAGAGGTCTCAATAAAGTCTTCCCTTCATGGAGGGATAAAATGAGTTAGAGGTCTCAATAAAGTCTTCCCTTCATGGAGGGATAGAATGAGTTGGAGGTCTCAATAAAGTCTTCCCTTCATGGAGCGATAGAATGAGTTAGAGGTCTTAATAAAGTCTTCCCTTCATGGAGCGATAGAATGAGTTAGAGGTCTCAATAAAGTCTTCCCTTCATGGAGCGATAGAATGAGTTAGAGGTCTTAATAAAGTCTTCCCTTCATGGAGGGATAGAATGAGTTAGAAGTCTTTATAGTCTTCCCTTCATGGAGCGATAGAATGAGTTAGAGGTCTCAATAAAGTCTTCCCTTCATGGAGGGATAGAATGAGTTAGAGGTCTCAATAAAGTCTTCCCTTCATGGAGGGATAGAATGAGTTAGAGGTCTCAATAAAGTCTTCCCTTCATGGAGCGATAGAATGAGTTAGAGGTCTCAATAAAGTCTTCCCTTCATGGAGGGATAGAATGAGTTAGAGGTCTCAATAAAGTCTTCCCTTCATGGAGGGATAGAATGAGTTAGAGGTCTCAATAAAGTCTTCCCTTCATGGAGCGATAGAATGAGTTAGAGGTCTTAATAAAGTCTTCCCTTCATGGAGGGATAGAATGAGTTAGAGGTCTTCATGAAGTCTTCCCTTCATGGAGGGATAGAATGAGTTAGAGGTCTTAATAAAGTCTTCCCTTCATGGAGCGATAGAATGAGTTAGAGGTCTTAATAAAGTCTTACCTTCATGGAGGGATAGAATGAGTTAGAGGTCTTAATAAAGTCTTCCCTTCATGGAGCGATAGAATGAGTTAGAGGTCTTTATAGTCTTCCTTTCATGGAGGGATATAATCGGTTAGAGGTCTTAATAAAGTCTTCCCTTCATGGAGGGATAGAATGAGTTAGAGGTCTTTATAGTCTTCCTTTCATGGAGGGATATAATCGGTTAGAGGTCTTAATAAAGTCTTCCCTTCATGGAGGGATAGAATGAGTTAGAGGTCTTAATAAAGTCTTCCCTTCATGGAGCGATAGAATGAGTTAGAGGTCTTTATAGTCTTCCCTTCATGGAGCGATAGAATGAGTTAGAGGTCTTTATAGTCTTCCCTTCATGGAGGGATAGAATGAGTTAGAGGTCTTAATAAAGTCTTCCCTTCATGGAGCGATAGAATGAGTTAGAGGTCTTTATAGTCTTCCCTTCATGGAGCGATAGAATGAGTTAGAGGTCTTAATAAAGTCTTCCCTTCATGGAGCGATAGAATGAGTTAGAGGTCTTAATAAAGTCTTCCCTTCATGGAGGGATAGAATGAGTTAGAAGTCTTTATAGTCTTCCCTTCATGGAGGGATAGAATGAGTTAGAGGTCTTTACAGTCTTACCTTCATGGAGCGATAGAATGAGTTAGAGGTCTCAATAAAGTCTTCCCTTCATGGAGCGATAGAATGAGTTAGAAGTCTTTGTAGTCTTCCCTTCATGGAGGGATAGAATGAGTTAGAGGTCTTTACAGTCTTCCCTTCATGGAGCGATATAATCGGTTAGAGGTCTTAATAAAGTCTTCCCTTCATGGAGGGATAGAATGAGTTAGAGGTCTTTATAGTCTTCCCTTCATGGAGCGATAGAATGAGATAGAGGTCTTAATAAAGTCTTCCCTTCATGGAGGGATAGAATGAGTTCGAGGTCTTAATAAAGTCTTCCCTTCATGGAGCGATAGAATGAGTTAGAGGTCTTAATAAAGTCTTCCCTTCATGAAGGGATATAATGAGTTAGAGGTCTTAATAAAGTCTTCCCTTCATGGAGGGATAGAATGAGTTAGAGGTCTCAATAAAGTCTTCCCTTCATGGAGGGATAGAATGAGTTAGAGGTCTTTATAGTCTTCCCTTCATGGAGGGATATAATCGGTTAGAGGTCTTAATAAAGTCTTCCCTTCATGGAGGGATAGAATGAGTTCGAGGTCTTAATAAAGTCTTCCCTTCATGGAGCGATAGAATGAGTTAGAGGTCTTAATAAAGTCTTCCCTTCATGAAGGGATATAATGAGTTAGAGGTCTTAATAAAGTCTTCCCTTCATGGAGGGATAGAATGAGTTAGAGGTCTCAATAAAGTCTTCCCTTCATGGAGGGATAGAATGAGTTAGAGGTCTTTATAGTCTTCCCTTCATGGAGGGATAGAATGAGTTAGAGGTCTTTATAGTCTTCCCTTCATGGAGGGATATAATCGGTTAGAGGTCTTAATAAAGTCTTCCCTTCATGGAGGGATAGAATGGGTTAGAGGTCTTTATAAAGTCTTCCCTTCATGGAGGGATAGAATGGGTTAGAGGTCTTTATAAAGTCTTCCCTTCATGGAGGGATAGAATGGGTTAGAGGTCTTTATAAAGTCTTCCCTTCATGGAGGGATAGAATCGGTTAGAAGTCTTAATAAAGTCTTCCCTTCATGGAGGGATAGAATAGGCTATGTGTCTTAATATAAAGGCTTCCCGTTGTGGAAGAATTGATTCTTTAATTCTCCATTTAATCGTGTTTTACATGAAGTATATATTTCCTCAGGAGAGGGAGAAAAGCATCTCGGCATCACTTTAATGACATCCAAAAATACACGGACACTCAAACCCATCAACAGTGTTTCTGTTTCTTCCCGAATCCTTGTACACAAATCATTTATATAGTCTTCAGTTGTTTATCTGAAGGTGGTTGTGTGAGTTTCAAGTTGCATGGGAGGAGGGTGGAGGAGGCAAGGGGGTCCTTGTGGAGATATCAACACTGACATCACAAAGTACTGAGACAACAACATTCTCTTTTTTTTTTTTTTTTTTTTTTTTTGTATACAAGATCGAGGCTCGTGAAAGAGCAAACATTAATCACACAAAAAGACAAACCGACACACAAAACACAAAAAACAAGGGGAGCGGCAGACAAGATGGGGAGAGAGGGGGGAGGACACAAAAGAGAGGGGGAAGAAGGGGAAGGACACAAACAACATTTGAGAGCAGGGACATCGGGAGGACTTGGGGGGAGGTGGGAGAGGATTAAAACATATGAACACTGCAAGGACTCTGGGGTGAATTACCGGGGGTAGAAAAGATCAAGGTTTTCGATGGGGGAAGATAAGAGATGGTGGTGAACAGCTGTTTTAAAGACCTGGAGGGAGGTGCGACATAACGCATTATATCATAACGTTATGTTCACGTCATGGTTTACGACATGGTTGTAACATAACGCATTACATCATGACGTTATGTTCACGTCATGGTTTACGGCATGTTCACGACACCATGACGAATAAACGGCAGTCCGTTGGCCCGCCATCTTGTTGACTTGTTTGTGTCTGAATAACCAAAACGTTACATGGTGTCAGAAGTGGTTTTCATCGACGTTCCACGCCGAAAATGAAGCGAACGAGTGATGAAAATATCATTCTTATATCTACGTAGACAAGAAAGTCATTTGTGCATTATTGGTCCTCCTTTTGCTCGTTGAAGTTCGCATGCGCCCCGCGAATCCTACAAACACGGGATCCGGCTGCGTCAACCGTCCACGTCGTTGTCAACGCAAGTGAGTTGCACTATTTTGTCGCCATGGCGGATGCTTCAGAAAAGCCACGTATGAACTGGCAAGCGTCAGATCTTGAAAAGGAGTTCAGACGTTTTAAACAACATTGTGTGTTTACGTTCAACGGACCGTTATCCACGGCCACGGAAATTGTCAAAGTAAACTATCTCATGACATACATAGGCGACAAAGGCAGAGAAATTTACAACACATTCACATGGACTCCTGCAACCGAAGGTGTGCCTGCAGAAAATGAAACCTTAACTGGAGTACTTGACAAGTACACTGCATACGTGGCTCCCAAGAAAAATGAAATCAGAGCAACAGTAAACTTCAACAGGCGTAAACAGCTGCCCGGTGAACGCTTTGACAACTTTGTAACTGACCTGCGGCTGCTGGTGACAGACTGTGGATATGGCGTCAACACGGACCGCATGCTGCGGGATGCCATTTTCCTGCGATCCGCTAATCCAGCGGTGACTGAACGTTGCCTTCAGGAAGGAGACGAGCTCACACTGAACAAGGCCACCAGCATCGGTCAGAACTACGAGACCTCACAGGAGAGCTTGCGAGTTATTGCTGCGGACGAAGACAGTAAGGTGTATGCCATTAACAAACAGCAGCCACCCCGTCACAAGACACCCACCAGAAAACAGTGGACAGACAACCAAAACTGCTGGTACTGCGGATACTCATCATCACACTACAAGTGTCCCGCCAGGGAGGCCCCCTGCAAATTCTGTAAGAAGGTAGGCCATTTCGCCCGTGTGTGTAGACAGAAGTTGAAAGAGCAGTCAAGATCTGCTGCGCATGCTGTTGATTGTGACTACGAGTCTGATGACACGACCCTGACGCACAGTGTCAACAACATTCATGGAACAAATGCAGCAACAGAATGGTGGACTGATGTCAAGATTGGAACAAAGGTCGTGAAGACACAGATTGACACAGGTGCAACAGTATCCATAATGCCGCTTGAGCTGTTTCACAGTCTAAAGACCCACATGTCATTGTCTGCCACCGATAGCAAGTTAAAGAGTTATTCGGAGCATGACCTTGCTGTTGAGGGATGCATCACATTGCCTGTGACGCACAAACAAAACACTGTTGACGTCAAGTTTTATGTCGTCAGAGTAAAGCAACGACCACTTCTCTCCGGCCAAGCCAGCACAGCACTCGGGTTGATTGAGAGAATTCACAAGGTCAGTGACCTTAGTGATTATCCTGATCTTCTCCACACAACAGGTGTACTGCCAGGCAAGTATTCTCTGAAAATCGACCCCACTGTGCCCCCTGCTGTCCATGGACCACGTCGGCAACCAAAAGCTCTGTACGACAAGGTTAAAGCCAAGCTAATAGAAATGCAAAAAGATGGGCACATTGCTCGTGTCACTGAACCGACAGACTGGGTGAGCTCCATGGTCACCGTAGTTAAGAAAGACAAAATCAGAATCTGCATTGACCCAAAAGACCTAAACAAGGCAATTAGGAGAGAACACTATTACATTCCAACAGTTGAAGAAGTGGTTGCATCAATGATACCAGGTTCAAAGTATTTCTCTGTACTTGACGCCAAATCCGGATTCTTACAGATCCCGCTCACATATGAGTCCAGTCTTCTCACCACCTTCAACACCCCAATTGGCCGTTTCCGTTGGCTGAGGCTCCCTTTCGGGGTCCGATCCGCTCCTGAAATCTACCAGCGTATCATGGACAACATGCTGGAGGGCATCGAAGGCGCTCGTGCCATAATGGACGACATTTTGGTGGCGGGTAGGACCCCAGAGGAACATGACTCCATCATGCGACAAGTTGTCAACAGAGCTACAGCTTTCAACCTCAAACTCAACTTTGACAAATGTCATGTGAAACAATCATCCGTGAAATATGCAGGGCATATTTTGACAGGGAGTGGTCTGAAACCTGATGATGACAAAGTGAGGGCCGTGAAAGCAATGCCAGAGCCCAAGAACAAAGAAGATGTCCGAAGAATACTTGGCTTCATCCAGTATTTGGCAAAATTTCTACCAGAATTAAGTACAGTGGATGCACCACTTCGTGCCCTATTGCCCAAAGATGTCCTCTTCCATTGGGACAAACCTCAAGCCGAGAGCTTTGAAAAGATGAAACAGTTGTGCTGCAATGCACCGGTGCTGGCCTATTACGACGCCAAGAAAGGCTGTACCATTCAATGTGATGCCAGCAGTTACGCTCTCGGAGGAGTGCTTCTGCAAGATGACCACCCTGTAGCATATACATCCCGTGCGCTCACACCGACTGAGCAGAGATACTCGCAATTGGAGAAGGAAATGTTGGCCATTGTACATGCCTGCAAGAAGTTCCATTACTACATATTTGGGACATCAAACATCACCGTCGAGTCCGACCACAAGCCGTTGCAGTCAATTCACACCAAGCCCCTACTAGCAGCACCTATGAGGCTACAATCAATGCTCCTGAAGTTGCAGCCGTATGACTTGACAATCACGTACAAACCAGGGAAGGACATTCCACTGGGCGACACCCTGAGCCGTGCTAACCTCCCAGATACTACACCAGAGATGGACATTGAGCTAATCAATATGGTAGACTTCATATCAGTGGTGCCGTCTCGCTACGCGCAGTTCCAGCAGAGAACTGCTGAAGAGTTGAATGAACTGCACACCATGGTTCTGAAAGGATGGCCGGACACCAAAGCTGAAACACCTCACAGCATCCGTGCATACTGGCAGTACCGTGACGAGCTGTCGGTGATGGATGGAATTGTTTACAAAGGCATGAGAATCGTTGTACCCACAACAATGCGGCCAGACATGATGCGACAAATACATGGCTCACACATGGGAATCAGCAAATGCAAACAGAGAGCCCGAGAAGCTCTGTTCTGGCCAGGCATGACTGCACAAATTGAAGACGTCGTCAGTGATTGCCCACAGTGCAGTTTGTACCAAAGTCAGCAGCACGCAGAAACTCTGATGCCCCTGAAAACACCTCTGTTACCTTGGATTGAGGTGGCTGCTGATATCTTCGAATATGAAGGGAATCAATACTTACTCACAACCGACTGTTTCTCCAAATTCATCGAGGTGGATGCTCTGACAAACCTCAGCACAGCAGTCACTGTCAACGCCCTCAAATCACAAATGTGTCGACACGGCATCGCAGAGACACTCAGAACAGATAACGGACCTCAGTTCAGCTCGCAAGAATTTTCCCAGTTTTGTGCTGACTATCACATCAATCACCAGACGTCTTCGCCCCGATACCCTCAGTCAAATGGTGCAGCTGAGAGAGCCATACAGACGGTAAAGCGACTCTGGTCTAAGTGCAGTGATAAACATCTGGCCCTCCTTGACTACAGGACCACGCCGCTGGAAAGTTGCAACATGTCACCTGCCACGCTTTGCATGTCTCGCAGACCCCGCAACCTGCTGCCAACCTCTCGTGAGTTGTTGCGTCCAATTACTCTGAACTGTGATGCGGTCAGGAAGAAGCTCGATCAGAGCAAGGAGAAGCAACGGGTCCACCACGACAAACATGTCCAAAGAGACCTGCCCGCCCTCCTCCCAGGAGACCCAGTAAGGATGACTCCACTCCCAGGTACAAACAACTGGCTGCCTGCAACAGTTGTAGCCCATCACAGTGTGCCCAGATCATATATCGTTGAAAGTAATGGCAGGAAGTATCGCCGAAACAGGAAACACCTCCGCCTCTCAACATACGGTGCTCATCAGCCAAGCTCCACAGCACTGACGTATGCAACCTGGCAACCGACCAGACCGACCCCACACTGTGCTACTGCTCCAGCTGGTCTGCCAGCTCCCAGCTCAGCTCAGACCACACAGCACTGCCCGTGCAGCAGCAGCCTGCACTCTACAGCCCGTACAGGGCAACCCTCGCCAGTCACACACACGCCATCCTCTCTGCCGCCTGAACAGGGTCAGAATCCTCTCACCACGAAGTCAGGCCGCGTCATCAACAGACCCAAACATCTAGAGGATTATGTGACAAACTGAGGGCAGACTAACCCTTCTTCTAGCACCTTGTAACTCAGGGTAGTCTACCCCTGTTTTACTGTTGTGACAGTATGTTCTAAATGTTTACACTTATTTTGTTCATGTTCGTTCATGCATCAGCTACATCTTTTATTACTTGCTGTGCCATGCTTCACTTAATTTTCCGTTTGTTGTTTGTCAAAGGGAGATGCGACATAACGCATTATATCATAACGTTATGTTCACGTCATGGTTTACGACATGGTTGTAACATAACGCATTACATCATGACGTTATGTTCACGTCATGGTTTACGGCATGTTCACGACACCATGACGAATAAACGGCAGTCCGTTGGCCCGCCATCTTGTTGACTTGTTTGTGTCTGAATAACCAAACGTTACAGGAGGAGTGGGATTGAAGGGAGTGGGGGAGTTTGTTCCAGAGGCGGGAGAAAAGGGGAATGAAAGAGTGAAGGTGAGCAGAGAGCCTAGACTTTGGCAGTTTAACCATAAGAGGGTTGCAGGCAGATCTTGTGCGACCTGAAGGAATATTGGGGGGACAGAGCACAGAGAGAGCTGGGGGAGCAAGGCCGGAGAGGAGTCGGTAGAAGACAGAAAGACCACCAACCTGCCTGCGGTGAGTGAGTGAAAGGCCCTCGGCGTTGACTACATCGCAGGAGATTCCAATGGCCTGCATTGACTCTTTGATTGAATGGCTCTTAGGCCCGCATTTCCCAGATATTAGTTATAAACATGCAGTTCTTCCTCTGTAATCCTCGGCCAAGCCGCCTGACATCAAAGGAAGACAGCCTTGGGATGCCCGACTTACTGCCGCCTGGCATGAGAATTCTCACCCGATTACAGTGTAGAATTATAAATCCAGTTTTTTTTTTTTTTTGTATACAAGATCGAGGGTCGTGAAAGAGCCAACATTAATCACACAAAAAGTCAAACCGACACATAAAACACAAAATAAGGGGAGCGGTAGACAAGATGGGGAGAGAGGGGTGTCATGAAATGCTGTATAACGTCTGAACCCAGGTGTCATGCGGCTTTTACCCCGCTACGCGGCCATTATAAGAACTCAGTCATTCAGCGATATGATCATACCAGAGACATTAACTGTATGCTATGCTGGTGCTCCTAGTTAGTTACACTACAACATGTAGCCTCGTTTAAGCTCAGTTATTTCTTAGTAAATGTAAGCGCAGTCCTTTCCTGTGTTAGTTTTGCGTTGAGTAGGATAATGGAAATTAGGTGCCCTTATGATGATGCTTCGATGCTTTTGGTTTTGGCGTGAAATGCCACGAGGCAGGCCTGAACAAGTCGACCAAGGCCGAAGGAAGGCGGAGGAGGAGCCAACGGTAAGCGCGAGCCGCCAATCAGGGCTCGAGGGGAGTGACTTACCACTGCGGCAAAAGGCGGGGTTTGGAACGTTTGAGTCGGGCTAGGGCGGGGCGATATAACCCTGTGCCCAGAGCACCCCACCTCAGTTATGAGACAAGCCCAGCTCAGTTATGAGATGAGTGCAGGGAAAGTCAGATCCCAGAGGAGGTGCGCTGAGCAGTATTAATCGCGCTGTAAAGACCCGCGCTGGGCCACAGACGCGCGTATTTCCTCCTGCCTGCCTTTGCCGATATACGCGCCGCGAGGATTTTCCTGCCTGCCTTTGCCGATATACGCGCCGCAAGGATTTTCCTGCCTGCGTTTGCCGATATACGCGCCGCGAGGATTTTCCCGCCTGCCTGCTTTCGCCAGGATACGTGCTGCGACCGCCAGAGGGCTACGCCGGGTGAGCTGTTTCTGGAGCGACCGAAGCAGGTGCGTTCGGCGCACGAACATTCTTCCATTTCCCCTTGTGAGTGATTGGGCCCGTGTCTGGGAAATAAGTTAAGACTGCTTAAGTTCTGCCCTGTGTCCCTTCTTCTACCAAATCATTGTAAATAGTGTAAATAAATCTGTTCTTCCTTCTGATTCGACCGTCTTGTGTTTTCCATCATTGACCTCGCATGGTACGAATTAGATCGCTCTAATCGGGTTCTATAGAAAGGTAATAGCACGAGTCACGTGGTACGCTTTCCGCTCGGGTGTACTCAATTACGCGTGGTTCGTGCGAGACTCGATCCTCGCTTCCGCTGCAGCGTGGGTACTCAAGGTACGCGTGAAATTGTCCCTGAAACCCTTTTCCACGACTGCCCGGAAGTGGCGACTCAGTCTCGCGGTTTTGAAGACCTAGAGGGAAAAAGGGGCTTAATTAATCTCCCCTTTGTAAGGGAACGGGCTTCGGAAAACCGCAACAATATTAAACTCATGATCTGAGCCAATGTTGTAACTCTTATTCTTACAACAATTAATATCATTCGTCTCTTGTCCTGATCGACAACGATGACTCATAAGCTGAAACTCGTCCCGATTTTCGGAGCGGATCCACAAGCCCCGGACTCGGCGGCCCAGCTGCAGCACTGGCTTTGACTGTTGACAAGTTACCTCGGAGCCCAAGCTGAACTCACGGATGAGACGAAGCTTGCGGTGCTCAACTCGCGCGTCTCGCATTCTGTTTATCAGTACATCTCTCAATGTGTCACGTATGCTACGGCTGAAGCGGAACTACGCCGGATCTACATCAAGACTCGAAGCGCGGTCTACACCCGTAATTTGCTCTCCTCACGACGGCAGGACCATTCGGAATCCATCGATCACTTTGTTCAGGATCTTCGCCGATTAGCGAAGGACTGTACAGGTGAACCCAGATCCCATGAACAGGTCTGTGATGATTTAATGAGAGATGCTTTTGTTTCCGGTGTATACTCACCGATGATACGTCCAAGATTGCTGGAGACGGCTGATTTAACTCTGGAGACTGCTCATAAGAATGCGCTAGTTTACGACGAAGCGCGAAGACAATCTGAGGCATATGATCGTCATGATCGTCCGTACGTCACTGTGGGGCTAACCGGTGAGCGACCGGAGAGGGCTGCTGCAGCGGAGCGAGCGGATGCTGAACCTCCGCTGGAATTGGAGACAACGGACACTCTCGAGGCTTCGGGCCCGAGCGTGACCGCCGCAGCTGCCACAACCCCATCTGCTGGGGGTTTCGCAAAGTGCTATTTTTGTGGAAATCAAAATCATTTGAGAGCAGTTTGCCCCGCGCGCGAGGCGACGTGTCATTCGTGCTCACGAAAAGGTCATTTCTCAAAGGTATGCTGATCGACACAGCGCCAGCGAACGGGCCAGCGAACTCGCCCGACATTGTCCATGCTTTTCGCGCGGTCTGGGGCACAATCTGCATCTTGTGCGACCTTGACTAGGATCCACTCGCAGCCTGTGAGGTGCCGTCGCGTGCCCTTGACTGTGATCTCCCCGCACGGGCCTCGCGCGGCACGCACGTCCTTGACGGGAACTCCTTTTTCGCCCGCGGCGATTTCACGCTCGACTCTAGCTGGCGTTGGTCCAGCGTGCGTGGCTCGATCGCCACCTCTGGATGTTTCGCAAACTATGCCACGCTCGACACTAGCTGGCGTCGGACCTGCTCATGTGGCTCGATCACCACCTCTGGTTGTTTCGCAAACTACGCCACGCTCCCACACTGGCTGGCGTCGGACCTACGCGCGTGGCTCGATCGCCACCTCTGGATGTTTCGACAACTACAGGACCACCCGGGTTAACCAACGCTGTTATTCCAGTCATGGTTGAGGGGCAGATGGTCAACGCCTTGATCGACATGGGCTCTACCACATTAGATCTCCGCAGCGCGTATCATCAGATCCCGATCGCGGAGGCCGATCGCATCTACACCGGGTTTGAATCCGGACAGAGGTTGTACCAGTTCACTTGTTTACCTTTTGGGGTCACAAACGGTGTGGCATGCTTTCAAAGGGCCATAGATGACATAATCGCTAAGGAACACCTAACCAACGTCTTTGTTTACCTGGACAATCTAACAGTTTGTGGGTACGATCAGGCCCATCATCTTACTATAATTCACCAAATGTCCGTCTGTCTGTCCGTTCGAAGGTACCGTAAAAACTGCTGAACCGATCGCAAAGATATTTTCGGTGGGTAATCCTGGGATCCCCAGGAGTAAAATAGGCTATTTAGTTTTCCCAATTTCAGCTTTAGTCTCCAGAATTCTCAGGTTTGGACTCCCGCATAACATTCGCGTTTGCATGACGTTCATTGTGACATCTTCTTACGTCGAGCAACGGTACCCGTCCTATGGGTGGGGCTTCAATTGGGAGGCCCAAATGAAAAGGCTAAATATCGGAAATTGAAGGCTTTTTTTCTTTTAAACGATTTATATAAACATCCGTTAAATCTCGATCGGTGTGAACACGATTATCGATCACGATTTGAAACACGATGGAATAATATTTACCGATATGAACAGTGATGTGGCTTTTATTGAAATTCTAAAGATACTGTTTAGATTTTGATGATTTGCATGTGATGTGATTCAACGGATGTTTATATGAATCGTTTAAAAAAAAAAAAGCCTCAATTTCTGATATTTTGCCATCGCCATATGCAGATTCGCCACGGACCCACGATCGATGTTTCTATACGTGAACGTACCCTTTTGTTTGCGAATGGGTACGTTTTTCATGGAAGCCCTTCACAAACTTGCTGTCCATGTCTGACATGCGACTATAGGTGCTACAGGAATGTGGAATTTATTGGTTTCATGCTTTAGCATTCACCGTATCTGCATTGCCTGTTTGCTTCTGGCCTCCCACCCATGCGTAGTGTGGAAGTGTAACTCAGTGTAACTTATTAATTGGCACTGGTAACTTATTAATTAACACTGGTAACGAAGCAGATACATTTTACCTGCAAACTCTGTGAAAAACGAGTTCGTAAATGAGTGTCAGGAATGTGCCCGAACATGATAATCTCTTGTCCACCTGGTCACAGCCCCAGGCTGGAGCACCCCTCGCAGCAGGAGGGGAGCGAGCTGATGCCAGGACTTGGTGCATGCATGACCTCGGGGCATTAGCGGAGAAAGGATTAAGATTCAGCGGACAGGGGATTAACTCCAGTTTTGTCCATATAAACCAGAGCAAACATTGAGTCGAGAGGACTTGTCACCAGGAGCTCTGACCGACGGAACGAACGAGCACTCCTCATCATCAGACCCTCTGCCCGACGGGAATGGCGGAGGAACATCGGCCGAACGAGAAGGACCATGCGGATAGAGTTAACATGGTCTATTGAGTTTAACGATAGTTATTTGGTATCGGAATGAAAGTGAACAACCAGTTAATAAACCAGACCTTTTGTAAAACCTGTGTCCGGTCATTGGAGTCTTGAGTCTCAGCTACAAATTCCCCTACAGTAGCACGGGTATTTCTCTAGTGATGCTAATTTGCAGCATTTCCTCCAGGTTGCGCGCACGTATCGGCTAACTCTGAACAAGGCTAAATATCGCTATTCCGCCGGCATGATAGATCTCCTGGGCTACACCGTGACCCAGGGCTCTATCACTCCAGACAAGGAGCGGCTGTGACCTTTGCTCGACATGGCCCCACCGCATGATCGCGCTTCGTTGAAGCGTTTCCTCGGACTATTTGCACATTACTCGAAGTGGGTTCAAAATTTTTCTAAAAATCTCCGCCCGCTTGTAGATTGCAAAGTGTTCCCCATGGGTCATGCCGCCAAGGCCGCTTTCCATGGCCTGAAGTCCAACATAGCTGGTGCTGCTGTGTCATCGATCGATGACAGTCAATCCTTTGTTTTGGAAAGCGATGCATCCGACCACGCGATAGCTGCCACGCTCTCTCAAGGGGGGGGGGGGGGGGGGGGTGACCTGTGGCCTTCTTTTCAAGGACTCTTTCCTCTGCGGAGAAACGTCATTTGTCTGTCGAGAAGGAAGCATACGCCATTACGCCATTGTTGAGTCTATTAGGCGTTGGAGACCCTATCTGTTTGGCAAATCTTTTGAGGTCATTAATGATCAGCAAAGCGTCGCTTTCATGTATGACACGCGCCATGCCCGATGCATTAAGAACGAAAAGATCACTCGCTGGCGGATAGAGCTGGCCGATTTTTGCTTCACTATTGAGTGTCGCCCAGGGCGGGATAATCTCACCGCCGATGCATTATCACGCCCTTCGGTGTGTGCGAGTCTCACCTCCTTTGAGGTTCTGTGTGTTCTTCATGAAATGTGCCATCCCGGAGTGACGCGTTTTACTCATGTGCACAGTCACAATTTGCCCTACTCTGTTGAGGACATTCGACAGCTGTGTCGCACTTGTTCCGTTTGTGCTGAACTCAAACCTCATTTCTCCAAACCGCCTATGGGTACACTGATTCAGGCTACTCGGCCTTGGGAGAGATTGGCAATGGATTTTAAAGGGCCTCTACCGGCTTCGTGTCTCCCTGCTAGTCCTAGCCTACCGGCCTCGGATAGCTCTCGCTATCTCCTCTCGATAGTTGATGAGTTCTCCAGATTCCCTTTTGCTCTCCCATGCAATGATATGTCCGCTGCGACGGTTATCCGGTGTCTGCAGATTTTGTTCTCCATGTTCGGGAATCCGGCTTACGTACACACCGATCGAGGTGCTGTGTTTCTGTCCCAGGATGTGAGGACCTTTTTGCTCCAGCGCAATGTAACTTCAAGCTATACTACCCCGTACAGGCCACAGGTGAACGGTCAGGTGGAAAGATTTAATGGCATTATATGGAAGGCCATTACTCTGGGCCTTAAGTCTCATGGACTAGGACTGGACCTATGGACTTGGATGGTGCACGGGGCGTTAAACTCGATCAGGACTTTATTATGCACAGCTAATAATCAAACTCCTCACGACCGTCTGTTTCGTTACTCGCGCCGTTCTGGTGCTGTTCGATCTTTACCGGGCTGGCTAGCTGAGCCCGGATCGGCTTTCCTCAAATGCGCTGTTCATCAAAGTAAATGCGACCCGCTTGTCAACAAGGTTCACATTCTCCAAGCCAATCCCGAGCACACTCGAGTGCTGCTGCCAAATGGACGCGAGTCTACAGTCTTGGTGCGTCATCTTGCTGGCGGATAGAGCACGCGCGGTCTGGGGCACAATGCTCTGGGGCGTGCCCTCTGATTTGGAGGGCACGTGATCGTGCGGGGATCCCGTTCAGCCGGACCTCAGCCAGGGGGACCCGTTGATGGGGAATTCACTGTCGGCTCCCCTCCTACACACGCCCGATCCGGTCGGCTCTGAGCCACCGCTGCCGTCTCCCGAGAAAGGCGGTTATTCCGACGTGGGGGAATTTGGTCTCGCGGTTGAAGCTCCCAACGCTCACCGAACTCGCGCCGGACGAGAAATTCGACGCCCCGATCGCTACGGCTGAGACTGACAAGACTTGCTACTCCATGTACTCTTTTGCTATCTGAGTTACTATGCTGGTATCCCGCTTGCTTTCACCCCAAGGGGTAGTGAAGATTTAACGCCGGGGAGAATGTCATGAAATTCTGCCAAATGTCTGAACCCAGGTGTCATGCGGCTTTTGCCCGCTACGCGGCCGTTATAAGAACTCGGTCATTCAGTGCTATGATCATACCTGAGACATTAACAGCATGCTATGCTGGTGCATAACTAGATGGTACGTACCGCCACTTTGTTACGGCTTGCTTGCTTGTGCTCATCTGTAAACTAATTACGAGTTCAGATGTATGCTGATTATTGATATGATGTTTGCTGGTTCTCTTTACAGGTGTTGTTCAGGATCGAATGATATTAAACTCATGATCTGAGACAATGTTGTAACTCTGATTCTTACAACAAGGGGGAAGGACACAAACACAACATTTAAGAGCAGGGACATCAAGAGAACTGTGGGAGGGAGAGGGCTTGGGGGGAGGTGGGAGAGGTATAAAACATATGGACACTGCAAGGACTTCCAGGAAAGAAGTTGGAATTTCGAAAAAGTGGATCTGGGGTGAATTAGTGGGGGTAGAAAAGATCAAGGTTTTGGATGGGGGAAGATAAGAGGTGGTGATGGTGGTGAACAGCTGTTTTAAAGACCTGGAGGAAGAGTGGGATTGAAGGGAGTGGGGGACTTTGTTCCAGAGGCGGGAGAAAAGGGGAATGAAAGAGTGAAGGTGAGCAGAGAGCTGAGATTTTGGCAGTTTAACCATAAGAGGGTTGCTGGCAGATCTTGTGCGACCTGTAGGAATATTTGGGGGACAGAGCCCAGAGAGAACTGGGGGAGCAAGGCCGGCGAGGAGTCGGTAGAAGACAGAAAGACCACCAACCTGCCTGCGGTGAGTGAGTGAAAGGCCCTCGGAGTTTGCTTCATCGCAGGAGATTCCAATGATTCTGAAAGCTTTGGCTTCAACAGCGTGAAGACGAGCTTGGTGTGAGGCAGGAGGACCGGCCCAGAGGGGGGAACAGTATTCCATTGAGCTGCGGATGAAAGCCTTGTATGTGGTGAGGAGCTCAGGTGTGCCAAGGAAGGACTTCGCACGACGGAGGATGCCCAGTCGGCGACTGGCTTTGGAGGCCAGCTTAGAAATCTGGTTTTCCCAAGAAAGATCATGGCAGATAGTGAGACCCAAAAGCTTGGGCGACAGAACTTCTTGGAGAGGATGGTTGAGAAAGTAGATGGGAGGGTTTTCCAGTCGGTCTTTTCGGTGAGACATAGTAAGAGTGTGAGATTTGTCAGGATTGAAAGACATGTTCCACTTGTTTGACTAGTCTGTGATTTGTCCAGGTCTGCAGAGAGTGAGGAGGCTGCAGACTGCCGATCTGACGGATGAGGAATGGAGCGGCAGAGGGTGTAGTCATCAGCAAAGAGATAGAGAGGATTTTCCAGAGAGATCATTGATGAAGACCAGAAAAAGCACAGGGCACAGAACACTACCTTGGGGAACTCCAGCCAGAACAGGAAGGGGCGATGAGAGAAATCCATCCAGGGCCACACGTTGATTACGACCAGAGAGGAAGTCCGCAAGCCAAGCGTGGAGATTTCCATGGATACCATAGGAGGAGAGATTGGTGAGCAGAGCCGGGTGCCAGACCGTATCGAAGGCACGTGATATGTCAAGGGAGACAGGTCTGATTTCCTGTTTGGCATTGAGGACCTCCATCCATTGTTGAGACAGCAGAAGGAACATTTCCAGAGAAGAATGACCTGGTCTGAATCCAAATTGATGATCGGAGATCAAGCCATTGGAGAAGAGGAAGGATTTGATATCCGAAGCAATGATGGATTCCATGACTTTGCTGATAATTGGGAGCAGGCTGATTGGTCTGTAGTTGCAAGGATCTGTTTTTGCACCTTTTTGTGTAAAACGGTAATGTTTGCTGATTTCCAAGATGTTGGCAGATGACCTTGAGCAAAAGAGAGGGTGAAAAGAACAGAGAGAGGGTGAGATAGAGCGGCAGAGCAGGATTTTAGGACCTGTGGGCTGATGCCGTCTGGTCCAGTTGCAGAATCAGAGTCGAGGTTTAACAAAAACTTCTCCACCTTGTCAGGAGAGAAGGACACAGACTGGGCAAACAAGTGGAACATGTCTTTCAATCCTGACAAATCTCACACTCTTACGATGTCTCTCCGAAAAGACCGACTGAACAACCCTCCCATCCACTTTCTGAATAATCCTCTCCAAGAAGTTCTGTCACTCAAGCTTTTGTGTCTCACTATCTGCCATGATCTTTCCTGGGAAAACCACATTTCAAATCTGGCGTCCAAAGCCAGTCGCCGACTGGGCATCCTCCGTCGTGCGAAGTCCTTCCTTGGCACACCTGAGCTCCTCACCACATACAAGGCTTTCATCCGCAGCTCAATGGAATACTGCTCTCCCCTCTGGGCTGGTGCTCCTGCCTCACACCTAGCTCGTCTTCACGCTGTTGAAACCAAAGCGTTCAGAATCATTGGAATCTCCTGCAATGAAGCTAACTCCAAGGGCCTTTCACTCACTCACCGCAGGCAGGTTGGTGGTCTTTCCGTCTTCTATCGACTCCTCTCCGGCCTTGCCCCCCCCAGCTCTCTCTGGGCTCTGTCCCCCAAATATTCCTACAGGTCGCACAAGATCTGCCTGCAACCCTCTTATGGTTAAACTGCCAAAATCAAGACTCTCTGCTCACCTTCACTCCTTCATTCCTCTTTTCTCCCGCCTCTGGAACAAACTCCCTCACTCTCTTCAATCCCACTCCTCCCTCCAGGTCTTTAAAACAGCTGTTCACCACTATCTCTTATCTTCCCCCATCCAAAACCTTGATCATTTCTACCCTCGCTAATTTCACCCCAAATCCACTTTTTGAAATACCAACTTCTGTCCTGGAAGTCCTTGGTGCCCTTGTGTTTTATACTTCTCCCAACCCCCCCCCCCTTCCCACGCCTCCTCCCCCCCAAGCCCTCTCCCTCCCACACATCTCCCGATGTCCCTGCTCTCAAATGTTGTGTTTGTGTGCTTCCCCTTCTCTCCCCATCTTGTCTACCACTCCCTCTTCTTATATATTTTGTTTGTCCGTTTGATTTGTTTGTGAAATAAATGTTAGCTTTCACGAGCCTCGAATCTGTATACAAAAAGAAGAAAAAAAAAAGAAAAAAAAATAGAGTAGAAGTACCACAATCGAACACTGGGAGAAAACAAGCCTTAAGGTTGGAAGCTTCAAGAACTAGGGCGCAAAATAACGCGGCATGAAATACTCGATTAATTTCATACAGGTATGAAAGATTAACACCGATAAATCTTCCAAGGGACGCACTGTAGGTACACACACGTAAGATAAATACAGTTTCGACAAAAATACAATTGTGAACAATTACTTAACTTCGAGCGTGCGTGAAGATCGGGACAGCTTCGAAAGACCGTGACCTCCCCCGCAAGATCGCGCGAGATCTCTCTCAAATAGTTTATTTCAATAGTTCATATATCCCCATATATCTCAAAAGGTTGCCCTTTAAGAGAAAACACCTTTAGTTATGACTCCATCATACATCCTGCAGCAAGCTTGGCTTTTACTAAAACTGGCTGCAAATCATTTTTAAGCTCGGATTTTTCTTCAACCGATCTGGACACAAGCTTTGATCAATAGTTCAGATTAAATTTACCCACCAACACCATGGAGGGATAGAATGGGTTACGGTCTTAATAAAGTCTTCCCTTCATGGAGGGACAGAATGAATTACATGTCTTAAAGTCTTCCCTTCATGGAGGGATAGAATAGGCTATGGGTCTTAATAGAGTCTTCCCTTCAGGGAAGGATAGAATGGGTTTGAGGTCTTAATAAAATCTTCCCTTCATGGAGGGATAGAATGGGTTATGGGTCTTAATAGTCTTTCCTTCACGGAGGGATAGAATGGGTTACGGGTCTTAATAAAGTCTTCCCTTCATGGAGGGATAGAATGGGTTATGGGTCTTAATAAAGTCTTCCCCTCATGGAGGTACAGAATGAGTTATGGGTCTTCATATAAAGTCTTCCCTTCATGGAGGGATAGAATGGGTTTGGGGTCTTAAAGTCTTCCTTTCATGGAGGGATAGAATGGGTTATGGGCCTTAATAAATTCTTCCCTTCATGGAGGGATAGAATGGGTTATGGTCCTAATATAAAGTCTTCCCTTCATGGAGGGATAGAATGGGTTATGGGTCTTAATAAATAAAGTCTTCCTTTTATGGAGGGTTAGAATGGGTTATGTGTCTTAATAAAGTCTTCCCTTCATGGAGGGCAAGATGGATGGAGGGTATCAGCATTCCAGTCCAGGCAAGACCCTCACTGAAATATTTCCAATATGGCTTCCAAAGCCCGCGGCCAACTGGGCATCCTTCGTCATGCAGGATCTTTCCTTGGCCAATGTGAACTTTTGACAACCTACAATGCCTTCATTCTCAGCTTGATAGAGCAATGCTCTCCCCTTTGGGCTGGTGGCCCTGTATCACATCTTGCCCTTCTTGATGCATGGAAAACTAGATGGTATTCATGGAATACTTACCCTGTGCAGTCAACTTGGTACGAGCCAACGTCAAATCTACCTCCTTTAAACACTCCACAGGTACTTGGGCCCAAGCCACCTCCATCCTTCCCTTATCTGTAACAAATCTCTGTGTACCATGTCCATCCTTTTTTCCTAGAATTTCGTTTTATCCACGCCTGAGGTCAAGCCAAGACAGGATCCTCCGAATGATGGCCCAAAAACTTCCACTATCGAGAAAGTTCTCACCTCATTAATGGGCACCTGGAACCTCTTTGTTCATCATTGGTTAATCAGTCTCTCTTGCCTCCGAGCAGATCCCATCCTCGTCGCCAATTTGTCAGGGATTTTACCGGTTTCCAATTACTCAAGAAATCACTTTACAACTCCCCATTGTCCAGACAATGGACAATGCACAAGATAATTTATTCAAGATAAGGCTTACGTAAGGAAGAAATTCTGAGTCCCACGACTCAGAAAACTTAACCACACCAAGTCATACTGGCATTAATATACTTTGGCCAAGGTCGAGATAACTGTCAACATGCTTTTTGTGTTCATTCCTTTAACCGATACGGATAGCTGCCTCACACAGAGAAATAGTACATAGTTGACGAGGCGAGGTTAAGTAAATGAAATGCTGTTTTTAAAACATCACCAGAGCCACAAATCTGATTCATCTATAGGGCATAGTGCGACATTGTAAACTTTATTGTCTTGTCCACAATCTGGCTCCATGTGCGTGAGGGGTCTGAAGAAATCCCCATCAGTCGCCCCTTTGATCATCAAATATATATTTTAGGAAAGGAAGAAAAAGGAAAGAAAGATATTTCATTATCAGCCTTGCCCACTGGGGATTTTATAGAAGTATTTGTCTACTATCTGTGATGTTATCTTTGTCTTAATCGGGTGCGCGAAGATCCTTGCTCAAGGGAACTTCACACTAGCTGTGGAAGAGGGGACCAGGTCCTTAACCATGAAGTTGGGGCGATAAACCGCAGACGGTATTCAAATACCTCTTATGAGCACCCTTCACCCCTTATAATTGTTGCAGACCTAGAGAGGAAAGGAAAAAGGAGATATAGATAAATAATTGAGTAAATATTGGCCTCCCTACATAATTCTGAGGCAATCTAAAAAGATTACAAGCAATAAAGAATATAGTCATTTGAAATTAAATACTGTTACGGATTCGTCACTTCCGTTGTTGTGGTTCTCATCCACTGTAAACATTTTTGGTTCCATGTACTATTATTGTTATTGTTTAAGTGTATTGGAGATAACTGTTTTCAAAGGGTAAAAAAAATTAATGTTTTAAAAATAAACCGGAAACCGGATCGGGAAGCGGACGAGGAAGAAGAGGAAGAAAAAGTGGAGAAGAGGCGGAGCGAGTAAGGTGGAGAAGCTACTTCGAGGTCTTGAGCCGAGCTACTTCGAGGTCTTGAGCAAACGCTGGCGAACGGGGGTCACGAGTGAACTTTGGGTTTCCTGGGAAAGGGATTCCTGCGACAGAGTTGTTATCGCTGTGACAGATAAACCTGCCTGTCAGGTTTTGCGGTTGATTCCGGAGAGAATCATTGGAGTGCCGTTACGTCTCGAGTATGGACCCGTTGGCCATTTTTGCCTCGCGCCCGATTTCGCATTGCTCTAGGCTCTTCACCTCGCTTCAACCATTTCACCGCATCCAGACGTTAACCTGGTGTGTGTGTGTAACGTGGATTTTGAGTGGGAATTTGCGGTTCGCCGATTGGGAGCCGTTGAACGTCCATACCCGAAGGTGTGATTTCCCAGTCCCCTCTTGAGGATACCTTTGCCCATCTTTGGCAGTGTGACTGTTAACCGAACGGGATTCTGGTCTTGATAAGACATCGTTCTGACGATCACTGGAGCGTGAATCGACTTTGGCTTGATGCTGGGATAGAGACATTGGGAATGTTCTTTTCGTTCACTTGGAGCACAGTGAGTTATATTGTACGAAACTGATGGTACCATCATAAGAATGATATATTGGTTGTACAATTGATTACTATTGTTTTTGTGCTGTTATTCTTGTGTGACCTTAATACAATACTTGTTTGTTGGTAACAATTGGTGTGGTTTCACCATTGATCTTTGACACACAGAATAACACATCTTTCTGCCGTGACTCCTCTCGGGGCTCGGAGGTACACCGTGACCGGGGTTTGGGGAGGAGCACGTAACAGAAATTGGGGGCCTCGTCCGGGATAGAATTCCCTAACATTCCCAAAATTCCCAAATTTGGAATTTCTGAACATTCCCAAAATTTTTCAAAAATTGGAATATTTTTTGTGTGAAGGTTAACAGGTGCTAACTGATAGTCACCATGGTGTTTGACGCAGAAAAGTTTGCGGCGTCCCCTAATGAGGCATAGTTCCAGGCGTTAAAAAGATCGGAACTCATAATATTGGCCAAATATTTTAACTTGGAGGTCCGAGTTAATATGAAGAAAGCAGAGATGCAGACATTGGTGGTGGAGTCTCTAGTGGGACAAGGAACATGGGAAGAGGTAGCCTTGGATTGGTTACCAGAGGAAAAAGGAAACGTGGAGCTCCGGAAAATGGAGATGCAACTGCAGAGCCAGGAAAGGTTAGAAGAGAGGAGCCAATGAAAGAGCAGAGAAAAGGAGAGCTGAAAAGGAAAGAGCACAACAGGAACGAGAACTCGAGGAGAGAAGAGCAGAGGAAAGGAGAGCCGAAAGGGAGTTAAAGGAACGTGACATGGAGTATCAGAAGGAACTTAAACTCAAGGAGCTGGAATTACTGGGAGAACAGAGAAAAGTAGTATCCATGCCGGCTAGTTCAACAACTAGTGAGAACTCTTAGGATGTTGGTAGGCATGTGAGGCTGGTTCCACCCTTCAATGAAAAGGAGGTAGCCAAGTTTTTTTTTTACATTTTGAGAAGGTGGCTCTTTCCCTCGCGGTCCCCCTGTACTGTCTTTCCCTCGCGGTCCCCCTGTACTGTCTTTCCCTCGTGGTCCCCCTGTACTGTCTTTCCCTCGCGGTCCCCTGTACTGTCTTTCCCTCGTGGTCCCCCTGTGCTGTCTTTCCCTCGCGGTCCCCCTGTGCTGTCTTTCCCTCGTGGACCCCCTGTGCTGTCTTTCCCTCGTGGTCCCCCTGTGCTGTCTTTCCCTCGCAATCCCCCTGTACTGTCTTTCCCTCACGGTCCCCCTGTGCTGTCTTTCCCTCGTGGTCCCCCTGTGCTGTCTTTCCCTCGCGGTCCCCCTGTACTGTCTTTCCCTCGCGGTCCCCCTGTACTGTCTTTCCCTCGCAGTCCCCCTGTGCTGTCTTTCCTTCGTGGTCCCCCTGTGCTGTCTTTCCCTCGTGGTCCCCCTGTGCTGTCTTTTCCTCGTGGTCCCCCTGTGCTGTCTTTCCCTCGCGGTTGTCAGCTCTTTCACGAGCCTCGATTCAGTATACAAAAAAAAATGCTAAAATGGCCTGTGGGGTCCTGGACTATGTTAGTGCAAAGTGTTCTGGTGGGTAAAGCTCAAGATATCTATTCGGCTTTACCGATTGACCAATGTGCACATTATGAAATAGTGAAGAAAGCCATTCTCAAAGCCTATGAATTGGTCCCTGAAGCTTACCGGCAAAAATTCAGGAATGCCAGGAGGAGGGAGAGTGAGACCCATGTGGAGTTTGCCAGAATGAAGGAAACCATGTTTGATAGGTGGTGTGACTCGAAGGAGATTGGGAAAGACTTCAACCTGTTACGACAATTGATCTTGGTGGAGGAATTCAAACAGTGTGTCCACGTGGACATGAAAGTACATCTGGATGAGAAGAAAGTACCAGAGTTGTATGAGGCAGCAACCGTGGCAGATGACTATGCCTTGACACACAGGATGGGGTTCCACAAACCTAACTTCCCGCCTAGAGTTAGCCAGGGGAGTTATGGTAAATCAGGATCGGAGAACAAATTTTCATGGAGGCGGCCTAGAGAGGACTATGGGGACAAATCTGATACCGTGACTTTTAGGGATCAGAAGACTGCAGTTCCAAGACATACCTATCTTCCAGGGGGCCCGAGGCAGACCACAAGTTTTTCCTCCGGGCCTACTTGCGCTTTTTGCAAGAAACCTGGGCATTTGATGTCCCAATGTTACGCCCTGAAAAGGAAAAATCAGGAGTGGAGTCAAACTAGTGCAACTCCGAATGCATTGGCCAATGTGAGAAATCGTGCTTGGAGGACAGTGCCTTGTGAAGGTTCCCATGCCAAAGTTACGGCATCACAGAACGACCTTGTTCAAGAGGGTTACAAACCTTTTATTTCAGAGGGGTTTGTGTCACTGAATGGAGACTTAACCAACCAGAGACCTGTTAGGGTATTGAGGGACACAGGAGCACATCAATCTTTGATGCTTGAGGGCATTTTGCCATTGTCAGAGAAGATGGCAACTGGTGTTGGTGTTCTTTTACCGGGGGTTGGTGGCTATGTTAAAGCTCCTCTTCATGTCATCCATTTGAAGTCTGATTTGGTGTCAGGACCGGTCACCGTAGGTTTACAAGCCACTCTTCCTGTAGAGGGAATCTCTTTTATTATCGGGAATGATTTGGCCGGTGGTCGAGTTTCTGGTAATCCGATGTTGGTTGAAAAGCCCAGTATGGAAAATAACACCGCACAGTTAGAGCAGGAGATTCCGGGTATTTTTCCATCCTGTGCAGTGACTTGTGCTTTGGGTAGGAAGTGCTCTGAAGAGAAGGAGAAGGAAGGTGATGTGGATTTGGGTTCCTTAGCGATATTGGAGGAAAAGTCTGGAAGAGATAATAGGAAAGGGAGTGACATCAAGGAACTGAAGGAAAAGGTGGCATCTGGAACAAAAGAGGAAATGGAGTGTCCGTCGGAGACATCTGGGAACGAGGCTGAACAAACGGTGCTGGTCCAAAAGAGACTTGTTGAAGAACAACACGGAGATTCGGAGCTCCGGAGTTTAATTGGTAAAGCCGTTCCAGAGGAAGAGGCTATGAAGATACCTGTTGGTTACTTCATGAAAGGGGAAATACTCATGAGAAAATGGAGACCACCGGAGGTGCCAGCAAACGATGAGTGGAAAGTTCATTACCAAATTGTGGTGCCACCGCCGTACCGGAAGGAGATATTGAGTTTGGCGCATGAGACAACTTTGGTTCACCTTGGAGTGAACAAGACGTGTGACAGAATATTGGTACATTTTTTCTGGCCAGGATTGCGACGTGATGTGGCGGAGTTCTGTAAATCTTGCCATTCTTGCCAGCTGGTGGGAAAACCTAATCAGAAAGTCCCATCCGCACCTTTAAAACCAATTCCAGCTTTTGAAGAGCCATTCAGCAGAGTCATTATTGACTGTGTCGGCCCTTTACCTAAAACTAAGGCTGGACATCAGTATTTGCTGACCATCATGTGCCCGTCCACAAGGTTCCCAGAGGCAGTGCCTCTTAGAAAAATTACTGCGGCAGTTATTGCGAAGGCCTTGATTAAATTTTTCACTTTGGTTGGCCTACCTCAGGTCATCCAGTCTGATCAGGGTTCCAATTTCATGTCAACGCTTTTTCAGCAAGTGGTACACCTGTTGGGAGTGGAGCAAGTAAGATCAAGTACTTACCATCCCGAGAGCCAAGGGGCCTTTGGAAAGGTTTCACAAGACATTGAAGAATATGATCAGAACGTATTGTTTTGAATGTGACAAGGATTGGGATGAAGGAATACCCTTATTGTTGTTTGCTACGAGGGAATCCGTTCAGGAGTCATTGGGATTCAGTCCTTTTGAACTTGTGTTTGGACACGCAGTGCGAGGACCATTGAAATTGGTGAAAGAACAGTGGCTACAGGAAGAGTCGCAGTCAACAGTGGTGGAGTATGTGTCAACGGTTAGGCACAGATTGGCCAAGGCTTGTGAAGTTGCAAGAAGAAACTTGAAAGTGACACAGGATAAAATGAAAGTGGGACATGACAATAAATCTCAGATTAGAAATTTCAGTCCTGAGGACCAAGTGTTCGTGTTACTTCCTGTTCCAGGTCAGCCACTACACTCAATACAGGCTAGATATTTCGGTCCCCATGCAATCGAAAGGAGGGTTAATGAAACAGATTACGTGGTGACAACTCCCGACCGACGGAAAAAGCGGCAGCTGTGTCATGTCAACCGACTGAAGAAATATTATGAGAGGAAGCCTGTGAAAAAAATGGTTCCTGTCGTGCCTGTAGTCGGGGTGCAAGAGAATCCAGAGTTAAAAGTCTTCACTGATCACAACCCCTTAACCTTCATTCAAAAAATAAAAATAAAAATCAGAGGTTGATGAGATGGAGTTTGGCTTTGCAGGAGTTCGACTTGGAAATTGAGCATGTAAAGGGCAGGGACAATGTCGTTGCTGATGCTTTATCCAGAGTGAACTAACTTTGACAATTCCTGTAGGTTGTTTGGAAGTTTTTTTGCTTTATTTCGGGGAATATTAATTATTGTTGCTCACGTGAATTGATCATTTGGGTGTGAGTGTTACTTTTGTTTGTTAAAATAGTTTTTGCATGCAAATAAAGTTTTCACTATGTTCCAACTTTCCTTCTTGAGGGGGGGAAGTGTTACGGATTAGTCACTTCCATTGTTGTGGTTCTCATCCACTGTAAACATTTTTGGTTCCATGTACTATTATTGTTATCGTTTAAGTGAATTGGAGTAAACTGTTTTCAAAAGGTAAAAAAAATTAATGTTTTAAAAAGAAACCGGAAACCGGATCGGAACCGGACGAGGAAGAAGAGGAAGAAAAAGAGGAGAAGAGGCGGAGCGAGTAAGGTGGAGAAGAAGCCGAGCTACTTCGAGGTCTTGAGCAAACGCTGGCGAACGGGGGTCACGAGTGAACTTTGGGCTTCCTGGGAAAGGGATTCCTGCGACAGAGTTGTTATCGCTGTGACAGATAAACCTGCGTGTCAGGTTTTGCGGTTGATTCCGAAGAGAATCATTGGAGTGCCGTTACGTCTCGAGTACGGGCACGATGGCCATTTTTGCCTCGCGCCCGATTTCGCATCGCTCTAGGCTCTTCACCTCGCTTCAACCATTTCACCGCATCCAGACGTTAGCCTGGTGTGTGTGTGTAACGTGGATTTTGAGTGGGAATTTGCGGTTCGCCGATTGGGAGCCGTTGGACGTCCATACCCGAAGGTGTGATTTCCCAGTCGCCTAGACATCGTTCTGACGATCACTGGAGCGTGGATCGACTTTGGCTTGATGCTGGGATAGAGACATTGGGAATGTTCTTTTCGCTCACTTGGAGCACAGTGAGTTATATTGTACGAAACTGATGGTACCATCATAGGAATGATATATTGGTTGTACAATTGATTACTATTGTTTTTGTGCTGTTATTCTTGTGTGACCTTAATACAATACTTGTTTGTTGGTAACAATTGGTGTGGTTTCACCATTGATCTTTGACACACAGAATAACACATCTTTCTACCGTGACTCCTCTCGGGGCTCGGAGGTACACCGTGACTGGGGTTTGGGGAGGAGCACGTAACAATACAATGTGGGCCAAAGCCAAATTTTCGCTAAATTGTCTGATACTAAAAGGTTGACTGTTAGCAAAACTCAGGGTTATACAAAGCAGTGGAATACAATGAGGTGGGTTGGCGATCATCGCCTTTAATAACTCGATGGTATTCATAGAATACTTACCCTGCACGGTCGACTTCGTGTGAGCCAACTCTTCTATTTTTGAACGTTTCTTTTTTTTTGATCCAATATGGCTGCCAGCCCACGTGGGCGATGACATCATAAATTTATATTCTCTAAATAATTGTCGCATAGATCATGCTCGATAAATTTCAAACTGATCAGACTAAGCGTTGTCCCTGTCGAATTATGACGTCATAATTATGGCACCAATGACGTCATCGTTAACAATACCTATTACCCATATGGAATTATTTACAATGAGCCACGTTTCAATTTTTAAAATGCTGACATGGCACATACTTTACTTTCGTGAAATGCAGACACAAATGTTATATTTTCGTCAAAAATCGTCGGAATTTCGCCAAATCTGTTTTGGTCATGTGTTAATATACCTCAGTAATTGACAAATCTGAAATCAGAATTTTATTTCGGGGCAAAATGACCCCGTGAGGTCGCTCCGTACTTTGCCTGGTCGCAGTGTGATAATTGCATGCCCACTCGAGAGGACCCTTCTTCTTCATGCAATAACAACTTCTAGCTTCCAGACTGTACATCAAATCATCTTGGAATTTTGCACACATGTTACACTTCATTGCCTCTACTATAATATAAAGTTTCACGTCGATCAATGAAGCGGTTCAAGTGTTATCAATTTTTTTTCGTTTAATCATTTATATCTTCCAAACCACGTGACCTATCACAAATTCCAAAAGGTCATTTTAGTAGACTGATATGTTGAACACATCTGTGAAGTTTCCCCTTGATAGGATCAAAAATGAGGGAGGAGCTAGGTTTAAAAAGTTTATGCTTAAAAACGTAATAACTCCGAAACCATGTGACGCATGACGTCATGCTCACGGACTTTTTTTTGTCTATCATGGGTATGCGATTGTGCCTTAAAGGTTTGGCCTTGATCTGTTCAGTCATTTAGGAGAAAATTGGATTTTAGTGGTTTTTCACTCAAAACAATATGGCGTCCGAACCACGTGTCCTAGGACGTCATTATAATTTTATTTGTGCATCAATTTATACGGAGAATATGCTCAAGAAATTTCATCCTGGTCAGATAACGTTTTTTACTTGTCGAATTATGACATAACGGCGGCATCTATAACGTCAACATTCACATATGTTATTTGCCTGGAGAGTTCTTTGCAATGAGAGCAGTTTTTGAGATATAGAGGTGCAAAGTTTTTTGTTTTTTTCCAAGATGGCGCCCGTACCACGTGACCTGTGACGTCATCATATTCATTAAAATATTCTACAGGAGGAGGTCCTCCTATGGTGAAAATTTCATGTCAATCGGACCAACGGTTGCCGAGAAAATGATTTTTTTTTAAATGCAGACACGTGCGTACGTACGGACGGACCCGAATGCTTAGCCCTGCCTTTCGCTTCGCGAGCGCAGGGTAATAACCCAAGATGCCCTTCCCCGGTGTTCCCGGGAGTAATGCATTCGCTCGTGTCCGTCCGTGTGTGTGTGTGTGTGTTCGTATGTTCATGTGTTCGTGTGTTTGTGAACAAAATATCTGGAAAAGTTCTGAACGGATTTGGATGAAAGTTGGTAGGATGGTTGCGCTTGGGATAAGGAAGAATTGATTAGTTTTTGGTGAAGCTCAGGATATTATTCCGGATCCAGGAATTTTTTTGGGAAAGATTTTTTTCTGTTTTACTGCATTAAAGCTTTTATTCTTATTCTTAAATGATGTTTTTCTCCTCTAATTCCGAGATATATCAAAATATATTCTCTGACAGTTAGGGCTTACTTTCTTTTTCATTTATTGATTTGGGGAGAGGGGATGTTAAACAAAACGTATTATTCCAACTAGACCCACGGCGGGAGTATGCGCTCTACTGAGTGGCGTTCTAGTTATGGTTTGCGCCTGGAATCCTCTTCCAGTACGCGCAAGGGTAATCTTCAAGTTCATAATCTTCAAGTTCGTTCTTCCGAAACGCGCATGGGGTGCTAGGTGAAAGCTCAACACGGCGCAATCGTTGCCATTCACACTGCTGCATGTTCTGGAGCTCCTGCTGTGGCTGTTTATTTCTGGACTATTTCTGGGTCTTCGGCGTCTTTTGGGTTTTTGGGTATTCAGGGTCTTTTTTGAGCCTCAGGGCCTTCAAAGGAATTTTGGGTCTTCGGGGTGTTTTGGGTCTTCGGGGTGTTTTGGGTTTTTGGGTATTCAGGGTCTTTTTTGAGCCTCAGGGCCTTCAAGGGAATTTTGGGTCTTCGGGATGTTTTGGGTCTTCGGGGTGTTTTGGGTATTCGGGGTCTTTTGGGTATTCGGGGTCTTTTGGGTCTTCGGGGTCTTTTGGGTATTCAGGGTCTTTTTGAGCCGAAGGGTATTTTGGGTCTTTGGGGTGTTTTGGGTCTTCGGGGTGTTTTGGGTCTTCGGGGTGTTTTGGGTATTCGGGGTCTTTTGGGTATTCGGGGTCTTTTGGGTTTTTGGGTATTCAGGGTCTTTTTGAGCCGAAGGGTATTTTGGGTCTTTGGGGTGTTTTGGGTCTTTGGGAGTCTTCAGTGTATTTTGTGTCTTCAGGGGTCTTGGCGGTCTGAAGGGTCTTGGGGGAATTAAAGGGTCGTCAAAGGTCTGAGGGGTCTCAGCAGTCTTAACGCAATTACGAGGGTTAACAAAGAGGATGGTAATTTTATTTGAAGAAGAAGACGTTTTCGTCGCACACAAACATGGCGACCATATACTTTTGCTCATTTATTATAAAGATTCAAAATCAAGCAAAATATAAAACATGGTAATGCTTATACACAGGACGTACACAGAGTAATGCAAACAGTGGTGCAGCTCATCCACAAGCGGAGACAATATAAAAACACACGAAAAAGCAATAATATGACGCACACTCATCGTGCATGACGTCATTTTGTAAGAGCTTTCTCAGTGTCCACGCGTTTAACATTACAAACCTGTACCGGGGTGTTTCATCAGGTTAATGGTGAGAAGGCTCGTGATCCACGACAAGTGATGAGGTCTTTGTGCCTCACCTGAGCACAAATCATGAACGATGCAATAGTCTTTAATTTCACAACCTCAAAGCAAGATAAAAGTGCAATTAAAGTTCCCTTTTGAAAGCAGTTCAAGTGGATTCCCGAAAGGTGGATGTAATTTTTAATCATAATCATGCACTGCGAAATAGAATGTGTCCTAATGGATGCCGATGCGAGGTTTGCTCCTCGTGTGTCTTATCACCACCTGTCTGCATCATTATGACCCATTAAGAGGTCCATTGTTGAACAGTTTAGAGGTTTATGAACACCGCCTGGCGGGACACACACTCAGCTGATGCAGCACACTGCCTGGCGGGACACACACTCAGCTGATGCAGCACACTGCCTGGCGGGACACACACTCAGCTGATGCAGCACACCGCCTGGCGGGACACACACTCAGCTGATGCAGCACACTGCCTGGCGGGACACACACTCAGCCAGCGGAGGCAGCACACTGCCTGGTGGGACACACAGTCAGCTAGCGGATGCAGCACACCGCCTGGTGGGATACACTCTCAGCTAGCGGATGCAGCACACCGCCTGGTGGGACACACACTCAGCTAGCGGATGCAGCACACCACCTGGTGGGACACACACTCAGCTGATGCAGCACACCGCCTGGTGGGACACACTCTCAGCTGATGCAGCACACCGCCTGGTGGGACACACACTCAGCGGATGCAGCACACCGCCTGGTGGGAAACACACTCAGCGGATGCAGTACACCGCCTGGTGTGACACACACTCAGCTGATGCAGCACACCACCTGGTGGGACACACACTCAGCTGATGCAGCACACGGCCTAGCGGGACAAACCCTCAGCGGATGCAGCACACCGCCTGGCGGGACACACACCCAGCTGATGCAGCACACCGCCTGGTGGGACACACACTCAGCGGATGCAGCACACCGCCTGGCGGGACACACACTCAGCTGATGCAGCACACCGCCTGGCTGGACACACACTCAGCTGATGCAGCACACCACCTGATGGGACACACTCAGCGGATGCAGCACACCGCATGGCGGGACACACACTCAGCGGATGCAGCACACCGCCTGGCGGGACACACACTCAGCGGATGCAGCACACCGCCTGGTGGGACACACACTCAGCAGATGCAGCACACCGCCTGGCGGGACACGCACTCAGCTGATGCAGCACACCGCCTGGTGGAACACACACTCAGCAGATGTAGCACACTGCCTGACGGGAAACACACTCAGCGGATGCAGCACACCGCCTGGCGGGACACATACTCAGCTGATGCAGCACCCCACCTAGTGGGACACACACTCAGCTAGCTAATGTAGTCCACCGCCTGGTGGGACACACACTCAGCGAGCTAATGCAGTACACCGCCTGGTGGGACACACCCTCAGCTAGCTAATGCAGCACACCGCCTGGCGGGACACACACTCTGCTAGCTAATGCAGCACACCGCCTGGTGGGACACACACTCAGCTAGCTAATGTAGTACACCACCTGGTGGGACACACACTCAGCGAGCTAATGTAGTACACCGCCTGGTGGGACACACACTCAGCTGATGCAGCACACCGCCTGGCGGGACACACACTCAGCTAGCTAATGTAGTACACCGCCTGGTGGGACACACCCTCAGCGGATGCAGCACACCGCCAGGCGGGACACACACTCAGCTGATGCAGCACACCGCCTGGTGGGACACACACTCAGCTGATGCAGCACACCGCTTGGCAGGACACACACTCAGCTAGCGGATGCAGCACACCGCCTGGTGGGACACACACTCAGCGGATGCAGCACACCACCTGGCGGGACACACACTCAGCTGATGCAGCACACCGCCTGGTGGAACACACACTCAGCAGATGTAGCACACTGCCTGACGGGAAACACACTCAGCGGATACAGCACACCGCCTGGCGGGACACACACTCAGCTAACTAATGTAGTACACCGCCTGGTGGGACACACACTCAGCTAGCTAATGTAGTCCACCGCCTGGTGGGACACACACTCAGCTAGCTAATGCAGTACACCGCCTGGTGGGACACACCCTCAGCTAGCTAATGCAGCACACCGCCTGGCGGGACACACACTCTGCTAGCTAATGTAGTACACCGCCTGGTGGGACACACTCTCAGCTAGCTAATGCAGCACACCGCCTGGTGGGACACACACTCAGCTAGCTAATGTAGTACACCACCTGGTGGGACACACCCTCAGCTAGCTAAAGCAGCACACCGCCTGGCGGGACACACACTCAGCGAGCTAATGTGGTACACCGCCTGGTGGGACACACTCTCAGCTAGCTAATGTAGTATACCGCCTGGTGGGACACACTCTCAGCTAGCTAATGTAGTACACCGCCTGGTGGGGCACACACTCAGCGAGCTAATGTAGTACACCGCCTGGTGGGGCACACACTCAGCTGATGCAGCACACCGCCTGGCGGGACACACACTCAGCTAGTGAATGGAGTACACCGCCTGGAGGGACACACCCTCAGCGGATGCAGCACACCACCTGGTGGGACACACACTCAGCTGATGCAGCACACGGCCTAGCGGGACACACCCTCAGCGGATGCAGCACACCGCCTGGCAGGACACACACTCAGCTGATGCAGCACACCGCCTGGCAGGACACACACTCAGCTGATGCAGCACACTGCCTGGCAGGACACACACTCAGCTAGTGGATGCAGCACACCGCCTGGTGGGACACACACTCAACGGATGCAGCAAACCACCTGGTGGGACACACACTCAGCGGATGCAGCACACCGCATGGCGGGACACACACTCAGCGGATGCAGCACACCGCCTGGCGGGACACACACTCAGCGGATGCAGCACACCGCCTGGTGGGACGCACACTCAGTGGATGCAGCACACCGCCTGGCGGGACACACACTCAGCTGATGCAGCACACCACCTGGTGGGACACACACTCAGTGGATGCAGCACACCGCCTGGCGGGAAACACACTCAGTGGATGCAGCACACCGCCTGGCAGGACACACACTCAGCTGGCGGATGCAGCACACCACCTGGCGGGACACACACTCAGCTAGCGGATGCACACACCGCCTGGCGGGACACACACTCAGCTAGCGGATGCAGCACACCGCCTGGCGGGACACACACTCAGCTAGCGGATGCAGCACACCGCCTGGCGGGACACACACTCAGCTGATGCAGCACAACGCCTGGCGGGACACACACTCAGCTAGCGGATGCAGCACACCGCCTGGTGGGACACACCCTCAGCGGATGCAGCACACCGCCTGGCGGGACACACACTCAGCTGATGCAGCACACCACCTGGCGGGACACACACTCAGCTAGCGGATGCAGCACACCACCTGGTGGGACACACACTCAGCGGATGCAGCACACCGCCTGGTGGGACACACTCTCAGCCGATGCAGCACACCGCCTGGTGGGACACACACTCAGCTGATGCAGCACACCGTCTGGCAGGACACACACTCAGCTAGCTAATGTAATACACCGCCTGGTGGGATACACCCTCAGTGGATGCAGCACACCGCCTGGCGGGACACACACTCAGCTGATGCAGCACACCACCTGGCGGGACACACACTCAGCTAGCGGATGCAGAACACCACCTGGTGGGACACACTCTGAGCCAATGCAGCACACCGCCTGGCGGGACACACACTCAGCGGATGCAGCATACCACCTGGTGGGACACACACTCAGCGGATGCAGCACACCACCTGGCGGGACACACACTCAGCTGGCTCATGTAGTACACTGCCTGGTGGGACACACCCTCAGCATATGCAGCACACCGCCTGGCGGGACACACCATCAGCGGATGCAGCACACCGTCTGGTGGGACACACCCTCAGCGGATGCAGCACACCGCCTGGCGTGACACACACTCAGCCTGCGGATGCAGCACACCACCTGGTGGGACACACACTCAGCTGATGCAGCACACCGCCTGGCGGGACACACACTCAGCCTGCGGAGGCAGGACACTGCCTGGTGGGACACACACTCAGCTGATGCAGCACACCGCCTGGCGGGACACACACTCAGCCTGCGGAGGCAGGACACTGCCTGGTGGGACACACACTCAGCTAGCGGATGCAGGACACCGCCTGTTGGGACAATCACTCAGCTAGCAGATGCAGCACTCCGCCTGGCGGGACACACACTCAGCTGATGCAGCACACCGCCTGGTGGGACACACACTCAGCAAGCGGATGCAGCACACCGCCTGTTGGGACACACACTCAGCGGATGCAGCACACCGCCTGGCGGGACACACACTCTGCTGATGCAGCACACTGCCTGGCGGGGGACACACTCAGCAGATGTAGCACACCGCCTGGCGGGACACACACTCAGCAGATGCAGCACACCGCCTGGTGGGACACACACTCAGCTGATGCAGCACACCACCTGGCGGGACACACACTCAGCTGATGCAGCACACCGCCTGGCGTGACACACACTCAGCGGATGCAGCACACCGCTCCGTGGGACACACACTCAGAGGATGCAGCACACCACCTGGCGGGACACACACTCAGCTGATGCACCACACCGCCTGGCGGGACATACACTCAGCGGATGCAGCACACCGCCTGGCGGGACACACACTCAGAGGATGCAGCACACTGCCTGGCGGGACACACACTCAACTGATGCAGCACACCGCCTGGCGGGACACACACTCAGCGAATGCAGCACACCGCCTGGTGGGACACACACTCAGCGGACACACTCAGCTGATGCACCACACCGCCTGACGGGACATACACTCAGCGGATGCAGCACACCGCCTGGCGGGACACACACTCAGAGGATGCAGCACACTGCCTGGCGGGACACACACTCAACTGATGCAGCACACCGCCTGGCGGGACACACACTCAGCGAATGCAGCACACCGCCTGGCGGGACACACACTCAGCGGATGCAGCACACCGCCTGGCAGGACACACACTCAGCTGATTCAGCACACCGCCTGGCGGGACATACACTCAGTGGATGCAGCACACCGCCTGACGGGACACACACTCAGCGGATGCAGCACACTGCCTGGCGGGACACACACTCAACTGATGCAGCACACCGCCTGGCGGGACACACCCTCAACGGATGCAGCACACCGCCTGGCGGGACACACACTCAGCTGATGCAGCACACTGCCTGGCAGGACACACACTCAGCTAGCAGATGCAGCACACCGCCTGGTGGGACACACACTCAACGGATGCAGCACACCACCTGGCGGGACACACACTCAGTGGATGCAGCACACCGCATGGCGGGACACACACTCAGCGGATGCAGCACACCGCCTGGCGGGACACACACTCAGCGGATGCAGCACACCGCCTGGTGGGACACACACTCAGTGGATGCAGCACACCGCCTGGCGGGACACACACTCAGCTGATGCAGCACACTGCCTGGTGGGACACACACTCAGCGTATGCAGCACACCGCCTGGCGGGAAACACACTCAGTGGATGCAGCACACCGCCTGGCAGGACACACACTCAGCTGGCGGATGCAGCACACCGCCTGGTGGGACACATACTCAGCTAGCGGATGCAGCACACCGCCTGGCGGGACACACACTCAGCTAACGGATGCAGCACACTGCCTGGTGGGACACACACTCAGCAAGCGGATGCAGCACACCGTCTGGCGGGACACACACTCAGCTGATGCAGCACAACGCCTGGCGGGACACACACTCAGCTAGCGGATGCAGCACACCGCCTGGTAGGACACACCCTCAGCGGATGCAGCACACCGCCTGGCGGGACACACACTCAGCTGATGCAGCACACTGCCTGGCGGGACACACACTCAGCTAGCGGATGCAGCACACCACCTGGTGGGACACACACTCAGCGGATGCAGCACACCGCCTGGTGGGACACACTCTCAGCCGATGCAGCACACCGCCTGGTGGGACACACACTCAGCTGATGCAGCACACCGTCTGGCAGGACACACACTCAGCTAGCTAATGTAATACACCGCCTGGTGGGACACACCCTCAGCGGATGCAGCACACCGCCTGGCGGGACACACACTCAGCTGATGCAGCACACCGCCTGGCGGGACACACACTCAGCTAGCGGATGCAGAACACCACCTGGTGTGACACACACTCAGCGGATGCAGCACCCCACCTGGTGGGACACACTCTCAGCCGAGGCAGCACACCGCCTGGCAGGACACACACTCAGCTGATGCAGCACACCGTCTGGCAGGACACACACTCAGCGAGCTAATGGAATACACCGCCTGGTGGGACACACACTCATCTGATGCAGCACACCATCTGGCAGGACACACACTCAGCTAGCTAATGGAATACACCGCCTGGTGGGACACACACTCAGCGGATGCATCACACCGCCTGGTGGGACATACTCTCAGCCGATGCAGCACACCGCCTGGTGGGACACACACTCAGCTGATGCAGCACACCGTCTGGCGGGACACACACTCAGCTGGCTAATGTAGTACACTGCCTGGGGGGACACACCCTCAGCGGATGCAGCACACCTCCTGGTGGGACACACCCTCAACGGATGCAGCACACTGCCTGGCGGGACACACACTCAGCTGATGCAGCACACCGCCTGGCGGGAGACACACTTAGCTAGCGGATGCAGCACACCGCCTGGTGGGCCACACCCTCAACGGATGCAGCACACCGCCTGGCGGGACACACACTCAGCTGATGCAGCACACCACCTGGCGGGACACACACTCAGCTGATGCAGCACAGCACCTGGCGGGACACAACCTCAGCGGATGCAGCACACCGCCTGGCGGGACACACACTCGGTTGATGCAGCGCACCGCCTGGCGGGACACACACTCAGCTGATGCAGCACACCGCCTGGCGGAACACACACTCAGCTGATGCAGCACACCACCTGGCGGGACACACACTCAGCTAGCGGAGGCAGCACACTGCCTGGTGGGACACACAGTCAGCTAGCGGATGCAGCACACCGCCTGGCGGGACACACACTCAGCTAGCGGCGGCAGCACACCGCCTGGCGGGACACACACTCAGCTAGTGGAGGCAGCACACTGCCTGGTGGGACACACAGTCAGCTAGCGGATGCAGCACACCTCCTGGCGGGACACACACTCAGCTAGTGGATGCAGCACACCGCCTGGCAGGACACACACTCAGCGGATGCAGCACACCGCCTGGCGGGACACACTCTCAGCGGATGCAGCACACCACCTGGTGGGACACACACTCAGCGGATGCAGCACACCGCCTGGTGGGACACACTCTCAGCCGATGCAGCACACCACCTGGTGGGACACACACTCAGCTGATGCAGCACACCGTCTGGCAGGACACACACTCAGCTGATGCAGCACACCGCCTGGCGGGACACACACTCAGTGATGCAGCACACCGTCTGGCAGGACACACACTCAGCTAGCTAATGGAATACACCGCCTGGTGGGACACACCCTCAGCGGATGCAGCACACCGCCTGGCGGGACACACACTCAGCTGATGCAGCACACCGCCTGGCGGGACACACACTGAGCTAGCGGATGCAGAACACCACCTGGTGGGACACACACTCAGCGGATGCAGCACACCGCCTGGAGGGACACACTCTCAGCCGATGCAGCACACCGACTGGCAGGACACACACTCAGCTGATGCAGCACACCGTCTGGCAGGACACACACTCAGCGAGCTAATGGAATACGCCGCCTGGTGGGACACACACTCAGCTGATGCAGCACACCGTCTGGCAGGACACACACTCAGCTAGCTAATGGAATACACCGCCTGGTGGGACGCACACTCAGCGGATGCAGCACACCGCCTGGTGGGACATACTCTCAGCCGATGCAGCACACCGCCTGGTGGGACACACACTCAGCTGATGCAGCACACCGTCTGGCGGGACACACACTCAGCTGGCTAATGTAGTACACTGCCTGGGGGGACACACCCTCAGCGGATGCAGCACACCTCCTGGCGGGACACACCCTCAACGGATGCAGCACACCGCCTGGCGGGACACACACTCAGCTGATGCAGCACACCGCCTGGCGGGAGACACACTGAGCTAGCGGATGCAGCACACCGCCTGGTGGGCCACACCCTCAACGGATGCAGCACACCGCCTGGCGGGACACACACTCAGCTGATGCAGCACACCACCTGGCGGGACACACACTCAGCTGATGCAGCACAGCACCTGGCGGGACACACCCTCAGCGGATGCAGCACACCGCCTGGCGGGACACACACTCGGTTGATGCAGCACACCGCCTGGCGGGACACACACTCAGCTGATGCAGCACACCGCCTGGCGGACACACACTCAGCTGATGCAGCACACCGCCTGGCGGGACACACACTCAGCTAGCGGAGGCAGCACACTGCCTGGTGGGACACACAGTCAGCTCGCGGATGCAGCACACCGCCTGGCGGGACACACACTCAGCTAGCGGATGCAGCACACCGCCTGGCGGGACACACACTCAGCTAGCGGAGGCAGCACACTGCCTGGTGGGACACACAGTCAGCTAGCGGATGCAGCACACCGCCTGGCGGGACACACACTCATCTAGCGGATGCAGCACACCTCCTGGCGGGACACACACTCAGCTAGCGGATGCAGCACACCTCCTGGCGGGACACACACTCAGCTAGCGGATGCAGCACACCGCCTGGCGGGACACACTCTCAGCGGATGCAGCACACCGCCTGGCAGGAAACACACTCAGCGGATGCAGCACACCACCTGGCGGGACACACACTCAGCGGATGCAGCACACCGCCTGGCGGGACACACACTCAGCTGGCTCATGTAGTACACTGCCTGGTGCGACACACCCTCAGCATATGCAGCACACCGCCTGGTGGGACACACCATCAGCGGATGCAGCACACCGTCTGGTGGGACACACCCTCAGCGGATGCAGCACACCGCCTGGCGTGACACACACTCAGCCTGCGGAGGCAGCAGACTGCCTGGTGGGACACACACTCAGCTAGCGGATGCAATACACCACCTGGTGGAAGACACACTCAGCTAGCGGATGCAGCACACCGCCTGGCGGGACACACACTCAGCCTGCGGAGGCAGCACACTGCCTGGTGGGACAATCACTCAGCTAGCGGATGCAGCACACCGCCTGGCGGGACACACACTCAGCTGATGTAGCACACCGCATGGTGGGACACACACTCAGCTAGTTGATGCAGAACACCGCCTGGTGGGACACACACTCAGCTAGCGGATGCAGCACACCGCCTGTTGGGACACACACTCAGCGGATGCAGCACACCGCCTGGCGGGACACACAGTCTGCTGATGCAGCACACCGCCTGGCGGGACACACACTCAGCGGATGCAGCACACCGCCTGGCGGGACACACAATCAGCTAGCGGATTCAGCACACCACCTGGCGGGACACACACTCAGCAGATGCAGCACACCGCCTGGTGGGACACACACTCAGCTGATGCAGCACACCACCTGGTGGGATACACACTCAGCTGATGCAGCACACCGCCTGGTGGGACACACACTCAGCGGATGCAGCACAGCGCCCGGCGGGACACACACTCAGCTGATAAAGCACACTGCCTGGCGGGACACACACTCTGCTGATGCAGCACACCGCCTGGCGGGGGACACACTCAGCAGATGTAGCACACCGCCTGGCGGGACACACACTCAGCAGATGCAGCACACCGCCTGGTGGGACACACACTCAGCTGATGCAGCACACCACCTGGCGGGACACACACTCAGCTGATGCAGCACACCGCCTGGCGTGACACACACTCAGCGGATGCAGCACACCGCCCCGTGGGACACACACTCAGAGGATGCAGCACACCACCTGGCAGGACACACACTCAGCTGATGCACCACACCGCCTGGCGGGACATACACTCAGCGGATGCAGCACACCGCCTGGCGGGACACACACTCAGAGGATGCAGCACACTGCCTGGCGGGACACACACTCAACTGATGCAGCACACCGCCTGGCGGGACACACACTCAGCGAATGCAGCACACCGCCTGGTGGGACACACACTCAGAGGACACACTCAGCTGATGCACCACACCGCCTGACGGGACATTCACTCAGCGGATGCAGCACACCGCCTGGCGGGACACACACTCAGAGGATGCAGCACACTGCCTGGCGGGACACACACTCAACTGATGCAGCACACCGCCTGGCGGGACACACACTCAGCGAATGCAGCACACCGCCTGGCGGGACACACACTCAGCGGATGCAGCACACCGCCTGGCAGGACACACACTCAGCTGATGCAGCACACCGCCTGGCGGGACATACACTCAGCGGATGCAGCACACCGCCTGACGGGACACACACTCAGCGGATGCAGCACACTGCCTGGCGGGACACACACTCAACTGATGCAGCACACCGCCTGGCGGGACACACCCTCAACGGATGCAGCACACCGCCTGGCGGGACACACACTCAGCTGATGCAGCACACTGCCTGGCAGGACACACACTCAGCTAGCAGATGCAGCACACCGCCTGGTGGGACACACACTCAACGGATGCAGCACACCACCTGGCGGGACACACACTCAGCGGATGCAGCACACCGCATGGCGGGACACACACTCAGCGGCTGCAGCACACCGCCTGGCGGGACACACACTCAGCGGATGCAGCACACCGCCTGGTGGGACACACACTCAGTGGATGCAGCACACCGCCTGGCGGGACACACACTCAGCTGATGCAGCACACTGCCTGGTGGGACACACACTCAGCGGATGCAGCACACCGCCTGGCGGGAAACACACTCAGTGGATGCAGCACACCGCCTGGCAGGACACACACTCAGCTGGCGGATGCAGCACACCGCCTGGTGGGACACATACTCAGCTAGCGGATGCAGCACACCGCCTGGCGGGACACACACTCAGCTAGCGGATGCAGCACACTGCCTGGTGGGACACACACTCAGCAAGCGGATGCAGCACACCGTCTGGCGGGACACAAACTCAGCTGATGCAGCACAACGCCTGGCGGGACACACACTCAGCTAGCGGATGCAGCACACCGCTTGGTAGGACACACCCTCAGCGGATGCAGCACACCGCCTGGCGGGACACACACTCAGCTGATGCAGCACACTGCCTGGCGGGACACACACTCAGCTAGCGGATGCAGCACACCACCTGGTGGGACACACACTCAGCGGATGCAGCACACCGCCTGGTGGGACACACTCTCAGCCGATGCAGCACACCGCCTGGTGGGACACACACTCAGCTGATGCAGCACACAGTCTGGCAGGACACACACTCAGCTAGCTAATGTAATACACCGCCTGGTGGGACACACCCTCAGCGGATGCAGCACACCGCTTGGCGGGACACACACTCAGCTGATGCAGCACACCGCCTGGCGGGACACACACTCAGCTAGCGGATGCAGAACACCACCTGGTGTGACACACACTCAGCGGATGCAGCACCCCGCCTGGTGGGACACACTCTCAGCCGAGGCAGCACACCGCCTGGCAGGACACACACTCAGCTGATGCAGCACACCGTCTGGCAGGACACACACTCAGCGAGCTAATGGAATACACCGCCTGGTGGGACACACACTCATCTGATGCAGCACACCATCTGGCAGGACACACACTCAGCTAGCTAATGGAATACACCGCCTGGTGGGACACACACTCAGCGGATGCAGCACACCGCCTGGTGGGACATACTCTCAGCCGATGCAGCACACCGCCTGGTGGGACACACACTCAGCTGATGCAGCACACCGTCTGGCAGGACACACACTCAGCTGGCTAATGTAGTACACTGCCTGGGGGGACACACCCTCAGCCGATGCAGCACACCGCCTGGTGGGACACACACTCAGCTGATGCAGCACACCGTCTGGCGGGACACACACTCAGCTGGCTAATGTAGTACACTGCCTGGGGGGACACACACTCAGCTGATGCAGCACACCGCCTGGCGGGACACACACTTAGCTCGCGGATGCAGCACACCACCTGGTGGGCCACACCCTCAACGGATGCAGCACACCACCTGGCGGGACACACACTCAGCTGATGCAGCACAGCACCTGGCGGGACACACCCTCAGCGGATGCAGCACACCACCTGGCGGGACACACACTCAGCTGATGCAGCACACTGCCTGGCGGGACACACACTCAGCTAGCGGAGGCAGCACACTGCCTGGTGGGACACACAGTCAGCTAGCGGATGCAGCACAACGCCTGGCGGGACACACACTCAGCTAGCGGAGGCAGCACACCGCCTGGCGGGACACACACTCAGCTAGTGGAGGCAGCACACTGCCTGGTGGGACACCCAGTCAGCTTGCGGATGCAGCACACCTCCTGGCGGGACACACACTCAGCTAGTGGATGCAGCACACCGCCTGGCAGGACACACACTCAGCGGATGCAGCACACCGCCTGGCGGGACACACACTCTGCTGATGCAGCACACCGCCTGGCGGGACACACACTCAGCGGATGCAGCACACCACCTGGCGGGACACACACTCAGCGGATGCAGCACACCGCCTGGCGGGACACACACTCAGCTGGCTCATGTAGTACACTGCCTGGTGGGACACACCCTCAGCATATGCAGCACACCGCCTGGCGGGACACACCATCAGCGGATGCAGCACACCGTCTGGCGGGACACACCCTCAGCGGATGCAGCACACCGCCTGGCGTGACACACACTCAGCCTGCGGAGGCAGCACACTGCCTGGTGGGACACACACTCAGCTCTCGGATGCAGCACTCCGCCTGGTGGGACACATACTCAGCTAGCGGATGCAACACACCGCCTGGTGGGAGACACACTCAGCTAGCGGATGCAGCACACCGCCTGGCGGGACACACTCAGCTGATGCAGCACACCGCCTGGCGGAACACACACTCAGGCTGCGGCGGCAGCACACTGCCTGGTGGGACACACACTCAGCTAGCGGATGCAGGACACCGCCTGTTGGGACCATCACTCAGCTAGCGGATGCAGCACACCGCCTGGCGGGACACACCATCAGCGGATGCAGCACACCGTCTGGTGGGACACACCCTCAGCGGATGCAGCACACCGCCTGGCGTGACACACACTCAGCCTGCGGAGGCAGCAGACTGCCTGGTGGGACACACACTCAGCTATTGGATGCAGCACCCCGCCTGGTGGGACACACACTCAGCTAGCGGATGCAATACACCACCTGGTGGAAGACACACTCAGCTAGCGGATGCAGCACACCGCCTGGCGGGACACACACTCAGCCTGCGGAGGCAGCACACTGCCTGGTGGGACAATCACTCAGCTAGCGGATGCAGCACACCGCCTGGCGGGACACACACTCAGCTGATGTAGCACACCGCCTGGTGGGACACACACTCAGCTAGTTGATGCAGAACACCGCCTGGTGGGACACACACTCAGCTAGCGGATGCAGCACACCGCCTGTTGGGACACACACTCAGCGGATGCAGCACACCGCCTGGCGGGACACACACTCTGCTGATGCAGCACACCGCCTGGCGGGACACACACTCAGCGGATGCAGCACACAGCCTGGCGGGACACACAATCAGCTAGCGGATGCAGCACACCACCTGGCGGGACACACACTCAGCAGATGCAGCACACCGCCTGGTGGGACACACACTCAGCTGATGCAGCACACCACCTGGTGGGATACACACTCAGCTGATGCAGCACGCCGCCTGGCGGGACACACACTCAGCGGATGCAGCACAGCGCCCGGCGGGACACACACTCAGCTGATAAAGCACACCGCCTGGCGGGACATACACTCAGCGGATGCAGCACACCGCCTGGCGGGACACACACTCAGCAGATGCAGCACACTGCCTGGCGGGACACACTCAACTGATGCAGCACACTGCCTGGCGGGACACACCCTCAGCGGATGCAGCACACCGCCTGGCGTGACACACACTCAGCCTGCGGAGGCAGCAGACTGCCTGGTGGGACACACACTCAGCTATTGGATGCAGCACCCCGCCTGGTGGGACACACACTCAGCTAGCGGATGCAATACACCACCTGGTGGAAGACACACTCAGCTAGCGGATGCAGCACACCGCCTGGCGGGACACACACTCAGCCTGCGGAGGCAGCACACTGCCTGGTGGGACAATCACTCAGCTAGCGGATGCAGCACACCGCCTGGCGGGACACACACTCAGCTGATGTAGCACACCGCATGGTGGGACACACACTCAGCTAGTTGATGCAGAACACCGCCTGGTGGGACACACACTCAGCTAGCGGATGCAGCACACCGCCTGTTGGGACACACACTCAGCGGATGCAGCACACCGCCTGGCGGGACACACACTCTGCTGATGCAGCACACCGCCTGGCGGGACACACACTCAGCGGATGCAGCACACCGCCTGGCGGGACACACACTCAGCGGATGCAGCATACCGCCTGGCGGGACACACAATCAGCTAGCGGATGCAGCACACCACCTGGCGGGACACACACTCAGCAGATGCAGCACACCGCCTGGTGGGACACACACTCAGCTGATGCAGCACGCCGCCTGGCGGGACACACACTCAGCGGATGCAGCACAGCGCCCGGCGGGACACACACTCAGCTGATAAAGCACACCGCCTGGCGGGACATACACTCAGCGGATGCAGCACACCGCCTGGCGGGACACACACTCAGCAGATGCAGCACACTGCCTGGCGGGACACACACTCAACTGATGCAGCACACTGCCTGGCGGGACACACACTCAGCGAATGCAGCACACCGCCTGGCGGGACACACACTCAGCGGATGCAGCACACCGCCTGGCAGGACACACACTCAGCTGATGCAGCACACCGCCTGGCGGGACATACACTCAGCGGATGCAGCACACCGCCTGGCGGGACACACACTCAGCGGATGCAGCACACTGCCTAGCGGGACCACACACTCAACTGATGCAGCACACCGCCTGGCAGGACACACACTCAGCTGATGCAGCACACCGCCTGGCGGGACACACACTTAGCTCGCGGATGCAGCACACCGCCTGGTGGGCCACACCCTCAACGGATGCAGCACACCACCTGGCGGGACACACACTCAGCTGATGCAGCACAGCACCTGGCGGGACACACCCTCAGCGGATGCAGCACACCACCTGGCGGGACACACACTCAGCTGATGCAGCACACTGCCTGGCGTTACACACACTCAGCTAGCGGAGGCAGCACACTGCCTGGTGGGACACACAGTCAGCTAGCGGATGCAGCACACCGCCTGGCGGGACACACACTCAGCTAGCGGAGGCAGCACACCGCCTGGCGGGACACACACTCAGCTGGTGGAGGCAGCACACTGCCTGGTGGGACACCCAGTCAGCTTGCGGATGCAGCACAACTCCTGGCGGGACACACACTCAGCTAGTGGATGCAGCACACCGCCTGGCAGGACACACACTCAGCGGATGCAGCACACCGCCTGGCGGGACACACACTCTGCTGATGCAGCACACCGCCTGGCGGGACACACACTCAGCGGATGCAGCACACCACCTGGCGGGACACACACTCAGCGGATGCAGCACACCGCCTGGCGGGACACACACTCAGCTGGCTCATGTAGTACACTGCCTGGTGGGACACACCCTCAGCATATGCAGCACACCGCCTGGCGGGACACACCATCAGCGGATGCAGCACACCGTCTGGCGGGACACACCCTCAGCGGATGCAGCACACCGCCTGGCGTGACACACACTCAGCCTGCGGAGGCAGCACACTGCCTGGTGGGACACACACTCAGCTCTCGGATGCAGCACTCCGCCTGGTGGGACACATACTCAGCTAGCGGATGCAACACACCGCCTGGTGGGAGACACACTCAGCTAGCGGATGCAGCACACCGCCTGGCGGGACACACTCAGCTGATGCAGCACACCACCTGGCGGGACACACACTCAGGCTGCGGAGGCAGCACACTGCCTGGTAGGACACACACTCAGCTAGCGGATGCAGGACACCGCCTGTTGGGACCATCACTCAGCTAGCGGATGCAGCACACCGCCTGGCGGGACACACCATCAGCGGATGCAGCACACCGTCTGGTGGGACACACCCTCAGCGGATGCAGCACACCGCCTGGTGTGACACACACTCAGCCTGCGGAGGCAGCAGACTGCCTGGTGGGACACACACTCAGCTATTGGATGCAGCACCCCGCCTGGTGGGACACACACTCAGCTAGCGGATGCAATACACCACCTGGTGGAAGACACACTCAGCTAGCGGATGCAGCACACCGCCTGGCGGGACACACACTCAGCCTGCGGAGGCAGCACACTGCCTGGTGGGACAATCACTCAGCTAGCGGATGCAGCACACCGCCTGGCGGGACACACACTCAGCTGATGTAGCACACCGCCTGGTGGGACACACACTCAGCTAGTTGATGCAGAACACCGCCTGGTGGGACACACACTCAGCTAGCGGATGCAGCACACCGCCTGTTGGGACACACACTCAGCGGATGCAGCACACCGCCTGGCGGGACACACACTCTGCTGATGCAGCACACCGCCTGGCGGGACACACACTCAGCGGATGCAGCACACCGCCTGGCGGGACACACAATCAGCTAGCGGATGTAGCACACCACCTGGCGGGACACACACTCAGCAGATGCAGCACACCGCCTGGTGGGACACACACTCAGCTGATGCAGCACACCACCTGGTGGGAAACACACTCAGCTGATGCAGCACGCCGCCTGGCGGGACACACACTCAGCGGATGCAGCACAGCGCCCGGCGGGACACACACTCAGCTGATAAAGCACACCGCCTGGCGGGACATACACTCAGCGGATGCAGCACACCGCCTGGCGGGACACACACTCAGCAGATGCAGCACACTGACTGGCGGGACACACTCAACTGATGCAGCACACTGCCTGGCGGGACACACACTCAGCGAATGCAGCACACCGCCTGGCGGGACACACACTCAGCGGATGCAGCACACCGCCTGGCAGGACACACACTCAGCTGATGCAGCACACCGCCTGGCGGGACATACACTCAGCGGATGCAGCACACCGCCTGGCGGGACACACACTCAGCGGATGCAGCACACTGCCTAGCGGGACCACACACTCAACTGATGCAGCACACCGCCTGGCAGGACACACACTCAGCTGATGCAGCACACCGCCTGGCGGGACACACACTTAGCTCGCGGATGCAGCACACCGCCTGGTGGGCCACACCCTCAACGGATGCAGCACACCAACTGGCGGGACACACACTCAGCTGATGCAGCACAGCACCTGGCGGGACACACCCTCAGCGGATGCAGCACACCACCTGGCGGGACACACACTCAGCTGATGCAGCACACCGCCTGGCGGGACACACACTCAGCTAGCGGAGGCAGCACACTGCCTGGTGGGACACACAGTCAGCTAGCGGATGCAGCACACCGCCTGGCGGGACACACACTCAGCTAGTGGAGGCAGCACACCGCCTGGCGGGACACACACTCAGCTAGTGGAGGCAGCACACTGCCTGGTGGGACACCCAGTCAGCTTGCGGATGCAGCACACCTCCTGGCGGGACACACACTCAGCTAGTGGATGCAGCACACCGCCTGGCAGGACACACACTCAGCGGATGCAGCACACCGCCTGGTGGGACACACACTCTGCTGATGCAGCACACCGCCTGGCGGGACACACACTCAGCAGATGCAGCACACCACCTGGCGGGACACACACTCAGCGGATGCAGCACACCGCCTGGCGGGACACACACTCAGCTGGCTCATGTAGTACACTGCCTGGTGGGACACACCCTCAGCATATGCAGCACACCGCCTGGCGGGACACACCATCAGCGGATGCAGCACACCGTCTGGCGGGACACACCCTCAGCGGATGCAGCACACCGCCTGGCGTGACACACACTCAGCCTGCGGAGGCAGCACACTGCCTGGTGGGACACACACTCAGCTCTCGGATGCAGCACTCCGCCTGGTGGGACACATACTCAGCTAGCAGATGTAACACACCGCCTGGTGGGAGACACACTCAGCTAGCGGATGCAGCACACCGCCTGGCGGGACACACACTCAGCTGATGCAGCACACCGCCTGGCAGGACACACACTCAGCCTGCGGAGGCAGCACACTGCCTGGTGGGACACACACTCAGCTAGCGGATGCAGGACACCGCCTGTTGGGACCATCACTCAGCTAGCGGATGCAGCACACCGCCTGGTGGGACACACACTCAGCTAGTTGATGCAGAACACCGCCTGGTGGGACACACACTCAGCTAGCGGATGCAGCACACCGCCTGTTGGGACACACACTCAGCGGATGCAGCACACCGCCTGGCAGGACACACACTCTGCTGATGCAGCACACTGCCTGGCGGGACACACACTCAGCTGATGCAGCACACCACCTGGCGGGACACACACTCAGCTGATGCAGCACAGCGCCTGGCGGGACACACACTCAGCGGATGCAGCACACCGCCCGGCGGGACACACACTCAGCTGATGCAGCACACCGCCTGGCGGGACACACACTCAGCTGATGCAGCACACCACCTGGCGGGACACACACTCAGCTGATGCAGCACACCGCCTGGCGGGACACACACTCAGCGGATGCAGCACACCGCCCGGCGGGACACACACTCAGCTGATGCAGCACACCGCCTGGCGGGACATACACTCAGCGGATGCAGCACACCGCCTGGCGGGACATACACTCAGCGGATGCAGCACACCGCCTGGCGGGACACACACTCAGCGGATGCAGCACACTGCCTGACGGGACACACACTCAACTGATGCAGAACACCGCCTGGCGGGACACACACTCAGCGAATGCAGCACACTGCCTGGCGGGACACACACTCAGCGGATGCAGCACACCGCTTGGCGGGACACACACTCAGCTAGCGGATGCAGCACACCGCCTGGCGGGACACACTCAGCTGATGCAGCACACAGCCTGGAGGGAGACACACTCAGCTAGCGGATGCAGCACACCGCCTGGCGGGACACACACTCAGCTGATGCAGCACACCGCCTGGCGGGACACACACTCAGCTAGCGGAGGCAGCACACTGCCTGGTGGGACACACAGTCAGCTAGCGGATGCAGCACACCGCCTGGCGGGACACACACTCAGCTAGTGGAGGCAGCACACCGCCTGGCGGGACACACACTCAGCTAGTGGAGGCAGCACACTGCCTGGTGGGACACCCAGTCAGCTTGCGGATGCAGCACACCTCCTGGCGGGACACACACTCAGCTAGTGGATGCAGCACACCGCCTGGCAGGACACACACTCAGCGGATGCAGCACACCGCCTGGTGGGACACACACTCTGCTGATGCAGCACACCGCCTGGCGGGACACACACTCAGCAGATGCAGCACACCACCTGGCGGGACACACACTCAGCGGATGCAGCACACCGCCTGGCGGGACACACACTCAGCTGGCTCATGTAGTACACTGCCTGGTGGGACACACCCTCAGCATATGCAGCACACCGCCTGGCGGGACACACCATCAGCGGATGCAGCACACCGTCTGGCGGGACACACCCTCAGCGGATGCAGCACACCGCCTGGCGTGACACACACTCAGCCTGCGGAGGCAGCACACTGCCTGGTGGGACACACACTCAGCTCTCGGATGCAGCACTCCGCCTGGTGGGACACATACTCAGCTAGCAGATGTAACACACCGCCTGGTGGGAGACACACTCAGCTAGCGGATGCAGCACACCGCCTGGCGGGACACACACTCAGCTGATGCAGCACACCGCCTGGCAGGACACACACTCAGCCTGCGGAGGCAGCACACTGCCTGGTGGGACACACACTCAGCTAGCGGATGCAGGACACCGCCTGTTGGGACCATCACTCAGCTAGCGGATGCAGCACACCGCCTGGTGGGACACACACTCAGCTAGTTGATGCAGAACACCGCCTGGTGGGACACACACTCAGCTAGCGGATGCAGCACACCGCCTGTTGGGACACACACTCAGCGGATGCAGCACACCGCCTGGCAGGACACACACTCTGCTGATGCAGCACACTGCCTGGCGGGACACACACTCAGCTGATGCAGCACACCACCTGGCGGGACACACACTCAGCTGATGCAGCACAGCGCCTGGCGGGACACACACTCAGCGGATGCAGCACACCGCCCGGCGGGACACACACTCAGCTGATGCAGCACACCGCCTGGCGGGACACACACTCAGCTGATGCAGCACACCACCTGGCGGGACACACACTCAGCTGATGCAGCACACCGCCTGGCGGGACACACACTCAGCGGATGCAGCACACCGCCCGGCGGGACACACACTCAGCTGATGCAGCACACCGCCTGGCGGGACATACACTCAGCGGATGCAGCACACCGCCTGGCGGGACATACACTCAGCGGATGCAGCACACCGCCTGGCGGGACACACACTCAGCGGATGCAGCACACTGCCTGACGGGACACACACTCAACTGATGCAGAACACCGCCTGGCGGGACACACACTCAGCGAATGCAGCACACTGCCTGGCGGGACACACACTCAGCGGATGCAGCACACCGCTTGGCGGGACACACACTCAGCTAGCGGATGCAGCACACCGCCTGGCGGGACACACTCAGCTGATGCAGCACACAGCCTGGAGGGACACACACTCATGTGATGTAGCACACCGCCTGGCGGGACACACTCAGCTGATGCAGCACACCGCTTGGCGGGACACACACTCAGCTAGCAGATGCAGCACACCGCCTGGCGGGACACACTCAGCTGATGCAGCACACCACCTGGAGGGACACACACTCAGCGGATGCAGCACACCGCTTGGCGGGACACACACTCAGCTAGCGGATGCAGCACACCGCTTGGCGGGACACACTCAGCTGATGCAGCACACCGCCTGGCGGGACACACACTCAGCTAGCGGATGCAGCACACCGCCTGGCGGGACACACTCAGCTGATGCAGCACACCGCCTGGCGGGACACACACTCAGCTCTCGGATGCAGCACTCCGCCTGGTGGGACACATACTCAGCTAGCGGATGCAACACACCGCCTGGTGGGAGACACACTCAGCTAGCGGATGCAGCACACCGCCTGGCGGGACACACTCAGCTGATGCAGCACACCGCCTGGCGGAACACACACTCAGGCTGCGGCGGCAGCACACTGCCTGGTGGGACACACACTCAGCTAGCGGATGCAGGACACCGCCTGTTGGGACCATCACTCAGCTAGCGTATGCAGCACACCGCCTGGCGGGACACACCATCAGCGGATGCAGCACACCGTCTGGTGGGACACACCCTCAGCGGATGCAGCACACCGCCTGGCGTGACACACACTCAGCCTGCGGAGGCAGCAGACTGCCTGGTGGGACACACACTCAGCTATTGGATGCAGCACCCCGCCTGGTGGGACACACACTCAGCTAGCGGATGCAATACACCACCTGGTGGAAGACACACTCAGCTAGCGGATGCAGCACACCGCCTGGCGGGACACACACTCAGCCTGCGGAGGCAGCACACTGCCTGGTGGGACAATCACTCAGCTAGCGGATGCAGCACACCGCCTGGCGGGACACACACTCAGCTGATGTAGCACACCGCCTGGTGGGACACACACTCAGCTAGTTGATGCAGAACACCGCCTGGTGGGACACACACTCAGCTAGCGGATGCAGCACACCGCCTGTTGGGACACACACTCAGCGGATGCAGCACACCGCCTGGCGGGACACACACTCTGCTGATGCAGCACACCGCCTGGCGGGACACACACTCAGCGGATGCAGCACACAGCCTGGCGGGACACACAATCAGCTAGCGGATGCAGCACACCACCTGGCGGGACACACACTCAGCAGATGCAGCACACCGCCTGGTGGGACACACACTCAGCTGATGCAGCACACCACCTGGTGGGATACACACTCAGCTGATGCAGCACGCCGCCTGGCGGGACACACACTCAGCGGATGCAGCACAGCGCCCGGCGGGACACACACTCAGCTGATAAAGCACACCGCCTGGCGGGACATACACTCAGCGGATGCAGCACACCGCCTGGCGGGACACACACTCAGCAGATGCAGCACACTGCCTGGCGGGACACACTCAACTGATGCAGCACACTGCCTGGCGGGACACACCCTCAGCGGATGCAGCACACCGCCTGGCGTGACACACACTCAGCCTGCGGAGGCAGCAGACTGCCTGGTGGGACACACACTCAGCTATTGGATGCAGCACCCCGCCTGGTGGGACACACACTCAGCTAGCGGATGCAATACACCACCTGGTGGAAGACACACTCAGCTAGCGGATGCAGCACACCGCCTGGCGGGACACACACTCAGCTAGTGGAGGCAGCACACTGCCTGGTGGGACACACACTCAGCTAGCGGATGCAGGACACCGCCTGTTGGGACCATCACTCAGCTAGCGGATGCAGCACACCGCCTGGTGGGACACACACTCAGCTAGTTGATGCAGAACACCGCCTGGTGGGACACACACTCAGCTAGCGGATGCAGCACACCGCCTGTTGGGACACACACTCAGCGGATGCAGCACACCGCCTGGCAGGACACACACTCTGCTGATGCAGCACACTGCCTGGCGGGACACACACTCAGCTGATGCAGCACACCACCTGGCGGGACACACACTCAGCTGATGCAGCACAGCGCCTGGCGGGACACACACTCAGCGGATGCAGCACACCGCCCGGCGGGACACACACTCAGCTGATGCAGCACACCGCCTGGCGGGACACACACTCAGCTGATGCAGCACACCACCTGGCGGGACACACACTCAGCTGATGCAGCACACCGCCTGGCGGGACACACCCTCAGCGGATGCAGCACACCGCCCGGCGGGACACACACTCAGCTGATGCAGCACACCGCCTGGCGGGACATACACTCAGCGGATGCAGCACACCGCCTGGCGGGACATACACTCAGCGGATGCAGCACACCGCCTGGCGGGACACACACTCAGCGGATGCAGCACACTGCCTGACGGGACACACACTCAACTGATGCAGAACACCGCCTGGCGGGACACACACTCAGCGAATGCAGCACACTGCCTGGCGGGACACACACTCAGCGGATGCAGCACACCGCTTGGCGGGACACACACTCAGCTAGCGGATGCAGCACACCGCCTGGCGGGACACACTCAGCTGATGCAGCACACAGCCTGGAGGGAGACACACTCAGCTAGCGGATGCAGCACACCGCCTGGCGGGACACACACTCAGCTGATGCAGCACACCGCCTGGCGGGACACACACTCAGCTAGCGGAGGCAGCACACTGCCTGGTGGGACACACAGTCAGCTAGCGGATGCAGCACACCGCCTGGCGGGACACACACTCAGCTAGTGGAGGCAGCACACCGCCTGGCGGGACACACACTCAGCTAGTGGAGGCAGCACACTGCCTGGTGGGACACCCAGTCAGCTTGCGGATGCAGCACACCTCCTGGCGGGACACACACTCAGCTAGTGGATGCAGCACACCGCCTGGCAGGACACACACTCAGCGGATGCAGCACACCGCCTGGTGGGACACACACTCTGCTGATGCAGCACACCGCCTGGCGGGACACACACTCAGCAGATGCAGCACACCACCTGGCGGGACACACACTCAGCGGATGCAGCACACCGCCTGGCGGGACACACACTCAGCTGGCTCATGTAGTACACTGCCTGGTGGGACACACCCTCAGCATATGCAGCACACCGCCTGGCGGGACACACCATCAGCGGATGCAGCACACCGTCTGGCGGGACACACCCTCAGCGGATGCAGCACACCGCCTGGCGTGACACACACTCAGCCTGCGGAGGCAGCACACTGCCTGGTGGGACACACACTCAGCTCTCGGATGCAGCACTCCGCCTGGTGGGACACATACTCAGCTAGCAGATGTAACACACCGCCTGGTGGGAGACACACTCAGCTAGCGGATGCAGCACACCGCCTGGCGGGACACACACTCAGCTGATGCAGCACACCGCCTGGCAGGACACACACTCAGCCTGCGGAGGCAGCACACTGCCTGGTGGGACACACACTCAGCTAGCGGATGCAGGACACCGCCTGTTGGGACCATCACTCAGCTAGCGGATGCAGCACACCGCCTGGTGGGACACACACTCAGCTAGTTGATGCAGAACACCGCCTGGTGGGACACACACTCAGCTAGCGGATGCAGCACACCGCCTGTTGGGACACACACTCAGCGGATGCAGCACACCGCCTGGCAGGACACACACTCTGCTGATGCAGCACACTGCCTGGCGGGACACACACTCAGCTGATGCAGCACACCACCTGGCGGGACACACACTCAGCTGATGCAGCACAGCGCCTGGCGGGACACACACTCAGCGGATGCAGCACACCGCCCGGCGGGACACACACTCAGCTGATGCAGCACACCGCCTGGCGGGACACACACTCAGCTGATGCAGCACACCACCTGGCGGGACACACACTCAGCTGATGCAGCACACCGCCTGGCGGGACACACACTCAGCGGATGCAGCACACCGCCCGGCGGGACACACACTCAGCTGATGCAGCACACCGCCTGGCGGGACATACACTCAGCGGATGCAGCACACCGCCTGGCGGGACATACACTCAGCGGATGCAGCACACCGCCTGGCGGGACACACACTCAGCGGATGCAGCACACTGCCTGACGGGACACACACTCAACTGATGCAGAACACCGCCTGGCGGGACACACACTCAGCGAATGCAGCACACTGCCTGGCGGGACACACACTCAGCGGATGCAGCACACCGCTTGGCGGGACACACACTCAGCTAGCGGATGCAGCACACCGCCTGGCGGGACACACTCAGCTGATGCAGCACACAGCCTGGAGGGACACACACTCAGCTAGCGGATGCAGCACACCGCCTGGCGGGACACACACTCAGCTGATGCAGCACACCGCCTGGCGGGACACACACTCAGCTAGCGGAGGCAGCACACTGCCTGGTGGGACACACAGTCAGCTAGCGGATGCAGCACACCGCCTGGCGGGACACACACTCAGCTAGTGGAGGCAGCACACCGCCTGGCGGGACACACACTCAGCTAGTGGAGGCAGCACACTGCCTGGTGGGACACCCAGTCAGCTTGCGGATGCAGCACACCTCCTGGCGGGACACACACTCAGCTAGTGGATGCAGCACACCGCCTGGCAGGACACACACTCAGCGGATGCAGCACACCGCCTGGTGGGACACACACTCTGCTGATGCAGCACACCGCCTGGCGGGACACACACTCAGCAGATGCAGCACACCACCTGGCGGGACACACACTCAGCGGATGCAGCACACCGCCTGGCGGGACACACACTCAGCTGGCTCATGTAGTACACTGCCTGGTGGGACACACCCTCAGCATATGCAGCACACCGCCTGGCGGGACACACCATCAGCGGATGCAGCACACCGTCTGGCGGGACACACCCTCAGCGGATGCAGCACACCGCCTGGCGTGACACACACTCAGCCTGCGGAGGCAGCACACTGCCTGGTGGGACACACACTCAGCTCTCGGATGCAGCACTCCGCCTGGTGGGACACATACTCAGCTAGCGGATGCAACACACCGCCTGGTGGGAGACACACTCAGCTAGCGGATGCAGCACACCGCCTGGCGGGACACACTCAGCTGATGCAGCACACCACCTGGCGGGACACACACTCAGGCTGCGGAGGCAGCACACTGCCTGGTAGGACACACACTCAGCTAGCGGATGCAGGACACCGCCTGGCGGGACACACACTCAGCTGATGTAGCACACCGCCTGGTGGGACACACACTCAGCTAGTTGATGCAGAACACCGCCTGGTGGGACACACACTCAGCTAGCGGATGCAGCACACCGCCTGTTGGGACACACACTCAGCGGATGCAGCACACCGCCTGGCGGGACACACACTCTGCTGATGCAGCACACCGCCTGGCGGGACACACACTCAGCGGATGCAGCACACCGCCTGGCGGGACACACAATCAGCTAGCGGATGTAGCACACCACCTGGCGGGACACACACTCAGCAGATGCAGCACACCGCCTGGTGGGACACACACTCAGCTGATGCAGCACACCACCTGGTGGGAAACACACTCAGCTGATGCAGCACGCCGCCTGGCGGGACACACACTCAGCGGATGCAGCACAGCGCCCGGCGGGACACACACTCAGCTGATAAAGCACACCGCCTGGCGGGACATACACTCAGCGGATGCAGCACACCGCCTGGCGGGACACACACTCAGCAGATGCAGCACACTGACTGGCGGGACACACTCAACTGATGCAGCACACTGCCTGGCGGGACACACACTCAGCGAATGCAGCACACCGCCTGGCGGGACACACACTCAGCGGATGCAGCACACCGCCTGGCAGGACACACACTCAGCTGATGCAGCACACCGCCTGGCGGGACATACACTCAGCGGATGCAGCACACCGCCTGGCGGGACACACACTCAGCGGATGCAGCACACTGCCTAGCGGGACCACACACTCAACTGATGCAGCACACCGCCTGGCAGGACACACACTCAGCTGATGCAGCACACCGCCTGGCGGGACACACACTTAGCTCGCGGATGCAGCACACCGCCTGGTGGGCCACACCCTCAACGGATGCAGCACACCAACTGGCGGGACACACACTCAGCTGATGCAGCACAGCACCTGGCGGGACACACCCTCAGCGGATGCAGCACACCACCTGGCGGGACACACACTCAGCTGATGCAGCACACCGCCTGGCGGGACACACACTCAGCTAGCGGAGGCAGCACACTGCCTGGTGGGACACACAGTCAGCTAGCGGATGCAGCACACCGCCTGGCGGGACACACACTCAGCTAGTGGAGGCAGCACACCGCCTGGCGGGACACACACTCAGCTAGTGGAGGCAGCACACTGCCTGGTGGGACACCCAGTCAGCTTGCGGATGCAGCACACCTCCTGGCGGGACACACACTCAGCTAGTGGATGCAGCACACCGCCTGGCAGGACACACACTCAGCGGATGCAGCACACCGCCTGGTGGGACACACACTCTGCTGATGCAGCACACCGCCTGGCGGGACACACACTCAGCAGATGCAGCACACCACCTGGCGGGACACACACTCAGCGGATGCAGCACACCGCCTGGCGGGACACACACTCAGCTGGCTCATGTAGTACACTGCCTGGTGGGACACACCCTCAGCATATGCAGCACACCGCCTGGCGGGACACACCATCAGCGGATGCAGCACACCGTCTGGCGGGACACACCCTCAGCGGATGCAGCACACCGCCTGGCGTGACACACACTCAGCCTGCGGAGGCAGCACACTGCCTGGTGGGACACACACTCAGCTCTCGGATGCAGCACTCCGCCTGGTGGGACACATACTCAGCTAGCAGATGTAACACACCGCCTGGTGGGAGACACACTCAGCTAGCGGATGCAGCACACCGCCTGGCGGGACACACACTCAGCTGATGCAGCACACCGCCTGGCAGGACACACACTCAGCCTGCGGAGGCAGCACACTGCCTGGTGGGACACACACTCAGCTAGCGGATGCAGGACACCGCCTGTTGGGACCATCACTCAGCTAGCGGATGCAGCACACCGCCTGGTGGGACACACACTCAGCTAGTTGATGCAGAACACCGCCTGGTGGGACACACACTCAGCTAGCGGATGCAGCACACCGCCTGTTGGGACACACACTCAGCGGATGCAGCACACCGCCTGGAAGGACACACACTCTGCTGATGCAGCACACTGCCTGGCGGGACACACACTCAGCTGATGCAGCACACCACCTGGCGGGACACACACTCAGCTGATGCAGCACAGCGCCTGGCGGGACACACACTCAGCGGATGCAGCACACCGCCCGGCGGGACACACACTCAGCTGATGCAGCACACCGCCTGGCGGGACACACACTCAGCTGATGCAGCACACCACCTGGCGGGACACACACTCAGCTGATGCAGCACACCGCCTGGCGGGACACACACTCAGCGGATGCAGCACACCGCCCGGCGGGACACACACTCAGCTGATGCAGCACACCGCCTGGCGGGACATACACTCAGCGGATGCAGCACACCGCCTGGCGGGACATACACTCAGCGGATGCAGCACACCGTCTGGCAGGACACACACTCAGCTGGCTAATGTAGTACACTGCCTGGGGGGACACACCCTCAGCCGATGCAGCACACCGCCTGGTGGGACACACACTCAGCTGATGCAGCACACCGTCTGGCGGGACACACACTCAGCTGGCTAATGTAGTACACTGCCTGGGGGGACACACACTCAGCTGATGCAGCACACCGCCTGGCGGGACACACACTTAGCTCGCGGATGCAGCACACCACCTGGTGGGCCACACCCTCAACGGATGCAGCACACCACCTGGCGGGACACACACTCAGCTGATGCAGCACAGCACCTGGCGGGACACACCCTCAGCGGATGCAGCACACCACCTGGCGGGACACACACTCAGCTGATGCAGCACACTGCCTGGCGGGACACACACTCAGCTAGCGGAGGCAGCACACTGCCTGGTGGGACACACAGTCAGCTAGCGGATGCAGCACAACGCCTGGCGGGACACACACTCAGCTAGCGGAGGCAGCACACCGCCTGGCGGGACACACACTCAGCTAGTGGAGGCAGCACACTGCCTGGTGGGACACCCAGTCAGCTTGCGGATGCAGCACACCTCCTGGCGGGACACACACTCAGCTAGTGGATGCAGCACACCGCCTGGCAGGACACACACTCAGCGGATGCAGCACACCGCCTGGCGGGACACACACTCTGCTGATGCAGCACACCGCCTGGCGGGACACACACTCAGCGGATGCAGCACACCACCTGGCGGGACACACACTCAGCGGATGCAGCACACCGCCTGGCGGGACACACACTCAGCTGGCTCATGTAGTACACTGCCTGGTGGGACACACCCTCAGCATATGCAGCACACCGCCTGGCGGGACACACCATCAGCGGATGCAGCACACCGTCTGGCGGGACACACCCTCAGCGGATGCAGCACACCGCCTGGCGTGACACACACTCAGCCTGCGGAGGCAGCACACTGCCTGGTGGGACACACACTCAGCTCTCGGATGCAGCACTCCGCCTGGTGGGACACATACTCAGCTAGCGGATGCAACACACCGCCTGGTGGGAGACACACTCAGCTAGCGGATGCAGCACACCGCCTGGCGGGACACACTCAGCTGATGCAGCACACCGCCTGGCGGAACACACACTCAGGCTGCGGCGGCAGCACACTGCCTGGTGGGACACACACTCAGCTAGCGGATGCAGGACACCGCCTGTTGGGACCATCACTCAGCTAGCGGATGCAGCACACCGCCTGGCGGGACACACCATCAGCGGATGCAGCACACCGTCTGGTGGGACACACCCTCAGCGGATGCAGCACACCGCCTGGCGTGACACACACTCAGCCTGCGGAGGCAGCAGACTGCCTGGTGGGACACACACTCAGCTATTGGATGCAGCACCCCGCCTGGTGGGACACACACTCAGCTAGCGGATGCAATACACCACCTGGTGGAAGACACACTCAGCTAGCGGATGCAGCACACCGCCTGGCGGGACACACACTCAGCCTGCGGAGGCAGCACACTGCCTGGTGGGACAATCACTCAGCTAGCGGATGCAGCACACCGCCTGGCGGGACACACACTCAGCTGATGTAGCACACCGCCTGGTGGGACACACACTCAGCTAGTTGATGCAGAACACCGCCTGGTGGGACACACACTCAGCTAGCGGATGCAGCACACCGCCTGTTGGGACACACACTCAGCGGATGCAGCACACCGCCTGGCGGGACACACACTCTGCTGATGCAGCACACCGCCTGGCGGGACACACACTCAGCGGATGCAGCACACAGCCTGGCGGGACACACAATCAGCTAGCGGATGCAGCACACCACCTGGCGGGACACACACTCAGCAGATGCAGCACACCGCCTGGTGGGACACACACTCAGCTGATGCAGCACACCACCTGGTGGGATACACACTCAGCTGATGCAGCACGCCGCCTGGCGGGACACACACTCAGCGGATGCAGCACAGCGCCCGGCGGGACACACACTCAGCTGATAAAGCACACCGCCTGGCGGGACATACACTCAGCGGATGCAGCACACCGCCTGGCGGGACACACACTCAGCAGATGCAGCACACTGCCTGGCGGGACACACTCAACTGATGCAGCACACTGCCTGGCGGGACACACCCTCAGCGGATGCAGCACACCGCCTGGCGTGACACACACTCAGCCTGCGGAGGCAGCAGACTGCCTGGTGGGACACACACTCAGCTATTGGATGCAGCACCCCGCCTGGTGGGACACACACTCAGCTAGCGGATGCAATACACCACCTGGTGGAAGACACACTCAGCTAGCGGATGCAGCACACCGCCTGGCGGGACACACACTCAGCCTGCGGAGGCAGCACACTGCCTGGTGGGACAATCACTCAGCTAGCGGATGCAGCACACCGCCTGGCGGGACACACACTCAGCTGATGTAGCACACCGCATGGTGGGACACACACTCAGCTAGTTGATGCAGAACACCGCCTGGTGGGACACACACTCAGCTAGCGGATGCAGCACACCGCCTGTTGGGACACACACTCAGCGGATGCAGCACACCGCCTGGCGGGACACACACTCTGCTGATGCAGCACACCGCCTGGCGGGACACACACTCAGCGGATGCAGCACACCGCCTGGCGGGACACACACTCAGCGGATGCAGCATACCGCCTGGCGGGACACACAATCAGCTAGCGGATGCAGCACACCACCTGGCGGGACACACACTCAGCAGATGCAGCACACCGCCTGGTGGGACACACACTCAGCTGATGCAGCACGCCGCCTGGCGGGACACACACTCAGCGGATGCAGCACAGCGCCCGGCGGGACACACACTCAGCTGATAAAGCACACCGCCTGGCGGGACATACACTCAGCGGATGCAGCACACCGCCTGGCGGGACACACACTCAGCAGATGCAGCACACTGCCTGGCGGGACACACACTCAACTGATGCAGCACACTGCCTGGCGGGACACACACTCAGCGAATGCAGCACACCGCCTGGCGGGACACACACTCAGCGGATGCAGCACACCGCCTGGCAGGACACACACTCAGCTGATGCAGCACACCGCCTGGCGGGACATACACTCAGCGGATGCAGCACACCGCCTGGCGGGACACACACTCAGCGGATGCAGCACACTGCCTAGCGGGACCACACACTCAACTGATGCAGCACACCGCCTGGCAGGACACACACTCAGCTGATGCAGCACACCGCCTGGCGGGACACACACTTAGCTCGCGGATGCAGCACACCGCCTGGTGGGCCACACCCTCAACGGATGCAGCACACCACCTGGCGGGACACACACTCAGCTGATGCAGCACAGCACCTGGCGGGACACACCCTCAGCGGATGCAGCACACCACCTGGCGGGACACACACTCAGCTGATGCAGCACACTGCCTGGCGTTACACACACTCAGCTAGCGGAGGCAGCACACTGCCTGGTGGGACACACAGTCAGCTAGCGGATGCAGCACACCGCCTGGCGGGACACACACTCAGCTAGCGGAGGCAGCACACCGCCTGGCGGGACACACACTCAGCTGGTGGAGGCAGCACACTGCCTGGTGGGACACCCAGTCAGCTTGCGGATGCAGCACAACTCCTGGCGGGACACACACTCAGCTAGTGGATGCAGCACACCGCCTGGCAGGACACACACTCAGCGGATGCAGCACACCGCCTGGCGGGACACACACTCTGCTGATGCAGCACACCGCCTGGCGGGACACACACTCAGCGGATGCAGCACACCACCTGGCGGGACACACACTCAGCGGATGCAGCACACCGCCTGGCGGGACACACACTCAGCTGGCTCATGTAGTACACTGCCTGGTGGGACACACCCTCAGCATATGCAGCACACCGCCTGGCGGGACACACCATCAGCGGATGCAGCACACCGTCTGGCGGGACACACCCTCAGCGGATGCAGCACACCGCCTGGCGTGACACACACTCAGCCTGCGGAGGCAGCACACTGCCTGGTGGGACACACACTCAGCTCTCGGATGCAGCACTCCGCCTGGTGGGACACATACTCAGCTAGCGGATGCAACACACCGCCTGGTGGGAGACACACTCAGCTAGCGGATGCAGCACACCGCCTGGCGGGACACACTCAGCTGATGCAGCACACCACCTGGCGGGACACACACTCAGGCTGCGGAGGCAGCACACTGCCTGGTAGGACACACACTCAGCTAGCGGATGCAGGACACCGCCTGTTGGGACCATCACTCAGCTAGCGGATGCAGCACACCGCCTGGCGGGACACACCATCAGCGGATGCAGCACACCGTCTGGTGGGACACACCCTCAGCGGATGCAGCACACCGCCTGGTGTGACACACACTCAGCCTGCGGAGGCAGCAGACTGCCTGGTGGGACACACACTCAGCTATTGGATGCAGCACCCCGCCTGGTGGGACACACACTCAGCTAGCGGATGCAATACACCACCTGGTGGAAGACACACTCAGCTAGCGGATGCAGCACACCGCCTGGCGGGACACACACTCAGCCTGCGGAGGCAGCACACTGCCTGGTGGGACAATCACTCAGCTAGCGGATGCAGCACACCGCCTGGCGGGACACACACTCAGCTGATGTAGCACACCGCCTGGTGGGACACACACTCAGCTAGTTGATGCAGAACACCGCCTGGTGGGACACACACTCAGCTAGCGGATGCAGCACACCGCCTGTTGGGACACACACTCAGCGGATGCAGCACACCGCCTGGCGGGACACACACTCTGCTGATGCAGCACACCGCCTGGCGGGACACACACTCAGCGGATGCAGCACACCGCCTGGCGGGACACACAATCAGCTAGCGGATGTAGCACACCACCTGGCGGGACACACACTCAGCAGATGCAGCACACCGCCTGGTGGGACACACACTCAGCTGATGCAGCACACCACCTGGTGGGAAACACACTCAGCTGATGCAGCACGCCGCCTGGCGGGACACACACTCAGCGGATGCAGCACAGCGCCCGGCGGGACACACACTCAGCTGATAAAGCACACCGCCTGGCGGGACATACACTCAGCGGATGCAGCACACCGCCTGGCGGGACACACACTCAGCAGATGCAGCACACTGACTGGCGGGACACACTCAACTGATGCAGCACACTGCCTGGCGGGACACACACTCAGCGAATGCAGCACACCGCCTGGCGGGACACACACTCAGCGGATGCAGCACACCGCCTGGCAGGACACACACTCAGCTGATGCAGCACACCGCCTGGCGGGACATACACTCAGCGGATGCAGCACACCGCCTGGCGGGACACACACTCAGCGGATGCAGCACACTGCCTAGCGGGACCACACACTCAACTGATGCAGCACACCGCCTGGCAGGACACACACTCAGCTGATGCAGCACACCGCCTGGCGGGACACACACTTAGCTCGCGGATGCAGCACACCGCCTGGTGGGCCACACCCTCAACGGATGCAGCACACCAACTGGCGGGACACACACTCAGCTGATGCAGCACAGCACCTGGCGGGACACACCCTCAGCGGATGCAGCACACCACCTGGCGGGACACACACTCAGCTGATGCAGCACACCGCCTGGCGGGACACACACTCAGCTAGCGGAGGCAGCACACTGCCTGGTGGGACACACAGTCAGCTAGCGGATGCAGCACACCGCCTGGCGGGACACACACTCAGCTAGTGGAGGCAGCACACCGCCTGGCGGGACACACACTCAGCTAGTGGAGGCAGCACACTGCCTGGTGGGACACCCAGTCAGCTTGCGGATGCAGCACACCTCCTGGCGGGACACACACTCAGCTAGTGGATGCAGCACACCGCCTGGCAGGACACACACTCAGCGGATGCAGCACACCGCCTGGTGGGACACACACTCTGCTGATGCAGCACACCGCCTGGCGGGACACACACTCAGCAGATGCAGCACACCACCTGGCGGGACACACACTCAGCGGATGCAGCACACCGCCTGGCGGGACACACACTCAGCTGGCTCATGTAGTACACTGCCTGGTGGGACACACCCTCAGCATATGCAGCACACCGCCTGGCGGGACACACCATCAGCGGATGCAGCACACCGTCTGGCGGGACACACCCTCAGCGGATGCAGCACACCGCCTGGCGTGACACACACTCAGCCTGCGGAGGCAGCACACTGCCTGGTGGGACACACACTCAGCTCTCGGATGCAGCACTCCGCCTGGTGGGACACATACTCAGCTAGCAGATGTAACACACCGCCTGGTGGGAGACACACTCAGCTAGCGGATGCAGCACACCGCCTGGCGGGACACACACTCAGCTGATGCAGCACACCGCCTGGCAGGACACACACTCAGCCTGCGGAGGCAGCACACTGCCTGGTGGGACACACACTCAGCTAGCGGATGCAGGACACCGCCTGTTGGGACCATCACTCAGCTAGCGGATGCAGCACACCGCCTGGTGGGACACACACTCAGCTAGTTGATGCAGAACACCGCCTGGTGGGACACACACTCAGCTAGCGGATGCAGCACACCGCCTGTTGGGACACACACTCAGCGGATGCAGCACACCGCCTGGCAGGACACACACTCTGCTGATGCAGCACACTGCCTGGCGGGACACACACTCAGCTGATGCAGCACACCACCTGGCGGGACACACACTCAGCTGATGCAGCACAGCGCCTGGCGGGACACACACTCAGCGGATGCAGCACACCGCCCGGCGGGACACACACTCAGCTGATGCAGCACACCGCCTGGCGGGACACACACTCAGCTGATGCAGCACACCACCTGGCGGGACACACACTCAGCTGATGCAGCACACCGCCTGGCGGGACACACACTCAGCGGATGCAGCACACCGCCCGGCGGGACACACACTCAGCTGATGCAGCACACCGCCTGGCGGGACATACACTCAGCGGATGCAGCACACCGCCTGGCGGGACATACACTCAGCGGATGCAGCACACCGCCTGGCGGGACACACACTCAGCGGATGCAGCACACTGCCTGACGGGACACACACTCAACTGATGCAGAACACCGCCTGGCGGGACACACACTCAGCGAATGCAGCACACTGCCTGGCGGGACACACACTCAGCGGATGCAGCACACCGCTTGGCGGGACACACACTCAGCTAGCGGATGCAGCACACCGCCTGGCGGGACACACTCAGCTGATGCAGCACACAGCCTGGAGGGAGACACACTCAGCTAGCGGATGCAGCACACCGCCTGGCGGGACACACACTCAGCTGATGCAGCACACCGCCTGGCGGGACACACACTCAGCTAGCGGAGGCAGCACACTGCCTGGTGGGACACACAGTCAGCTAGCGGATGCAGCACACCGCCTGGCGGGACACACACTCAGCTAGTGGAGGCAGCACACCGCCTGGCGGGACACACACTCAGCTAGTGGAGGCAGCACACTGCCTGGTGGGACACCCAGTCAGCTTGCGGATGCAGCACACCTCCTGGCGGGACACACACTCAGCTAGTGGATGCAGCACACCGCCTGGCAGGACACACACTCAGCGGATGCAGCACACCGCCTGGTGGGACACACACTCTGCTGATGCAGCACACCGCCTGGCGGGACACACACTCAGCAGATGCAGCACACCACCTGGCGGGACACACACTCAGCGGATGCAGCACACCGCCTGGCGGGACACACACTCAGCTGGCTCATGTAGTACACTGCCTGGTGGGACACACCCTCAGCATATGCAGCACACCGCCTGGCGGGACACACCATCAGCGGATGCAGCACACCGTCTGGCGGGACACACCCTCAGCGGATGCAGCACACCGCCTGGCGTGACACACACTCAGCCTGCGGAGGCAGCACACTGCCTGGTGGGACACACACTCAGCTCTCGGATGCAGCACTCCGCCTGGTGGGACACATACTCAGCTAGCAGATGTAACACACCGCCTGGTGGGAGACACACTCAGCTAGCGGATGCAGCACACCGCCTGGCGGGACACACACTCAGCTGATGCAGCACACCGCCTGGCAGGACACACACTCAGCCTGCGGAGGCAGCACACTGCCTGGTGGGACACACACTCAGCTAGCGGATGCAGGACACCGCCTGTTGGGACCATCACTCAGCTAGCGGATGCAGCACACCGCCTGGTGGGACACACACTCAGCTAGTTGATGCAGAACACCGCCTGGTGGGACACACACTCAGCTAGCGGATGCAGCACACCGCCTGTTGGGACACACACTCAGCGGATGCAGCACACCGCCTGGCAGGACACACACTCTGCTGATGCAGCACACTGCCTGGCGGGACACACACTCAGCTGATGCAGCACACCACCTGGCGGGACACACACTCAGCTGATGCAGCACAGCGCCTGGCGGGACACACACTCAGCGGATGCAGCACACCGCCCGGCGGGACACACACTCAGCTGATGCAGCACACCGCCTGGCGGGACACACACTCAGCTGATGCAGCACACCACCTGGCGGGACACACACTCAGCTGATGCAGCACACCGCCTGGCGGGACACACACTCAGCGGATGCAGCACACCGCCCGGCGGGACACACACTCAGCTGATGCAGCACACCGCCTGGCGGGACATACACTCAGCGGATGCAGCACACCGCCTGGCGGGACATACACTCAGCGGATGCAGCACACCGCCTGGCGGGACACACACTCAGCGGATGCAGCACACTGCCTGACGGGACACACACTCAACTGATGCAGAACACCGCCTGGCGGGACACACACTCAGCGAATGCAGCACACTGCCTGGCGGGACACACACTCAGCGGATGCAGCACACCGCTTGGCGGGACACACACTCAGCTAGCGGATGCAGCACACCGCCTGGCGGGACACACTCAGCTGATGCAGCACACAGCCTGGAGGGACACACACTCATGTGATGTAGCACACCGCCTGGCGGGACACACTCAGCTGATGCAGCACACCGCTTGGCGGGACACACACTCAGCTAGCAGATGCAGCACACCGCCTGGCGGGACACACTCAGCTGATGCAGCACACCACCTGGAGGGACACACACTCAGCGGATGCAGCACACCGCTTGGCGGGACACACACTCAGCTAGCGGATGCAGCACACCGCTTGGCGGGACACACTCAGCTGATGCAGCACACCGCCTGGCGGGACACACACTCAGCTAGCGGATGCAGCACACCGCCTGGCGGGACACACTCAGCTGATGCAGCACACCGCCTGGCGGGACACACACTCAGCTCTCGGATGCAGCACTCCGCCTGGTGGGACACATACTCAGCTAGCGGATGCAACACACCGCCTGGTGGGAGACACACTCAGCTAGCGGATGCAGCACACCGCCTGGCGGGACACACTCAGCTGATGCAGCACACCGCCTGGCGGAACACACACTCAGGCTGCGGCGGCAGCACACTGCCTGGTGGGACACACACTCAGCTAGCGGATGCAGGACACCGCCTGTTGGGACCATCACTCAGCTAGCGTATGCAGCACACCGCCTGGCGGGACACACCATCAGCGGATGCAGCACACCGTCTGGTGGGACACACCCTCAGCGGATGCAGCACACCGCCTGGCGTGACACACACTCAGCCTGCGGAGGCAGCAGACTGCCTGGTGGGACACACACTCAGCTATTGGATGCAGCACCCCGCCTGGTGGGACACACACTCAGCTAGCGGATGCAATACACCACCTGGTGGAAGACACACTCAGCTAGCGGATGCAGCACACCGCCTGGCGGGACACACACTCAGCCTGCGGAGGCAGCACACTGCCTGGTGGGACAATCACTCAGCTAGCGGATGCAGCACACCGCCTGGCGGGACACACACTCAGCTGATGTAGCACACCGCCTGGTGGGACACACACTCAGCTAGTTGATGCAGAACACCGCCTGGTGGGACACACACTCAGCTAGCGGATGCAGCACACCGCCTGTTGGGACACACACTCAGCGGATGCAGCACACCGCCTGGCGGGACACACACTCTGCTGATGCAGCACACCGCCTGGCGGGACACACACTCAGCGGATGCAGCACACAGCCTGGCGGGACACACAATCAGCTAGCGGATGCAGCACACCACCTGGCGGGACACACACTCAGCAGATGCAGCACACCGCCTGGTGGGACACACACTCAGCTGATGCAGCACACCACCTGGTGGGATACACACTCAGCTGATGCAGCACGCCGCCTGGCGGGACACACACTCAGCGGATGCAGCACAGCGCCCGGCGGGACACACACTCAGCTGATAAAGCACACCGCCTGGCGGGACATACACTCAGCGGATGCAGCACACCGCCTGGCGGGACACACACTCAGCAGATGCAGCACACTGCCTGGCGGGACACACTCAACTGATGCAGCACACTGCCTGGCGGGACACACCCTCAGCGGATGCAGCACACCGCCTGGCGTGACACACACTCAGCCTGCGGAGGCAGCAGACTGCCTGGTGGGACACACACTCAGCTATTGGATGCAGCACCCCGCCTGGTGGGACACACACTCAGCTAGCGGATGCAATACACCACCTGGTGGAAGACACACTCAGCTAGCGGATGCAGCACACCGCCTGGCGGGACACACACTCAGCTAGTGGAGGCAGCACACTGCCTGGTGGGACACACACTCAGCTAGCGGATGCAGGACACCGCCTGTTGGGACCATCACTCAGCTAGCGGATGCAGCACACCGCCTGGTGGGACACACACTCAGCTAGTTGATGCAGAACACCGCCTGGTGGGACACACACTCAGCTAGCGGATGCAGCACACCGCCTGTTGGGACACACACTCAGCGGATGCAGCACACCGCCTGGCAGGACACACACTCTGCTGATGCAGCACACTGCCTGGCGGGACACACACTCAGCTGATGCAGCACACCACCTGGCGGGACACACACTCAGCTGATGCAGCACAGCGCCTGGCGGGACACACACTCAGCGGATGCAGCACACCGCCCGGCGGGACACACACTCAGCTGATGCAGCACACCGCCTGGCGGGACACACACTCAGCTGATGCAGCACACCACCTGGCGGGACACACACTCAGCTGATGCAGCACACCGCCTGGCGGGACACACCCTCAGCGGATGCAGCACACCGCCCGGCGGGACACACACTCAGCTGATGCAGCACACCGCCTGGCGGGACATACACTCAGCGGATGCAGCACACCGCCTGGCGGGACATACACTCAGCGGATGCAGCACACCGCCTGGCGGGACACACACTCAGCGGATGCAGCACACTGCCTGACGGGACACACACTCAACTGATGCAGAACACCGCCTGGCGGGACACACACTCAGCGAATGCAGCACACTGCCTGGCGGGACACACACTCAGCGGATGCAGCACACCGCTTGGCGGGACACACACTCAGCTAGCGGATGCAGCACACCGCCTGGCGGGACACACTCAGCTGATGCAGCACACAGCCTGGAGGGAGACACACTCAGCTAGCGGATGCAGCACACCGCCTGGCGGGACACACACTCAGCTGATGCAGCACACCGCCTGGCGGGACACACACTCAGCCTGCGGAGGCAGCACACTGCCTGGTGGGACACACACTCAGCTCTCGGATGCAGCACTCCGCCTGGTGGGACACATACTCAGCTAGCGGATGCAACACACCGCCTGGTGGGAGACACACTCAGCTAGCGGATGCAGCACACCGCCTGGCGGGACACACTCAGCTGATGCAGCACACCACCTGGCGGGACACACACTCAGGCTGCGGAGGCAGCACACTGCCTGGTAGGACACACACTCAGCTAGCGGATGCAGGACACCGCCTGTTGGGACCATCACTCAGCTAGCGGATGCAGCACACCGCCTGGCGGGACACACCATCAGCGGATGCAGCACACCGTCTGGTGGGACACACCCTCAGCGGATGCAGCACACCGCCTGGTGTGACACACACTCAGCCTGCGGAGGCAGCAGACTGCCTGGTGGGACACACACTCAGCTATTGGATGCAGCACCCCGCCTGGTGGGACACACACTCAGCTAGCGGATGCAATACACCACCTGGTGGAAGACACACTCAGCTAGCGGATGCAGCACACCGCCTGGCGGGACACACACTCAGCCTGCGGAGGCAGCACACTGCCTGGTGGGACAATCACTCAGCTAGCGGATGCAGCACACCGCCTGGCGGGACACACACTCAGCTGATGTAGCACACCGCCTGGTGGGACACACACTCAGCTAGTTGATGCAGAACACCGCCTGGTGGGACACACACTCAGCTAGCGGATGCAGCACACCGCCTGTTGGGACACACACTCAGCGGATGCAGCACACCGCCTGGCGGGACACACACTCTGCTGATGCAGCACACCGCCTGGCGGGACACACACTCAGCGGATGCAGCACACCGCCTGGCGGGACACACAATCAGCTAGCGGATGTAGCACACCACCTGGCGGGACACACACTCAGCAGATGCAGCACACCGCCTGGTGGGACACACACTCAGCTGATGCAGCACACCACCTGGTGGGAAACACACTCAGCTGATGCAGCACGCCGCCTGGCGGGACACACACTCAGCGGATGCAGCACAGCGCCCGGCGGGACACACACTCAGCTGATAAAGCACACCGCCTGGCGGGACATACACTCAGCGGATGCAGCACACCGCCTGGCGGGACACACACTCAGCAGATGCAGCACACTGACTGGCGGGACACACTCAACTGATGCAGCACACTGCCTGGCGGGACACACACTCAGCGAATGCAGCACACCGCCTGGCGGGACACACACTCAGCGGATGCAGCACACCGCCTGGCAGGACACACACTCAGCTGATGCAGCACACCGCCTGGCGGGACATACACTCAGCGGATGCAGCACACCGCCTGGCGGGACACACACTCAGCGGATGCAGCACACTGCCTAGCGGGACCACACACTCAACTGATGCAGCACACCGCCTGGCAGGACACACACTCAGCTGATGCAGCACACCGCCTGGCGGGACACACACTTAGCTCGCGGATGCAGCACACCGCCTGGTGGGCCACACCCTCAACGGATGCAGCACACCAACTGGCGGGACACACACTCAGCTGATGCAGCACAGCACCTGGCGGGACACACCCTCAGCGGATGCAGCACACCACCTGGCGGGACACACACTCAGCTGATGCAGCACACCGCCTGGCGGGACACACACTCAGCTAGCGGAGGCAGCACACTGCCTGGTGGGACACACAGTCAGCTAGCGGATGCAGCACACCGCCTGGCGGGACACACACTCAGCTAGTGGAGGCAGCACACCGCCTGGCGGGACACACACTCAGCTAGTGGAGGCAGCACACTGCCTGGTGGGACACCCAGTCAGCTTGCGGATGCAGCACACCTCCTGGCGGGACACACACTCAGCTAGTGGATGCAGCACACCGCCTGGCAGGACACACACTCAGCGGATGCAGCACACCGCCTGGTGGGACACACACTCTGCTGATGCAGCACACCGCCTGGCGGGACACACACTCAGCAGATGCAGCACACCACCTGGCGGGACACACACTCAGCGGATGCAGCACACCGCCTGGCGGGACACACACTCAGCTGGCTCATGTAGTACACTGCCTGGTGGGACACACCCTCAGCATATGCAGCACACCGCCTGGCGGGACACACCATCAGCGGATGCAGCACACCGTCTGGCGGGACACACCCTCAGCGGATGCAGCACACCGCCTGGCGTGACACACACTCAGCCTGCGGAGGCAGCACACTGCCTGGTGGGACACACACTCAGCTCTCGGATGCAGCACTCCGCCTGGTGGGACACATACTCAGCTAGCAGATGTAACACACCGCCTGGTGGGAGACACACTCAGCTAGCGGATGCAGCACACCGCCTGGCGGGACACACACTCAGCTGATGCAGCACACCGCCTGGCAGGACACACACTCAGCCTGCGGAGGCAGCACACTGCCTGGTGGGACACACACTCAGCTAGCGGATGCAGGACACCGCCTGTTGGGACCATCACTCAGCTAGCGGATGCAGCACACCGCCTGGTGGGACACACACTCAGCTAGTTGATGCAGAACACCGCCTGGTGGGACACACACTCAGCTAGCGGATGCAGCACACCGCCTGTTGGGACACACACTCAGCGGATGCAGCACACCGCCTGGCAGGACACACACTCTGCTGATGCAGCACACTGCCTGGCGGGACACACACTCAGCTGATGCAGCACACCACCTGGCGGGACACACACTCAGCTGATGCAGCACAGCGCCTGGCGGGACACACACTCAGCGGATGCAGCACACCGCCCGGCGGGACACACACTCAGCTGATGCAGCACACCGCCTGGCGGGACACACACTCAGCTGATGCAGCACACCACCTGGCGGGACACACACTCAGCTGATGCAGCACACCGCCTGGCGGGACACACACTCAGCGGATGCAGCACACCGCCCGGCGGGACACACACTCAGCTGATGCAGCACACCGCCTGGCGGGACATACACTCAGCGGATGCAGCACACCGCCTGGCGGGACATACACTCAGCGGATGCAGCACACCGCCTGGCGGGACACACACTCAGCGGATGCAGCACACTGCCTGACGGGACACACACTCAACTGATGCAGAACACCGCCTGGCGGGACACACACTCAGCGAATGCAGCACACTGCCTGGCGGGACACACACTCAGCGGATGCAGCACACCGCTTGGCGGGACACACACTCAGCTAGCGGATGCAGCACACCGCCTGGCGGGACACACTCAGCTGATGCAGCACACAGCCTGGAGGGAGACACACTCAGCTAGCGGATGCAGCACACCGCCTGGCGGGACACACACTCAGCTGATGCAGCACACCGCCTGGCGGGACACACACTCAGCTAGCGGAGGCAGCACACTGCCTGGTGGGACACACAGTCAGCTAGCGGATGCAGCACACCGCCTGGCGGGACACACACTCAGCTAGTGGAGGCAGCACACCGCCTGGCGGGACACACACTCAGCTAGTGGAGGCAGCACACTGCCTGGTGGGACACCCAGTCAGCTTGCGGATGCAGCACACCTCCTGGCGGGACACACACTCAGCTAGTGGATGCAGCACACCGCCTGGCAGGACACACACTCAGCGGATGCAGCACACCGCCTGGTGGGACACACACTCTGCTGATGCAGCACACCGCCTGGCGGGACACACACTCAGCAGATGCAGCACACCACCTGGCGGGACACACACTCAGCGGATGCAGCACACCGCCTGGCGGGACACACACTCAGCTGGCTCATGTAGTACACTGCCTGGTGGGACACACCCTCAGCATATGCAGCACACCGCCTGGCGGGACACACCATCAGCGGATGCAGCACACCGTCTGGCGGGACACACCCTCAGCGGATGCAGCACACCGCCTGGCGTGACACACACTCAGCCTGCGGAGGCAGCACACTGCCTGGTGGGACACACACTCAGCTCTCGGATGCAGCACTCCGCCTGGTGGGACACATACTCAGCTAGCAGATGTAACACACCGCCTGGTGGGAGACACACTCAGCTAGCGGATGCAGCACACCGCCTGGCGGGACACACACTCAGCTGATGCAGCACACCGCCTGGCAGGACACACACTCAGCCTGCGGAGGCAGCACACTGCCTGGTGGGACACACACTCAGCTAGCGGATGCAGGACACCGCCTGTTGGGACCATCACTCAGCTAGCGGATGCAGCACACCGCCTGGTGGGACACACACTCAGCTAGTTGATGCAGAACACCGCCTGGTGGGACACACACTCAGCTAGCGGATGCAGCACACCGCCTGTTGGGACACACACTCAGCGGATGCAGCACACCGCCTGGCAGGACACACACTCTGCTGATGCAGCACACTGCCTGGCGGGACACACACTCAGCTGATGCAGCACACCACCTGGCGGGACACACACTCAGCTGATGCAGCACAGCGCCTGGCGGGACACACACTCAGCGGATGCAGCACACCGCCCGGCGGGACACACACTCAGCTGATGCAGCACACCGCCTGGCGGGACACACACTCAGCTGATGCAGCACACCACCTGGCGGGACACACACTCAGCTGATGCAGCACACCGCCTGGCGGGACACACACTCAGCGGATGCAGCACACCGCCCGGCGGGACACACACTCAGCTGATGCAGCACACCGCCTGGCGGGACATACACTCAGCGGATGCAGCACACCGCCTGGCGGGACATACACTCAGCGGATGCAGCACACCGCCTGGCGGGACACACACTCAGCGGATGCAGCACACTGCCTGACGGGACACACACTCAACTGATGCAGAACACCGCCTGGCGGGACACACACTCAGCGAATGCAGCACACTGCCTGGCGGGACACACACTCAGCGGATGCAGCACACCGCTTGGCGGGACACACACTCAGCTAGCGGATGCAGCACACCGCCTGGCGGGACACACTCAGCTGATGCAGCACACAGCCTGGAGGGACACACACTCATGTGATGTAGCACACCGCCTGGCGGGACACACTCAGCTGATGCAGCACACCGCTTGGCGGGACACACACTCAGCTAGCAGATGCAGCACACCGCCTGGCGGGACACACTCAGCTGATGCAGCACACCACCTGGAGGGACACACACTCAGCGGATGCAGCACACCGCTTGGCGGGACACACACTCAGCTAGCGGATGCAGCACACCGCTTGGCGGGACACACTCAGCTGATGCAGCACACCGCCTGGCGGGACACACACTCAGCTAGCGGATGCAGCACACCGCCTGGCGGGACACACTCAGCTGATGCAGCACACCGCCTGGCGGGACACACACTCAGCTCTCGGATGCAGCACTCCGCCTGGTGGGACACATACTCAGCTAGCGGATGCAACACACCGCCTGGTGGGAGACACACTCAGCTAGCGGATGCAGCACACCGCCTGGCGGGACACACTCAGCTGATGCAGCACACCGCCTGGCGGAACACACACTCAGGCTGCGGCGGCAGCACACTGCCTGGTGGGACACACACTCAGCTAGCGGATGCAGGACACCGCCTGTTGGGACCATCACTCAGCTAGCGTATGCAGCACACCGCCTGGCGGGACACACCATCAGCGGATGCAGCACACCGTCTGGTGGGACACACCCTCAGCGGATGCAGCACACCGCCTGGCGTGACACACACTCAGCCTGCGGAGGCAGCAGACTGCCTGGTGGGACACACACTCAGCTATTGGATGCAGCACCCCGCCTGGTGGGACACACACTCAGCTAGCGGATGCAATACACCACCTGGTGGAAGACACACTCAGCTAGCGGATGCAGCACACCGCCTGGCGGGACACACACTCAGCCTGCGGAGGCAGCACACTGCCTGGTGGGACAATCACTCAGCTAGCGGATGCAGCACACCGCCTGGCGGGACACACACTCAGCTGATGTAGCACACCGCCTGGTGGGACACACACTCAGCTAGTTGATGCAGAACACCGCCTGGTGGGACACACACTCAGCTAGCGGATGCAGCACACCGCCTGTTGGGACACACACTCAGCGGATGCAGCACACCGCCTGGCGGGACACACACTCTGCTGATGCAGCACACCGCCTGGCGGGACACACACTCAGCGGATGCAGCACACAGCCTGGCGGGACACACAATCAGCTAGCGGATGCAGCACACCACCTGGCGGGACACACACTCAGCAGATGCAGCACACCGCCTGGTGGGACACACACTCAGCTGATGCAGCACACCACCTGGTGGGATACACACTCAGCTGATGCAGCACGCCGCCTGGCGGGACACACACTCAGCGGATGCAGCACAGCGCCCGGCGGGACACACACTCAGCTGATAAAGCACACCGCCTGGCGGGACATACACTCAGCGGATGCAGCACACCGCCTGGCGGGACACACACTCAGCAGATGCAGCACACTGCCTGGCGGGACACACTCAACTGATGCAGCACACTGCCTGGCGGGACACACCCTCAGCGGATGCAGCACACCGCCTGGCGTGACACACACTCAGCCTGCGGAGGCAGCAGACTGCCTGGTGGGACACACACTCAGCTATTGGATGCAGCACCCCGCCTGGTGGGACACACACTCAGCTAGCGGATGCAATACACCACCTGGTGGAAGACACACTCAGCTAGCGGATGCAGCACACCGCCTGGCGGGACACACACTCAGCTAGTGGAGGCAGCACACTGCCTGGTGGGACACACACTCAGCTAGCGGATGCAGGACACCGCCTGTTGGGACCATCACTCAGCTAGCGGATGCAGCACACCGCCTGGTGGGACACACACTCAGCTAGTTGATGCAGAACACCGCCTGGTGGGACACACACTCAGCTAGCGGATGCAGCACACCGCCTGTTGGGACACACACTCAGCGGATGCAGCACACCGCCTGGCAGGACACACACTCTGCTGATGCAGCACACTGCCTGGCGGGACACACACTCAGCTGATGCAGCACACCACCTGGCGGGACACACACTCAGCTGATGCAGCACAGCGCCTGGCGGGACACACACTCAGCGGATGCAGCACACCGCCCGGCGGGACACACACTCAGCTGATGCAGCACACCGCCTGGCGGGACACACACTCAGCTGATGCAGCACACCACCTGGCGGGACACACACTCAGCTGATGCAGCACACCGCCTGGCGGGACACACCCTCAGCGGATGCAGCACACCGCCCGGCGGGACACACACTCAGCTGATGCAGCACACCGCCTGGCGGGACATACACTCAGCGGATGCAGCACACCGCCTGGCGGGACATACACTCAGCGGATGCAGCACACCGCCTGGCGGGACACACACTCAGCGGATGCAGCACACTGCCTGACGGGACACACACTCAACTGATGCAGAACACCGCCTGGCGGGACACACACTCAGCGAATGCAGCACACTGCCTGGCGGGACACACACTCAGCGGATGCAGCACACCGCTTGGCGGGACACACACTCAGCTAGCGGATGCAGCACACCGCCTGGCGGGACACACTCAGCTGATGCAGCACACAGCCTGGAGGGAGACACACTCAGCTAGCGGATGCAGCACACCGCCTGGCGGGACACACACTCAGCTGATGCAGCACACCGCCTGGCGGGACACACACTCAGCTAGCGGAGGCAGCACACTGCCTGGTGGGACACACAGTCAGCTAGCGGATGCAGCACACCGCCTGGCGGGACACACACTCAGCTAGTGGAGGCAGCACACCGCCTGGCGGGACACACACTCAGCTAGTGGAGGCAGCACACTGCCTGGTGGGACACCCAGTCAGCTTGCGGATGCAGCACACCTCCTGGCGGGACACACACTCAGCTAGTGGATGCAGCACACCGCCTGGCAGGACACACACTCAGCGGATGCAGCACACCGCCTGGTGGGACACACACTCTGCTGATGCAGCACACCGCCTGGCGGGACACACACTCAGCAGATGCAGCACACCACCTGGCGGGACACACACTCAGCGGATGCAGCACACCGCCTGGCGGGACACACACTCAGCTGGCTCATGTAGTACACTGCCTGGTGGGACACACCCTCAGCATATGCAGCACACCGCCTGGCGGGACACACCATCAGCGGATGCAGCACACCGTCTGGCGGGACACACCCTCAGCGGATGCAGCACACCGCCTGGCGTGACACACACTCAGCCTGCGGAGGCAGCACACTGCCTGGTGGGACACACACTCAGCTCTCGGATGCAGCACTCCGCCTGGTGGGACACATACTCAGCTAGCAGATGTAACACACCGCCTGGTGGGAGACACACTCAGCTAGCGGATGCAGCACACCGCCTGGCGGGACACACACTCAGCTGATGCAGCACACCGCCTGGCAGGACACACACTCAGCCTGCGGAGGCAGCACACTGCCTGGTGGGACACACACTCAGCTAGCGGATGCAGGACACCGCCTGTTGGGACCATCACTCAGCTAGCGGATGCAGCACACCGCCTGGTGGGACACACACTCAGCTAGTTGATGCAGAACACCGCCTGGTGGGACACACACTCAGCTAGCGGATGCAGCACACCGCCTGTTGGGACACACACTCAGCGGATGCAGCACACCGCCTGGCAGGACACACACTCTGCTGATGCAGCACACTGCCTGGCGGGACACACACTCAGCTGATGCAGCACACCACCTGGCGGGACACACACTCAGCTGATGCAGCACAGCGCCTGGCGGGACACACACTCAGCGGATGCAGCACACCGCCCGGCGGGACACACACTCAGCTGATGCAGCACACCGCCTGGCGGGACACACACTCAGCTGATGCAGCACACCACCTGGCGGGACACACACTCAGCTGATGCAGCACACCGCCTGGCGGGACACACACTCAGCGGATGCAGCACACCGCCCGGCGGGACACACACTCAGCTGATGCAGCACACCGCCTGGCGGGACATACACTCAGCGGATGCAGCACACCGCCTGGCGGGACATACACTCAGCGGATGCAGCACACCGCCTGGCGGGACACACACTCAGCGGATGCAGCACACTGCCTGACGGGACACACACTCAACTGATGCAGAACACCGCCTGGCGGGACACACACTCAGCGAATGCAGCACACTGCCTGGCGGGACACACACTCAGCGGATGCAGCACACCGCTTGGCGGGACACACACTCAGCTAGCGGATGCAGCACACCGCCTGGCGGGACACACTCAGCTGATGCAGCACACAGCCTGGAGGGACACACACTCAGCTAGCGGATGCAGCACACCGCCTGGCGGGACACACACTCAGCTGATGCAGCACACCGCCTGGCGGGACACACACTCAGCTAGCGGAGGCAGCACACTGCCTGGTGGGACACACAGTCAGCTAGCGGATGCAGCACACCGCCTGGCGGGACACACACTCAGCTAGTGGAGGCAGCACACCGCCTGGCGGGACACACACTCAGCTAGTGGAGGCAGCACACTGCCTGGTGGGACACCCAGTCAGCTTGCGGATGCAGCACACCTCCTGGCGGGACACACACTCAGCTAGTGGATGCAGCACACCGCCTGGCAGGACACACACTCAGCGGATGCAGCACACCGCCTGGTGGGACACACACTCTGCTGATGCAGCACACCGCCTGGCGGGACACACACTCAGCAGATGCAGCACACCACCTGGCGGGACACACACTCAGCGGATGCAGCACACCGCCTGGCGGGACACACACTCAGCTGGCTCATGTAGTACACTGCCTGGTGGGACACACCCTCAGCATATGCAGCACACCGCCTGGCGGGACACACCATCAGCGGATGCAGCACACCGTCTGGCGGGACACACCCTCAGCGGATGCAGCACACCGCCTGGCGTGACACACACTCAGCCTGCGGAGGCAGCACACTGCCTGGTGGGACACACACTCAGCTCTCGGATGCAGCACTCCGCCTGGTGGGACACATACTCAGCTAGCGGATGCAACACACCGCCTGGTGGGAGACACACTCAGCTAGCGGATGCAGCACACCGCCTGGCGGGACACACTCAGCTGATGCAGCACACCACCTGGCGGGACACACACTCAGGCTGCGGAGGCAGCACACTGCCTGGTAGGACACACACTCAGCTAGCGGATGCAGGACACCGCCTGGCGGGACACACACTCAGCTGATGTAGCACACCGCCTGGTGGGACACACACTCAGCTAGTTGATGCAGAACACCGCCTGGTGGGACACACACTCAGCTAGCGGATGCAGCACACCGCCTGTTGGGACACACACTCAGCGGATGCAGCACACCGCCTGGCGGGACACACACTCTGCTGATGCAGCACACCGCCTGGCGGGACACACACTCAGCGGATGCAGCACACCGCCTGGCAGGACACACAATCAGCTAGCGGATGTAGCACACCACCTGGCGGGACACACACTCAGCAGATGCAGCACACCGCCTGGTGGGACACACACTCAGCTGATGCAGCACACCACCTGGTGGGAAACACACTCAGCTGATGCAGCACGCCGCCTGGCGGGACACACACTCAGCGGATGCAGCACAGCGCCCGGCGGGACACACACTCAGCTGATAAAGCACACCGCCTGGCGGGACATACACTCAGCGGATGCAGCACACCGCCTGGCGGGACACACACTCAGCAGATGCAGCACACTGACTGGCGGGACACACTCAACTGATGCAGCACACTGCCTGGCGGGACACACACTCAGCGAATGCAGCACACCGCCTGGCGGGACACACACTCAGCGGATGCAGCACACCGCCTGGCAGGACACACACTCAGCTGATGCAGCACACCGCCTGGCGGGACATACACTCAGCGGATGCAGCACACCGCCTGGCGGGACACACACTCAGCGGATGCAGCACACTGCCTAGCGGGACCACACACTCAACTGATGCAGCACACCGCCTGGCAGGACACACACTCAGCTGATGCAGCACACCGCCTGGCGGGACACACACTTAGCTCGCGGATGCAGCACACCGCCTGGTGGGCCACACCCTCAACGGATGCAGCACACCAACTGGCGGGACACACACTCAGCTGATGCAGCACAGCACCTGGCGGGACACACCCTCAGCGGATGCAGCACACCACCTGGCGGGACACACACTCAGCTGATGCAGCACACCGCCTGGCGGGACACACACTCAGCTAGCGGAGGCAGCACACTGCCTGGTGGGACACACAGTCAGCTAGCGGATGCAGCACACCGCCTGGCGGGACACACACTCAGCTAGTGGAGGCAGCACACCGCCTGGCGGGACACACACTCAGCTAGTGGAGGCAGCACACTGCCTGGTGGGACACCCAGTCAGCTTGCGGATGCAGCACACCTCCTGGCGGGACACACACTCAGCTAGTGGATGCAGCACACCGCCTGGCAGGACACACACTCAGCGGATGCAGCACACCGCCTGGTGGGACACACACTCTGCTGATGCAGCACACCGCCTGGCGGGACACACACTCAGCAGATGCAGCACACCACCTGGCGGGACACACACTCAGCGGATGCAGCACACCGCCTGGCGGGACACACACTCAGCTGGCTCATGTAGTACACTGCCTGGTGGGACACACCCTCAGCATATGCAGCACACCGCCTGGCGGGACACACCATCAGCGGATGCAGCACACCGTCTGGCGGGACACACCCTCAGCGGATGCAGCACACCGCCTGGCGTGACACACACTCAGCCTGCGGAGGCAGCACACTGCCTGGTGGGACACACACTCAGCTCTCGGATGCAGCACTCCGCCTGGTGGGACACATACTCAGCTAGCAGATGTAACACACCGCCTGGTGGGAGACACACTCAGCTAGCGGATGCAGCACACCGCCTGGCGGGACACACACTCAGCTGATGCAGCACACCGCCTGGCAGGACACACACTCAGCCTGCGGAGGCAGCACACTGCCTGGTGGGACACACACTCAGCTAGCGGATGCAGGACACCGCCTGTTGGGACCATCACTCAGCTAGCGGATGCAGCACACCGCCTGGTGGGACACACACTCAGCTAGTTGATGCAGAACACCGCCTGGTGGGACACACACTCAGCTAGCGGATGCAGCACACCGCCTGTTGGGACACACACTCAGCGGATGCAGCACACCGCCTGGCAGGACACACACTCTGCTGATGCAGCACACTGCCTGGCGGGACACACACTCAGCTGATGCAGCACACCACCTGGCGGGACACACACTCAGCTGATGCAGCACAGCGCCTGGCGGGACACACACTCAGCGGATGCAGCACACCGCCCGGCGGGACACACACTCAGCTGATGCAGCACACCGCCTGGCGGGACACACACTCAGCTGATGCAGCACACCACCTGGCGGGACACACACTCAGCTGATGCAGCACACCGCCTGGCGGGACACACACTCAGCGGATGCAGCACACCGCCCGGCGGGACACACACTCAGCTGATGCAGCACACCGCCTGGCGGGACATACACTCAGCGGATGCAGCACACCGCCTGGCGGGACATACACTCAGCGGATGCAGCACACCGCCTGGCGGGACACACACTCAGCGGATGCAGCACACTGCCTGACGGGACACACACTCAACTGATGCAGAACACCGCCTGGCGGGACACACACTCAGCGAATGCAGCACACTGCCTGGCGGGACACACACTCAGCGGATGCAGCACACCGCTTGGCGGGACACACACTCAGCTAGCGGATGCAGCACACCGCCTGGCGGGACACACTCAGCTGATGCAGCACACAGCCTGGAGGGAGACACACTCAGCTAGCGGATGCAGCACACCGCCTGGCGGGACACACACTCAGCTGATGCAGCACACCGCCTGGCGGGACACACACTCAGCTAGCGGAGGCAGCACACTGCCTGGTGGGACACACAGTCAGCTAGCGGATGCAGCACACCGCCTGGCGGGACACACACTCAGCTAGTGGAGGCAGCACACCGCCTGGCGGGACACACACTCAGCTAGTGGAGGCAGCACACTGCCTGGTGGGACACCCAGTCAGCTTGCGGATGCAGCACACCTCCTGGCGGGACACACACTCAGCTAGTGGATGCAGCACACCGCCTGGCAGGACACACACTCAGCGGATGCAGCACACCGCCTGGTGGGACACACACTCTGCTGATGCAGCACACCGCCTGGCGGGACACACACTCAGCAGATGCAGCACACCACCTGGCGGGACACACACTCAGCGGATGCAGCACACCGCCTGGCGGGACACACACTCAGCTGGCTCATGTAGTACACTGCCTGGTGGGACACACCCTCAGCATATGCAGCACACCGCCTGGCGGGACACACCATCAGCGGATGCAGCACACCGTCTGGCGGGACACACCCTCAGCGGATGCAGCACACCGCCTGGCGTGACACACACTCAGCCTGCGGAGGCAGCACACTGCCTGGTGGGACACACACTCAGCTCTCGGATGCAGCACTCCGCCTGGTGGGACACATACTCAGCTAGCAGATGTAACACACCGCCTGGTGGGAGACACACTCAGCTAGCGGATGCAGCACACCGCCTGGCGGGACACACACTCAGCTGATGCAGCACACCGCCTGGCAGGACACACACTCAGCCTGCGGAGGCAGCACACTGCCTGGTGGGACACACACTCAGCTAGCGGATGCAGGACACCGCCTGTTGGGACCATCACTCAGCTAGCGGATGCAGCACACCGCCTGGTGGGACACACACTCAGCTAGTTGATGCAGAACACCGCCTGGTGGGACACACACTCAGCTAGCGGATGCAGCACACCGCCTGTTGGGACACACACTCAGCGGATGCAGCACACCGCCTGGCAGGACACACACTCTGCTGATGCAGCACACTGCCTGGCGGGACACACACTCAGCTGATGCAGCACACCACCTGGCGGGACACACACTCAGCTGATGCAGCACAGCGCCTGGCGGGACACACACTCAGCGGATGCAGCACACCGCCCGGCGGGACACACACTCAGCTGATGCAGCACACCGCCTGGCGGGACACACACTCAGCTGATGCAGCACACCACCTGGCGGGACACACACTCAGCTGATGCAGCACACCGCCTGGCGGGACACACACTCAGCGGATGCAGCACACCGCCCGGCGGGACACACACTCAGCTGATGCAGCACACCGCCTGGCGGGACATACACTCAGCGGATGCAGCACACCGCCTGGCGGGACATACACTCAGCGGATGCAGCACACCGCCTGGCGGGACACACACTCAGCGGATGCAGCACACTGCCTGACGGGACACACACTCAACTGATGCAGAACACCGCCTGGCGGGACACACACTCAGCGAATGCAGCACACTGCCTGGCGGGACACACACTCAGCGGATGCAGCACACCGCTTGGCGGGACACACACTCAGCTAGCGGATGCAGCACACCGCCTGGCGGGACACACTCAGCTGATGCAGCACACAGCCTGGAGGGACACACACTCAGCTAGCGGATGCAGCACACCGCCTGGCGGGACACACACTCAGCTGATGCAGCACACCGCCTGGCGGGACACACACTCAGCTAGCGGAGGCAGCACACTGCCTGGTGGGACACACAGTCAGCTAGCGGATGCAGCACACCGCCTGGCGGGACACACACTCAGCTAGTGGAGGCAGCACACCGCCTGGCGGGACACACACTCAGCTAGTGGAGGCAGCACACTGCCTGGTGGGACACCCAGTCAGCTTGCGGATGCAGCACACCTCCTGGCGGGACACACACTCAGCTAGTGGATGCAGCACACCGCCTGGCAGGACACACACTCAGCGGATGCAGCACACCGCCTGGTGGGACACACACTCTGCTGATGCAGCACACCGCCTGGCGGGACACACACTCAGCAGATGCAGCACACCACCTGGCGGGACACACACTCAGCGGATGCAGCACACCGCCTGGCGGGACACACACTCAGCTGGCTCATGTAGTACACTGCCTGGTGGGACACACCCTCAGCATATGCAGCACACCGCCTGGCGGGACACACCATCAGCGGATGCAGCACACCGTCTGGCGGGACACACCCTCAGCGGATGCAGCACACCGCCTGGCGTGACACACACTCAGCCTGCGGAGGCAGCACACTGCCTGGTGGGACACACACTCAGCTCTCGGATGCAGCACTCCGCCTGGTGGGACACATACTCAGCTAGCAGATGTAACACACCGCCTGGTGGGAGACACACTCAGCTAGCGGATGCAGCACACCGCCTGGCGGGACACACACTCAGCTGATGCAGCACACCGCCTGGCAGGACACACACTCAGCCTGCGGAGGCAGCACACTGCCTGGTGGGACACACACTCAGCTAGCGGATGCAGGACACCGCCTGTTGGGACCATCACTCAGCTAGCGGATGCAGCACACCGCCTGGTGGGACACACACTCAGCTAGTTGATGCAGAACACCGCCTGGTGGGACACACACTCAGCTAGCGGATGCAGCACACCGCCTGTTGGGACACACACTCAGCGGATGCAGCACACCGCCTGGCAGGACACACACTCTGCTGATGCAGCACACTGCCTGGCGGGACACACACTCAGCTGATGCAGCACACCACCTGGCGGGACACACACTCAGCTGATGCAGCACAGCGCCTGGCGGGACACACACTCAGCGGATGCAGCACACCGCCCGGCGGGACACACACTCAGCTGATGCAGCACACCGCCTGGCGGGACACACACTCAGCTGATGCAGCACACCACCTGGCGGGACACACACTCAGCTGATGCAGCACACCGCCTGGCGGGACACACACTCAGCGGATGCAGCACACCGCCCGGCGGGACACACACTCAGCTGATGCAGCACACCGCCTGGCGGGACATACACTCAGCGGATGCAGCACACCGCCTGGCGGGACATACACTCAGCGGATGCAGCACACCGCCTGGCGGGACACACACTCAGCGGATGCAGCACACTGCCTGACGGGACACACACTCAACTGATGCAGAACACCGCCTGGCGGGACACACACTCAGCGAATGCAGCACACTGCCTGGCGGGACACACACTCAGCGGATGCAGCACACCGCTTGGCGGGACACACACTCAGCTAGCGGATGCAGCACACCGCCTGGCGGGACACACTCAGCTGATGCAGCACACAGCCTGGAGGGACACACACTCATGTGATGTAGCACACCGCCTGGCGGGACACACTCAGCTGATGCAGCACACCGCTTGGCGGGACACACACTCAGCTAGCAGATGCAGCACACCGCCTGGCGGGACACACTCAGCTGATGCAGCACACCACCTGGAGGGACACACACTCAGCGGATGCAGCACACCGCTTGGCGGGACACACACTCAGCTAGCGGATGCAGCACACCGCTTGGCGGGACACACTCAGCTGATGCAGCACACCGCCTGGCGGGACACACACTCAGCTAGCGGATGCAGCACACCGCCTGGCGGGACACACTCAGCTGATGCAGCACACCGCCTGGCGGGACACACACTCAGCTCTCGGATGCAGCACTCCGCCTGGTGGGACACATACTCAGCTAGCGGATGCAACACACCGCCTGGTGGGAGACACACTCAGCTAGCGGATGCAGCACACCGCCTGGCGGGACACACTCAGCTGATGCAGCACACCGCCTGGCGGAACACACACTCAGGCTGCGGCGGCAGCACACTGCCTGGTGGGACACACACTCAGCTAGCGGATGCAGGACACCGCCTGTTGGGACCATCACTCAGCTAGCGTATGCAGCACACCGCCTGGCGGGACACACCATCAGCGGATGCAGCACACCGTCTGGTGGGACACACCCTCAGCGGATGCAGCACACCGCCTGGCGTGACACACACTCAGCCTGCGGAGGCAGCAGACTGCCTGGTGGGACACACACTCAGCTATTGGATGCAGCACCCCGCCTGGTGGGACACACACTCAGCTAGCGGATGCAATACACCACCTGGTGGAAGACACACTCAGCTAGCGGATGCAGCACACCGCCTGGCGGGACACACACTCAGCCTGCGGAGGCAGCACACTGCCTGGTGGGACAATCACTCAGCTAGCGGATGCAGCACACCGCCTGGCGGGACACACACTCAGCTGATGTAGCACACCGCCTGGTGGGACACACACTCAGCTAGTTGATGCAGAACACCGCCTGGTGGGACACACACTCAGCTAGCGGATGCAGCACACCGCCTGTTGGGACACACACTCAGCGGATGCAGCACACCGCCTGGCGGGACACACACTCTGCTGATGCAGCACACCGCCTGGCGGGACACACACTCAGCGGATGCAGCACACAGCCTGGCGGGACACACAATCAGCTAGCGGATGCAGCACACCACCTGGCGGGACACACACTCAGCAGATGCAGCACACCGCCTGGTGGGACACACACTCAGCTGATGCAGCACACCACCTGGTGGGATACACACTCAGCTGATGCAGCACGCCGCCTGGCGGGACACACACTCAGCGGATGCAGCACAGCGCCCGGCGGGACACACACTCAGCTGATAAAGCACACCGCCTGGCGGGACATACACTCAGCGGATGCAGCACACCGCCTGGCGGGACACACACTCAGCAGATGCAGCACACTGCCTGGCGGGACACACTCAACTGATGCAGCACACTGCCTGGTGGGACACACCCTCAGCGGATGCAGCACACCGCCTGGCGTGACACACACTCAGCCTGCGGAGGCAGCAGACTGCCTGGTGGGACACACACTCAGCTATTGGATGCAGCACCCCGCCTGGTGGGACACACACTCAGCTAGCGGATGCAATACACCACCTGGTGGAAGACACACTCAGCTAGCGGATGCAGCACACCGCCTGGCGGGACACACACTCAGCCTGCGGAGGCAGCACACTGCCTGGTGGGACAATCACTCAGCTAGCGGATGCAGCACACCGCCTGGCGGGACACACACTCAGCTGATGTAGCACACCGCATGGTGGGACACACACTCAGCTAGTTGATGCAGAACACCGCCTGGTGGGACACACACTCAGCTAGCGGATGCAGCACACCGCCTGTTGGGACACACACTCAGCGGATGCAGCACACCGCCTGGCGGGACACACACTCTGCTGATGCAGCACACCGCCTGGCGGGACACACACTCAGCGGATGCAGCACACCGCCTGGCGGGACACACACTCAGCGGATGCAGCACACCGCCTGGCGGGACACACAATCAGCTAGCGGATGCAGCACACCACCTGGCGGGACACACACTCAGCAGATGCAGCACACCGCCTGGTGGGACACACACTCAGCTGATGCAGCACGCCGCCTGGCGGGACACACACTCAGCGGATGCAGCACAGCGCCCGGCGGGACACACACTCAGCTGATAAAGCACACCGCCTGGCGGGACATACACTCAGCGGATGCAGCACACCGCCTGGCGGGACACACACTCAGCAGATGCAGCACACTGCCTGGCGGGACACACACTCAACTGATGCAGCACACTGCCTGGCGGGACACACACTCAGCGAATGCAGCACACCGCCTGGCGGGACACACACTCAGCGGATGCAGCACACCGCCTGGCAGGACACACACTCAGCTGATGCAGCACACCGCCTGGCGGGACATACACTCAGCGGATGCAGCACACCGCCTGGCGGGACACACACTCAGCGGATGCAGCACACTGCCTAGCGGGACCACACACTCAACTGATGCAGCACACCGCCTGGCAGGACACACACTCAGCTGATGCAGCACACCGCCTGGCGGGACACACACTTAGCTCGCGGATGCAGCACACCGCCTGGTGGGCCACACCCTCAACGGATGCAGCACACCACCTGGCGGGACACACACTCAGCTGATGCAGCACAGCACCTGGCGGGACACACCCTCAGCGGATGCAGCACACCACCTGGCGGGACACACACTCAGCTGATGCAGCACACTGCCTGGCGTTACACACACTCAGCTAGCGGAGGCAGCACACTGCCTGGTGGGACACACAGTCAGCTAGCGGATGCAGCACACCGCCTGGCGGGACACACACTCAGCTAGCGGAGGCAGCACACCGCCTGGCGGGACACACACTCAGCTGGTGGAGGCAGCACACTGCCTGGTGGGACACCCAGTCAGCTTGCGGATGCAGCACAACTCCTGGCGGGACACACACTCAGCTAGTGGATGCAGCACACCGCCTGGCAGGACACACACTCAGCGGATGCAGCACACCGCCTGGCGGGACACACACTCTGCTGATGCAGCACACCGCCTGGCGGGACACACACTCAGCGGATGCAGCACACCACCTGGCGGGACACACACTCAGCGGATGCAGCACACCGCCTGGCGGGACACACACTCAGCTGGCTCATGTAGTACACTGCCTGGTGGGACACACCCTCAGCATATGCAGCACACCGCCTGGCGGGACACACCATCAGCGGATGCAGCACACCGTCTGGCGGGACACACCCTCAGCGGATGCAGCACACCGCCTGGCGTGACACACACTCAGCCTGCGGAGGCAGCACACTGCCTGGTGGGACACACACTCAGCTCTCGGATGCAGCACTCCGCCTGGTGGGACACATACTCAGCTAGCGGATGCAACACACCGCCTGGTGGGAGACACACTCAGCTAGCGGATGCAGCACACCGCCTGGCGGGACACACTCAGCTGATGCAGCACACCACCTGGCGGGACACACACTCAGGCTGCGGAGGCAGCACACTGCCTGGTAGGACACACACTCAGCTAGCGGATGCAGGACACCGCCTGGCGGGACACACACTCAGCTGATGTAGCACACCGCCTGGTGGGACACACACTCAGCTAGTTGATGCAGAACACCGCCTGGTGGGACACACACTCAGCTAGCGGATGCAGCACACCGCCTGTTGGGACACACACTCAGCGGATGCAGCACACCGCCTGGCGGGACACACACTCTGCTGATGCAGCACACCGCCTGGCGGGACACACACTCAGCGGATGCAGCACACCGCCTGGCGGGACACACAATCAGCTAGCGGATGTAGCACACCACCTGGCGGGACACACACTCAGCAGATGCAGCACACCGCCTGGTGGGACACACACTCAGCTGATGCAGCACACCACCTGGTGGGAAACACACTCAGCTGATGCAGCACGCCGCCTGGCGGGACACACACTCAGCGGATGCAGCACAGCGCCCGGCGGGACACACACTCAGCTGATAAAGCACACCGCCTGGCGGGACATACACTCAGCGGATGCAGCACACCGCCTGGCGGGACACACACTCAGCAGATGCAGCACACTGACTGGCGGGACACACTCAACTGATGCAGCACACTGCCTGGCGGGACACACACTCAGCGAATGCAGCACACCGCCTGGCGGGACACACACTCAGCGGATGCAGCACACCGCCTGGCAGGACACACACTCAGCTGATGCAGCACACCGCCTGGCGGGACATACACTCAGCGGATGCAGCACACCGCCTGGCGGGACACACACTCAGCGGATGCAGCACACTGCCTAGCGGGACCACACACTCAACTGATGCAGCACACCGCCTGGCAGGACACACACTCAGCTGATGCAGCACACCGCCTGGCGGGACACACACTTAGCTCGCGGATGCAGCACACCGCCTGGTGGGCCACACCCTCAACGGATGCAGCACACCAACTGGCGGGACACACACTCAGCTGATGCAGCACAGCACCTGGCGGGACACACCCTCAGCGGATGCAGCACACCACCTGGCGGGACACACACTCAGCTGATGCAGCACACCGCCTGGCGGGACACACACTCAGCTAGCGGAGGCAGCACACTGCCTGGTGGGACACACAGTCAGCTAGCGGATGCAGCACACCGCCTGGCGGGACACACACTCAGCTAGTGGAGGCAGCACACCGCCTGGCGGGACACACACTCAGCTAGTGGAGGCAGCACACTGCCTGGTGGGACACCCAGTCAGCTTGCGGATGCAGCACACCTCCTGGCGGGACACACACTCAGCTAGTGGATGCAGCACACCGCCTGGCAGGACACACACTCAGCGGATGCAGCACACCGCCTGGTGGGACACACACTCTGCTGATGCAGCACACCGCCTGGCGGGACACACACTCAGCAGATGCAGCACACCACCTGGCGGGACACACACTCAGCGGATGCAGCACACCGCCTGGCGGGACACACACTCAGCTGGCTCATGTAGTACACTGCCTGGTGGGACACACCCTCAGCATATGCAGCACACCGCCTGGCGGGACACACCATCAGCGGATGCAGCACACCGTCTGGCGGGACACACCCTCAGCGGATGCAGCACACCGCCTGGCGTGACACACACTCAGCCTGCGGAGGCAGCACACTGCCTGGTGGGACACACACTCAGCTCTCGGATGCAGCACTCCGCCTGGTGGGACACATACTCAGCTAGCAGATGTAACACACCGCCTGGTGGGAGACACACTCAGCTAGCGGATGCAGCACACCGCCTGGCGGGACACACACTCAGCTGATGCAGCACACCGCCTGGCAGGACACACACTCAGCCTGCGGAGGCAGCACACTGCCTGGTGGGACACACACTCAGCTAGCGGATGCAGGACACCGCCTGTTGGGACCATCACTCAGCTAGCGGATGCAGCACACCGCCTGGTGGGACACACACTCAGCTAGTTGATGCAGAACACCGCCTGGTGGGACACACACTCAGCTAGCGGATGCAGCACACCGCCTGTTGGGACACACACTCAGCGGATGCAGCACACCGCCTGGCAGGACACACACTCTGCTGATGCAGCACACTGCCTGGCGGGACACACACTCAGCTGATGCAGCACACCACCTGGCGGGACACACACTCAGCTGATGCAGCACAGCGCCTGGCGGGACACACACTCAGCGGATGCAGCACACCGCCCGGCGGGACACACACTCAGCTGATGCAGCACACCGCCTGGCGGGACACACACTCAGCTGATGCAGCACACCACCTGGCGGGACACACACTCAGCTGATGCAGCACACCGCCTGGCGGGACACACACTCAGCGGATGCAGCACACCGCCCGGCGGGACACACACTCAGCTGATGCAGCACACCGCCTGGCGGGACATACACTCAGCGGATGCAGCACACCGCCTGGCGGGACATACACTCAGCGGATGCAGCACACCGCCTGGCGGGACACACACTCAGCGGATGCAGCACACTGCCTGACGGGACACACACTCAACTGATGCAGAACACCGCCTGGCGGGACACACACTCAGCGAATGCAGCACACTGCCTGGCGGGACACACACTCAGCGGATGCAGCACACCGCTTGGCGGGACACACACTCAGCTAGCGGATGCAGCACACCGCCTGGCGGGACACACTCAGCTGATGCAGCACACAGCCTGGAGGGAGACACACTCAGCTAGCGGATGCAGCACACCGCCTGGCGGGACACACACTCAGCTGATGCAGCACACCGCCTGGCGGGACACACACTCAGCTAGCGGAGGCAGCACACTGCCTGGTGGGACACACAGTCAGCTAGCGGATGCAGCACACCGCCTGGCGGGACACACACTCAGCTAGTGGAGGCAGCACACCGCCTGGCGGGACACACACTCAGCTAGTGGAGGCAGCACACTGCCTGGTGGGACACCCAGTCAGCTTGCGGATGCAGCACACCTCCTGGCGGGACACACACTCAGCTAGTGGATGCAGCACACCGCCTGGCAGGACACACACTCAGCGGATGCAGCACACCGCCTGGTGGGACACACACTCTGCTGATGCAGCACACCGCCTGGCGGGACACACACTCAGCAGATGCAGCACACCACCTGGCGGGACACACACTCAGCGGATGCAGCACACCGCCTGGCGGGACACACACTCAGCTGGCTCATGTAGTACACTGCCTGGTGGGACACACCCTCAGCATATGCAGCACACCGCCTGGCGGGACACACCATCAGCGGATGCAGCACACCGTCTGGCGGGACACACCCTCAGCGGATGCAGCACACCGCCTGGCGTGACACACACTCAGCCTGCGGAGGCAGCACACTGCCTGGTGGGACACACACTCAGCTCTCGGATGCAGCACTCCGCCTGGTGGGACACATACTCAGCTAGCAGATGTAACACACCGCCTGGTGGGAGACACACTCAGCTAGCGGATGCAGCACACCGCCTGGCGGGACACACACTCAGCTGATGCAGCACACCGCCTGGCAGGACACACACTCAGCCTGCGGAGGCAGCACACTGCCTGGTGGGACACACACTCAGCTAGCGGATGCAGGACACCGCCTGTTGGGACCATCACTCAGCTAGCGGATGCAGCACACCGCCTGGTGGGACACACACTCAGCTAGTTGATGCAGAACACCGCCTGGTGGGACACACACTCAGCTAGCGGATGCAGCACACCGCCTGTTGGGACACACACTCAGCGGATGCAGCACACCGCCTGGCAGGACACACACTCTGCTGATGCAGCACACTGCCTGGCGGGACACACACTCAGCTGATGCAGCACACCACCTGGCGGGACACACACTCAGCTGATGCAGCACAGCGCCTGGCGGGACACACACTCAGCGGATGCAGCACACCGCCCGGCGGGACACACACTCAGCTGATGCAGCACACCGCCTGGCGGGACACACACTCAGCTGATGCAGCACACCACCTGGCGGGACACACACTCAGCTGATGCAGCACACCGCCTGGCGGGACACACACTCAGCGGATGCAGCACACCGCCCGGCGGGACACACACTCAGCTGATGCAGCACACCGCCTGGCGGGACATACACTCAGCGGATGCAGCACACCGCCTGGCGGGACATACACTCAGCGGATGCAGCACACCGCCTGGCGGGACACACACTCAGCGGATGCAGCACACTGCCTGACGGGACACACACTCAACTGATGCAGAACACCGCCTGGCGGGACACACACTCAGCGAATGCAGCACACTGCCTGGCGGGACACACACTCAGCGGATGCAGCACACCGCTTGGCGGGACACACACTCAGCTAGCGGATGCAGCACACCGCCTGGCGGGACACACTCAGCTGATGCAGCACACAGCCTGGAGGGACACACACTCAGCTAGCGGATGCAGCACACCGCCTGGCGGGACACACACTCAGCTGATGCAGCACACCGCCTGGCGGGACACACACTCAGCTAGCGGAGGCAGCACACTGCCTGGTGGGACACACAGTCAGCTAGCGGATGCAGCACACCGCCTGGCGGGACACACACTCAGCTAGTGGAGGCAGCACACCGCCTGGCGGGACACACACTCAGCTAGTGGAGGCAGCACACTGCCTGGTGGGACACCCAGTCAGCTTGCGGATGCAGCACACCTCCTGGCGGGACACACACTCAGCTAGTGGATGCAGCACACCGCCTGGCAGGACACACACTCAGCGGATGCAGCACACCGCCTGGTGGGACACACACTCTGCTGATGCAGCACACCGCCTGGCGGGACACACACTCAGCAGATGCAGCACACCACCTGGCGGGACACACACTCAGCGGATGCAGCACACCGCCTGGCGGGACACACACTCAGCTGGCTCATGTAGTACACTGCCTGGTGGGACACACCCTCAGCATATGCAGCACACCGCCTGGCGGGACACACCATCAGCGGATGCAGCACACCGTCTGGCGGGACACACCCTCAGCGGATGCAGCACACCGCCTGGCGTGACACACACTCAGCCTGCGGAGGCAGCACACTGCCTGGTGGGACACACACTCAGCTCTCGGATGCAGCACTCCGCCTGGTGGGACACATACTCAGCTAGCAGATGTAACACACCGCCTGGTGGGAGACACACTCAGCTAGCGGATGCAGCACACCGCCTGGCGGGACACACACTCAGCTGATGCAGCACACCGCCTGGCAGGACACACACTCAGCCTGCGGAGGCAGCACACTGCCTGGTGGGACACACACTCAGCTAGCGGATGCAGGACACCGCCTGTTGGGACCATCACTCAGCTAGCGGATGCAGCACACCGCCTGGTGGGACACACACTCAGCTAGTTGATGCAGAACACCGCCTGGTGGGACACACAGTCAGCTAGCGGATGCAGCACACCGCCTGGCGGGACACACACTCAGCTAGTGGAGGCAGCACACCGCCTGGCGGGACACACACTCAGCTAGTGGAGGCAGCACACTGCCTGGTGGGACACCCAGTCAGCTTGCGGATGCAGCACACCTCCTGGCGGGACACACACTCAGCTAGTGGATGCAGCACACTGCCTGGTGGGACACACACTCAGCTCTCGGATGCAGCACTCCGCCTGGTGGGACACATACTCAGCTAGCAGATGTAACACACCGCCTGGTGGGAGACACACTCAGCTAGCGGATGCAGCACACCGCCTGGCGGGACACACACTCAGCTGATGCAGCACACCGCCTGGCAGGACACACACTCAGCCTGCGGAGGCAGCACACTGCCTGGTGGGACACACACTCAGCTAGCGGATGCAGGACACCGCCTGTTGGGACCATCACTCAGCTAGCGGATGCAGCACACCGCCTGGTGGGACACACACTCAGCTAGTTGATGCAGAACACCGCCTGGTGGGACACACAGTCAGCTAGCGGATGCAGCACACCGCCTGGCGGGACACACACTCAGCTAGTGGAGGCAGCACACCGCCTGGCGGGACACACACTCAGCTAGTGGAGGCAGCACACTGCCTGGTGGGACACCCAGTCAGCTTGCGGATGCAGCACACCTCCTGGCGGGACACACACTCAGCTAGTGGATGCAGCACACCGCCTGGCAGGACACACACTCAGCGGATGCAGCACACCGCCTGGTGGGACACACACTCTGCTGATGCAGCACACCGCCTGGCGGGACACACACTCAGCAGATGCAGCACACCACCTGGCGGGACACACACTCAGCGGATGCAGCACACCGCCTGGCGGGACACACACTCAGCTGGCTCATGTAGTACACTGCCTGGTGGGACACACCCTCAGCATATGCAGCACACCGCCTGGCGGGACACACCATCAGCGGATGCAGCACACCGTCTGGCGGGACACACCCTCAGCGGATGCAGCACACCGCCTGGCGTGACACACACTCAGCCTGCGGAGGCAGCACACTGCCTGGTGGGACACACACTCAGCTCTCGGATGCAGCACTCCGCCTGGTGGGACACATACTCAGCTAGCAGATGTAACACACCGCCTGGTGGGAGACACACTCAGCTAGCGGATGCAGCACACCGCCTGGCGGGACACACACTCAGCTGATGCAGCACACCGCCTGGCAGGACACACACTCAGCCTGCGGAGGCAGCACACTGCCTGGTGGGACACACACTCAGCTAGCGGATGCAGGACACCGCCTGTTGGGACCATCACTCAGCTAGCGGATGCAGCACACCGCCTGGTGGGACACACACTCAGCTAGTTGATGCAGAACACCGCCTGGTGGGACACACACTCAGCTAGCGGATGCAGCACACCGCCTGTTGGGACACACACTCAGCGGATGCAGCACACCGCCTGGCAGGACACACACTCTGCTGATGCAGCACACTGCCTGGCGGGACACACACTCAGCTGATGCAGCACACCACCTGGCGGGACACACACTCAGCTGATGCAGCACAGCGCCTGGCGGGACACACACTCAGCGGATGCAGCACACCGCCCGGCGGGACACACACTCAGCTGATGCAGCACACCGCCTGGCGGGACACACACTCAGCTGATGCAGCACACCACCTGGCGGGACACACACTCAGCTGATGCAGCACACCGCCTGGCGGGACACACACTCAGCGGATGCAGCACACCGCCCGGCGGGACACACACTCAGCTGATGCAGCACACCGCCTGGCGGGACATACACTCAGCGGATGCAGCACACCGCCTGGCGGGACATACACTCAGCGGATGCAGCACACCGCCTGGCGGGACACACACTCAGCGGATGCAGCACACTGCCTGACGGGACACACACTCAACTGATGCAGAACACCGCCTGGCGGGACACACACTCAGCGAATGCAGCACACTGCCTGGCGGGACACACACTCAGCGGATGCAGCACACCGCTTGGCGGGACACACACTCAGCTAGCGGATGCAGCACACCGCCTGGCGGGACACACTCAGCTGATGCAGCACACAGCCTGGAGGGAGACACACTCAGCTAGCGGATGCAGCACACCGCCTGGCGGGACACACACTCAGCTGATGCAGCACACCGCCTGGCGGGACACACACTCAGCTAGCGGAGGCAGCACACTGCCTGGTGGGACACACAGTCAGCTAGCGGATGCAGCACACCGCCTGGCGGGACACACACTCAGCTAGTGGAGGCAGCACACCGCCTGGCGGGACACACACTCAGCTAGTGGAGGCAGCACACTGCCTGGTGGGACACCCAGTCAGCTTGCGGATGCAGCACACCTCCTGGCGGGACACACACTCAGCTAGTGGATGCAGCACACCGCCTGGCAGGACACACACTCAGCGGATGCAGCACACCGCCTGGTGGGACACACACTCTGCTGATGCAGCACACCGCCTGGCGGGACACACACTCAGCAGATGCAGCACACCACCTGGCGGGACACACACTCAGCGGATGCAGCACACCGCCTGGCGGGACACACACTCAGCTGGCTCATGTAGTACACTGCCTGGTGGGACACACCCTCAGCATATGCAGCACACCGCCTGGCGGGACACACCATCAGCGGATGCAGCACACCGTCTGGCGGGACACACCCTCAGCGGATGCAGCACACCGCCTGGCGTGACACACACTCAGCCTGCGGAGGCAGCACACTGCCTGGTGGGACACACACTCAGCTCTCGGATGCAGCACTCCGCCTGGTGGGACACATACTCAGCTAGCAGATGTAACACACCGCCTGGTGGGAGACACACTCAGCTAGCGGATGCAGCACACCGCCTGGCGGGACACACACTCAGCTGATGCAGCACACCGCCTGGCAGGACACACACTCAGCCTGCGGAGGCAGCACACTGCCTGGTGGGACACACACTCAGCTAGCGGATGCAGGACACCGCCTGTTGGGACCATCACTCAGCTAGCGGATGCAGCACACCGCCTGGTGGGACACACACTCAGCTAGTTGATGCAGAACACCGCCTGGTGGGACACACACTCAGCTAGCGGATGCAGCACACCGCCTGTTGGGACACACACTCAGCGGATGCAGCACACCGCCTGGCAGGACACACACTCTGCTGATGCAGCACACTGCCTGGCGGGACACACACTCAGCTGATGCAGCACACCACCTGGCGGGACACACACTCAGCTGATGCAGCACAGCGCCTGGCGGGACACACACTCAGCGGATGCAGCACACCGCCCGGCGGGACACACACTCAGCTGATGCAGCACACCGCCTGGCGGGACACACACTCAGCTGATGCAGCACACCACCTGGCGGGACACACACTCAGCTGATGCAGCACACCGCCTGGCGGGACACACACTCAGCGGATGCAGCACACCGCCCGGCGGGACACACACTCAGCTGATGCAGCACACCGCCTGGCGGGACATACACTCAGCGGATGCAGCACACCGCCTGGCGGGACATACACTCAGCGGATGCAGCACACCGCCTGGCGGGACACACACTCAGCGGATGCAGCACACTGCCTGACGGGACACACACTCAACTGATGCAGAACACCGCCTGGCGGGACACACACTCAGCGAATGCAGCACACTGCCTGGCGGGACACACACTCAGCGGATGCAGCACACCGCTTGGCGGGACACACACTCAGCTAGCGGATGCAGCACACCGCCTGGCGGGACACACTCAGCTGATGCAGCACACAGCCTGGAGGGACACACACTCAGCTAGCGGATGCAGCACACCGCCTGGCGGGACACACACTCAGCTGATGCAGCACACCGCCTGGCGGGACACACACTCAGCTAGCGGAGGCAGCACACTGCCTGGTGGGACACACAGTCAGCTAGCGGATGCAGCACACCGCCTGGCGGGACACACACTCAGCTAGTGGAGGCAGCACACCGCCTGGCGGGACACACACTCAGCTAGTGGAGGCAGCACACTGCCTGGTGGGACACCCAGTCAGCTTGCGGATGCAGCACACCTCCTGGCGGGACACACACTCAGCTAGTGGATGCAGCACACCGCCTGGCAGGACACACACTCAGCGGATGCAGCACACCGCCTGGTGGGACACACACTCTGCTGATGCAGCACACCGCCTGGCGGGACACACACTCAGCAGATGCAGCACACCACCTGGCGGGACACACACTCAGCGGATGCAGCACACCGCCTGGCGGGACACACACTCAGCTGGCTCATGTAGTACACTGCCTGGTGGGACACACCCTCAGCATATGCAGCACACCGCCTGGCGGGACACACCATCAGCGGATGCAGCACACCGTCTGGCGGGACACACCCTCAGCGGATGCAGCACACCGCCTGGCGTGACACACACTCAGCCTGCGGAGGCAGCACACTGCCTGGTGGGACACACACTCAGCTCTCGGATGCAGCACTCCGCCTGGTGGGACACATACTCAGCTAGCAGATGTAACACACCGCCTGGTGGGAGACACACTCAGCTAGCGGATGCAGCACACCGCCTGGCGGGACACACACTCAGCTGATGCAGCACACCGCCTGGCAGGACACACACTCAGCCTGCGGAGGCAGCACACTGCCTGGTGGGACACACACTCAGCTAGCGGATGCAGGACACCGCCTGTTGGGACCATCACTCAGCTAGCGGATGCAGCACACCGCCTGGTGGGACACACACTCAGCTAGTTGATGCAGAACACCGCCTGGTGGGACACACACTCAGCTAGCGGATGCAGCACACCGCCTGTTGGGACACACACTCAGCGGATGCAGCACACCGCCTGGCAGGACACACACTCTGCTGATGCAGCACACTGCCTGGCGGGACACACACTCAGCTGATGCAGCACACCACCTGGCGGGACACACACTCAGCTGATGCAGCACAGCGCCTGGCGGGACACACACTCAGCGGATGCAGCACACCGCCCGGCGGGACACACACTCAGCTGATGCAGCACACCGCCTGGCGGGACACACACTCAGCTGATGCAGCACACCACCTGGCGGGACACACACTCAGCTGATGCAGCACACCGCCTGGCGGGACACACACTCAGCGGATGCAGCACACCGCCCGGCGGGACACACACTCAGCTGATGCAGCACACCGCCTGGCGGGACATACACTCAGCGGATGCAGCACACCGCCTGGCGGGACATACACTCAGCGGATGCAGCACACCGCCTGGCGGGACACACACTCAGCGGATGCAGCACACTGCCTGACGGGACACACACTCAACTGATGCAGAACACCGCCTGGCGGGACACACACTCAGCGAATGCAGCACACTGCCTGGCGGGACACACACTCAGCGGATGCAGCACACCGCTTGGCGGGACACACACTCAGCTAGCGGATGCAGCACACCGCCTGGCGGGACACACTCAGCTGATGCAGCACACAGCCTGGAGGGACACACACTCATGTGATGTAGCACACCGCCTGGCGGGACACACTCAGCTGATGCAGCACACCGCTTGGCGGGACACACACTCAGCTAGCAGATGCAGCACACCGCCTGGCGGGACACACTCAGCTGATGCAGCACACCACCTGGAGGGACACACACTCAGCGGATGCAGCACACCGCTTGGCGGGACACACACTCAGCTAGCGGATGCAGCACACCGCTTGGCGGGACACACTCAGCTGATGCAGCACACCGCCTGGCGGGACACACACTCAGCTAGCGGATGCAGCACACCGCCTGGCGGGACACACTCAGCTGATGCAGCACACCGCCTGGCGGGACACACACTCAGCTCTCGGATGCAGCACTCCGCCTGGTGGGACACATACTCAGCTAGCGGATGCAACACACCGCCTGGTGGGAGACACACTCAGCTAGCGGATGCAGCACACCGCCTGGCGGGACACACTCAGCTGATGCAGCACACCGCCTGGCGGAACACACACTCAGGCTGCGGCGGCAGCACACTGCCTGGTGGGACACACACTCAGCTAGCGGATGCAGGACACCGCCTGTTGGGACCATCACTCAGCTAGCGTATGCAGCACACCGCCTGGCGGGACACACCATCAGCGGATGCAGCACACCGTCTGGTGGGACACACCCTCAGCGGATGCAGCACACCGCCTGGCGTGACACACACTCAGCCTGCGGAGGCAGCAGACTGCCTGGTGGGACACACACTCAGCTATTGGATGCAGCACCCCGCCTGGTGGGACACACACTCAGCTAGCGGATGCAATACACCACCTGGTGGAAGACACACTCAGCTAGCGGATGCAGCACACCGCCTGGCGGGACACACACTCAGCCTGCGGAGGCAGCACACTGCCTGGTGGGACAATCACTCAGCTAGCGGATGCAGCACACCGCCTGGCGGGACACACACTCAGCTGATGTAGCACACCGCCTGGTGGGACACACACTCAGCTAGTTGATGCAGAACACCGCCTGGTGGGACACACACTCAGCTAGCGGATGCAGCACACCGCCTGTTGGGACACACACTCAGCGGATGCAGCACACCGCCTGGCGGGACACACACTCTGCTGATGCAGCACACCGCCTGGCGGGACACACACTCAGCGGATGCAGCACACAGCCTGGCGGGACACACAATCAGCTAGCGGATGCAGCACACCACCTGGCGGGACACACACTCAGCAGATGCAGCACACCGCCTGGTGGGACACACACTCAGCTGATGCAGCACACCACCTGGTGGGATACACACTCAGCTGATGCAGCACGCCGCCTGGCGGGACACACACTCAGCGGATGCAGCACAGCGCCCGGCGGGACACACACTCAGCTGATAAAGCACACCGCCTGGCGGGACATACACTCAGCGGATGCAGCACACCGCCTGGCGGGACACACACTCAGCAGATGCAGCACACTGCCTGGCGGGACACACTCAACTGATGCAGCACACTGCCTGGCGGGACACACCCTCAGCGGATGCAGCACACCGCCTGGCGTGACACACACTCAGCCTGCGGAGGCAGCAGACTGCCTGGTGGGACACACACTCAGCTATTGGATGCAGCACCCCGCCTGGTGGGACACACACTCAGCTAGCGGATGCAATACACCACCTGGTGGAAGACACACTCAGCTAGCGGATGCAGCACACCGCCTGGCGGGACACACACTCAGCCTGCGGAGGCAGCACACTGCCTGGTGGGACAATCACTCAGCTAGCGGATGCAGCACACCGCCTGGCGGGACACACACTCAGCTGATGTAGCACACCGCATGGTGGGACACACACTCAGCTAGTTGATGCAGAACACCGCCTGGTGGGACACACACTCAGCTAGCGGATGCAGCACACCGCCTGTTGGGACACACACTCAGCGGATGCAGCACACCGCCTGGCGGGACACACACTCTGCTGATGCAGCACACCGCCTGGCGGGACACACACTCAGCGGATGCAGCACACCGCCTGGCGGGACACACACTCAGCGGATGCAGCACACCGCCTGGCGGGACACACAATCAGCTAGCGGATGCAGCACACCACCTGGCGGGACACACACTCAGCAGATGCAGCACACCGCCTGGTGGGACACACACTCAGCTGATGCAGCACGCCGCCTGGCGGGACACACACTCAGCGGATGCAGCACAGCGCCCGGCGGGACACACACTCAGCTGATAAAGCACACCGCCTGGCGGGACATACACTCAGCGGATGCAGCACACCGCCTGGCGGGACACACACTCAGCAGATGCAGCACACTGCCTGGCGGGACACACACTCAACTGATGCAGCACACTGCCTGGCGGGACACACACTCAGCGAATGCAGCACACCGCCTGGCGGGACACACACTCAGCGGATGCAGCACACCGCCTGGCAGGACACACACTCAGCTGATGCAGCACACCGCCTGGCGGGACATACACTCAGCGGATGCAGCACACTGCCTAGCGGGACCACACACTCAACTGATGCAGCACACCGCCTGGCAGGACACACACTCAGCTGATGCAGCACACCGCCTGGCGGGACACACACTTAGCTCGCGGATGCAGCACACCGCCTGGTGGGCCACACCCTCAACGGATGCAGCACACCACCTGGCGGGACACACACTCAGCTGATGCAGCACAGCACCTGGCGGGACACACCCTCAGCGGATGCAGCACACCACCTGGCGGGACACACACTCAGCTGATGCAGCACACTGCCTGGCGTTACACACACTCAGCTAGCGGAGGCAGCACACTGCCTGGTGGGACACACAGTCAGCTAGCGGATGCAGCACACCGCCTGGCGGGACACACACTCAGCTAGCGGAGGCAGCACACCGCCTGGCGGGACACACACTCAGCTGGTGGAGGCAGCACACTGCCTGGTGGGACACCCAGTCAGCTTGCGGATGCAGCACAACTCCTGGCGGGACACACACTCAGCTAGTGGATGCAGCACACCGCCTGGCAGGACACACACTCAGCGGATGCAGCACACCGCCTGGCGGGACACACACTCTGCTGATGCAGCACACCGCCTGGCGGGACACACACTCAGCGGATGCAGCACACCACCTGGCGGGACACACACTCAGCGGATGCAGCACACCGCCTGGCGGGACACACACTCAGCTGGCTCATGTAGTACACTGCCTGGTGGGACACACCCTCAGCATATGCAGCACACCGCCTGGCGGGACACACCATCAGCGGATGCAGCACACCGTCTGGCGGGACACACCCTCAGCGGATGCAGCACACCGCCTGGCGTGACACACACTCAGCCTGCGGAGGCAGCACACTGCCTGGTGGGACACACACTCAGCTCTCGGATGCAGCACTCCGCCTGGTGGGACACATACTCAGCTAGCGGATGCAACACACCGCCTGGTGGGAGACACACTCAGCTAGCGGATGCAGCACACCGCCTGGCGGGACACACTCAGCTGATGCAGCACACCACCTGGCGGGACACACACTCAGGCTGCGGAGGCAGCACACTGCCTGGTAGGACACACACTCAGCTAGCGGATGCAGGACACCGCCTGGCGGGACACACACTCAGCTGATGTAGCACACCGCCTGGTGGGACACACACTCAGCTAGTTGATGCAGAACACCGCCTGGTGGGACACACACTCAGCTAGCGGATGCAGCACACCGCCTGTTGGGACACACACTCAGCGGATGCAGCACACCGCCTGGCGGGACACACACTCTGCTGATGCAGCACACCGCCTGGCGGGACACACACTCAGCGGATGCAGCACACCGCCTGGCGGGACACACAATCAGCTAGCGGATGTAGCACACCACCTGGCGGGACACACACTCAGCAGATGCAGCACACCGCCTGGTGGGACACACACTCAGCTGATGCAGCACACCACCTGGTGGGAAACACACTCAGCTGATGCAGCACGCCGCCTGGCGGGACACACACTCAGCGGATGCAGCACAGCGCCCGGCGGGACACACACTCAGCTGATAAAGCACACCGCCTGGCGGGACATACACTCAGCGGATGCAGCACACCGCCTGGCGGGACACACACTCAGCAGATGCAGCACACTGACTGGCGGGACACACTCAACTGATGCAGCACACTGCCTGGCGGGACACACACTCAGCGAATGCAGCACACCGCCTGGCGGGACACACACTCAGCGGATGCAGCACACCGCCTGGCAGGACACACACTCAGCTGATGCAGCACACCGCCTGGCGGGACATACACTCAGCGGATGCAGCACACCGCCTGGCGGGACACACACTCAGCGGATGCAGCACACTGCCTAGCGGGACCACACACTCAACTGATGCAGCACACCGCCTGGCAGGACACACACTCAGCTGATGCAGCACACCGCCTGGCGGGACACACACTTAGCTCGCGGATGCAGCACACCGCCTGGTGGGCCACACCCTCAACGGATGCAGCACACCAACTGGCGGGACACACACTCAGCTGATGCAGCACAGCACCTGGCGGGACACACCCTCAGCGGATGCAGCACACCACCTGGCGGGACACACACTCAGCTGATGCAGCACACCGCCTGGCGGGACACACACTCAGCTAGCGGAGGCAGCACACTGCCTGGTGGGACACACAGTCAGCTAGCGGATGCAGCACACCGCCTGGCGGGACACACACTCAGCTAGTGGAGGCAGCACACCGCCTGGCGGGACACACACTCAGCTAGTGGAGGCAGCACACTGCCTGGTGGGACACCCAGTCAGCTTGCGGATGCAGCACACCTCCTGGCGGGACACACACTCAGCTAGTGGATGCAGCACACCGCCTGGCAGGACACACACTCAGCGGATGCAGCACACCGCCTGGTGGGACACACACTCTGCTGATGCAGCACACCGCCTGGCGGGACACACACTCAGCAGATGCAGCACACCACCTGGCGGGACACACACTCAGCGGATGCAGCACACCGCCTGGCGGGACACACACTCAGCTGGCTCATGTAGTACACTGCCTGGTGGGACACACCCTCAGCATATGCAGCACACCGCCTGGCGGGACACACCATCAGCGGATGCAGCACACCGTCTGGCGGGACACACCCTCAGCGGATGCAGCACACCGCCTGGCGTGACACACACTCAGCCTGCGGAGGCAGCACACTGCCTGGTGGGACACACACTCAGCTCTCGGATGCAGCACTCCGCCTGGTGGGACACATACTCAGCTAGCAGATGTAACACACCGCCTGGTGGGAGACACACTCAGCTAGCGGATGCAGCACACCGCCTGGCGGGACACACACTCAGCTGATGCAGCACACCGCCTGGCAGGACACACACTCAGCCTGCGGAGGCAGCACACTGCCTGGTGGGACACACACTCAGCTAGCGGATGCAGGACACCGCCTGTTGGGACCATCACTCAGCTAGCGGATGCAGCACACCGCCTGGTGGGACACACACTCAGCTAGTTGATGCAGAACACCGCCTGGTGGGACACACACTCAGCTAGCGGATGCAGCACACCGCCTGTTGGGACACACACTCAGCGGATGCAGCACACCGCCTGGCAGGACACACACTCTGCTGATGCAGCACACTGCCTGGCGGGACACACACTCAGCTGATGCAGCACACCACCTGGCGGGACACACACTCAGCTGATGCAGCACAGCGCCTGGCGGGACACACACTCAGCGGATGCAGCACACCGCCCGGCGGGACACACACTCAGCTGATGCAGCACACCGCCTGGCGGGACACACACTCAGCTGATGCAGCACACCACCTGGCGGGACACACACTCAGCTGATGCAGCACACCGCCTGGCGGGACACACACTCAGCGGATGCAGCACACCGCCCGGCGGGACACACACTCAGCTGATGCAGCACACCGCCTGGCGGGACATACACTCAGCGGATGCAGCACACCGCCTGGCGGGACATACACTCAGCGGATGCAGCACACCGCCTGGCGGGACACACACTCAGCGGATGCAGCACACTGCCTGACGGGACACACACTCAACTGATGCAGAACACCGCCTGGCGGGACACACACTCAGCGAATGCAGCACACTGCCTGGCGGGACACACACTCAGCGGATGCAGCACACCGCTTGGCGGGACACACACTCAGCTAGCGGATGCAGCACACCGCCTGGCGGGACACACTCAGCTGATGCAGCACACAGCCTGGAGGGAGACACACTCAGCTAGCGGATGCAGCACACCGCCTGGCGGGACACACACTCAGCTGATGCAGCACACCGCCTGGCGGGACACACACTCAGCTAGCGGAGGCAGCACACTGCCTGGTGGGACACACAGTCAGCTAGCGGATGCAGCACACCGCCTGGCGGGACACACACTCAGCTAGTGGAGGCAGCACACCGCCTGGCGGGACACACACTCAGCTAGTGGAGGCAGCACACTGCCTGGTGGGACACCCAGTCAGCTTGCGGATGCAGCACACCTCCTGGCGGGACACACACTCAGCTAGTGGATGCAGCACACCGCCTGGCAGGACACACACTCAGCGGATGCAGCACACCGCCTGGTGGGACACACACTCTGCTGATGCAGCACACCGCCTGGCGGGACACACACTCAGCAGATGCAGCACACCACCTGGCGGGACACACACTCAGCGGATGCAGCACACCGCCTGGCGGGACACACACTCAGCTGGCTCATGTAGTACACTGCCTGGTGGGACACACCCTCAGCATATGCAGCACACCGCCTGGCGGGACACACCATCAGCGGATGCAGCACACCGTCTGGCGGGACACACCCTCAGCGGATGCAGCACACCGCCTGGCGTGACACACACTCAGCCTGCGGAGGCAGCACACTGCCTGGTGGGACACACACTCAGCTCTCGGATGCAGCACTCCGCCTGGTGGGACACATACTCAGCTAGCAGATGTAACACACCGCCTGGTGGGAGACACACTCAGCTAGCGGATGCAGCACACCGCCTGGCGGGACACACACTCAGCTGATGCAGCACACCGCCTGGCAGGACACACACTCAGCCTGCGGAGGCAGCACACTGCCTGGTGGGACACACACTCAGCTAGCGGATGCAGGACACCGCCTGTTGGGACCATCACTCAGCTAGCGGATGCAGCACACCGCCTGGTGGGACACACACTCAGCTAGTTGATGCAGAACACCGCCTGGTGGGACACACACTCAGCTAGCGGATGCAGCACACCGCCTGTTGGGACACACACTCAGCGGATGCAGCACACCGCCTGGCAGGACACACACTCTGCTGATGCAGCACACTGCCTGGCGGGACACACACTCAGCTGATGCAGCACACCACCTGGCGGGACACACACTCAGCTGATGCAGCACAGCGCCTGGCGGGACACACACTCAGCGGATGCAGCACACCGCCCGGCGGGACACACACTCAGCTGATGCAGCACACCGCCTGGCGGGACACACACTCAGCTGATGCAGCACACCACCTGGCGGGACACACACTCAGCTGATGCAGCACACCGCCTGGCGGGACACACACTCAGCGGATGCAGCACACCGCCCGGCGGGACACACACTCAGCTGATGCAGCACACCGCCTGGCGGGACATACACTCAGCGGATGCAGCACACCGCCTGGCGGGACATACACTCAGCGGATGCAGCACACCGCCTGGCGGGACACACACTCAGCGGATGCAGCACACTGCCTGACGGGACACACACTCAACTGATGCAGAACACCGCCTGGCGGGACACACACTCAGCGAATGCAGCACACTGCCTGGCGGGACACACACTCAGCGGATGCAGCACACCGCTTGGCGGGACACACACTCAGCTAGCGGATGCAGCACACCGCCTGGCGGGACACACTCAGCTGATGCAGCACACAGCCTGGAGGGACACACACTCAGCTAGCGGATGCAGCACACCGCCTGGCGGGACACACACTCAGCTGATGCAGCACACCGCCTGGCGGGACACACACTCAGCTAGCGGAGGCAGCACACTGCCTGGTGGGACACACAGTCAGCTAGCGGATGCAGCACACCGCCTGGCGGGACACACACTCAGCTAGTGGAGGCAGCACACCGCCTGGCGGGACACACACTCAGCTAGTGGAGGCAGCACACTGCCTGGTGGGACACCCAGTCAGCTTGCGGATGCAGCACACCTCCTGGCGGGACACACACTCAGCTAGTGGATGCAGCACACCGCCTGGCAGGACACACACTCAGCGGATGCAGCACACCGCCTGGTGGGACACACACTCTGCTGATGCAGCACACCGCCTGGCGGGACACACACTCAGCAGATGCAGCACACCACCTGGCGGGACACACACTCAGCGGATGCAGCACACCGCCTGGCGGGACACACACTCAGCTGGCTCATGTAGTACACTGCCTGGTGGGACACACCCTCAGCATATGCAGCACACCGCCTGGCGGGACACACCATCAGCGGATGCAGCACACCGTCTGGCGGGACACACCCTCAGCGGATGCAGCACACCGCCTGGCGTGACACACACTCAGCCTGCGGAGGCAGCACACTGCCTGGTGGGACACACACTCAGCTCTCGGATGCAGCACTCCGCCTGGTGGGACACATACTCAGCTAGCAGATGTAACACACCGCCTGGTGGGAGACACACTCAGCTAGCGGATGCAGCACACCGCCTGGCGGGACACACACTCAGCTGATGCAGCACACCGCCTGGCAGGACACACACTCAGCCTGCGGAGGCAGCACACTGCCTGGTGGGACACACACTCAGCTAGCGGATGCAGGACACCGCCTGTTGGGACCATCACTCAGCTAGCGGATGCAGCACACCGCCTGGTGGGACACACACTCAGCTAGTTGATGCAGAACACCGCCTGGTGGGACACACACTCAGCTAGCGGATGCAGCACACCGCCTGTTGGGACACACACTCAGCGGATGCAGCACACCGCCTGGCAGGACACACACTCTGCTGATGCAGCACACTGCCTGGCGGGACACACACTCAGCTGATGCAGCACACCACCTGGCGGGACACACACTCAGCTGATGCAGCACAGCGCCTGGCGGGACACACACTCAGCGGATGCAGCACACCGCCCGGCGGGACACACACTCAGCTGATGCAGCACACCGCCTGGCGGGACACACACTCAGCTGATGCAGCACACCACCTGGCGGGACACACACTCAGCTGATGCAGCACACCGCCTGGCGGGACACACACTCAGCGGATGCAGCACACCGCCCGGCGGGACACACACTCAGCTGATGCAGCACACCGCCTGGCGGGACATACACTCAGCGGATGCAGCACACCGCCTGGCGGGACATACACTCAGCGGATGCAGCACACCGCCTGGCGGGACACACACTCAGCGGATGCAGCACACTGCCTGACGGGACACACACTCAACTGATGCAGAACACCGCCTGGCGGGACACACACTCAGCGAATGCAGCACACTGCCTGGCGGGACACACACTCAGCGGATGCAGCACACCGCTTGGCGGGACACACACTCAGCTAGCGGATGCAGCACACCGCCTGGCGGGACACACTCAGCTGATGCAGCACACAGCCTGGAGGGACACACACTCATGTGATGTAGCACACCGCCTGGCGGGACACACTCAGCTGATGCAGCACACCGCTTGGCGGGACACACACTCAGCTAGCAGATGCAGCACACCGCCTGGCGGGACACACTCAGCTGATGCAGCACACCACCTGGAGGGACACACACTCAGCGGATGCAGCACACCGCTTGGCGGGACACACACTCAGCTAGCGGATGCAGCACACCGCTTGGCGGGACACACTCAGCTGATGCAGCACACCGCCTGGCGGGACACACACTCAGCTAGCGGATGCAGCACACCGCCTGGCGGGACACACTCAGCTGATGCAGCACACCGCCTGGCGGGACACACACTCAGCTCTCGGATGCAGCACTCCGCCTGGTGGGACACATACTCAGCTAGCGGATGCAACACACCGCCTGGTGGGAGACACACTCAGCTAGCGGATGCAGCACACCGCCTGGCGGGACACACTCAGCTGATGCAGCACACCGCCTGGCGGAACACACACTCAGGCTGCGGCGGCAGCACACTGCCTGGTGGGACACACACTCAGCTAGCGGATGCAGGACACCGCCTGTTGGGACCATCACTCAGCTAGCGTATGCAGCACACCGCCTGGCGGGACACACCATCAGCGGATGCAGCACACCGTCTGGTGGGACACACCCTCAGCGGATGCAGCACACCGCCTGGCGTGACACACACTCAGCCTGCGGAGGCAGCAGACTGCCTGGTGGGACACACACTCAGCTATTGGATGCAGCACCCCGCCTGGTGGGACACACACTCAGCTAGCGGATGCAATACACCACCTGGTGGAAGACACACTCAGCTAGCGGATGCAGCACACCGCCTGGCGGGACACACACTCAGCCTGCGGAGGCAGCACACTGCCTGGTGGGACAATCACTCAGCTAGCGGATGCAGCACACCGCCTGGCGGGACACACACTCAGCTGATGTAGCACACCGCCTGGTGGGACACACACTCAGCTAGTTGATGCAGAACACCGCCTGGTGGGACACACACTCAGCTAGCGGATGCAGCACACCGCCTGTTGGGACACACACTCAGCGGATGCAGCACACCGCCTGGCGGGACACACACTCTGCTGATGCAGCACACCGCCTGGCGGGACACACACTCAGCGGATGCAGCACACAGCCTGGCGGGACACACAATCAGCTAGCGGATGCAGCACACCACCTGGCGGGACACACACTCAGCAGATGCAGCACACCGCCTGGTGGGACACACACTCAGCTGATGCAGCACACCACCTGGTGGGATACACACTCAGCTGATGCAGCACGCCGCCTGGCGGGACACACACTCAGCGGATGCAGCACAGCGCCCGGCGGGACACACACTCAGCTGATAAAGCACACCGCCTGGCGGGACATACACTCAGCGGATGCAGCACACCGCCTGGCGGGACACACACTCAGCAGATGCAGCACACTGCCTGGCGGGACACACTCAACTGATGCAGCACACTGCCTGGCGGGACACACCCTCAGCGGATGCAGCACACCGCCTGGCGTGACACACACTCAGCCTGCGGAGGCAGCAGACTGCCTGGTGGGACACACACTCAGCTATTGGATGCAGCACCCCGCCTGGTGGGACACACACTCAGCTAGCGGATGCAATACACCACCTGGTGGAAGACACACTCAGCTAGCGGATGCAGCACACCGCCTGGCGGGACACACACTCAGCCTGCGGAGGCAGCACACTGCCTGGTGGGACAATCACTCAGCTAGCGGATGCAGCACACCGCCTGGCGGGACACACACTCAGCTGATGTAGCACACCGCATGGTGGGACACACACTCAGCTAGTTGATGCAGAACACCGCCTGGTGGGACACACACTCAGCTAGCGGATGCAGCACACCGCCTGTTGGGACACACACTCAGCGGATGCAGCACACCGCCTGGCGGGACACACACTCTGCTGATGCAGCACACCGCCTGGCGGGACACACACTCAGCGGATGCAGCACACCGCCTGGCGGGACACACACTCAGCGGATGCAGCACACCGCCTGGCGGGACACACAATCAGCTAGCGGATGCAGCACACCACCTGGCGGGACACACACTCAGCAGATGCAGCACACCGCCTGGTGGGACACACACTCAGCTGATGCAGCACGCCGCCTGGCGGGACACACACTCAGCGGATGCAGCACAGCGCCCGGCGGGACACACACTCAGCTGATAAAGCACACCGCCTGGCGGGACATACACTCAGCGGATGCAGCACACCGCCTGGCGGGACACACACTCAGCAGATGCAGCACACTGCCTGGCGGGACACACACTCAACTGATGCAGCACACTGCCTGGCGGGACACACACTCAGCGAATGCAGCACACCGCCTGGCGGGACACACACTCAGCGGATGCAGCACACCGCCTGGCAGGACACACACTCAGCTGATGCAGCACACCGCCTGGCGGGACATACACTCAGCGGATGCAGCACACCGCCTGGCGGGACACACACTCAGCGGATGCAGCACACTGCCTAGCGGGACCACACACTCAACTGATGCAGCACACCGCCTGGCAGGACACACACTCAGCTGATGCAGCACACCGCCTGGCGGGACACACACTTAGCTCGCGGATGCAGCACACCGCCTGGTGGGCCACACCCTCAACGGATGCAGCACACCACCTGGCGGGACACACACTCAGCTGATGCAGCACAGCACCTGGCGGGACACACCCTCAGCGGATGCAGCACACCACCTGGCGGGACACACACTCAGCTGATGCAGCACACTGCCTGGCGTTACACACACTCAGCTAGCGGAGGCAGCACACTGCCTGGTGGGACACACAGTCAGCTAGCGGATGCAGCACACCGCCTGGCGGGACACACACTCAGCTAGCGGAGGCAGCACACCGCCTGGCGGGACACACACTCAGCTGGTGGAGGCAGCACACTGCCTGGTGGGACACCCAGTCAGCTTGCGGATGCAGCACAACTCCTGGCGGGACACACACTCAGCTAGTGGATGCAGCACACCGCCTGGCAGGACACACACTCAGCGGATGCAGCACACCGCCTGGCGGGACACACACTCTGCTGATGCAGCACACCGCCTGGCGGGACACACACTCAGCGGATGCAGCACACCACCTGGCGGGACACACACTCAGCGGATGCAGCACACCGCCTGGCGGGACACACACTCAGCTGGCTCATGTAGTACACTGCCTGGTGGGACACACCCTCAGCATATGCAGCACACCGCCTGGCGGGACACACCATCAGCGGATGCAGCACACCGTCTGGCGGGACACACCCTCAGCGGATGCAGCACACCGCCTGGCGTGACACACACTCAGCCTGCGGAGGCAGCACACTGCCTGGTGGGACACACACTCAGCTCTCGGATGCAGCACTCCACCTGGTGGGACACATACTCAGCTAGCGGATGCAACACACCGCCTGGTGGGAGACACACTCAGCTAGCGGATGCAGCACACCGCCTGGCGGGACACACTCAGCTGATGCAGCACACCACCTGGCGGGACACACACTCAGGCTGCGGAGGCAGCACACTGCCTGGTAGGACACACACTCAGCTAGCGGATGCAGGACACCGCCTGTTGGGACCATCACTCAGCTAGCGGATGCAGCACACCGCCTGGCGGGACACACCATCAGCGGATGCAGCACACCGTCTGGTGGGACACACCCTCAGCGGATGCAGCACACCGCCTGGTGTGACACACACTCAGCCTGCGGAGGCAGCAGACTGCCTGGTGGGACACACACTCAGCTATTGGATGCAGCACCCCGCCTGGTGGGACACACACTCAGCTAGCGGATGCAATACACCACCTGGTGGAAGACACACTCAGCTAGCGGATGCAGCACACCGCCTGGCGGGACACACACTCAGCCTGCGGAGGCAGCACACTGCCTGGTGGGACAATCACTCAGCTAGCGGATGCAGCACACCGCCTGGCGGGACACACACTCAGCTGATGTAGCACACCGCCTGGTGGGACACACACTCAGCTAGTTGATGCAGAACACCGCCTGGTGGGACACACACTCAGCTAGCGGATGCAGCACACCGCCTGTTGGGACACACACTCAGCGGATGCAGCACACCGCCTGGCGGGACACACACTCTGCTGATGCAGCACACCGCCTGGCGGGACACACACTCAGCGGATGCAGCACACCGCCTGGCGGGACACACAATCAGCTAGCGGATGTAGCACACCACCTGGCGGGACACACACTCAGCAGATGCAGCACACCGCCTGGTGGGACACACACTCAGCTGATGCAGCACACCACCTGGTGGGATACACACTCAGCTGATGCAGCACGCCGCCTGGCGGGACACACACTCAGCGGATGCAGCACAGCGCCCGGCGGGACACACACTCAGCTGATAAAGCACACCGCCTGGCGGGACATACACTCAGCGGATGCAGCACACCGCCTGGCGGGACACACACTCAGCAGATGCAGCACACTGACTGGCGGGACACACTCAACTGATGCAGCACACTGCCTGGCGGGACACACACTCAGCGAATGCAGCACACCGCCTGGCGGGACACACACTCAGCGGATGCAGCACACCGCCTGGCAGGACACACACTCAGCTGATGCAGCACACCGCCTGGCGGGACATACACTCAGCGGATGCAGCACACCGCCTGGCGGGACACACACTCAGCGGATGCAGCACACTGCCTAGCGGGACCACACACTCAACTGATGCAGCACACCGCCTGGCAGGACACACACTCAGCTGATGCAGCACACCGCCTGGCGGGACACACACTTAGCTCGCGGATGCAGCACACCGCCTGGTGGGCCACACCCTCAACGGATGCAGCACACCAACTGGCGGGACACACACTCAGCTGATGCAGCACAGCACCTGGCGGGACACACCCTCAGCGGATGCAGCACACCACCTGGCGGGACACACACTCAGCTGATGCAGCACACCGCCTGGCGGGACACACACTCAGCTAGCGGAGGCAGCACACTGCCTGGTGGGACACACAGTCAGCTAGCGGATGCAGCACACCGCCTGGCGGGACACACACTCAGCTAGTGGAGGCAGCACACCGCCTGGCGGGACACACACTCAGCTAGTGGAGGCAGCACACTGCCTGGTGGGACACCCAGTCAGCTTGCGGATGCAGCACACCTCCTGGCGGGACACACACTCAGCTAGTGGATGCAGCACACCGCCTGGCAGGACACACACTCAGCGGATGCAGCACACCGCCTGGTGGGACACACACTCTGCTGATGCAGCACACCGCCTGGCGGGACACACACTCAGCAGATGCAGCACACCACCTGGCGGGACACACACTCAGCGGATGCAGCACACCGCCTGGCGGGACACACACTCAGCTGGCTCATGTAGTACACTGCCTGGTGGGACACACCCTCAGCATATGCAGCACACCGCCTGGCGGGACACACCATCAGCGGATGCAGCACACCGTCTGGCGGGACACACCCTCAGCGGATGCAGCACACCGCCTGGCGTGACACACACTCAGCCTGCGGAGGCAGCACACTGCCTGGTGGGACACACACTCAGCTCTCGGATGCAGCACTCCGCCTGGTGGGACACATACTCAGCTAGCAGATGTAACACACCGCCTGGTGGGAGACACACTCAGCTAGCGGATGCAGCACACCGCCTGGCGGGACACACACTCAGCTGATGCAGCACACCGCCTGGCAGGACACACACTCAGCCTGCGGAGGCAGCACACTGCCTGGTGGGACACACACTCAGCTAGCGGATGCAGGACACCGCCTGTTGGGACCATCACTCAGCTAGCGGATGCAGCACACCGCCTGGTGGGACACACACTCAGCTAGTTGATGCAGAACACCGCCTGGTGGGACACACACTCAGCTAGCGGATGCAGCACACCGCCTGTTGGGACACACACTCAGCGGATGCAGCACACCGCCTGGCAGGACACACACTCTGCTGATGCAGCACACTGCCTGGCGGGACACACACTCAGCTGATGCAGCACACCACCTGGCGGGACACACACTCAGCTGATGCAGCACAGCGCCTGGCGGGACACACACTCAGCGGATGCAGCACACCGCCCGGCGGGACACACACTCAGCTGATGCAGCACACCGCCTGGCGGGACACACACTCAGCTGATGCAGCACACCACCTGGCGGGACACACACTCAGCTGATGCAGCACACCGCCTGGCGGGACACACACTCAGCGGATGCAGCACACCGCCCGGCGGGACACACACTCAGCTGATGCAGCACACCGCCTGGCGGGACATACACTCAGCGGATGCAGCACACCGCCTGGCGGGACATACACTCAGCGGATGCAGCACACCGCCTGGCGGGACACACACTCAGCGGATGCAGCACACTGCCTGACGGGACACACACTCAACTGATGCAGAACACCGCCTGGCGGGACACACACTCAGCGAATGCAGCACACTGCCTGGCGGGACACACACTCAGCGGATGCAGCACACCGCTTGGCGGGACACACACTCAGCTAGCGGATGCAGCACACCGCCTGGCGGGACACACTCAGCTGATGCAGCACACAGCCTGGAGGGACACACACTCATGTGATGTAGCACACCGCCTGGCGGGACACACTCAGCTGATGCAGCACACCGCTTGGCGGGACACACACTCAGCTAGCAGATGCAGCACACCGCCTGGCGGGACACACTCAGCTGATGCAGCACACCACCTGGAGGGACACACACTCAGCGGATGCAGCACACCGCTTGGCGGGACACACACTCAGCTAGCGGATGCAGCACACCGCTTGGCGGGACACACTCAGCTGATGCAGCACACCGCCTGGCGGGACACACACTCAGCTAGCGGATGCAGCACACCGCCTGGCGGGACACACACTCAGCTAGCGGATGCAGCACACCGCCTGGCGGGACACACACTCAGCTAGCGGATGCAGCACACCGCCTGGCGGGACACACACTCAGCTAGCGGATGCAGCACACCGCCTGGCGGGACACACACTCAGCTAGCGGATGCAGCACACCGCCTGGCGGGACACACACTCAGCTGATGCAGCACACCGCCTGGCGGGACACACACTCAGCTAGCGGATGCAGCACACCGCCTGGCGGGACACACTCATCTGATGCAGCACACCGTCTGGCGGGACACACACTCAGCTAGCGGATGCAGCACACCGCCTGGCGGGACACACACACAGCTAGCGGATGCAGCACACCGTCTGGTGGGCCTGGAATAAAGATGGTGCTTGATCCTATCTGCGTGTCCTCATCTTTATAACAAAGACATTACAATTGGCGACGAGGATTTTTCGGACCATGGCTCCGTCGTATGGAATGTCCCGGAGCATTCTGGGGACAACTTTGAACTTTCTGCGAAACAGCTGAGATTTTATTTCATCGCTGACGAGATCGACGAGGTGCGGAAGCAGAAAGAGATTCTTCTATCCCTCTCGGCGGACGTTTTCCGTTTGCTGTGTGACTTGATTTCACCGATGAGGACGTCGGATGATGATGATGCGTCGGAGTCCACAGTGAAGACATTGCACGATCATATTAAACCAGACAAGTCGCCTCAGTTATCGCGGTACGAGTTCGACAACCTGGTTCGTTTTCCCGAAGAGAGGGTGGCTGATTTAGTGGCTGATTTCATGCCTGATTTAGTGGCTGATTTCATGGTTGATATAGTGTCTCATTTCGTGGCTCATTTCATGCCTGATTTAGTGACTGATTTCATGGCTGATTTGATGGCTGATTTAGTGGCTCATTTTGTGGCTGATTTAGTGACTGATTTCATAACTGATTTAGTGGCTCATTTCGTGGCTGATTTAGTGGTTGATATAGAGGCTCATTTCGTGGCTGATTTCATGCCTGATTTAGTGACTGATTTCATGGCTGATTTGATGGCTGATTTAGTGGCTCATTTTGTGGCTGATTTAGTGACTGATTTCATAACTGATTTAGTGGCTCATTTTGTGGCTGATTTCATGGTTGATATAGTGGCTCATTTCGTGGCTCATTTCATGCCTGATTTAGTGACTGATTTCATGGCTGATTTAGTGGCTGATTTGATGGCTGATTTAGTGGCTGATTTAGTGGCTCATTTCATGCCTGATTTAGTGACTGATTTCATGCCTGATTTAGTGACTGATTTCATGGCTGATTTGATGGCTGATTTAGTGGCTCATTTTGTGGCTGATTTCATGGTTGATATAGTGACTCATTTCGTGGCTCATTTCATGCCTGATTTAGTGACTGATTTCATGGCTGATTTAGTGGCTGATTTGATGGCTGATTTAGTGGCTCATTTCGTGGCTGATTTAGTGACTGATTTCATGGCTGATTTAGTGGCTGATTTCATGGCTGATTTAGTGGCTCATTTAGTGGTTGATATAGTGGCTCATTTTGTGGTTCATTTCGTGGCTGATTTCATGCCTGATTTAGTAACTGATTTCATGGCTGATTTCATGGCTGATTTAGTGGCTCATTTCATGGCTGATTTCATGGCTGATGTCATGCCTGATTTAGTGGCTGATGTAATGGCTGATTTTTGGCTCATTTCGTGGCTGATTTCATGCCTGATTTAGTGGCTGATTTGATGGCTGATTTAGTGGCTCATTTCGTGGCTGATTTAGTGGCTGATTTCATGTCTGATTTAGTGGCTCATTTCATGGCTGATTTAGTGGCTGAATTCATGGCTGATTTAGTGGCTGATTTCATGGCTGATTTACTGGCCAATTTCGTTGCTGATTTAGTGGCTGATTTTGTTGCTGATTTAGTGGCTCATTTCATGGCTGATTTAGCGGCTGATTTCATAACTGATTTTGTTGCTGATTTTGTTGCCGATTTAGTGGCTGATTTCATGGCTGATTTAGTGGCTGATTTCATGGCTAATTTAGTGGCTGATTTAGTGGCTGATTTCATTGCTGATTTAGTGGCTGATTTCATGGCTGATTTAGTGGCTGATTTCATGGCTGATTTAGCGGCTGATTTCATAACTGATTTTGTTGCTGATTTTGTTGCCGATTTAGTGGCTGATTTAGTGGCTGATTTCATGGTTAATTTAGTGGCTGATTTCATTGCTGATTTAGTGGCTGATTTCGTTGCCGATTTAGTGGCTGATTTCATGGCTGATTTAGTGGCTGATTTCATGGCTAATTTAGTGGCTGATTTAGTGGCTGATTTCATTGCTGCTTTAGTGGCTGATTTCATTGCTGATTTAGTGGCTGATTTCGTTGCTGATTTCATGGCTGATTTAGTGGCTGACTACATGGCTGATTTCGTTGCTGATTTAGTGGTTGATTTCATGGCTGATTTCATGGCTAATTTAGTGGCTGATTTCATGGCTGCTTTAGTGGCTGATTTCATGGCTGATTTAGTGCCTGATTTCATGGCTGACTTAGTGGCTGATTTCATGGCTGATTTAGTGGCTCATTTTGTGGCTGATTTAGTGGCCGATTTCATGGCTGATTTCATGGCTGATTTAGTGCCTGATTTCATGGCTGACTTAGTGGCTGATGTCATGGCTGATTTAGTGGCTCATTTTGTGGCTGATTTAGTGGCCGATTTCATGGCTGATTTAGTGGCTGACTTCGTGGCTGATTTCATTGCTGATTTAGTGGCTGATTTCATTGCTGATTTAGTGGCTGATTTCATGGCTGATTCCATTGCTGATTTCGTTGTTGATTTCATGGCTGATTTCGTGGCTGATTTTGTTGCTGATTTAGTGGCTGATTTCATGGCTGATTTTATTGCTGATTTAGTGGCTGATTTCATTGCTGATTTAGTGGCTGATTTCATTGCTGATTTAGTGGCTGATTTCGTTGCTGATTGTGTGGCTGATTTCATGGCTGATTTAGTGGCTGATTTCGTTGCTGATTTAGTGGCTGATTTCATGGCTGACTTCGTTGCTGATTTAGTGGCTGATTTCATTGCTGATTTAGTGACTGATTTCATGGCTGATTTCATGGCTGATTTAGTGGCTCATTTCGTGGCTGATTTCATGGTTGATATAGTGGCTCATTTCGTGGCTGATTTCATGCCTGATTTAGTGACTGATTTCATGGCTGATTTAGTGGCTCATTTCGTGGCTCATTTCGTGGCTGATGTCATGCCTGATTTAGTGGCTGATTTAATGGCTGATTTTTGGCTCATTTAATGGCTGATTTCATGCCTGATTTAGTGGCTAATTTCGTGGCTGATTTAGTGCCTGAATTCATGGCTGATTTCGTTGCTGATTTAGTGGCTGATTTCATAGAAGATTTAGTGGCTCATTTCGTGGCTGATTTCATGGCTGATTTCGTTGCTCATTTCATGCCTGATTTTGTGGTTGATTTAGTGACTGATTTAATGGCTGATTTAGTGGCTCATTTCGTGGCTGATTTCATGGCTGATTTTGTGGGTGATTTCATGTCTGATTTAGTGGCTCATTTCATGGCTGATTTAGTGGCTGAATTCATGGCTGATTTAGTGGCTGATTTCGTGGCTGATTTACTGGCCAATTTCGTTGCTGATTTAGTGGCTGATTTCGTTGCTGATTTAGTGGCTGATTTCATGGCTGATTTAGCGGCTGATTTCATAACTGATTTTGTTGCTGATTTTGTTGCCGATTTAGTGGCTGATTTCATGGCTGATTTAGTGGCTAATTTAGTGGCTGATTTCGTTGCTGATTTAGTGGCTGATTTCATGGCTGATTTAGTGGCTGACTACATGGCTGATTTCGTTGCTGATTTAGTGGCTGATATGGCTAATTTAGTGGCTGATTTCATGGCTCATTTAGTGCCTGATTTCATGGCTGACTTAGTGGCTGATTTCATGGCTCATTTTGTGGCTGATTTAGTGGCCGATTTCATGGCTGATTTAGTGGCTGATTTCATGGCTGCTTTAGTGCCTGATTTCATGGCTGACTTAGTGGCTGATTTCATGGCTGATTTAGTGGCTGATTTAGTGGCTCATTTTGTGGCTGATTTAGTGGCGGATTTCATGGCTGATTTAGTGGCTGACTTCGTGGCTGATTTCATTGCTGATTTAGTGGCTGATTTCATTGCTGATTTAGTGGCTGATTTCATGGCTGATTCCATTGCTGATTTCGTTGTTGATTTCGTTGTTGATTTCATGGCTGATTTCATTGCTGATTTAGTAGCTGATTTTGTGGCTGATTTTATTGCTGATTTAGTGCCTGATTTCATGGCTGACTTAGTGGCTGATTTCATGGCTGATTTGATTGCTGATTTAGTGGCTGATTTTGTTGCTGATTTAGTGGCTGATTTCGTTGCTGATTTCATGGCTGATTTTGTTGCTGGTTTAGTGGCTGATTTCGTTGCTGATTTAGTGGCTGATTTCGTTGCTGATTTAGTGGCTGATTTTGTGGCTGATTTCATGGCTGACTTCGTTGCTGATTTAGTGGCTGATTTCATTGCTGATTTAGTGACTGATTTGATGGCTGATTTAGTGGCTCATTTCGTGGCTGATTTCATGGTTGATATAGTGGCTCATTTCGTGGCTGATTTCATGCCTGATTTAGTGACTGATTTCATGGCTGATTTAGTGGCTCATTTCGTGGCTGTCATGCCTGATTTAGTGGCTGATTTAATGGCTGATTTTTGGCTCATTTCGTGGCTGATTTCATGCCTGATTTAGTGGCTAATTTCGTGGCTGATTTAGTGCCTGATTTCATGGCTGATTTCGTTGCTGATTTAGTGGCTGATTTCATAGAAGATTTCGTGGCTGATTTCATGGCTGATTTCTTTGCTCATTTCATGCCTGTTTTCATGCCTTATTTCGTGGCTGATTTTGTGGTTGATTTAGTGACTGATTTAATGGCTGATTTAGTGGCTCATTTCGTGGCTGATTTCATGGCTGATTTTGTGGGTGATTTCATGGCTGATTTAGTGGCTGAATTCATGGCTGATTTAGTGGCTGATTTCATGGCTGATTTACTGGCTGATTTAGTGGCCAATTTCGTTGCTGATTTAGTGGCTGATTTCGTTGCTGATTTAGTGGCTGATTTCATGGCTGATTTAGCGGCTGATTTCATAACTGATTTTGTTGCTGATTTTGTTGCCGATTTAGTGGCTGATTTCATGACTGATTTAGTGGCTGATTTCGTTGCTGATTTAGTGGCTGATTTCATGGCTGATTTAGTGGCTGACTACATGGCTGATTTCGTTGCTGATTTAGTGGCTGATTTCATGGCTGATTTAGTGGCTGATTTCATGGCTAATTTAGTGGCTGATTTCATGGCTGACTTAGTGCCTGATTTCATGGCTGACTTAGTGGTTGATTTCATGGCTGATTTAGTGGCTCATTTTGTGGCTGATTTAGTGGCCGATTTCATGGCTGATTTAGTGGCTGATTTAGTGGCTGATTTCATGGCTGCTTTAGTGCCTGATTTCATGGCTGACTTAGTGGCTGATTTCATGGCTGATTTAGTGGCTCATTTTGTGGCTGATTTAGTGGTCGATTTCATGGCTGATTTAGTGGCTGACTTCGTGGCTGATTTCATTGCTGATTTAGTGGCTGATTTCGTTGCTGATTTAGTGGCTGATTTCATGGCTGATTCCATTGCTGATTTCGTTGTTGATTTCATGGCTGATTTCATTGCTGATTTAGTAGCTGATTTTGTTGCTGATATAGTGGCTGATTTCGTGGCTGATTTTATTGCTGATTTAGTGCCTGATTTCATGGCTGACTTAGTGGCTGATTTCATGGCTGATTTCATTGCTGATTTAGTGGCTGATTTTGTTGCTGATTTAGTGGCTGATTTCGTTGCTGATTTCATGGCTGATTCTGTTGCTGGTTTAGTGGCTGATTTCGTTGCTGATTTAGTGGCTGATTTCGTGGCTGATTTCATGGCTGACTTCGTTGCTGATTTAGTGGCTGATTTTGTGGCTGATTTCATTACTGATTTTGTGGCTGATTTCGTTGCTGATTTAGTGGCTCATTTTGTGGCTGATTTAGTGGCTGATTTAGTGGCTGATTTCGTGGCTGATTTCGTTGCTGATTTAGTGGCTGATTTCATGGCTTATTCCATTGCTGATTTCGTGGCTGATTTCATTGCTGATTTAATGGCTCATTTTGTTGCTGATTTAGTGGCTGATTTCATGGCAGATTTTATTGCTGATTTAGTGGCTGATTTCGTTGGCGATTTAGTGGCTGATTTCATGGCTGATTTCATTGCTGATTTTGTTGCTGATTTAGTGGCTGATTTCGTTGCTGATTTTGTGGCTGATTTCATGGCTGATTTTGTTGCTGGTTTAGTGGCTGATTGCGTTGCTGATTTAGTGGCTGATTTTGTTGCTGATTTAGTGGCTGATTTTATTGCTGATTTAGTGGCTGATTTCGTTGGTGATTTAGTGGCTGATTTCATTGCTGATTTAGTGGCTGATTTTGTTGCTGATTTAGTGGCTGATTTAATTGCTGGTTTAGTGGCTGACTTCAAGGCTGATTTTGTTGCTGATTTAGTGGCTGATTTTGCTGCTGATTTAGTGGCTTATTTCGTTGCTGATTTAGTGGCTGATTTCGTTGCTGATTTTGTGGTTGATTTTGTTGCTGATTTAGTGGCTGATTTCGTTGCTGATTTAGTGGCTCATTTCATGGCTCATTTCATTGCTGATTTCATTGCTGATGTAGTGGCTGATTTCGTTGCTGATTTCGTGGTTGATTTTGTTGCTGATTTCGTTGCTGATTTTGTGGCCGATTTCGTTGCTGATTTTGTGGCTGATTTCGTGACTGATTTCATGGCTGATCTCATTGCTGATTTCGTGGCTGATTTCGTTTCTGATTTCGCTGCTGACTTTGTGGCTGATTTTGTGGCTAAATACATGGGCTGATTTCGTTTCTGATTTTGCGGCTGATTTTGTGGCCAGGCCAAGGTATGGGATTGTCATTTTGGTGACGATGAACGATCACGAAGATTGAAGGATTGTTTCGTCGCGGGGATTCGAGATGAGAAGATGGTCGCGTCAATGTTACGGATAACGTTTGAAGAGATTACGTTTGCTGAAGCGTTTGAAGCTGCAGCTGTTGTGGAACATGCCAGAAAGGATGTTTCCGCCATTGTTGTGGAGGACTCTGCGGTTAATGCCATAGCTGCGGGAGAGTAACGTGCTCACAATTCTCCTGTGGGAGGGTAACGTTCTCACAATTTTCCTGTGGGAGGGTAACATTCTCACAATTTTCCTGTGGGAGGGTAATGTTCTCACAATTCTCCTGTGGGAGGGTAACGTGTTCACAATTCTCCTGTGGGAGGGTAACATGTTCACAATTCTCCTGTGGGAGGGTAACGTGTTCACAATTCTCCTGTGGGAGGGTAACGTTCTCACAATTCTCCTGTGGGAGGGTAACGTGTTCACAATTCTCCTGTGGGAGGGTCACATTCTCACACTTCTCCAGTGGGAGGGTCACGTTCTCACAATTCTCCTGTGAGAGGGTAACGTTCTCACAATTGTCCTGTGAGAGGGTAACGTGTTCACAATTCTCCTGTGGGAGGGTCACGTTCTCACAATTCTGTGGGAGGGTCACGTTCTCACAATTCTCCTGTGAGAGGGTAACATTCTCACAATTGTCCTGTGAGAGGGTAACGTGTTCACAATTCTCCTGTGGGAGGGTCACGTTCTCACAATTCTCCTGTGGGAGGGTAACGTTCTCACAATTCTCCTGTGGGAGGGTAACATTCTCACAATTCTCCTGTGGGAGGGTAACATGTTCACAGTCTGGGTCACTGTAGTGGGGGGCGGAGGGTTGTGTGAGTGTCACAGTCTGGGTACATCAAGTCAATGTAGTGAGGGTAGAAGGGTTGCGTTAGGGTCACAGTTCAGTTCCTGAAGTCGCTGTAGTGGGGGTCGGAGAGTTGCATTAGGGTCACAGTTTGGGTCCCTGTAGTCGCTGTAGTGGGGGTCAGAGAGTTGCATTAGGGTCACAGTTCAGTTCCTGAAGTCGCTGTAGTGGGGGTCGGAGAGTTGCATTAGGGTCACAGTTTGGGTCCCTGTAGTCGCTGTAGTGGAGGTCGGAGAGTTGCAATAGGGTCACAGTTTAGGTCCCTGTAGTCGCTGTAGTGGGGGTCGGAGGGTTGTGTGAGGGTCACAGTCTGGGTCACTGTAGTGGGGGTCAGAGGGTTGTGTGAGGGTCACAGTTCAGTTCCTGAAGTCGCTGTAGTGGGGGTCGGAGAGTTGCATTAGGGTCACAGTTTGGGTCCCTGTAGTCGCTGTCGTGGGGGTCAGAGAGTTGCATTAGGGTCACAGTTTGGGTCCCTGTAGTCGCTGTAGTGGGGGTCGGAGAGTTGCATTAGGGTCACAGTTCAGTTCCTGAAGTCGCTGTAGTGGGGGTCGGAGAGTTGCATTAGGGTCACAGTTTGGGTCCCTGTAGTCGCTGTAGTGGGGGTCGGAGAGTTGCAATAGGGTCACAGTTTAGGTCCCTGTAGTCGCTGTAGTGGGGGTCGGAGGGTTGTGTGAGGGTCACAGTCTGGGTCACTGTAGTGGGGGTCAGAGGGTTGTGTGAGGGTCACAGTCTGGGTCACTGTAGTGGGGTCAGAGGGTTGTGTGAGGGTCACAGTCCGGTCAGGAACATGAAACATCTTGGTTATTCCTCTGTTCCTGTGATCTGATGTTGGAAATGCTTTTAAAGGGGATGCGTGGTGAAGACATGGAAATGTACCCAGGTACACCATCCAGCAAAACGTATAAAATGCTCACTCACATCCGAGGGAAGTGTCGGATCCGGAGGGAGGACGCTCACCATACAAATTAGGAACTGGGCCTGCTCAATCGTCGTCAACACACTCGGATAATGAGAATGATGCTCCTGGACGAGTGCCAAGTGCTCTGGTAGGGGATGCGTCCATTAAGCTCGTTTTGCTTCATTAGCATCGTCGAGGTAGCCTCTGAGTGGCCGGACGTGGAAGTTCATGGAAGACAGCTCGCTCGCCACACTCACCTGAACGTCGTGGTACAATGGGCCACCGTCTTGTGTTGGACCAAAGCCAGGTATCAGGTACTGCTTCCATGGGGCCTGGCGCTGCTGCTTTAACATCCATCCTTCCATAATTGCATTCTTAATTTTCCAAGGAAAACTGTCTTATTGTTATTTCGCCGCTCACCCATCGGGATTTTGAGAAAGATGTACATGACCCTTCCCGTCCCAAGGGAAACTCGTTTGGACGAGTGGGATTCGAGCTTAGGGATGAGCGTGCACCGTCACGGGACACAGGTGTGTGGGGCTGCCATCATGGACAAGGTGTCGTGTACACCTACGTGTATATATAGTTGTCTGCAAAGCGAATCTGCTGCAAGCAGCATCCTTGAGAACGTGACAAACTGATTAAATATTTAGTGTGCTGGATAGAGAGCACCTTGTTAACGTGTACCTGTTACCTTTTGGAAGAGCAATACAAGGTGAGGCGATCGACAAATGGCCCAGGTTCTGAATTGGGCCGAATGTACGGGATGCCCTCGGACCAGAGAACGAACGGTTGATCTTGGTCGGGAAGCAATTATCGTCCCCAGGTTTGGAAAGACAGAATACATGGAGCGAAGGGACACGGGGTCAAAGGAAGGTGGTACCGTGTACGTACGTACGTACACACACACACACACACACACACACACACACACACACACACACACACACACACACACACACACACACACACACACACACACACACACACACACACACACACACACACACACACACGTCTTTTCCTGTAAACCGGGAAGATCATTTTGAGCGTCTTTTCCTAACTTTTATTTTTGACCTTGAGTCACGAAACGCCGTTAACGAAGCAGGCGGCGTTTTAACGGGACAATTTGCCCTGAATGAAGATGAAGAGGCAGCGCACAAATGAGGACACATCCCACAATCCGTGCTCTATTCATTAACCCTAATGTTTCCAGGATTTTATACTCCGCAATCCGCATAATTAAATTAATCTTTCCATCGGCAGCGCCGCCGCAATCATACCTCTGTGGGTCAGCAAGTTGCCAAGCGTTGGGCGAAACACGGCCAAGCATGATTTGCGGCTCCGAGCGCCATGAGGCCGCCATCGTTTGTAACGTTTATGGCCGCCTACTGCCATTGAATCGGTGCTTTATAGTCATGACGGCGGCACCGAACGAGCGGCCGGGGCATTGCGCAAGCCGCCGCCGCGCCTTTGTGGGTTTTCCCCGAATCGCGACTGCCTCTCGGCACCTCAAGACCCCCAGAGGGCCTACTTCCAACATGGCCGCCACTCGGCGCCTCAAGACCCCCAGAGGGCCTACTTCCAACATGGCCACCACTCGGCACCTCAAGACCCCCAGAGGGCCTACTTCCAACATGGCCGCCACTCGGCGCCTCAAGACCCCCAGAGGGCCTACTTCCAACATGGCCGCCACTCGGCGCCTCAAGACCCCCAGAGGGCCTACTTCCAACATGGCCGCCACTCGGCGTCTCAAGACCCCCAGAGGGCCTACTTCCAACATGGCCACCACTCGGCACCTCAAGACCCCCAGAGGGCCTACTTCCAACATGGCCGCCACTCGGCACCTCAAGACCCTCGAAGGGCCTACTTCCAACATGGCCGCCACTCGGCGCCTCAAGACCCCCAGAGGGCCTACTTCCAACATGGCCGCCACTCGGCGCCTCAAGATCCCCAGAGGGCCTACTTCCAACATGGCCGCCACTCGGCGCCTCAAGACCCCCAGAGGGCCTACTTCCAACTTCTTGTCTCATCTGCCGCTCCTCGCTGTCCTTGTCGGTGACGAAGATTGATTCTTCAAATGAAACGACGTATTGAGTTATGAGAAGCACTTTGCTAATAACCGATAAAGGCAGGTAATTAGGTACGCGGATAAAGCTATTAGAGAGCTGCCGTCATTATTAACCTTTTCATACCTCATTATGCACCTTCAATTTAACCTTGATGATGAATGACGATTCAAACTACTCAACACAAAACCACAACATTCCTCTGTTACAAATATTCCTCCAATCCCACGACACTCCATGTAACTTCCCTGTACTGTTCACGCTCGTGACCAACGTCACGTGTTTGGAACGAAGGACAAATCGTGACAATTAATTAATTAATGGTCGACGCCCGACAAGAGAAAATCTTTATTTAATTCATTTTAATTATTACCCGTTGTGTCCGACTTCACTTTCACGGGACATCCAACTCGAGGTGGTGTCCTTTGTCATTTAGACATGACATGTGAGGATACAAAGACAAGGTGAGGCTACTCAGACAGTCAACATGACACGTGAGGTTACAAAGACAAGGTGAGGCTACTCAAACATGACACGTGAGGTTACAAAGACAAGGTGAGGCTCTTCAGACAGTCAGACATGACACGTGAGGTTACAAAGACAAGGTGAGGCTACTCAGACAGTCAGACATGACACGTGAGGATACAAAGACAAGGTGAGGCTACTCAGACAGTCGACATGACACGTGAGGCTACAAAGACAAGGTAACGCTACTCAGACATGACACGTGATGCAAAGACCAGGTGCGGCTACTCAGACAGTCAGACATGACACGTGAGGATACAAAGACAAGGTGAGGCTTCTCAGACAGTCGACATGTGAGGATACAAAGACAAGGTAACGCTACTCAGACATGACACGTGAGGATACAAAGACAAGGTGCGGCTACTCAGACAGTCGACATGTGAGGATACAAAGACAAGGTAACGCTACTCAAACAGTCAGACATGACACATGAGGATACAAAGACAAGGTGAGGCTACTCAGACAGTCAGACATGACACGTGAGGATACAAAGACAAGGTGACGCTAGTCAGACATGACACGTGAGGATACAAAGACAAGGTGACGCTAGTCAGACATGACACGTGAGGATACAACGGCAATATGACGCTAGTCAGACATGACACGTGAGGATACAAAGACAAGGTGACGCTAGTCATACATGACATGTGAGGATACAAAGACAAGGTGACGCTACCCAGACAGTCCACATGACACGTGAGGATACAAAGACAAGGTGAGGCTAGTCAGACATGACATGTGAGGATACAAAGACAAGGTGACGCTACTCAGACATGACACGTGAGGATACAAAGACAAGGTAACGCTACTCAGCCAGTCAGACATGACACGCGAGGATACAAAGACAAGGTGACGCTACTCAGACAGTCAGACATGACACGTGAGGATACAAAGACAAGGTGAGGCTACTCAAACATGACACGTGAGGATACAAAGACAAGCTGAGTTTAGTCAGACATTACATGTGAGGATACAAAGACAAGATGACGCCAGTTAGACATCCTATTTGAGGATTCACAGACATGGTTGGACTAGTCAGACATCCAACTTGAGGATACACAGACATGGTTGGACTAGTCAGACACCTATTTGACGATACACAGACAAGCTTAGACTAGTCAGACATCCTCCTAGAAGATTTTTTTTTTTTTTTTTTTTTTGTATACTGAATCGAGGCTCGTGAAAGAGCTAACATTTATTTCACAAACAAATCAACCAGACAAACAAAATATATAAAAAGAGGGAGCGGAAGACAAGATTGGGAGAGAAGGGGAAGCACACAACCACAACATTTGAGAGCAGGGAGATGTGCCTTCGATACGGTCTGGCACCCCGCTCTGCTCACCAAACTCTCCTCCTTTGGTATCCATGGAAACCTCCACGCATGGCTGGCGGACTTCCTCGCCGGTCGTAGTCAACGTGTGGCCCTGAATGGGTTTCTCTCATCTCCTCTTCCTGTTCAGGCTGGAGTTCCTCAGGGCAGTGTTCTGGGCCCTGTGCTTTTTCTGTTCTTCATTAATGATCTGCCCGACTCTGGAAAATCCTCTCTATCTCTTTGATGATAACTCCACTCTCTGCCGCTCCATATCTCAACCCTCAGATCGGCAGGTAGCAGCCTCAGCACCTGGATAAAATCACAAGCTGGCCAAACAAGTGGAACATGTCTTTCAATCCTGACAAATCTGACTCTCACTTTGTCTGGACAAGCAGACCGTCTGGACAACCCTCCCATCTACACTCTCAACAATCCTCTCCAAGACGTTCTGTCGCTCAAGCTTTTGGGTCTCACTATCTGCCATGATATTTCCTGGGAAAACCACATTTCCAAGCTGGCCTCCAAAGCTGGTCGCCGACTGGGCATCCTCCGTCGTGCGAAGTCCTTCCTTGGCACACCTGAGCTCATCACCACATACAAAGAGGGCCTTTCACCCTCTCTCACCGCAGGCAGGTTGGTGGACTTTCTGTCTTTTACCGACTCCTCTCCGGCCTTGCTCCCCCAGCTCTCTCTGGGCTCTGTCCCCCAAATATTCCTACAGGTCGCACAAGATCTGCCAGCAACCCTCTTATGGTTAAACTGCTAAAATCAAGACTCCCTGCTCACCTTCACCTTTCATTCCTCTTTTTTCCCGCCTATGGAACAAACTCCACATTCTCTTCAATCCCACTCCTCCCTCCAGATCTTTAAAACAGCTGTTCACCACCCTCTCTTATCTTCCCCTATCCAAAACCTTGATCTTTTCTACCCCCGCTAATTCACTCGCTTGGCCGGTTTCATTCTTGCACATGTGCACGAAACTCACTTTACCTTGCACGAGATCACAACGTGCCTACTCCACGTGTCCCAGGCACTCACTCTGCACGGTTCCCGACGCACTCGCCCTGCACGGTTCCCCACACTTCTCACCTGCTCGTGTTCTTGCTGGGATCACCTTTACCTGCCCGTGTTCATTCTGGGATCACCTTTACCTCCTTGTGTTCGTGCAGGGGTCACCTTTACCTGCTCGTTTTCGGGACTGCCGTTTGCTGGCCAGGTGCCCGTTGGTGAGGTCGAGATGGGGAGGAGGGTGGTCTCGTGAGGAGAAGCATCTGGTAACATCGTGGCCATTTTGCTAACAGGTTCTCAACGTTCGTTCCCCCCCCCCCCCCTCCCCTGTGAATGTTGGGCAGCTTGTTGTGTTTATTTGTAGTCATCGTCATGAGGCGTAAATTCAGCTACATTTCTGCCTCTTTTCTCTTTTTCTTTCCTATCGATAAGTTTCACTGTAAATATTTGTAAATAAATCAAATCGTGAAACGTTTCCTTTCTCTCTGTCCATGAATGTCTTTTCTTCCATTTGTGCACCATTGCGCGCATCCAGAGTAGCGATCGGCCGTAACAAAAATAGCATTAGCCCGGTGGGTACCAACACTTGCTCGGCCCTCTAAATTTCCATCCAGGAACAAAAGAAAGTGGTACACCACCAGAGCGTATGTACAGTACGTTCCCCGATTGAAACTGTCATGTGCTCCGGGTAAGCGGTATTCGACGATTGGACCCTGCTATCGCATGATGCACCAATTGGCGTTCGGAGTTGCTGGTTCGCAACCTGCCGAAGTATGAAGTTATCCGTGCGTGGCAGCCGCAGGTCTGGTAAGTTCGGGAGGGTACGGAGGTTAACCCCTTCAGAGTAGACCCGAACCCCGGGCCATCACAATATATATATATATATATTTACTTATTTATTTATTTGTGTGTATGTGTTCACTAGTACACCCACTCACTATGGGAGGAGCAGGCGGAGTCATGGTATTATCCTTATTATTATTGCCAATTATTATTACTATTACTTATGTTAGATCAGGTCATGGAAAATATCAGAGTGGGCCTCACTGTTATAAATTCCTGGTAATAAAATTTACTTCTGTAAGGGTGTTTGGGGGATGGGGGTAGGGGGATTGGGGGGCAATATTGCAAGTCACAAAACCCCTTTGAGTGGGATATAGTTTCATGATATCATTAATATTTAATATTATGCTATTATCATTAGTTTCATTATTAAAAGCTTCCTTGGGAAAACGCCACGATAAAGCTATCTTAATACGGATATACACCTCAACATGCAACTCCACTGGCGGAGAAAACCCCTTGAGGGGAGCAAATGAATTTGCTACAACCTTCATTTTGTGACCCTCTGTCCTGTCAAATTTGGTTGAGATCGGATGTGTAACGACCGAATGCATCGCGGTCAAAAACCGTCAGGCAGACACCAAATTGCATATTTTACTATAATGAAGCATATCATATTGTTACGGTTTTCCACCGCCCTTCTTACCCTGACCAAGGGGGGATTAAGCCCCTTGTTCTTTCTGGGCCTGGCGTAACCGAGAGACTTGAAACGCCTCTTCCAGGCAAACGCAAGGTAGGGTTTCGGGACCAGGTCTCGCTCGTACCTAAATACCTGCGCCGCCACGGAAGCGGGGAACCAAGCCTTGCACGAGCCACGTGTAATTTGAGTACACCGAGCGGATTGCATACCACGTGGTCCGTGCAGTCACCGTTAATATTTGACCCCGATTAGAGCGGTTCTATTCGTACCACGCTTAGTCAATGATGGAAAACACAAGAACAATCGAATGGAAGGAAGAACACAGGTTTAATTATTATTCCCAATATTATGTACAATGATCGGTAGAAGCAGAGACACAGAGCAGCCTTAAGCAGTCTTATTATAATCCCCAGACACGGGCCCGTTCGCACTCGCACAGGAAAATTGCAGGCAGGATGATGTTCAGGCCAAACGCGCCGACTTGGTCGTCCAGGAACGGCCCCGTCCGGCTCTCCTCGGTCACAGCACGTCCCGGGATGATGGCGAGCAGGCGGTGGAAGGATCCTCGGAGCGCGTCCCTCGAACAAAGGCAGATGATGAGGCAGGAAGGAAATGTACGCGTCTCTCAGCACGGCTGGCGGTTCCACCGCGCGTTTAGCAACCAGCGCGCTATCACTCGCGTAACCCAATGCACTATAGCGGCTCAGCTTCAAGCTCAACCGAGCGTCACTTTAATATGAGCGCGTATCTTGGTTCATGCGTGTCTTTCTCCGATCTCGTATCTCTCAAACTCCACTGCTGACCGCGCTCCTTCAACTCCTCTTCTCTTCTCGTCAGTCCTTAATGCTCACTGCTCGACGCCTCTCGACTCTCGACCCTTCTGCTCTTGGGGACTTTGCGCGACGGGTTATATTTGCCACGCCTTGAGCCTTCTCGAACGTTCCAACCATGCCCTGTGACGCAGTGCTGCAGCCACACCCTCCGAGCCCTGATTGGCAGCTCGCGCCCACCGTCAGCTTCTTCGCCGCCCTCATTCGGTCCCGACCCGACCTGCCAGGCCTGCCTCGTGTTAATTCACGCCAAAAAGCCAAAGGCAGTACAAAGAGGCGTAAGAGGCATGAGGCAATGGAGGCGGGATAAGGCAATGGAAGTATGAGAAGGACCTACTCTCATTATTCTACTCAACGCAAAACTAACACAGGAAAAGGACTATTCTCACACATACTATGAAATAACTGAACTATCGCGAGGCTACGTGTTGCTGTGTGACTAACTATGAGGGGGAAATTTAACCTTTATTATACAAAACTCAAAACCGCAACAATTATTCTCTTTGCTAACTCCCCCTCCTCCCTCACCTTCTCTTTTTCTGCCCCCCCCCCACCCTCTCTCTCTCTCTCTCTCTCTCTCTCTCTCACTCTCTGTCCCCACCTCACTCCCCCTCCTAATAAAGTGTAGCACTCTCCTCCCACACCTCTCTGCCCCACCCTCTCTCTCTCTCTCTGTCTGTCCCCACCTCATTACCCCTCCTAATAAAGTGTAGCACTCTCCTCCCACACCTCTCTGCCCCACCCTCTCTCTCTCTGTCCCCACCTCACTCCCCTCCTAATAAAGTGTAGAACTCTTCCCCCACACCTCTCTCTTCTCTCTCCACCTCCCTCTCTTTTTCTCTCACTCCCACCCATCTTCCTGCACCCCTCCCTCCCAGAATGTATAGCGATGTGTTGCGAGGTGTCCCTCTCACTCTTCAATCCTTCCTCACTCCTCTTCCTCGCTTCCCTCTTTGCTCTTCTCCCCCTAATCGCTCCTCGCTCTCCCCACCTTTCCCTCCTCGTTCCCCCACCCCATCCCCTCTCTCTCTCTCCTCTAACCGCCCCCCTTCTCTCTCTCCTCTAACCGCCCCCCCTCTCTCTCCCTCTCTCTCTTAGTATTCCCATCAGCAAAGCGATGGGTGGTATTTGCTTGTGAGTTATAAAGTGCTCTTTCCACCTACAAAGCCTTCACCCGCAGCTTGGAGTACTGACCCCCCCCCCCCCCTGGTTTGGCTCCCCTGCCTCAAATTTTGCTTGATGCCATGGAAAACAAGGACTTCAAGATCATTAGAATCTCTCGCGATGAAGCAAAGTCTATGGGCCTATCACTTCGCCATCGCCGACAGGTCGGTAGTCTCTCTGTCTTCTTCCACCTCATTTCTGGTCTTGCAGCCTCTGCCGCTCCGTACTCTGTCCCCACCCCCCAGCCCCCCCACCCCCCACAGTATCTGCAGGACATATGGGGACCACCAGCAACACCCTCCTAGTTAGTAAAATTGCATAAATCCAGAACCACTGCTCACCTCCTCCCATTTATTCTCCAATTCCACCTGCGGGCCCTCCCACGATGGACATGCCTTTGAAACGTGACCTGGCCTTGTCTAGCGGCTTGTTAGGTTTTTCTGACTATATCCCATAAGTCATAAAGGAAGGTTGAAACCGAGAAAGAAGAGACCAAAACGGGGCATACATACCACATTACCACATGGGCCACACGGGAGGTTGTGTGGTTTAACATCGTCGCCACTTCGGGGACAGAAGGTAAATGGAGTAGGGATAAGGAGACCGCTTGGTCCATGAGTCGTGGTTCCTTCCTTGGGTGAAGATGGATGCTTCAGGACTGGGTAAGGCGCCATTGAATGGAGCACGGAGGGGGAGACTGCTTGGTCCACGAGTCGTGGCTCCCTGCTGGGATAAATACGGATACGTCTGGATCATAGAAGGCACTGTTCTGTCGTGGGAGTCGCGTTGATGACCGGTGATGGTGACTGACACACACACACACACACACACACACACACACACACACACACACACACACACACACACACACACACACACACACACACACACACACAATGGTGGCGATGAGGGAGGCAGCATGACTTGCTGGTCATGCCGTCTCTCTCGCCTTGGACAGAAAGGACCAGGGGCTGTGTCGAATACATCAGTTTAAAAGACAGTGAAGACCGACCCAAAAACGGCAGCTTTGATGGGGCAAGATGCACACGAGGTGGTCGTTGTCACACCGCTTGACGTGCGTTTGGGATGCAGCCTAGCTTTGGAGCTTGGCGAGATTTCTCGGTCCCATGCCGCCGGATGTGAGGGCCTGAGATTTGGCAGACCCGAGTGGGAGGGGAGCCTGAGATTTGGCAGAACCGAGTGGGAGGGGAGCCTGAGATTTGGCAGAACCGAGTGGGAGGGAAGCCTGAGATTTGGCAGAACCGAGTGGGAGGGGATCCTGAGATTTGGCGGACCTGAGTGGGAGGGTACCCTGAGATTTGGCGGACCCGAGTGGGAGGGGAGCCTGAGATTTGGTGGACCTCCTCTTGCAGGGCTCTGTCCGCTGAGGATGTGGGGGGCTGAGGTGAGATGGAGGAACATGCCATTTGAGATGCATTTGGGACATGGCCTGGCCTTGAAGTTTAGTGGGACTTGTGGGCCCTGTGCTGCCGGATGGGAGGGCCCGAGTTTTGGCAGATCTGAGTGTGAGGAGGCGGGGGGGGGGGGGGGGGCGCAGATGGGAGCAGGATGGATGAGATCGAGAGGGCAGAGACCGCACCCCAATGTACCCCAGAGGCCACTTCAGGGATGGCAGAGGGGGAAACGGAGCATGGATGAGAGTAGTGTATATATGTTGCTTCTGGGACACTCTCATTTTCCCATTGACTTACATGTTAATTTTTCCCCTCCCTCATTGCCCCTAAACACCTCTATTTCTCTCACCCTGTTCTTTACGAACCTTCTAACCTTTTGACATGTTATCCTTATTCATTAGACCACTTAAACAATGGTCCTTCTGTGTGAACCTGTGATCCTTCTGACCTTATGGACCTTTTAACCGTTTACTCTTAATATCATCTGGTGAATCATCTTTGACCCACTCAAACAACGACCCTACAAATATTTGTTTATGTGTGGGAAATAATTTAATTCTCCTACAACTCTCCTCACCGTCTAATACATTAACAAAAAATATGTTTGAGTTTGGTTCTTTATTAAGATATTTTAACTGAGCTAAGATAAAATCGTAAACCTCCCTCAATGTTCTTGTTTGAGCGCCTCCAGTGCCACACATTTTTTGGTAGGCTCTGCCCACCTTTTGTTAAGCCCCGTCCACTTTTTGGTAAACCCCGCCCACTTTTTGGTAAACCACGCCCACTTTTTACTAAGCCCGCCCACTTTTTGTTAAACCACGCCCACTTTTTGCTATGCCCCGCCCACTTTTGCTAAGCTCTGCCCACTTTTGCTAAGTCCCACCCACTTTATAAACTCTTCAGCATTGTATCATTTCCAGGTAATACATTACTTCATTTTCAGGGAATTTCCATCACATCATTTCCAGTTAAGACACGCCCAGGTTTGACCAGGGAATTTCCACAGGAAATGACACACACCCAGCCCTTCTTATAAAAGGCACCGACCACACAGGCTTTTTCAAACACGCTTTCTGCTTCACTTGAGAATGGACTACTATGCCGAAATGGAATGGGATAACTTTGCTATTCCTTGGAGTCCTACTACCTGTGTAGAACTCAACCTTCAGATTGATGAACTGGACTCGAACCTCTTATCAATGGAGGTAAGTTTGTTTATTTATTTATTTATTTATTTAATTTTTTTTTATAGATGAGACTCATGTAAGAGTTAACAAAGTTTATTTTAATATTCATAGAGCTTGATTTATACAAATAAAAATATTGTATTAAATTAATACATTGTTATTTTCTTTCACAGGAAATTGTATCTGAGATACGAAATGAAAATTCTGCTTTTAACACAACTTGGGATGAAGTTATTTTTTTGTTTGAAGACATTTTGAACAACCAAGACCCCCAGAACGAGTTCTACCTTGATGACCCAGCCAAAGAGTTATACCTTGGAGATCCACAAAATCCTGAAAAAGAGTTTTACCATGATGATACTTGTTGTGAGTTATCAAAACAAAACCCACTGAACAAGTTCTACCTTGATGAGCCAGAATACAAGTCATACATTGGAGACCCACAAATTTCTGAAAATTGGGAAAGGGGAGTTCTCCCTGATGGTCCGCAGTTATACTATGTGAGACACATCATAGAAACCCTAAAAAATTGTGAAATGGGAATTCTCCCTGATGGTCCGCAGTTATACTATGTGAGACACATCATAGAAACCCTAAAAAATTGGGCAAGGAGAGTTCTCCCTGATGGTCCGCAGTTATACTATGTGAGACACATCATAGAAACCCTAAAAAATTGGGCAAGGAGAGTTCTCCCTGATGGTCCGCAGTTATACTATGTGAGACACATCATAGAAACCCTAAAAAATTGGGAAAGGGAAGTTTTCCCTGATGGTCCGCAGTTATACTATGTGAGACTTATCACGGAAACCCCCAATATTTCTGAAAATTGTGGTTCTACCTTGGGGACTTGGAAAGATGGTTATATTTTTGGAGACTCGGAATGGGGGTTTTGTTTTGATGACTCGGAATGTGATACCTATCTTGGAGGCTCAACAGGAATGTGGTTATACCTTGGGAACTTGGAAAGTTGGTTTTATTTTGGAGACTCTACCTGTGGGGTTCCTCTTGGAGACTCTTTGGATTCTAAAGCAATGAACAATGTTCATTATTTAATGACGCTTGATTTAAGCAATATCAAGAAAGTTCGAGGAAGAAAATGCTGGAAAATTCTTTCTTCCCATTTCTACTTCTTCAAACTTGAAAGCCTTGAAAGACAGAAATGGAGGAAGAGGAAAAAAAAGAAATACGTATTTAAAAAAAGAAGAAAAGAAAGATTATGTTAGGGTTTGGGTGGGATTTTGAATGTGAGGGTTAGGGATGGGGTTGGGTTAGGGATGGGGTTGGGTTAGGGTTGGGATTTTGAATGTGAGGGTTAGGGTTGGGGTTGGGTTAGGGATGGGATTGGGTTAGGGTTGGGATTTTGAATGTGAGGGTTAGGGGTGGGTTGGGTTAGGGATGGGGTTGGGTTAGGGTTGGGTTAGGGATGGGGTTGGGTTAGGGATGGGATTGGTTAGGGTGGGATTTTGAATGTGAGGGTTAGGGATGGGGTTGGGTTAGGGATGGGGTTGGGTTAGGGTTGGGATTTTGAATGTGAGGGTTAGGGTTGGGGTTGGGTTAGGGATGGGATTGGGTTAGGGTTGGGATTTTGAATGTGAGGGTTAGGGATGGGTTGGGTTAGGGATGGGGTTGGGTTAGGGTTGGGTTAGGGATGGGGTTGGGTTCAGGATGGGATTGGGTATGGGATTGGGTTGGGTTAGGGATGGGGTTGGGTTAGGGATGGGGTTGGGTTAGGGATGGGTTGGGTTAGGGATGGGGTTGGGATGGGGTTGGGTTAGGGATGGGTTTGGGTTAGGGATGGGTTTGGGTTAGGGATGGGTTTGGGTTAGGGATGGGGTTGGGTTAGGGATGGGGTTGGGTTAGGGTTTGTATATTATTATGACTCACTCACACATACACACACACACAAAAGTTAAGCCCCAACTGGAAAGTTGAGGGATTCTGTGTTTGGGGTTCACAGATTTAAAAACGTATCCCCATTATACACACACAAAAGTTAAGCCCCAACTAAAAAGTTGTGGGATTCTGTGTTTGGGGTTCACAGATTTAAAAACGTATCCCCATTATACACACACAAAAGTTAAGCCCCAACTAAAAAGTTGTGGGATTCTGTGTTTGGGGTTCACAGATTTAAAAACGTATCCCCATTACATTTTATTTATTTATTTATTATTTTCAAGGGTATTATCTGCTTACTTGTGTTTTTTGTAATTCTTGCGAGTAAAATGAACCCAAGATTTCTTCTCCATTTAAATCATATAATTTGTAGGTCCAAGGGTTTGTAGCCATTGCATCAACGATTTTAAATAATTCATTAGTCCATCTCTTTGTATAACCTTTCTCAAAATGGCTTTTCCATTTGTATATTCTTACCATATCACCAACTTTGAACTTGGGCTTTCTCAAATTAATCTCCTTTTCATATTCTAATTTTGTAAATGTTTCTGATGGTTTTGATTTTGTTGAAGAATGAACTGTATTATTGTAATTATCTACAACTAGGGCATGCCCGTACTATATCTATATCTAAAATTATATCCCCCCCCTCTATTTACATGAAATGGTTTGGTCCAAAGCGAACGGCTTGCGAGTACGGTGACAATCCCCCCCCTCTATTTACATGAAATGGTTTGGTCCAAAGCGAACGGCTTGCGAGTACGGTGACAATCCCCCCCCTCTATTTACATGAAATGGTTTGGTCCAAAGCGAACGGCTTGCGAGTACGGTGACAATCCCCCCCCTCTATTTACATGCAATGGTTTGGTCCAAAGCGAACGGCTTGCGGAGTTTGGTAAAGAAATCGCCATAGCTCGCTAACTACTTGTCCGATTAATATGAAACCTTGAAAAGGCACATCCTCGGGTCCCCAGCAATATACCTGGCAAGTTGCAAGTATATCGGACCGGTAGTTGTCGCGAAACAGCAGTCACAGACAAACATACATACATACATACATACAAACATACAAACATACAAACATACACACAGAGATTACTGGAATTATAGATAGATATCCTGAATTAAATACACCCATTTTTGAGAACCGAGTTGTGTGAATTTTTTATATAATTTCTCTTTTGAAGTACGATTAAAACGCTCAATAACAACTGCCTTTCCTTCATTAAAGGTGCTGTATAATTTAATATCCTCCCCCTTAAGAAATTTCATGAATATTTTGTTATAGAACTCTGTTCCCTCATCAGTCCATAACTTCTTTGGTTTCCTTTTATCCCGATCAAATATTAGCTTAAAGGCTAACATTAAAGTATCACCCCTTTTATTTTTTAAAGGGACAACCCAGGCAAATCTACTCCTCAAATCAATAACGGTTAAAGCATACCTGTATCCCCTGTCATTATTCAATTCAATTAAATCAGCGGACCATATGTGGTCGGTGTATTTAGAATAAACCTTCCTTCTTTTAAACTTTGTGATTATAGGTTTGTGTAATTCTTCAGCCAAAAGCTCCTCAGTCTTGATGACATCATTAGAGCCTAATAGTTTTTTGAGGAATAACCAAGACCAAGTTTCAATTTAGCATTTATCAAATTTCTCACAATAAACCTATCAACTTTCTCTCTCAACGTTGGATTTTGTATCAAAGACAAATTATACAACATTTCGCTGTCGGCTTTATGTTTTTCAGTCAACGTAGTGGTTTTCCCATAAGCAATATCATGCTTCATACACACTTCATCAACCCTATTTGTAGGTTTAGACCAAGGTTTAGGATTGTCAGCCTCATCTAATCTTTTATCCAAGTTTGTTCCTGGACCACAGAAAGAATACCCTGGAAGGTGTAATTCCCCTGGAATTCCAGTTGTTGTAAATTTACTTCCTGACAGAAACTTTTGTATGTCTCCTCCTCTTTTAGGAGAGATGAATTGGCACTTTTTAGAGCCACATACTTGACATATTCCTTTTTGATAAACTCTATTATTTTTAGCTTTAACATAAGATATATTTTTAGATTTAGTTTTCTTTTTACATTAGAGACAATAACTCATATTTATTTATCAGAAAAATTCCGACAGAGTATCAAAACCTTTTTGGTTTTCAACATATACATTTCAATCTTTATTTTTAAAACATAAAGAATCCTAAGGAATGCCTTCACTCTCTCCTCCATTTATTTACAAATAAAAACTAACTAAAGTCAATGACACCAACATCATCAATCACATAATCTTTTCCTTCTTCTTCTTCTTCTTCTTCTTCACCACTTTCTCGTTTAAATCTCCTCCCTGAAATTGAAGACATTGACGTTGTTATTTTTGAAACCATTATCTTCATAAGAGTTGTTAATTCTTTAATTTCCTCTTCGGTGCGTTGAGATTGATTTATTTGCTGTAATACACTCAATCTTTTACGAATCTCACTGATTTCCATCTTTTTATATTTTTCCTCCCTCTCTCTTTGCTCCCTTTCCTCCCTCTCCTCCTTCTCCTTTTTCTCCCTTTCCTCCTCCTTTTTCTCTCTTTCCTCCTTCTCTTCTTTAACTCCTTCCTCATTTATCTTAGCAATTTTTGATATCAATATTTTCACAGCATTCATTCTTTCTTTATTTTCCTCTTCGGTGAGTTGAGATTGATCTTCTTGCTGTAATACATCCACTCTTTTTTGAATCGCTCTGATTTCCATCGCCCTCTCCTCCCTCTCTCTTTGTTCCCTCTCCTCCTTCTCTCTTTTCTCTCTTTTCTCCTTCTCTGCTTCAACTCCTTCCTCATCCCTTGCTACCCTTGAGTTTGAACCCCAAAGAATATTATACATATACTCATCTGGATTTTGAGATATTCTTGTATCTATAATTATTTTTCTCATAATAGGATACCAATAAGATTTGTTGACGATTTCTAAAAGAGTTTTATATTTCATAACTTTGAGAAGTTCATTTTTATTTAATATTTTAAACAAGTCTCTATTTGTGGGTTTAACAATATCAGTATAAGGCCAGTTTTTAATGACAAAATTCCCATGTATATGCTCCAAATCATAAGGTATGTAATACCGAGCACCCTTTTCTTGTAGGTATCCTTGAATACAAAAATTATAATTCTCTTGTAGTCTTCTTCCTGCCATTTATGTATCAGAAATATATGTGAGATTAATATTATGACAGGTAATACCACCCCATCTTCCCACTACCAAATTGGTTTGTATTCCTTGGCTTTCTATCCTTATCTCATGACCTTCCTTCTTTGTCATGCTAACCATCGCTATACTATCATATATTTTTCTTTTCTTAAAACCATGTATTTGTTGTTTATTAATTGTACTTCCACATAAATCCTTATCCTCACCAAGTGGATAATATTCTTCTTTACGAGACTGATTAAAATCATGTAGGTCTTCTATGTTTATTGAAAAAGACCAATTATACCCTAAATCAGGCATATCATACCCCCATTTATTAATTCGCATATTAACTATATGTCCTTCTTTATAAAATTCAATTGTAAGCAGGTAGTTAAATTCAATGAGGAAAGGTGTATGGTCAGTATAACCAGGTGTTGTGGTTGTAAATTTTACTTGTTTAACAAAACGTGCTGTTTTCTTTAAAAATATATATTGTGATAAATCACTTAATCTAATTAAGTCATTTGCATCTGTAGGGTTTGGATAATTGATTAATTTATAAGTATTCTTCATATTAATATTTTTACTTACACTATATTTTTGTCGTTCAGCCTGTGCCTTTGTATAATAATTTGATAAATCAATATCCTGAGAGGATTTTCCAAAGATAGAACCATCTTTTCCAACATAAGTCATTTATATTAGATTTAAAATGATATCATAAAAATTTTCATTATTGTTGAGTTGAAATAATACATATAAACATAATTGACCACAACATTTAGAATTAATTTCTTGAACTTGAAATGTTTGATAAACACCATTCTGTAAGAATTGTATTACTTCAACAGGTGGTGGCATACCATAACTATCAAAATAATATTTATCCTGACTATTATGAATACAAACCCAATGAGAACCATTCTGTGTGTCTAAATTCATAATAATATTCTTTGTATTCTTATTTATATGTATTAATTCATCTCTCATACAAATAACCACATTATCAATTTTTAGTGTTTTACAATACTTAGCTAGTTCTATATTTGACGTTGTATTCTTTCCAAATTGTTTAAACCATTTATCCATTTATTTATGAGAAAGATACAATCCATTACCCCGTTTAGTTAGTTTAACACCCGCTTGAGCGATAGAGGAAAGCATATCTCCAACCAACAATCTAGCTTTATCAGGTAGACTTTCAAGTTTTTGAGCAAAATCTACAATTACACCACTTCCACTAATTTGTTTCTCCAACTCCTTGTTATGTCTTTCCAATTCTTTTTGAGCTTTTAGTTGTGCCTTCCTTTCGTTAGCAGTTTTTACCGCTGCTGAAATACCACCAGTCAATGCTCCCGCCGCACTTAAACCAGCAAATAAAGGAATTAGAAACGGGAGAAATCCTCCTCTTGACTCGTCTATTGAATATTTCTTTAACATAGGTTTCGTCATTTTAATTTTAAGAGATCCAACATCATTTAGTGTTTTTACTTGTGTGTGTGTGTGAGTAAAACATCAATTCTTACAGCTCCTTTTCTTTGAATTGTATTTAGTCTAGTAGGAAGACTAGGTCCCCCTGCACCCCCCGGAGATATACTTCTAATCAGTGTTTCTAGATTGGAAAAAATGTGTAGAAAATGACTAGCTATGGCCCCAAGCTGAAAAAATGTCCCACATACCATTTTTATGCAAATTACTGCTGCCATTATCAAAAAAACGATTTTTGACATATCTCAGCCAATATTGCAGATAATTGAAAAATGAAGGTGTCTAGACCCATGTTTTGAAGGGCATAGATCATGATAGAACTATTCATAACATGATTACATGTGTCTATGGTATACTAGTATGCTAATTAGTGCTTTATTTACAAAATAATCACAGTTTTACGAAATAATAGACTCATATTAAGGTCCGTCTACACAGACGTTAACACAAAGTTTTATTTTTCTAAATATTACAACTGTCAAAATAGTCCTAGCACTCAATGTGACCACTCTTCTCTTGCTTGTTTTAGATAAACATCATTAGCATTAGTGATTCTACACTGAGTCAGTCATCATCATTTTCATCGAAATCGTCAGAGTCAAACTCTTCTTCTCCTTCCTCTTCCTCCTCCTCTTCGTGCTCTCCTGTGTTCAGAAGATCCACCAGTGAGGTTGGTAGGATGGGACCAGTGGACCACATTGGTTTCAACAGTCCTTCATCAGTCCTTATCCATCCTTGCTCCTCATAAGGTTTTGGCTTTTCGATGATAGGTTGATCGGCTCTTTTGTACAATGCTACGCGGTGGTTCACACGCTGGATGTGCGGCTTCAGGGCAGACTGGCATGGAGGAAGGCGAGCCAGATCAACCTTGGACTTGGATGTGAGGGTCTTGTCCTCTCCCACCATTTTTCGTAGCAGCTTGGCACGGACAATGTCCACTGATGACTCACGACTCTGGCCGTACATCACACAGGTGAATTTTTCTAACTGCCTCTCCACCTCAGGGTTGGCATCCCAGTTGTCACCCAGTTCACCGAATGCCCTGTGAAACCTGGGATTCTTCTCCAGCTTTTTCAAGGGCCCGACTTTTCCCTTCCCTTTGAAGGCACTGGTGCAGTCTTCTCCGCTGAACACATAGTACCCTCACATGCAAAGAGGTCTTTGTTTTTCACCTTTCGATGGAGTCGATAGAGACCCATTTTCTCAGCCCGTGTTTCGATTTGCTCCCATGCATTTTCTTTGTTTTTAAAGGATGGGAAGGTTGTAGGCCTCTCAGTATTGCGATGAGCATCTTTGGTCTCAACTTTCTCACAAAATATACACTCTGGCGGGAAGATGGGTTCAGCAGAACCTCCTGGTTTACGAGGAGAGTGATGCCATGATGAGGTTGATGGCCCTGGTTCTGTATCATCTCCCAGACGATGAAAGTGGCGGACAAAGTGCTTATAACACTTGCTGTGATATCCTACTCTTTCTAGGTCATCAGGAAGAGTTGCCGGGATCTGATCACATACTGATTGCATACGACATGGGGAGTCATGCGGTTGGTTGAGACGTCTATCCCGGATCTTTTGAAGCAGTTGCAGTTTTTCTGAAGCAGATCCTTTAATTTTACGGAGGGGCGTGAAATCCCCATGATCAGACATGGATGGTACATGAAGGATGCATGTAGGAGGAGAGCTTTGGGCTGCAGGTTCTACACTCCGTTTTCTTTTGGGCATGCTTGCTGTCGATGTCTACCATCACTGTTAAATGACAAATAAGAAATCACGAATGATGTTAAAAGTGCCTGTGAAAGGAGGCTCTGAGTTTTCAGTGAGGTAACAGAGGTTCTGAGTCATGTTCTACACTAGGGTACTTTTTAGCTGACTAAACCATGTTTAGTGGCATCAAAAGTGCTAATAGCTAAAACATCTAAATTCTTCCACACTAACGTTAGCTATCTAGGCCAATGAAACATTGTGCTAAGTTACTGTAGCTAGCTCAGCTGTCGTGCCTCTTTCTGGTTCAATTCATATACAGAAGTCAACAGATATGTCTCATGTTTGGCATTAACAAAAGTTTAAGTTACACCGACATTAGGAACATACTGTACATAGATGAGGCTAGCTTTAACGTTAGCTAACATGGTGCTAGCTGGCTCAGCTGTTATTCTGCCTGTTTATGATTTCATGCAGAAACTGAAGTCAAGAGTGTGAGTAACATTATAGTTAGCATCTTACCTGGCTAGATTGGAGGATGAATACCAAGAACAACACACAGATGGAATGGAAGACTGAACTTTCAACTGAGGTATTCAATAACATCAACGTTACCAATTGATACGAGCGCGCGACATTACCAATTGATACGAGCGCGCGAGCGCGCATGTTACATGGATGGAAATGTAAAATGGCAGCTATAGCAGCACTAATTTGGATCTCTAGTCTGTCATTTCTGCACTGTGATTGGATAACATAAAAAAATATGTTTGGGAGTTAACAGCAGGAGTTGGTAGATTTTACGTGGGCTGGGTGAGAAACCTTTAAATAAGCAAGTGAAAATCTCTCGCAATACAAAGTCAATGGTGGGAAGAAAAGTTGAGTGGTACCAATGTTACTGCCAATGTCCCGCCCCTATGCAAGACTCAGGAGCATCTTGTTGACATTTAACCTTGAAAATACCTGGGTTTAGACCCCTTATGTACCATGTTAAGTTATCTGCAGTATTAACGTATCCTTATCATTTGTAAAACTGATTATTTTGTAATTACAGCATTAATATGCATACTAGTATACCATAGACACATGTAATCATGTTATGAATAGTTCTATCATGATCTATGCCCTTCAAAACATGGGTCTAGACACCTTCATTTTTCAATTATCTGCAATATTGGCTGAGATATGTCAAAAATCGTTTTTTTGATAATGGCAGCAGTAATTTGCATAAAAATGGTATGTGGGACATTTTTTCAGCTTGGGGCCATAGCTAGTCATTTTCTACACATTTTTTCCAATCTAGAAACACTGATTAGAAGTATATCTCCGGGGGGTGCAGGGGGACCTAGTCTTCCTACTAGACTAATTGACATTAATAATACAAGGCTTTTGATTTTGAATACAAGATGTTAATTTATTAAGATTGATTTGATTAACATATACCCCAACCATTTATTTATGAGAAAAAACCTATGTGATATTAATCATAACACCATTATCTGTATTAATCTGTAATTCTGTTTCCTCCAAAAGCAAACAATATGCATTAACCTCTTCACTCTCCCCTCTTTCAATGTATAGAGAAGTATCCACTCGATTAGACTTTATAGTTTCCTTTTGAGAACTCAGGTCAATTGCGTAGATTGTATAAAGTTTTTGAAACGCAACCATATCCAAAATAGGATCATTATTACCGTTGCTTTCACACACCTTTTGGTAAGACTTGTAGGCTTCCGCATAATCATTTTTTTCCCAATCAATTTCCAATCTATCTCGCGGATAAAATGTGCCATCAAGAGAAACCCGAAGTTGTTTCACCTTAGCATTATCACTCAGCGCATTATTCTTATTAGTACCGTCCTCTCCATCTGGTTTTTAAAAAATGAGCCAGAGGTATCGTGGCTTTCCTTGAAGAACACCCAAATTCCAAGTGTAGGTAGTGTGTTCCAGTTTAACGTGTTGACATCTTCTTTTAAGGTATGATACATTTAGCGGTTTCTTTGAGTTAAGTCTTCTATTTAACATCTCTTCCGTTTTAAGATTAGGAGTATATTCACTGATATACCAACACAAATCATTAATAACAAATTTATTATTTTCTCCAAAAGCATTTTCAACCCCAAAAAGCAATCTATTTACATTATCATTCCTTTGTAGTTGAAATCTAATTTTAAGCCCATACAAAACTTTATCATAATCACAAAATCCAAATATACCTTTTAGAGGTACTGCTACGGTAAAACTATTCTCAGCTTTTGCGTCATCATTATACATTGACTTCCTTTGACTATAACCAGGGTCTGCGTTTGTACCCGTTGACATATCAGGAATAAAACCTTCAACAGCTCCCTTACCCATTCTATCACTAAACGAATATAGTATAAATTTCATCATTTCAGATGTAGCAGAGATATAATCAACCGCTTCAACCTCTTGTGTTCCAATATACAGGCGGACACTGTCAAACATTTTCCAGAAGAAATCATTTACGAGTGTAGCATTAGTATTATTCGCAGCCTTAGTGAATTTAAATTTACACAGCAAGAAACTATCAGCTATATTCAAGTAAGTTTGTTGATTATTTATTTCAAAACTTTTTGTTCCGTTTGAATTCCAGTCTGTTCCTGTTATAGCATTTACCTTAAAATAGTCTTCCTTTTTAGTGGAGTTTGAAATGATAATCGTATCATCCAAATCATAGATACTATCAATCGCTTCCATACTTGTATTTATAGAGCATTAAAATTGTTGAAACCCTGACCCAAGTATTTTAATGATTTTTTGTCGTTCTTGTGAAGATAGTTGAGTTTTACCTTTTTTTATTTCTTTGATTGCTTGTAATTTATGAGACTCCTTTTGAGCATCTTTTATACTCTTTATAGCACCCACAACTGAACCCACGGCAGAAGCAGTTGAACCAATTAGGTCTTTATGTTTAAGGATGGTTGAACCAATACCCATTAGAGTATCAATTATCCCATCTCCTTTATTTCGAAATTGATGACCTACACCTCGTTGTCTCTTAGGTTTATAGTATCCTCTACCCACATACCTTGTATAGTATGGTGAAAGGTACATGCCCTCCCCTGTAATTATTTTATATTTTCCCAACTCGTGTTTTCTCACAATAACCATTATTTATTTATTGAAAAACTTCATTATTATCACGTAGGTGAATTCTGATGGATATAATTTCATCATTAAAGGATATCATACGATTATCTTGGTCGGTTATCCTAAAATTTACTCTGTATATGGTTTTTCCTGACACAGGTAAATAGACAAGATTTTTTGGTTCCATATTAAATTTATAACCAATCGGGGTTGAGTATGCACTGAAAGAAAATATTGTATTTGTTCTTATTCCATCGTTATAAGCACCATCAATCAAATCACAATGAATTAATACTGAATTTATACCGGAGGATATTTGGATAACATTATCACTGTAAAACGTCCCGTTATTTTCAATCTTTTTTGAAGAGAATCCCAATAGCTCTCTAAACGAATTTTCAATCGTGAAATCAACTTTATAATTATTTTTAAGTTTAATAGTTGATTTTGAAGTGTGTTTTTGAATATCTATTACAATATTTTTTGGTTCATCACCTTTTTCTTTCATAAGGCGAGAGACTTCTGAAGATATTTGAGAAATCTCGTAAGCTCCAGGTGAAACGGTTATAGTTTTATATCCACTTCCTGGATTATAACTAAACTTGTTGTTTTTCTCTGTGATATTAAACAAGGTATTATAAGTTTCCATCGACAATAAAGATGCCTCATATGAGGTAAGGGGGTCAAGTTGTAGTGGGTAAGGGAATGAAGCTGTGTAATCGCTCGTTGTGAAATTAAAACTAAGAATTGTGCTTCTCATCTTATTTAATATCTAATAAAATATCTTTGTATTGACATTTATTAATTATTTTCATATTCATCAACTGATCTAAAATGGCTGAGGATTCATTAAAACAATTGTTGTTTCCAGCCTTCTTACTACCTAACAACAATAATAGCCTATTAACTAATTGTGATGGGTCATTTGGAAGAAAACTAACACCCGAACCAAGCTTACTTAAAGCATCAATAATATGTTTCTCCTTCTCATTCTTCTTACTTTTACCAGCAACAGAAACTCCATAATCAAGTGCATTTAGCAACTCAATATATACCCTATCTTCCTCTCTTTCCATATCAAGTGGTTCCTCAAAATATTTTGAACCGCTGAATCTGGGGTTTGTTAGAAGAAACATTAATCTTGGAGTTAATTTAACATTTGGTTGAGTAGAACTCAAGAACATCAATTCATCATTAAATATCAATACCTTTTCTTCCACAAGATGAAACACTGCTGGTTCTTCTGTTGGAATGAGACCTGCTCTGGTTTTTGAATCTGCCAAATATTCATTGTTTTGAAGAGCTTCCACTACATAATTAGGGGGTTGATTTACCTCCTCAAGTTTCTGAAATAATTCTTCATCATTATATTCTAATTTTCCAAGTTCTTGTTTTGTTATCTGACTAAAATCTTTGAGCATTTGAAGTTTTTTCGGAGTAAATTCTACCGTGGGAACTGTAGGGTGTTGAGTTTTTAAAAGCGGTTTAAAAAATTTCTCTTGTTTTCTTTCAAAGGCTTCTCCACCAGTTAGTTTCTGTCTCCGTTTCTTCTTTATCTCTTCCTGTTGCTTTACAACTTTTGAAACCAACTCTTGATGTTCTTTAAACTTTCTTGCTCTTTCTTCGGTATTCATTTTCTGTATTTATTTATTGAAAAATATCATTTAATGAATTGTAAAGGTCAATGGGAAAATTTTCCTTTTCTTTGTCATTATAGTAAATGTGTTGAAATAAATCCTTTTCTTTAAATATTTCATCAAATTCTTTATTGGTATTAATACGAGTTGTTATTTCTTCTTCACTAATACTTGTATCTCTGCTTTTCATACGTTTGCGTTGAGTCTCCTCATCGATATCAAAACCGAATGATAAAATCTTAACTCCATCACCACACAATTGTTTAATAATTTGTCTCATTCCTTCAGGATTAGTTTCTAAAATCCCAAGACCATTAGATTTTACTTTATTTAACTCACTCTTACAATGTGAATATTTTGTAGAACCAAGAGAGACCTCCTCAAATATTTGACCTTCGTTCCTCAATCGCATATGTTCCTCCATTGAAATGTAGTAATAATCTTTCCCTTCTACTTCTCCTGGTCGCTTTGCTCTTGTTGTAGTACTCACAAAACGAATCATAGGGTGTTTTAAAAAAAAACTTACAATCTTTTCATTTTTACTATTCAAGAGTTTAGATTTATGAAAGTTCTTTCCAGAAGCAGATTTACCCACAAGGTTAATAATAATTGTTGTCATTTATATATGTAATTATGTTTAAAATAAAAATACATCCTTTAATATCTCATCTTGTTTCGCAACAATATATTTATATTTTTCAATCGTGTGTTTCATATAATTTTCAAATTCTTTTTTACTACATAACGTAGAGCAATTATCTCTCCAAAAATTATTTACATCTATTGAATTTAACTTAAATAAAATAAAAGTATTGGCATTGTTTCTTATTGAGCGTCGAGGGAGTTGAAAATATGATTGACTAAGATATATACAATTACAAGAAGAATGTCTCCCTCTTGTATAGTAGCTATCCATTACTGTTTGGTTTCTCTCATTAACACAATCATCAAAGATGACGAGGTTCTTTTTTGATTTATCTAAATCTTGAGGTGAAGGTATATCATCCGTATTATCACTGAGAATACAAGTTATGGGTTTTGGTTTCGATTTTGATTTCTGTGTATCACAAAATAATTGTATTATATCTTCAATATTATAATCATTTAGTTTGTTTTGAAGTTTAAATAAACCGATAATGTCTTCCTTTTTAAGACCCGCATTAAAACCCTGTGAGAGTAGTTGATACTCGGGTTGAAAACTTGACTTTGTAAAAATTATTAAATTATCATAATCTAAAAAATTAGGACCAAGGAGCATCTTTAAAAGTAAACAGGTTTTCCCACATCCGCTTGAACCAACTATTAGACATCTCAATGAATTTGGAATGTTTTTATGGTTATTAAATTTTATCTTATTTTCCCAAACGGGTAAAAAATCATTCATTTATATATTTGGAAAACAAGTCATCTAACTTTTTTTGAGCTATCTTAGAAACTCTATATTTTATCCTGAGTTCGGGTTTAATTTCAAAATAATTCATTATTTTATTTATATAGTATCTTGTATTAACATTTCCATTAAAATTATTTTGAATAATAAATATCATTAAACCCTTATACATTTCCTCAATACAAATAGTCTCTTCCCTTGAAAGAAATGGTGTATTATCATCACAATACTTAACATTCATCTCTCTTAATAATCTTGTAAAGTAATTCATTTTTGGTTCTAATTTAAAAGAGTTATATATTTTTTTATATTTTTTATTATCATTAATTAAAATTAAATCACAGAAAATACATTGTTTATATGAACCCTCATTATTAAGCCCTATTCTATCACAAGCCGGACAATTCTCTAATTTATCATATGGAGAGTCTGGAAATTCTAAATATCCTTCAGAACTTATCATATTGTTACTGATCGCGGATTAAGATGTTATTTACCGAGCGGTGGTATTGCCGCGACCGTTACAGGATCCCTGACTCACCCGATTCACCCAGAACTTTGGCCGGATCGCACCGCAGCTGCTCAATGAGGGGAAAAGACTAAAACGACGAATGCAAAGAGGAAAAGGAATAAAACGAATAGACGGACAGAAGAGTAATTGGATTTATTATTTACACAAGCAAAAAGGAGCAATCAAGGTTTATTTACAACACATAAGACGCAGGTGACACAGTGCAAATTTTAGCTTACCTACAGACTTAATTAAATACCCAGGGACAGAACAAACAAAAGACAGACTCACGCGGGGAATGACAGGAATGGCAGGAGGTGGATGGCTGGAGGTGAACGCTTGGTGGAGCCAACGCAGAGCTTGGTGGAGCTTTAGTGGAGGTGAAAGCTTGGTGGAGCCAACGCGGAGCTTGGTGGAGCCTTGGTGGAGGTGAACGCTTGGTGGAGCCAACGCGGAGCTTGGTGGAGCCTTGGTGGAGGTGAACGCTTGGTGGAGCCAACGCGGAGCTTGGGGGGTTGGTGTGACGGGTTCTCTCTCCTTCCCTCACAAGCTTCAGGACTCTTTCTCTCTCTTTCTTAGTCCCACCCAGTCCAACAACTTCCTCTCTTGCTTAGTCCAACTCAAGGCCTTCCTGTCTTCTGATCTCCTCCCTCCTCGACTCCTCACCGCAACCAACGCAACCACTGACCGCCACCACCGACTCCTCACCGCAACCAACTGACCACCGACTCCACTGACTGACTCTTCACGACTCTCTCTTGACGACCAACTCTTTGTGACCAACTCACTTGCTTCCTGCGTGCGCGCCTTTATAACGCCTCCGGCGATTAAGCCGCCGGCCTTTTGGACACGCCCATCGGGGTGCTCACCTCGGCCCTGGTTGGTCGCGCAACCCTCTGGCTCCGCCCTTGATGACGACGGGCGGGCACGCCTTTCTTCTCCGACGAGAGCACAGGTTCAATGGCGGTTATTGGAGGGGAGGTAATTTGGCAATCGAGGCTCGGCAATGACCAGAGGGGATGTAAAAGGGAATGGAGATTTTGGGGATGGGAAGGAAAGGGGATCTATTCTCTTTCACTGGTGCAATGGAGTACTTCAATTAATGGGAGACACAGCCTTACTCTAAAACACAGAATAAGAGATAACTATCAACAGGGGTATTCTATTATTTGGCTGATGTGTATGCTTGTGGACTAATTATGGGATGCCCTTTCACCTTTACACAGCTCCGGAGGTAGGGGGGTGCAGAATAACCAATAATAATAATAATACAGCACACAATCAAAAAATATAGTCCTCATCTCCGCAATAATATTTATATAGTAAATTTTTACTTAAACTAAACGCAAGTTTATTCATTAATAAATACAATGTTTCAAAGCACAAAAGACAAATTTCAATCAATCTCTACTTCGGTGGAAGATATAGAAAAATATGTCAAAGATGTTAAATTGAACAAAGATAAATATGGAAATTTTTGGGTAAAACCAGTTATGGAAAATAACATGAGCCCCTCTATTTCATTTAAAGGAAGAGCTCTAACTATACCTGGAAAGACATCCATTAAAGTAAATCTAACAAAAGTTTCTCCTCTACTCCTGGCAATTTATTCAAAGCTTGAAAAAGTGATTGACCACGATACTTTGAAAAAGAATGATAAGACCATCAACAATACTCGTGGAGAAATTTGTATTTACTTTAATAATCCAAAGGGTGTAGATCTAAGTAAAATGAATGATGTTAATATTTCTGGTGAAATGTCATTTCGTTCTATGATAGTTAGAGATTATTTAAAGATAACTTTTGATATTAAAAATGTAGAGATTGAATCCGTTAATGAAAGAAAGTATATTGGTATAGATGGAAAGGTTTTTTCTGCTAATTAAATATGAGTCATTACAGCAGTGAAGATCAGTGAAGATTTTACTATTTCATTGAACTCGGACGATAGTGATGATAGTATTTCATTGAACTCGGACGATGGTGATGATAGTATTTCATTGAACACAGATGATAGTTATGATACTAATAGTTTGTGCTCAAATGATAGTTATGAGAGTAGCTTTATTGATGACTGAGTATGATTCTGAGTATTCATGTGATAGTTATGACTTCGATGATTCTGAGTGAAAAAGTGTTTTAGTTTAAGCACAGCGATATATATAAAACGGAGCTGTAAAGCTCAAAAGTGTTTTATTTTAAGCACAGCGATATATATAAAACACCACGTTTTCTCACGCTATAAATATGGTTTATTGTGATACTTGCGAGAAGGAAGTAAAATATTATAAACAACATATTCTCACCACAAAACATACATACAACATTCTTAACAAACTTTCCCCTCTTCCACCTAAAACAAAACATTGTAAGGTCTGTAAAACAACCATCCTCAAGAAGGGGTTTAAAGCCCATCTTAAAACTAACAAACACTTGTCAAAATTGTTTACTATTAAAAACTCTGATGGTGCATTCAAAGGACATATTAAAATAAGAGTCTTTAACTTCAAACCTCCTGAACCAGAGTCTATAGTTGATGCTGTAGAAATAGTTAAACCTGCTGTTCAAACGTTGATTGAAAAAACACTAAAAGAAATGAAACCACTTAAATTTTATATGGGAGTAAAATTAGAAATGACAAAGGACGAAGGAGTTATAGATACACCATACATGAGAACTGAGCCACACTTTATATCTTCATATCAAGATTTTAAAACATCAGGAGTCTATGATGAACTTATTAAACAAGAGCAAGATGTGGATAATTCAATCGTAGGAAGTGGATTCAATATAGGAAAAATTATTTACATAGACATTCATATTCTTAAATCAGATCCTCTATAAGCTTCTTCTTACATTGATTTACCCAGTGTTATCAAAAATAGAAAAGCAGTTATCAATATCAAAAATAAAGACAATAAATGTTTTCTCTGGTCTATTCTAGCACACTTACATCCTCCACATTTTCATGATGAAAGAGTATCTCATTATAAAAAATATGAGAATACATTAAATACGAAAGATCTAAAGTTTCCGATGACTTTAAATGATATTCCTAAATTTGAAAAGTTGAATAATTTATCAGTTAATGTTTATGGTCTAACAGAAACAAACAACATTCAGGTTTTAAAGCTTTCTGACAATTGTAAACAAACTAATATTAATCTTCTATATTTTAATTCAGACGAAAATTCACATTATACATACATCAAAGATATTACAAAATTAATAAAACCACAAGTATGTAAAAGAACAAATAAAATATATATTTGTATGCGTTGTCTTAACTTCTTCCATACACAAGAAAGATTAGATAAACATTCAAATTATTGTGGTGAACATAAATCAACGGTAATCAACATGCCTAAAAAAGACTCAAAGATCACATTCAAAGATGAAAAGAAAACAATAAAACATCCATTTGTTATATATGCTGATTTTGAAAGTATTTTAGAAAAAATTGATACTGCTTCTCCAGATCCAAAAGAATCATACACAAATAAATATCAAAAACATACTCCTTGTGGTTTTTGTTATTATATCAAATCATCCGTTGGTGATAAATATAACAAGGTAGAGATGTATAGAGGCTCAAATACCCCAGAGGAGTTTGTGAAACGACTAGAAAAAGACTGTGTTCGATTAACCAAGATAATGAGAGAAACCAATAAACCAATGTCCTTAACAAGTAAAGAAAAAAGGGAATTTATAAAAAACAATGTCTGTCATATTTGTGAGGAGAAAATTGGTAAAGGTCTAAAGGTTAGAGACCATTGCCATCTCACTGGTAAATATAGAGGTCCGGCTCATCAAAGTTGTAATATTAATTATCAACTCCCCTCTTTCATTCCTGTCTTTCTTCATAACAACGCTCATTATGATACACATCTATTTATCAAGGAACTCTCAAAGACTTCTGGAAGTATCTCAGCAATTCCAAACACGGATCAGAAATACATTTCATTCACAAAAACAATTCACACATCTCCTATTACTCATATCAGATTTCTTGATACATTTAAATTCATGGCAAGTCCATTGGCTAACTTGGTTCAAAATCTAAAAGAGTTTCCATGTCTTTCAGAGTATTTTTTAGATAAAGATTTTCTAACACAAAAGGGAATTTACCCCTATGACTATATGGACTCATTTGAGAGATTCAATGAAACACAACTTCCTTTAAAAGAAAATTTCTATAACAAATTAAATAATAGTCATATATCTGATAAAGATTATGTACACGCACAAAATGTTTGGAAAAAATATAACATTAAGAATCTTGGTGAGTATCACGATTTGTACCTCAAAACTGATGTGCTTTTGTTGGCTGATGTGTTTGAGGCTTTCAGAACAATCTGTCATTCTGGATATGGATTGGATCCTGCTCACTATTACACTGCTCCTGGATTGGCTTGGAGCGCGATGTTAAAAATGACAAAACAAGCTTTGGATTTGATAACCGATGTTTATATGCTTTTGATGATTGAAAAGGCAAAGAGAGGAGGAATTTCACAAGTCTGTTCAAAGAGATATGCTAAAGCAAATAACAAGTACATTCCAAATTATGATCCATCAGTAGAGAGCTCCTACTTGATGTATTATGATGCGAACAACCTGTATGGCTGGGCAATGTCTCAGGCTCTTCTTTATGGAAAACTTAGATGGGTAAAGGAAAAAGATTACAAAAAGGTTTTACAAGATGTATGTATCTCTACACAAAAAGAATTGGATGATTCAAAGGTTGGTTATTATTTTGAGGTCGATTTGAAATATCCAGAGGAACTTCATAACCTACACAAAGATCTCCCATTTGCTTGTGAAAAGGAAAGTCCAAAGAAGGAGTGGTTAAGTGATTATCAACAATCATTTAATATAGGTGAATCAACAGAAAAATTACTTACTACATTATATAACAAGAAAAATTATGTTCTACACCAAAGAAATTTGCGACAATATTTATCAAAAGGTCTAAGAGTAGAGAAGATCCATAGGGTTCTAAAGTTCAATCAAAGTCATTGGTTGAAGGGGTACATTGATTTTAATACACAAAGAAGAACAGAGTCAAAAACAGATTTTGAGAAAGACTTTTATAAATTGATGAATAATGCGGTCTTTGGTAAGACCATGGAGAATGTGAGGAAAAGACAAAATATCAGACTATCAACATCTTGGGAACAAGCATCAAAATTAATTAATAGACCGAGTTTTACTAGAGCTGAGGTCTTTACTGAGAACTTTTGTGCGATCCATTTCATTAAAGAGAGTATTGAAATGAACAAACCTATTTATATTGGAACATCAATTCTTGATTTATCAAAGTCATAAATGTATGATTACTTTTATAATAACTTGAGGAAGAAATATCAAAATGATGTTAATCTACTTTATATGGATACAGATAGTTTTATTTTGCAAATTAATACTGATGATGTTTATTCAGACATGAAAAAGGACATTAATATCTATGACACTAGTAATTACAGTCCAGAGAGTGAGTTGTTCTCTTCTAAAAATAAAAAGGTGATTGGAAAGTTTAAGGATGAATTAGGAGGAAATGTTATGAGTGAATTTGTGGGATTGAGGTCTAAGGCTTATGCTTATAAATACATTGTGAATAACGTTGAAAAAACTGATAAGAAGTTAAAAGGCATAAAGAAAAATGTCATTAAAGAAACAATAAACTTTAAGGATTATTATAACTGTTTAACAACAAAGAAAGAAGAGTTTAGAAAGATTAACGGAATAAGAAGTTATAAACATAAATTATATTCAGAAGAGGTGAATAAGAAAGCATTGGGGGCTTTTGATGATAAGAGGTTTATTTTAGAAAATGGAATTGATAGTCTCCCTTATGGTTATATAAGTATATAAGTGATAAGTTAAAAAGGGGGGTTAGGGATTTTAACGGGCTACCGCCGCCTTTTTACTATTATATAAATGATAGAACCAAGTACCAACCAGACTAAAGAGTGGAGGTGTAATCAACCTTGGTATATAAATGGTAAACATAACGAATGTGAAAAATATCAAATAGGTATAATTGAAAAGACAACTGGTAAAAAAATTTACAAAACAAATAAGAGAATTAATTTAAATACCGGTGAATTGGGTAAAAAAGATGGAAATATTTTTGAGTGGACGGAAAACTTTGATGGTTGCCAGGAAAATATATACTTTAATTTAAAAATGGTATGTGGCACTGGAGGCGCTCAAACAAGAACATTGAGGGAGGTTTACCATTTTATCTTAGCTCAGTTAAAATATCTTGAGAAAGAACCAAACTCAAACATATTTTTTGTTAATGTATTAGACGGTGAGGAGAGTTGTAGGAGAATTAAATTATTTCCCACACATAAACAAATATTTGTAGGGTCGTTGTTTGAGTGGGCCAAAGATGATTCACCAGATGATATTAAGAGTAAAAGGTTAAAAGGTCCATAAGGTCAGAAGGATCACAGGTTCACACAGAAGGACCATTGTTTAAGTGGTCTAATGAATAAGGATAACATGTCAAAAGGTTAGAAGGTTCGTAAAGAACAGGGTGAGAGAAATAGAGGTGTTTAGGGGCAATGAGGGAGGGGAAAAATTAACATGTAAGTCAATGGGAAAATGAGAGTGTCCCAGAAGCAACATATATACACTACTGATGAGGAGACGAGATATGAGTCGTGGTTCTTCGCTTGGGTGGGTATTGATACCTTGGGACTGGGAGGGCTGTTTGGTTTTGGAGATTTGCAGGTGGAGATGAGGATCGGTGGAGGTGACTTGTACTTACACATACACACACACACACACACACACACACACACACACGCCAAGATGAGAGGGAGGGAGGGAGGGAGCGGCCTGATGGAACCCAACCAGGTGCACAGAGCGCCGAGTGTAGAACTAGCTGAGTAGGTAAAATGCTCAACAGACTATCGGATGCAATTTAACATGAACACAACAAACCTGAAAAAGTATTCACCTTGCAAGGAATTTCCAAAAACAGGTGCGAATAGAAGATGCCGCACAGGAAAATGAAACGGTAACAAATACAGCCCCAACAATTGCAAAAAAGACAAAATAAATAAATAAAAAGAAATGTCAAGAAATATAAACCAACAACAGGGAGAATGACAAAAGAGCAGGAAAATACAAAAAATAATTGGACAGAGTGGGGATAGACAAAGAAGGCTCATAGGAATGGCAAAGAGGTGAGCTCAACTGGGACGGAGAACGAATCATAATAAATGCTCAAGATCAAGGACACCACACCAATGGATTTAAAAAGATGGCGGGAATGAGCCAGATGGACAAGTGTAGATTCTGCAAGACAGAAGCAGGAAGTACTAGTCACCTGCTCTCGGGATGCAAAACACTATTATCAGAACAACTTTACACACAACAGCACAACAAAGTACGCAAAGTGATTCATTGGCATATCTGCAAAATTTAAACATCCCGGAACCAGAAAACTCATGGAAACACGAATCAAGGGCAATCATTGAAAATGAGGACGTCATGATCACGTATGACCTGATGATTTCATCGAGTGTGAACATAGAAAACAAAGCATTGCGTCCGGACATTGTACTCAGGAACAAAAAGGAAAAGACAGAATTGTTGATTGAGATACTGTTACGGATTCGTCACTTCCGTCTTTGTGGTTGTCATTCACTTGAAGCATTTTTAGTTTCATGTACTATTATTGTTACAGTTTAAGTGTGAAATGGAGATAACTGTCTTCAAAGGTAAAAATAATGTCTCAGAAGGAAAACGAGATGGGTGGGAGGGTGAAAACGGAGGAAGAAGAAGCGTGGCGAGCGGATCGAGTGAGATCGGGAAAGGAAGACCAATCTGCTTCGAGGTGTCGAGCAGAGGCTGGTGGACATTGGTCACGAGCGAATATTGGTTTCCCCGGGAAAGGGATTCCTGTGACAGTGTCGTTATTACTGTGGCAAATAAACCTGCGTGACGGGTTTTGCTTTTGGTTCCGAAAGTGAATCATCGCTGGAGAGCAGGTACGCCTCCATTACCGGCCCGTCCGCCATTTCACTTCACACCAGCCTTTCACCTCGCACCAGCCATTCACCTGGTTCTCGTGTGTCATGGATTTCGCTTGGGAACTTGCGGTTCTTCGCGGTTCTCCGCTTGGGAGCCGCTGATCGTTCATGTCAGCGTCATTGTCTGGTGAACCGAAGGTGTGAATTCCCAGTCACCTTTTGGGTGAACTTTTACCAGACCGACGTCGGCCTGACACCTCACCAAGCGGCTCTTCTGCAGCGTCGACTGTTAGCCGTTCTGGGTTCAGGTCTCAGTACGACCTTTTCTTGTGATCGCGAGAGCCAAGGGGATCGACTTTGGCCTGGTATCATGACAGTGACTTTGGGGGATGTTACCGATTGCTCACGTGGGAATACCGTGAGTTATTGATTCAGGAAATTGGTGGTACCATCATAGAAATTATATGGTGTTTGCTGTGCAAGTGAGGTTTTCTTGTACATGCGTTACTTGTTATTATTGTGTGGTTTTAATACAATACTTAGTTTTGGTAACAATTGATTGGTGTGGTTTCACCATTGGTCATTGGCATACATATTAGCACATCTTTCTGCCGTGACTCCTTTCGGGGCTCAGAGGTACACCGTGGCCGGGGTTTGGGGAGGAGCACATAATATAAATTGGGGTTCGTCTGGGATAGAATTCCCTAACATTCCCAAAATTCCCATATTTGGAATTTTCTAACATTCCCAAATTTGTATTTCTAAAAATTTGAAATTTTTGTGTGAAGGTTAACAGGTGCTAACTAATAGTCACAATGGTGTTTGAAGTAGAAAAGTTTGTGACGTCGCCTAACGAGGCACAATTCCAGGCGTTAAAAAGATCGGAACTTATGATATTGGCCAAATATTATAACTTGGAGGTCCGAGTTAGTATGAAGAAAGCAGAGATTCAGACATTGGTGGTATAATCTCTAGTGGGACAAGGAACATGGGAAGAGGTAGCCTTGGATTGGATACCAGAGGAAAAAGAAAATGTGGAGCTCCGGAAAATGGAGATGCAACTGCAGAGCCAGGAAAGGTTAAAAGAGTTGGAATGGAAAGCAGAAAAGGAAAGAGCAGAACAGGAATGAGAAGTCGAGGAGGGAAGAGCAGAGGAAAGGAGAGCCGAAAGGGAGTTAAAGGAACGGGACGTGGAGTATCAGAGGGAACTTAAACTCAAGGAGCTTGAATTACTGGGGGGAACGGAGAGAAGTAGTATTCATGCTAGTTCGACAACCAGTCAGAACTCTTGGGATGTTGGTAGGCATGTGAGGCTGGTTCCACCCTTTAATGAAAAGGAGGTAGCCAAGTTCTTTCTACACTTTGAGAAGGTGGCTCAAATGTTAAAATGGCCTGTGGGGTCAGGGACTATGTTAGTACAAAGTGTTCTGGTGGGTAAAGCTCAAGATATCTATTCGGCTTTACCGATTGACCAATGTGCAGATTATGAGAAAGTGAAGAAAGCCATTCTCAAAGCCTATGAATTGGTCCCTGAAGCTTACCGACAAAAATTTAGGAATGCCAGGAAGAGGGAGAGTGAGACCCATGTGGAGTTTGCCAGAATGAAGGAAACTATGTTTGATAGGTGGTGTGACTCGAAGGAGATTGGGAAAGACTTCAACCTGTTACGACAATTGATCTTGGTGGAGGAATTCAAACAGTGTGTCCACGTGGACATTAAAATGCATCTGGATGGCAAAAATGTACCGGAGTTGTATGAGGCAGCAACAGTGGCAGATGACTATGCCTTGACACACAGGATGGGGTTCCATAAACCTAACTTCCCGCCTAGAGTTAGCCAGGGGAGTTATGATAAATCAGGTTCGGAGGACAAATTTTCATGGAGGTGGCCTAGAGAGGACTATGGGGACAAATCTGATACCGTGACTTTTAGGGATCAGAAGACTGCAGTTCCAAGGCATACCTATCTTCCGGGGGGCCCGAGGCAGACCACGGGTTTTTCCTCCGGGCCTACTTGCGCTTTTTGCAAGAAACTTGGGAATTTGATGTCCCAATGTTACGCCCTGAAAAGGAAAAATCAGGATCGGAGTCAGGCTAGTGCAATTCCGAATGCATTGGCCAATGCGAGAAATCGTGCTTGGAGGACAGTGCCTTGTGAAGGTTCCAGTGCCAAAGTTACAGCATCACAGAACGACCTTGTCCAAAAGGGTTACAAACCTTAATTTCCGAGGGGTTTGTGTTACTGGATGGGGACTTAACTAACCAGAGACCTGTTAGGGTATTGAGGGACACAGGAGCACATCAATCTTTGATGCTGGAGGGCATTTTGCCATTGTCGGAGAAGACGGCAACGGGGGTTCGTGTTCTCTTACATGGGGTTGGTGGCTATGTTAAAGCTGATCTTCATGTCATCCATTTAGAGTCTGATTTGGTGTCAGGACCTGTCACTGTGGGGTTACAAGCCACTCTTCCTGTCGAGGGAATTTCTTTTATTATCGGGAATGATTTGGCCGGTGGTCGAGTTTCTGGTAATCCGATGTTGGTTGATAAGCCCAGTATGGAAAATAACACAGCACAGTTAGAGCAGGAGATTCCGGGTATCTTTTCATCCTGTGCAGTGACTCGTGCTTTGGGTAGGAAGTGCTCTGAAGAGAAGGAGAAGGAAGGTGATGTGGATTTGGATTCCATAGAGGTATTGGAGGAAAAGTCGGGAAGAGATAATAGGAAAGGGAGTGACATCAAGGAACCTAAGGAAAAGGTGGCATCTGGACCAAAAGAGAAAATGGAGTGTCCGTCGGAGACATCTGGGAACGAGGCTGAACAGACGGTGCTTGTCCGAAAGAGACTTGTTGAAGAACAATACAGATATTTGGAGCTCCAGAGTTTGATTGGTAAAGCCGTTATAGAGGAAGAGGCTATGAAGATACCTGTTGGTTACTTCATGAAAGGGCAAATACTCATGAGAAAATGGAGACCACCGGAGGTGCCAGCAAACGATGAGTGGAAAGTTCATTACCAAATTGTGGTGCCACCGCCGTACCGGAAGGAGATATTGAGCTTGCCACATGAGACACCTGTGGCCGGGCACCTTGGATTGAACAAGACATGTGACAGAATTTTGGTACATTTTTTCTGGCCAGGATTGCGACGTGATGTGGCGGAGTTCTGTAAATCTTGCCATTCTTGCCAGCTGGTGGGAAAACCTAATCAGAAAGTCCCATCCGCACCTTTAAAACCAATTCCAGCTTTTGAAGAGCCATTCAGCCGTGTCATTATTGACTGTGTAGGCCCTTTACCTAAAACTAAGGCTGGACATCAGTATTTGTTGACCATCATGTGTGCTTCCACAAGGTTCCCAGAGGCAGTGCCTCTTAGGAAAATTACTGCGGCAGTTATTGCGAAGGCCTTGATTAAATTTTTCACTTTGGTTGGCCTACCTCAGGTCATCCAGTCTGATCAGGGTTCCAATTTCATGTCAACGCTTTTTCAGCAAGTGGTACACCTGTTGGGAGTGGAGCAAGTAAGATCAAGTACTTACCATCCCGAGAGCCAAGGGGCCTTTGGAAAGGTTTCACCAGACATTGAAGAATATGATCAGAACGTATTGTTTTGAATGTGACAAGGATTGGGATGAGGGAAAACCCTTATTGTTGTTTGCTACGAGGGAATCCGTTCAGGAGTCATTGGGGTTCAGTCCTTTTGAACTTGTGTTTGGACACGCAGTGCGAGGACCATTTAAATTGGTGAAAGAACAGTGGCTCCAGGAGGAGTCACAGTCAACAGTGGTGGAGTATGTGTCAACGGTTAGGCACAGATTGGCAAAGGCTTGTGGAGTTGCGAGAAGAAACTTGAAAGTGACACAGGATAAAATGAAAGTGGGACATGACAATAAATCTCAGATTAGAAATTTCAGTCCTGAGGACCAAGTGTTCGTGTTACTTCCTGTTCCAGGTCAGCCACTACACTCAATACAGGCTAGATATTTCGGTCCCCATGCAATCGAAAGGAGGGTTAATGAAACAGATTACGTGGTGACAACTCCCGACCGACGGAAAAAGCGGCAGCTGTGTCATGTCAACCGACTGAAGAAATATTATGAGAGGAAGCCTTTGGGAAAAATGGTTCCTGTCTCACCTGTCGTGCCTGGAGTCGGGGTGCAAGAGAATCCAGAGGTTGAGGCCGGTGTGAAGTTTGATGACTTTGATGACCAGGCTTGTCCCAGATTGACGAACACGGAAGTGTTGAGTAATTTAGACGAGAAATTAGGTCATTTGACGAGGGAACAACAAGGACAACTATCCAGCCTAATTTTTGAATTTGCACATTTGTTCACAGATGTACCTGGTCGTACTGACTTGGTATATCATGATATTGAGGTGGGGGAAGCCACTCCTGTGAAGCAACACCCCTATCGGATGAACCCTGTGAAGATGGAGTATCTTCGGAAGGAGGTTTAGTATATGTTGGAGAATGACATCATCGAACCAACCAGCAGTGAATGGAGCTCACCATGTGTGTTGGTTCCAAAACCCGATGGCAGTTTTCGCTGTTGTGCGGATTAAAAATGGGTTAAGTGCAGTGACCAAGACTGACTCATATCCCATCCCGAGGATTGATGACTATTGATAGAATAGGCCCAGCTAAATTTGTCACTAAATTTGACTTGCTGAAAGGGTATTGGCAGATTCCTCTTACTGATAGAGCCAAGGAAATCTCGACTTTGGTTACACCAAATGGGTTGTATCAGTACAAGGTTCTTCCCTTTGGATTGAAAAACGGGCCTGCTACATTTCAACGGCTGATTAATAAGCTTATTGCAGACCTTGAGGGGGTGGAGGCTTATCTGGATGATGTCATCATCCACACTATGACCATGGAAGATCATATTAAACAAATTCAGGCATTTTTCAAGAAACTGACCGAGGCAGGGTTGACCATCAACTTATCTAAGAGTGAATTTGTGAAAGCACAGGTGGTGTTCCTAGGCCATGTAGAAGGTCAGGGTCAGGTGCAACCAGTGACAGCCAAGATAGAAGCCATTGATCGCTTCCAAGTTCCAAAAGGGAAGAAGGAGCTTATGAGATTCTTAGGTATGGCTGGTTGGTACCGGCGGTTCTGCAGGAATTTTTCTGATGTGGTAGCCCCTTTAACGAATTTGCTGAGGAAAGAGACCAAGTTTGTTTGGGATGACAAATGTCAGGCTGCCTTTGCCCACGTTAAAGCGATATTAATGAGCTCTCCTGTCCTAGCAGCCCCGGATTTTCAAGCACCATTCAAGTTGGCCATTGATGCAAGTGATGTGGGGGCTGGGGCAGTTCTATTACAGGAAGATGGTGATGGCGTGGATCACCCGGTGTGCTACTACTCCAGAAAGTTTAACAAACACCAGGCAAATGATGCCACCGTGGAAAAAGAGACCCTTGCTCTCCTGCTAGTGCTTCAGCATTACGAGGTGTATCTGGGAACTACTACCTTTCCTATAAAAGTCTTCACTGATCACAACCCCTTAACCTTCATTCAAAAAATGAAAAATAAAAATCAGAGGTTGATGAGATGGAGTTTGGGTTTGCAGGAGTTCAACTTGGAAATTGAGCATGTAAAGGGCAGGGACAATGTCATTGCTGATGCTTTATCCAGAGTGAACTAACTTTGGAAATTCCTGTAGGTTGTTTGGAAGTTTTGTTGCTTTCTTCTGGGGAATATTAATTATTGTTGCTCATGTGAGCCATAGGTTGATTGGTAGTGTTTGGGTGTGAGTTTTACTTTTGTTTGTTAAAGAGGGTTTTTGCATGAAAAGAAAGTTTTCACTATGTTCAAACTTTCTTTCATGAGGGTGGGGAGTGTTATGGAATCGTCACTTCCGTCTTTGTGGTTGTCATTCACTTGAAGCATTTTTAGTTTCATGTACTATTATTGTTACAGTTTGAGTGTGAAATGGAGATAACTGTCTTCAAAGGTAAAATTAGTGTTTCAAAAGAAAAACGAGATGGGTGAGAGAGAAAACGGAGGAAGAAGAAACGTGGCGAGCGGATCGAATGAGATTGGGAAATGAAGGCCTATCTGCTTCGAGGTGTCGAGCGGACGCTGGTGGACATTGGTCACGAGCGAATATTGGTTTCCCCGGGAAAGGGATTCCTGTGACAGTGTCGTTATTACTGTGGCAAATAAACCTGCGTGACGGGTTTTGCTTTTGGTTCCGAAAGTGAATCATCGCTGGAGAGCAGGTATGCCTCCATTACCGGCCCGTCCGCCATTTCACCTCGCACCAGCCTTTCACCTCGCACCAGCCTTTCGCCTGGTTCTCATGTGTGTCGTGGATTTCGCTTGGGAACTCGCGGTTCTCCGTGGCTCTCCGCTTGGGAGCCGCTGATCGTTCATGTCAGCGTCATTGTCTGGTGATCCGAAGGTGTGAATTCCCAGTCACCTTTTGGGTGAACTTTTACCGGACCGACGTCGGCCCGACACCTCACCAAGCGGCTCTTCTGCAGCATCGACTGTTAGCCGTTCTGGGTTCAGGTCTCAGTACGACCTTTTCTTGTGATCGCGAGAGCCAAGGGGATCGACTTTGGCCTGGTATCGTGACACAGTGACTTTGGGGGATGTTACCGATTGCTCACGTGGGAATACCGTGAGTTATTAGTCCCCTACCGGTGTACCCTGGAGGGGACTATAGGTTTGCACGCCGTCCCTCCGTCCGTCAGTCCGTCAGTCCGTCAGTCTGTCAGTCTGTCAGTCCGTCAGTCCGTCAGTCTGTCAGTCTGTCAGTCCATCACGCAAAGAACAGTTTTCCGGACTTTTTTTCTAAACGCTTAATGCTAATGATTTCAAGCTTGGCACATGGTTTCCTCATGATAAGTTACAGGTCAAGTTCGAACTTCACGACGTTTCGATCATTTTTAACAAAGTTATGGGACTTTGAACTTTGGTAATTCTGATCATTCTGATGATCCTTAACTCAGTGCCATTTTAAGTTTTAATTTCCTTTAATAACCAATTTCTCTGCAATAATAGGACCGATTGAGATAGAATTTTCCCCATATGATGCACTCGGTCTGTAGAATATTTTAATGGTAATTATGATGTCACAGGTCACGTGGTTCGGCCGCCATATTGGTTTTCGTGAAAACACGAAAACCCCTTTTTCTCTGCAACGGCCAAACAGATCGAGGCCAAACTTTGCAGGCAGAATCGCATACCCATGACGAACAAAAAAGTCAGCGAACATGACGTCATGTGTCACATGGTTTCAGAGTTATGACGTTTTTAAGCATGAACCTGTAAAACCGAGCTCCTCCCTCATTTTTGATCCAATCGAGGGGAAACTTCACAGATCTGTTCAGCACTAAAATGTCCTTTTGGAATTTGCGATAGGGCACGTGGTTTGGCAGATATCGTTAATTAAACGAATTAAAAAAAATAAAAGGATATCTCTTGTTTATTCTCGAGTTTTCCTCAAGCCGCACTGCGCGTCCTCAGCCTCGTCTCGCAAACGTCAACAGCGCGACACAGCGCGTGCTCTCGGGAGGGGCGGAGCCAAGCCGAGCAACATATATCTACACATCGATCATTGATCGTGAACCGAAAAATATAATAAATTACTGATGGTTTCAGAGTTATGACGTTTTTAAGCATGAACCTTTAAAACCGAGCCCCTCCCTCATTTTTGATCCAATCGAGGGGAAACTTCACAAATCTGTTCAGCATGTCAGTCTACTAAAATGTCCTTTTGGAATTTGCGATAGGGCACGTGGTTTGGCAGATATCGTTAATTAAACGAAAAAAAAATAAAAATGGATATCTCTTGAATCGCCAGTACCTCAGACCGTGAGTTGGTAATAATTTATATAATTCACACAGTGCAATACGTGCAGGCCGCTCCACGGAGCGACCTTGCGGGCTTATCAACGAGGCGAGGCGTGACACACGTGTGTCTCAGCATACCTCAGATCAAGTTTGAAAACCAGCATCAACCGTGCATAAATTTGCATATTCGATCATTTTTGACAAAGTTATGGCACTTTGAACTTTGGTAGGGGACATGTATTGCAGCGCAATACTCAGAATGCTTGTTGATTCAGGAAATTGGTGGTACCATCATCGAAATTATATGGTGTTTGCTGTGCAAGTGAGGTTTTCTTGTACGTGCGTTACTTGTTATTATTGTGTGGTTTTAATACAATACTTGGTTTTGGTAACAATTGATTGGTGTGGTTTCACCATTGGTCATTGGCACACATAATAGCAAATCTTTCTGCTGTGACTCCTTTCGGGGCTCGGAGGTACCGGGGTTTGGGGAGGAACACGTAACAATACTCGTATCAGTACCCAGAGATTTTGGCCCAAACAACGCGGAAATCAAGAAAATGACCAAATACCAGGACCTCAAAAATGAGGTCAAGAGATCTTGTACGCTGAAGAGCATCAAAATTGTACCAGTGATAATTGGAGCAACAGGAATGATGATGAAGAAAAACCTCACTGAGATTAAAAAAAAAAAAACCATCCCCGGGAATATTACCACAAATGAACTACAACTGGAGGCAATCCGGGGTTCGGTGACGATCCTGAAATGATAACTTGGAACAAAACTCTGAAAAAGTTGAACAGCTTGGTCCATGAACCACGTGACCCCTTACTGAAGAGGACGTGGATACTTTGGGATCTGGGAGGACGTGGACTCTGAAGAGAAGGTGGATACTTTGGGATCTGGGAGGACGTGGACTCTGAAGAGGAGGTGGATACTTTGGGATCTGGGAGGACGTGGACTCTGAAGAGGAGGTTGATACTTTGGGATCTGGGAGGACGTGGACCCTGAAGTGGAGGTGGAAACTTTGGGATCTGGGAGGACGTGGACTCTGAAGTGGAGGTGGAAACTTTGGGATCTGGGAGGACGTGGACTCTGAAGTGGAGGTGGAAACTTTGGGATCTGGGAGGACGTGGACTCTGAAGAGGAGGTGGATACTTTGGGATCTGGGAGGACGTGGACTCTGAAGAGGAGGTTGATACTTTGGGATCTGGGAGGACGTGGACTCTGAAGTGGAGGTGGAAACTTTGGGATCTGGGAGGACGTGGACTCTGAAGTGGAGGTGGAAACTTTGGGATCTGGGAGGACGTGGACTCTGAAGTGGAGGTGGAAACTTTGGGATCTGGGAGGACGTGGACTCTGAAGAGGAGGTGGATACTTTGGGATCTGGGAGGACGTGGACTCTGAAGAGGAGGTGGATACTTTGGGATCTGGGAGGACGTGGACTCTGAAGTGGAGGTGGAAACTTTGGGATCTGGGAGGACGTGGACTCTGAAGTGGAGGTGGAAACTTTTGGATCTGGGAGGACGTGGACTCTGAAGAGGAGGTGGATACTTTGGGATCTGGGAGGACGTGGACTCTGAAGTGGAGGTGGAAACTTTGGATCGTATTTATGTGTGTGTACGAGTGTATACGAGTGTGAGTGTGGTGTGTGGTGTGTGGGCGTGTGTGTGGTGTGTGGGCGTGTTTGTGGTGTAAGTGTGTGGTGTAAGTGTGTGGTGTATGTGTGATGTGTGTGATGTGTGTGATGTGTGGTGTGTGTGATGTGTGGGGTTTAATGTACAGGTAATGGAGTGTTTTTAAAGGACAGCTTACATCCTCAAGTAACGGGTTGTTATGCAGTAAAAGGTGTTGATGGCTCAGGTAATGATTGCGATGATGGTTTAATTATGTTTATTTCATCCGCGGATTACCATGGGCGAGTCCTAAATTATCCGAATAGTGTTTATCGATTCAAGCTTGCTGCAATGCTGCAGTAATGAGCTCCAGCAAGGCCGAGGGCACGGCTCGAGTACATGGCCAAACACATAGGGCACGGCACGAGTACACGGCCAAACAAAGGGCACGACTCGAGCACACGGCCAAACACCAAGTGAACGGCTCTAGTACACGACCAAACACAATGGGCACGGCTCGAGTACATGGCCAAACACCAGGTGCACGGCCATACACAAAGGGCACGGCTCGAGTACACGGCCAAACACATAGGGCACGGCACGAGTACACGGCCAAACAAAGGGCACGGCTCGAGTACACGGCCAAACACCAAGTGAACGGCTCGAGTACACGGCCAAACACCAAGTGAACGGCTCGAGTACACGGCCAAACACGTTGGGAATGGCTCATAGAGAGCACGGTCGGTGTGCTCGTGGCCACTAACCACCCGCTGTGCCAAACGCCTCCGGCTGGGATGGAGTTCCTCTCCGAGGCGGCAAACACCGTGGGACACCATGTGCCTCGTGCTTGTTAGTAAAGGCAGCTCGTTTCGGGGCCGCCGCAGACCCACAAATATGGAAGGAGAATGTAAAAATGGTCATTAATTTCTAAACCAGTTCTGGTCCCCTTAAGAAGGCCGCGTGAGTGAGCGATGGCACGCACGTGCGCCGGTGAGCACACAGGTGCACTTGCTCATCGCACGCGCGCGCCACCATTACCGATTCAATTACTGCCTTTTGTCGGGGGCCCTTTAATGCTCGGCACGCCATTGCTGAACTGATGCATTCGCGCCTCCTGAAAGAATTTCGGTAAATACGACAATCGTATCATTCGCTGCAACAATGGCACAAACAAAGGAGAACGTTCATCGTGTCCGTCGCTCAAGGACCTGACGTCTCATGTTTCTCCCGACGGACGCGCCGCCATTTTCGGTCCCCATAAATTGAACCTTCCTTCATCCTCTTGTATGAATGATTTTTAGCCGCTCCTGATTTATCTCCTCATTCCTCCCGTACAAGGGAACACCTGCAAGTCATGAAAGTTTTACTCGGGTTTCATTACCCCCGGCCACCTTTGTCATTTCATTATATCCGAGGAGCGTTCGGGAGGAGAACACGCGGACGAGGAACCGTTTCTCAGCATCCTTCAGGTGTTCCTCCGCTGATGGCACCTCTTCCCCTGAACAGCTGCCATTATTTCTCTACACATCTGTGAGGATTCCATGACGTCATGAAGGGCGTTTGTTGTCGATGGAACCCTCGAACATCCATCTCGTTAGATGACCGAGATGAGACTTCCTTGACGTCATAAAGGGCGCTTGTTGTCACTCGAACCCTCGAGCCTCCTTTTCGTTAAATGAGGAAGATGAGGGTTCCATGACATCATAAAGGTCGTTTGTTGTCACTCGAACCCTCGAGCCTCCTTTTCGTTAGATCAGCGAGATGAGGGTTCCATGGCGTCAGAAAGAGCGTTTGTCACTCGAACCCTCGAGCCTCCTTCCCATTGTTAGATGAGCGAGATGAGGCTTCCACAATGTCATAAAGGTCGTTTGTTGTCACTCGAACCCTCGAGCCTCCATCCCATTGTTAGATGAGCGAGATTAGGCTTCCATGACGTCATACAGGGCGTTTGTTGTCACTCGAACCCTCGAGCCTCCATCCCATTGTTAGATAAGCGAGATTAGGCTTCCATGACGTCATACAGGGCGTTTGTTGTCACTCGAACCCTCGAGCCTCCATCCCATTGTTAGATGAGCGAGATTAGGCTTCCATGACGTCATAAAGGGCGTTTGTTGTCACTCGAACCCTCGAGCCTCCTTTTCGTTAGATGAGGAAGATGAGGATTCCATGACGTCATAAAGGTCATTTGTTGTCACTCGAACCCTCGAGCCTCCATCCCATTGTTAGATGAGCGAGATTAGGCTTCCATGACGTCATAAAGGGCGTTTGTTGTCACTCGAACCCTCGAGCCTCCTTTTCGTTAGATGAGGAAGATGAGGGTTCCATGACGTCATAAAGGTCATTTGTTGTCACTCGAACCCTCGAGCCTCCATCCCATTGTTAGATGAGCGGTCTCGCTCCACCAGACGATTTCGCGCCAATAACGATATCTCCCGCAAAGATGTCGCATAATTTTGTATATTATGATTGTCCAAATTATCATTCAATCGTCAATAACCTCTAAATACCTTTTACTAAATAAAAGTAAAAATAAAGGGTAGTACGACTTTGGCAAAGGCATAAAAATATCATTATGGCGCCCACGGAGCTTGCTCTAATTAAATCTTAAGCATACAAATGGTGTGCGCATGAAGCTCCTGAGTGTGTAACATTAAAAGGGCCATAATTATAGTGAGTAGGAATTGTCATCACTGAAGCTTTCCTGTGGGCTAATTCGATTTCTATTAAACTGTTCATTTTAATGATGGCGGATTATAATCGTGTCATAGCCGACCACAGATCAATGAACCATCCTTAGAAATTATTACCAATCTAACCATTGTGAATCCACGCACACCTGATTTGTATGGGACATTTCACCCTGAACCTCATGTTACACGTGATTTGTATGGGACATTTCACCCTGAACCTCATGTTACACGTGATTTGTATGGGACATTTCACCCTTAAGCTCATGTTACACCTGATTTGTATGGGACATTTCACCCTTAAGCTCATGTTACACGTGATTTGTATGGGACATTTCACCCTGAACCTCATGTTACACTTGATTTGTATGGAACATTTCACCCTTAAGCTCATGTTACACCTGATTTGTATGGGACATTTCACCCTGAACCTCATGTTACACTTGATTTGTATGGGACATTTCACCCTTAAGCTCATGTTACACCTGATTTGTATGGGACATTTCACCCTGAACCTCATGTTACACCTGATTTGTATGGGACATTTCACCCTTAAGCTCATGTTACACCTGATTTGTATGGGACATTTCACCCTGAACCTCATGTTACACCTGATTTGTATGGGACATTTCACCCTGAACCTCATGTTACACCTGATTTGTATGGGACATTTCACCCTGAACCTCATGTTACACCTGATTTGTATGGGACATTTCACCCTTAAGCTCATGTTACACCTGATTTGTATGGGACATTTCACCCTTAAGCTCATGTTACACCTGATTTGTATGGGACATTTCACCCTTAAGCTCATGTTACACCTGATTTGTATGGGACATTTCACCCTTAAGCTCATGTTACACCTGATTTGTATGGGACATTTCACCCTGAACCTCATGTTACACCTGATTTGTATGGGACATTTCACCCTTAAGCTCATGTTACACCTGATTTGTATGGAACATTTCACCCTGAACCTCATGTTACACCTGATTTGTATGGGACATTTCACCCTGAACCTCATGTTACACCTGATTTGTATGGGACATTTCACTCTTAACCTCATGTTACACCTGATTTGTATAGGACATTTCACCCTTAAGCTCATGTTACACCTGATTTGTATGGGACATTTCACCCTGAACCTCATGTTACACCTGATTTGTATAGGACATTTCACCCTTAAGCTCATGTTACACCTGATTTGTATGGGACATTTCACCCTTAAGCTCATGTTACACCTGATTTGTATGGGACATTTCACCCTTAAGCTCATGTTACACCTGATTTGTATGGGACATTTCACCCTTAAGCTCATGTTACACCTGATTTGTATAGGACATTTCACCCTTAAGCTCATGTTACACCTGATTTGTATGGGACATTTCACCCTGAACCTCATGTTACACCTGATTTGTATAGGACATTTCACCCTTAAGCTCATGTTACACCTGATTTGTATGGGACATTTCACCCTTAAGCTCATGTTACACCTGATTTGTATGGGACATTTCACCCTTAAGCTCATGTTACACCTGATTTGTATGGGACATTTCACCCTGAACCTCATGTTACACCTGATTTGTATGGGACATTTCACCCTTAAGCTCATGTTACACCTGATTTGTATGGAACATTTCACCCTGAACCTCATGTTACACCTGATTTGTATGGGACATTTCACCCTGAACCTCATGTTACACCTGATTTGTATGGGACATTTCACTCTTAACCTCATGTTACACCTGATTTGTATAGGACATTTCACCCTTAAGCTCATGTTACACCTGATTTGTATGGGACATTTCACCCTGAACCTCATGTTACACCTGATTTGTATAGGACATTTCACCCTTAAGCTCATGTTACACCTGATTTGTATGGGACATTTCACCCTTAAGCTCATGTTACACCTGATTTGTATGGGACATTTCACCCTTAAGCTCATGTTACACCTGATTTGTATGGGACATTTCACCCTTAAGCTCATGTTACACCTGATTTGTATAGGACATTTCACCCTTAAGCTCATGTTACACCTGATTTGTATGGGACATTTCACCCTGAACCTCATGTTACACCTGATTTGTATGGGACATTTCACCCTTAAGCTCATGTTACACCTGATTTGTATGGGACATTTCACTCTTAACCTCATGTTACACCTGATTTGTATAGGACATTTCACCCTTAAGCTCATGTTACACTTGATTTGTATGGGACATTTCACCCTTAAGCTCATGTTACACCTGATTTGTATGGGACATTTCACCCTGAACCTCATGTTACACCTGATTTGTATAGGACATTTCACCCTTAACCCCATGTTACACCTGATTTGTATGGGACATTTCACCCTTAAGCTCATGTTACACCTGATTTGTATGGGACATTTCACCCTTAAGCTCATGTTACACCTGATTTGTATGGGACATTTCACCCTTAACCCCATGTTACACCTGATTTGTATGGGACATTTCACCCTTAAGCTCATGTTACACCTGATTTGTATGGGACATTTCACCCTTAACCTCATGTTACACCTGATTTGTATGGGACATTTCACCCTTAAGCTCATGTTACACCTGATTTGTATGGGACATTTCACCCTTAACCTCATGTTACACCTGATTTGTATGGGACATTTCACCCTTAAGCTCATGTTACACCTGATTTGTATGGGACATTTCACCCTGAACCTCATGTTACACCTGATTTGTATGGGACATTTCACCCTTAAGCTCATGTTACACCTGATTTGTATGGGACATTTCACCCTGAACCTCATGTTACACCTGATTTGTATGGGACATTTCACCCTTAACCTCATGTTACACCTGATTTGTATGGGACATTTCACCCTGAACCTCATGTTACACCTGATTTGTATGGGACATTTCACCCTTAAGCTCATGTTACACCTGATTTGTATGGAACATTTCACCCTGAACCTCATGTTACACCTGATTTGTATGGGACATTTCACCCTGAACCTCATGTTACACCTGATTTGTATGGGACATTTCACCCTTAAGCTCATGTTACACCTGATTTGTATGGGACATTTCACCCTTAAGCTCATGTTACACCTGATTTGTATGGGACATTTCACCCTGACCTCATGTTACACCTGATTTGTATGGGACATTTCACCCTGAACCTCATGTTACACCTGATTTGTATGGGACATTTCACCCTTAACCTCATGTTACACCTGATTTGTATGGGACATTTCACCCTTAACCTCATGTTACACCTGATTTGTATGGGACATTTCACCCTTAAGCTCATGTTACACCTGATTTGTATGGGACATTTCACCCTTAAGCTCATGTTACACCTGATTTGTATGGGACATTTCACCCTTAAGCTCATGTCACACCTGATTTGTATGGGACATTTCACCCTGAACCTCATGTTACACCTGATTTGTATGGGACATTTCACCCTTAAGCTCATATTACACCTGATTTGTATGGGACATTTCACCCTTAAGCTCATGTTACACTTGATTTGTTTGGGACATTTCACCCTGAACCTCATGTTACACCTGATTTGTATGGGACATTTCACCCTTAAGCTCATGTTACACCTGATTTGTATGGGACATTTCACCCTGAACCTCATGTTACACCTGATTTGTATGGAACATTTCACCCTGAACCTCATGTTACACCTGATTTGTATGGGACATTTCACCCTTAAGCTCATGTTACACCTGATTTGTATGGGACATTTCACCCTTAAGCTCATGTTACACCTGATTTGTATGGGACATTTCACCCTTAAGCTCATGTTACACCTGATTTGTATGGGACATTTCACCCTTAACCTCATGTTACACCTGATTTGTATGGGACATTTCACCCTTAAGCTCATGTTACACCTGATTTGTATGGGACATTTCACCCTTAACCTCATGTTACACCTGATTTGTATGGGACATTTCACTCTTAACCTCATGTTACACCTGATTTGTATAGGACATTTCACCCTTAAGCTCATGTTCCACCTGATTTGTATGGGACATTTCACCCTTAAGCTCATGTTCCACCTGATTTGTATGGGACACTTCACCCTTAACCTTCATGTTACACCTGATTTGTATCGGACACTTCACCCTTAACCTTCATGTTACACCTTATTTGTATCGGACACTTCACCCTTAACCTTCATGTAACACCTGATTTACACGGGACACTAGACTCTTAACCCTCATGTAACATCTGACCTTTAACATTCATGCAACACCTGATCTGAACAGGACACTATACCCTTAACTTTCATGTAACACCTGAGCTGCACAGAACACTGGACCCTTAACTTTCATGTAACACCTGAGCTGCACAGAACACTGGACCCTTAACCATCATGTAACACCTGAGTTGTACAGGACACTGAACCCTTAACCATCATGTAACACCTGATTTCAACTCTTCAACAGAAGTAGTTTGACCGAGATGCCGATAAATGGTGCGTCTGATCACCTGGGATGACTGGCCCAATGTTGGATTTGCTCAGATGTGGCCCCACAGTCATGGCCCAAGGTTGGAATTAGCACATTCATCCAACGTCGGTGCTTTTCCACACCAATTTGTGCAGGTGTGCGAGCCTGTGGTGTGGGTTTTTGGGGATAGAGGATAGACCTCTAGGCCTGTGGGGATAGAGGAAAGACCACCAGGCCTGTGGTGTGGGGCTTTTGGGATAGAGGAAAGACCACCAGGCCTGTGGTGTGGGGCTTTTGGGATAGAGGATAGACCACCAGGCTTGTGGTGTGGGGCTTTGGGGATAGAGGAAAGACCACCAGGCCTGTGGTGTGGGGCTTTTGGGATAGAGGATAGACCACCAGGCTTGTGGTGTGGGGCTTTGGGGATAGAGGAAAGACCACCAGGCTTGTGGTGTGGGGCTTTGGGGATAGAGGAAAGACCACCAGGCTTGTGGTGTGGGGCTTTGGGGATAGAGGAAAGACCACCAGGCCTGTGGTGTGGGGCTTTGGGGATAGAGGAAAGACCACCAGGCTTGTGGTGTGGGGCTTTGGGGATAGAGGAAAGACGTCTAGGCCTGTGGTGTGGGGGATTTGAGGGCACAGCAGAGACCACCAGGCCTGTGGTGTGGGGTTTGGGGATACAGCAGAGTCCACCAGCGATAATGATGAAGTTTATAAACGAGTGTGAAAAAGAGAAGAGGAGAGAGACTTGCACAATACTGTAAGAAACGATTTACCTGAGAAGCACCTGTTCTGTCCCACATATGGTGTTTTGATTTAGTGGAGCCAACGGCACGATCTGGCTGACCTCTGGTTCACCCCGCATTCATCTTTCATTAAAATGCATTAACTTATGATGGCGCTTCGTCTCCCAACGGTAACTTTCCTGTCTTGGAATGCCTGACACAAACATTTTGCATGTTGATGTAATGGACGCGTTTGCATAATGTATTCCGCTTGGAGCTGCCGCGCGTCATTTTCTTTTTCAACCGCACCTTCTGAGACTTGCACCAGTCAGACAGCCTGGCAGGCAGCTGGAGGTGGCGAACGACCGAATGAATCACTCCCAAAGTGGCGGTGGCGTGCGACCGAAAGAATCACCCCCAAAGTTGAGGTGGCAAACGACCGAAGGAATAGCTCCCAAAGTGGAGGTGGCGAATGACCAAAGGAATCACTCCCAAAGTGGGGGTGGCGTACGACCGAAGGACTCACTCCCAAAATGGAGGTGGCGAACGACCGAAGGAATAGCTCCCAAAGTGGAGGTGGCGAATGACCAAAGGAATCACTCCCAAAGTGGAGGTGGCGTACGACCGAAGGAATCACTCCCAAAATGGAGGTGGCGAACGACCGAAGGAATAGCTCCCAAAGTGGAGGTGGCGAATGACCAAAGGAATCACTCCCAAAGTGGAGGTGGCGTACGACCGAAGGACTCACTCCCAAAATGGAGGTGGCGAACGACCGAAGGAATAGCTCCCAAAGTGGAGGTGTTGAACGACCAAAGGACTCACTCCCAAAATGGAGGTGGCGAACGACCGAAGGAATTGCACCCAAAGTGGAGGCGTCAAATGACTGAAGGAATCGCTCCGTAAGTGGAGGTGGTGAACAACCAAAGGAATAACTCCCAAAGGGGAGGCGGCAAACGACCGAAGGAATCGTTTACAAAGGGGAGGTGGCGAATTACTGAAGGAATCACTCCCAAAGTGGAGGTGGCGACGACGGAAGGAATCACTCCCAAAGTGGAGGTGGCAAATGACCGAAGGAATCGTTTACAAAGGGGAGGTGGCGAATTACTGAAGGAATCACTCCCAAAGTGGAGGTGGCGACGACGGAAGGAATCACTCCCAAAGTAGAGGCGGCGTATGACCAAAGGAATCACTCCCAAAGTGGAGGTAGCGAACGACCGAAGAAATCGCTCCCAAAGTGGAGGCGGCGAACAACTGAAGGAATCACTTCCAAAGTGGAGGTGGCAAAAGACCGAAGGAATCACTGCCAAAGTGGAGGTGGCAAATGATCAAAGGAATCGCTCCCAAAGTGGAGGTGGCAAATGATCAAAGGAATCACCCGCAAAGTAGAGGCGGTGTACGACTGAAGGAATCACTTCCAAAGTGGAGGCGTGAAACGAACGAAGGAATCGCGCCTCAATTTGAGGCGTCCAACAACTGAAGGAATCTCTCCCAAAGTGGAGGCGTCAAAAGGCAAAGGAATCACTCCCAAAGTGGAGGTGGTGAATGACCGAAGGAATCACTCCCAACGAGGAGGCGGAAAATGATCAAAGGCATCGCACGCAAAGTCGAGGCGGTGTACGACCGAAGGAATCACTCCCAAAGTGGAGGCGTCAAATGAATGAAGGAATCGCTCCTCAAGTGGAGGCATCGAACAACTGAATGAATCTCTCCCAAAGTGGAGGCGTCAAAAGACCAAATATATCACTCCCAAAGTGGAGGTGGCGAATGACCGAAGGAATCACTCCCAAAGAGGAGGCGGCAAACAACCGAAGGAATGACTCCCAAAGTGGAGGCAGCATACGACCAAAGGAATCACTCCCAAAGTGGAGGCGGCAAACGATCGAAGGAATCGTTTACAAAGGGGAGGCGGCAAACGATCAAAGGAATCGTTTCCAAAGTGGAGGTGGCGAATGACCGAAGGAATCACTCCCAAAGTGGAGGTGGCGAATGACCAAAGGAATAGCTCCCAAAGTGGAGGTGGCGAATGACCAAAGGAATAGCTCCCAAAGTGGAGGTGGCATATGACCGAAGGAATCGCTCCGTAAGTGGAGGTGGTGAACAACCAAAGGAATAACTCCCAAAGGGGAGGCGGCAAACGACCGAAGGAATCGTTTACAAAGGGGAGGTGGCGAATTACTGAAGGAATCACTCCCAAAGTGGAGGTGGCGACGACGGAAGGAATCACTCCCAAAGTAGAGGCGGCGTATGACCAAAGGAATCACTCCCAAAGTGGAGGTGGCGAACGACCGAAGGAATCACTCCCAAAGTGGAGGTAGCGAACGACCGAAGAAATCGCTCCCAAAGTGGAGGCGGCGAACAACTGAAGGAATCACTTCCAAAGTGGAGGTGGCAAAAGACCGAAGGAATCACTGCCAAAGTGGAGGTGGCAAATGATCAAAGGAATCGCTCCCAAAGTGGAGGTGGCGACGACGGAAGGAATCACTCCCAAAGTAGAGGCGGCGTATGACCAAAGGAATCACTCCCAAAGTGGAGGTGGCGAACGACCGAAGGAATCACTCCCAAAGTGGAGGTGGCGAACGACCGAAGGAATCACTCCCAAAGTGGAGGTAGCGAACGACCGAAGAAATCGCTCCCAAAGTGGAGGCGGCGAACAACTGAAGGAATCACTTCCAAAGTGGAGGTGGCAAAAGACCGAAGGAATCACTGCCAAAGTGGAGGTGGCAAATGATCAAAGGAATCGCTCCCAAAGTGGAGGTGGCAAATGATCAAAGGAATCACTCGCAAAGTAGAGGCGGTGTACGACTGAAGGAATCACTTCCAAAGTGGAGGCGTGAAACGAACGAAGGAATCGCGCCTCAATTTGAGGCGTCGAACAACTGAAGGAATCTCTCCCAAAGTGGAGGCGTCAAAAGGCAAAGGAATCACTCCCAAAGTGGAGGTGGCGAATGACCGAAGGAATCACTCCCAACGAGGAGGCGGAAAATGATCAAAGGAATCGCACGCAAAGTCGAGGCGGTGTACGACCGAAGGAATCACTCCCAAAGTGGAGGCGGCAAATGAATGAAGGAATCGCTCCTCAAGTGGAGGCATCGAACAACTGAATGAATCTCTCCCAAAGTGGAGGCGTCAAAAGACCAAATAAATCACTCCCAAAGTGGAGGTGGCGAATGACCGAAGGAATCACTCCCAAAGAGGAGGCGGCAAACAACCGAAGGAATGACTCCCAAAGTGGAGGCAGCATACGACCAAAGGAATCACTCCCAAAGTGGAGGCGGCAAACGATCGAAGGAATCGTTTACAAAGGGGAGGCGGCAAACGATCAAAGGAATCGTTTCCAAAGTGGAGGTGGCGAATGACTGAAGGAATCACTCCCAAAGTGGAGGCGGCGTACGACCAAAGGAATCACTCCCAAAGTGGAGGTGGCGACGACGGAAGGAATCATTCCTAAAGTAGAGGCGGCGTACGACCAAAGGAATCACTCCCAAAGTCGAGGCGGCGAACAACTGAAGGAATCACTCCCAAAGTGGAGGTGGAAAATGATCAAAGGAATCGCTCCCAAAGTGGAGGTGGCAAATGATCAAAGGAATCGCTCGCAAAGTAGAGGCGGTGTACGACCGAAGGAATCGCTCCCAGAGTGGAGGCGACAAACAACTGAAGGAATGACTCCCTAAGTGGAGGCGGCAAATGACTAAAGGAATCACTCCCAAAGTGGAGGTAGCGGACGACCGAAGAAATCGCTCCCAAAGTGGAGGCGGCGAACAACTGAAGGAATCACTCCCAAAGTGGAGGTGGCAAAAGACCGAAGGAATCACTGCCAAAGTGGAGGTGGCAAATGATCAAAGGAATCGCTCCCAAAGTGGAGGTGGCAAATGATCAAAGGAATCGCTCGCAAAGTGGAGGCAGCAAACAATCGAAGGAATCGCTCCCAAAGCGGAGGAAGCAAATAATAGAAGGATAACTCCCAAAGTGGAGGCGGCATACGACCGAAGGAAACACTCCCAAAGTGGAGGCAGCAAACGATCAAAGGAATCTCTCCCAACGTGGAGGTGGCGAACGACCGAAGGCTTTGCTCCCAAAGTGGAGGCGGCGAACGACCGAAGGAATCACTCCCAAAGTGGAGGTGGCAAACGACCGAAGGAATCACTCCCAAAGTGGAGGCAGCAAACAATCGAAGGAATCGCTGCAAAAGTGGGAGCGGCGTACGACCGAAGGAATCACTCCCAAAGTGGAGGCGACAAACAACCGAAGGAATGACTCCCTAAGTGGAGGCGGCAAATGATCAAAGGAATCGCTCGCAAAGTGGAGGCAGCAAACAATCGAAGGAATCGCTCCCAAAGCGGAGGAACGCAAATAATAGAAGGATAACTCCCAAAGTGGAGGCGGCATACGACCGAAGGAAACACTCCCAAAGTGGAGGCAGCAAACGATCAAAGGAATCTCTCCCAACGTGGAGGTGGCGAACGACCGAAGGCTTTGCTCCCAAAGTGGAGGCGGCGAACGACCGAAGGAATCACTCCCAAAGTGGAGGTGGCAAACGACCGAAGGAATCACTCCCAAAGTGGAGGCAGCAAACAATCGAAGGAATCGCTCCAAAAGTGGGAGCGGCGTACGACCGAAGGAATCACTCCCAAAGTGGAGGCGACAAACAACCGAAGGAATCACTCCCAAAGTGGAGGCAGCAAATAATCGAAGGAATCGCTCCCAAAGCGGAGGAAGCAAATAATAGAAGGATAACTCCCAAAGTGGAGGCGACAAACAACCGAAGGAATGACTCCCTAAGTGGAGGCGGCAAACGATCAAAGGAATCGCTCCCAAAGTGGAGGCGGCGAACACCCGAAGGAATAGCTCGCAAAGTAGAGGCGGCGTACGACCGAAGGAATGACTCCAAAATTGGAGGTGGCAAACAACCGAAGGAATGACTCCCAAAGTGGAGGCGGCGTACGACCGAAGGAATCACTCCCAAACTGGAGGCGGCAAACGACTAAAGGAATCACTCCACTCCGAAAGTGGAGGTGGCAATCGACCGAAGGAATCGCTCCCAAAGTGGAGGCAGTGAACACCTGAAGGAATCACTCCCAAAGTGGAGGTGGCGTACGAACGAGGGAATCACTCCCTAAGTTGAGGCGGCAAACGATCGAAGGAATCACTCCCAAAGTGGAGGCGGCAAACGACCGAAGGAATCACTCCCAAAATGCAGACGGTGAACGGCCGAATGAATCACTCCCAAAGTGGAGACAGTGAACGGACCGAAGGAATCACTCCCAAAGTGGAGGCGGCAAACAATCAAAGGAATTGCTCCCAAAGTGGAGGCCATGAACGACCGAAGGAATCACTCCCAAAGTGGAGACGGCGAACGACTGAAGGAATTGCTCCCAAAGTGGAGGAGGTGAATGATCAAAGGAATTGCTCCAAAAGTGGAGGCGGTGAACAACCGAAGGAATCACTCCAAAAGTGGAGGCGGCGAACAACCGAAGGAATCGCTCCAAAAGTGGAGGCGGCGAACCACTGAAGGAATCACTCCCAAAGTGTAGGTGGCGAACCACTGAAGGAATCACTCCCAAAGTGGAGGTGGTGAACAACCGAAGGAATCGCTCCCAAAGTAGAGGCGGCGAACCACTGAAGGAATCACTCCCAAAGTGGAGGCGGCGAACCACTGATGGAATCACTCCCAAAGTGGAGGCGGCGAACCACTGAAGGAATCACTCCCAAAGTGGAGGCGGCAAACCACTGAAGGAATCACTCCCAAAGTGGAGGCGGCGAACCACTGAAGGAATCACTCCCAAAGTGGAGGCGGCGAACCACTGAAGGAATCGCTCCCAAAGTGGAGGCGGCAAACCACTGAAGGAATCGCTGCACGCCTGACTCCTGGATGTAGGCCACCGGCGTAATTCGAGCCGCCGCCACCATATTGACCTAAGAAATGGAGCTGCTTCACAAAGACTCCAGCAAAGAGGGAAATCCACAAATAGTGTTTCATTCCAGAAGAGTTCTATTGTGAGAAGTGTTTAGTACTTTAGTGTGTCGATCGCTGTCCTTACAGATTTCAGGGATGAACATTTCCATTCCACAGATCGTTTCATGAGGCATTGCTGTGGAGCCATCTTTGGCCCAGAAATCTCTCCACCATCCTGTTAATGGTGCGTTAGAACGACGTACCATTAATGGGGAATTATCGGAGATTTGGGGAACGTCTTCCACAAATATCCTATTATAATAGAGCAAACGTATATGGTTATATTTGTTGGTTTGTTACTTGCAAAATCGAAGATTTTTCAAGGATATTGGTCGGTTCCGTTTGTGGTTCTGTCTGTTTGTCTGTCTGTCACCGGCCTACAGGTCACAATTCTAAACCGATCATCACGAAACTTCACCAAGTTGTATAAGTCGTCCCCATTGAGAAGCCTATTGATTTTGAGGTCAAAGGTCAAAGGTCGTTTTGGAAGTTTCCTTGGAAGTTTGGTGCAACTTGGAAGTTTCTCGGTGTTTATCTTTCATAAATTAATCGTCTGTTTGCCGCGTCGTGAGCGATTTGAAATCGAAGTTAAGTAATTGTTCCCATTTGTATTTTCATTATAACTGTATTTATTTTATGGTGTGTGTACGTATATTGTGTCCCGAAGAAGATTTTCGGTACAAATCTTTCATACCTGTATTGAAAACTCGTGTTAATTTGTGTCGTGTCTTGAGGCCTTGTACAGTGTACTGTACAACCTTGAGGCTTTGTTTTTCTCTCAGCGGTCCGTCGTTTTGTGCTCCAATAACTTTCGTTCTCTGTATTCCCAGTCTTTTCACCCCATAGCCCTCTTCCTTGTGTAAATCTCAACGAAAAAAAACAAACAAAAAAAACATTTCCTTCTCTGTTCTCATTCGTTTATTCATTCTTATTCGTTCGTTCTCTTCGACCACGTGTTTCTCCCCCATTTCCCCAGATAGTTTTCACTGTTATTAACCTTCAATGTTTACACTTTCCCCTCAAGATCTGTATTCCGTCATATATTATAACACCTTTTTCTTCTTCTTCTTTAAAAGGCTGCTTTCGACTTGCTCACCAAATCTATTCATCCCAAAATTTTTTTCCCATCTCCTACAGTGCCTTTTTTCTACATTCCCTAAACTCTCCTGCACTCCATCCTCCCTCCAGCGTCCTTAAACGTATTTTTAACTCGAAGGTCACAAGAAACTCATTTTGCAATAAATGTTCGTTTCCCATTAATCGTACACTTTCAAAAATCCAATCTCACCCCTCCCCTCCAAATCTTCCCCATAACCCCTCCCCTCCAAATCTTCCCCATCACCCCTCCCCTCCAAATCTTCCCCATCACCCATCCCTTTCAAATCTTCCCCCTTTCCCCTCCCCTCCTAATCCTCCCCATCACCCATCCCTTTCAAATCTCCCCCCTTGCCCCCTCCCTCCTAAACTACCCCCTCACCCCTCCCCTCCAAGACTCCCCCTCACCCTCCCCTCCTAGACTCCTCCCTCACCCCTCCCCTCCAAATCTCCCCCATATCCAATCCCTTTCAAATCCCTCCCCTTGTCCCTCCCCTTCAAATCTCCCCACCCTCATTTCTTCTCAATTTCCCCCCTCTCACTCCCCCTCCTCAAGGCGTCCTCCCCGCTTCTTCCCCCTTCCAACTCTCACCTCCATCTCCCCCAACCTTCTGCCTCGCTCTTCCCCCTCCCCAAATAACACCTCATTGTGCCTCACCCAATCACCATCAAACCTTTTGTCCGCCCCATCCTTCCCTTTCTCCGAGCTATTCTGAAATCTCTGACACACCTTCAACAGCTCTCGCTACCTCTTCCACCTCCTCCACATCTTAGCCTACCCCTCCTCCCCCCTGTTCTGTATCCGATGCTCCCCCTTCCTCTTCATTAACGGTATGGACCTCAAACATCCGGGGCCTTCGTTCAAACTTAACTGATCTCTCCATACAGGTTGCTTCTGTCAAACCAGACGTGATCTGCTTAACAGAAACTTTCCTCCTTCATGATGTCTCTGATTCCTTAGTATCTCTCCACTCCCTCCTCCGGTATGATAGACCTGAGCCTCGTCCTGGAGGTGGGGTTGCTATCTTTATCAAAAAATCTCTGCCTCACTCGCCCTGCACTGCACTCTCTCCACCTCAGCCCCAGGAATACCTCTGGCTACGGCTTCCCCTTCGCTCCCACCTCTTGTTCATATGTGTGTTGTACCGTCCACCAAACAGTGATGACTCCATCTACATCTCGCTGTCTGATAATATGGACCAACTTCTATCTACTCATCCCAACTCTCTATTCCTCATATGTGGTGATTTCAATTGTCACCATGCCAGTTGGCTGCGTGTGGGTACCTCTCTCACCAGCCATGGCTCCTCAGCAAAGGACTTCTGCGACTCACTGGGACTGACACAATCTGTCAATTTCCCGACCCCGATCTCAGTCAACGGAGCATCTTCTCTTCTGGACTTGGTTATGTCTAACTTCCCTGAAAATGTCTGCTGCTCTTCTTCTGCTCCAATCGTATCATCTGATCATGTCCTTGTTAAAGTGGACATCTCTCTGACCATTCTCAGGGAGCCTGCTCAGCGTCGACGAGTCTGGCATTTCACTCAGGCCAACCGGCACGGTCTTCAAGCAGCCATAAATCATCTGGACTGGTCTCCCATCTCTACCACCTCTGACATCAACCCATCCTGGGAATTCTTCCAAAGTAAATTGCTCTCTCTCATGCACAGATTTATCCCATCTCGTCTTCAGTTGTCATACCCTTCCTCCCGTCCATGGTACACGGAATCTTGTGGTGAGGCTGTTGCCCAGAAACAACTTGCCTTCGTCTCCTGGAAAGCAAATCCAACGGAAGGAAATCTCATTTCCTTTCACAAAGCCCGAAACAAGTGTGTGTCCGCCCTCAGGCGAGCCAGGAAACAATATCTCTCCGTTCTCAAGACCGAACTCTCTTATCTGTCTCCCTCTTCCAAATCCTGGTGGCGTCTGGTCAAATCTGTTTCTGGTGTTTGTTCCCCCTCCATCCCCTCCCTTACCTCAAACGGCTACACAGCTGACTCCGCACGTGAAAAAGCTGAATGCCTCAACTCTGTGTTTGCCTCTAAATCTTGTGTCCCAAACCTATCCCTCTCTGTACCCACCATACCCAGTCGTACCCAGCTGCTTCTGGACTCTGTGTCCTTTCATCCTGACAAGGAGGAAAAGTTTCTGTCAACCCTCGACTCTGATTCTGCAACTGGACCTGATGCATCAGCCCACGGGTCCTAAAATCCTGTTCTTCCGCTCTTTCACTCCCTCTCTCTGTTCTCCTCACCCTCTCTTTTGCTCAAGGCCAACTGCCATCTGCGTGGAAATCAGCCAACATCATCGCTTTGCACAAAAGGTGCAAAAACAGATCCTAGCAACTACAGACCAATCAGCCTTCTCCCAATTATCAGCAAAGTCATGGAATCCATCATTGCTTCGGATATGAAATCTTTCCTCTTCTCCAATGGCTTGATCTCTGATCATCAATTTGGTTTCAGACCTGGTCACTCTACTTAGGACATGCTGCTTCTGCTGTCTCAACAATGGATGGAGATCCTCAATGCCAAACAGGAAATTAGAGCTGTCTCCCTCGACATATCACGTGCCTTCGATACGGTCCGGCACCCCGCTCTGCTCACCAAACTCTCCTCCTTTGGTATCCATGGAAATGTCCATGCATGGCTGGCGGACTTCCTCTCTAGTCGTCGTCAACGTGTGGCCCTGAATGGGTTTCTCTCATCTCCTCTTCCTGTTCAGGCTGGAGTTCCCCAAGGTAGTGTTCTGGGCCCCGTGCTTTTTCTGGTCTTCATCAATGATCTCTCTGACTCTCTTGAAAATCCTCTCTGTCTCTTTGCTGATGACTCCACTCTCTGCCACTCCATTCCTCATCCCTCAGATCGGCATTCTGCAGCCTCCTCACTCTCTGCAGACCTAAATAAAATCACAGACTGGGCAAACAAGTGGAACATGTCTTTCAATTCTGACAAATCTCACACTCTTACGATGTCTCTCCGAAAAGACCGATTGGACAACCCTCCCATCTACTTTCTGAATAATCCTCTCCAAGAAGTTCTGTCACTCAAGCTTTTGGGTCTCACTATCTGCCATGATCTTTCCTGGGAAAACCACATTTCCAAGCTGGCCTCCAAAGCCAGTCGCCGACTTGGCATCCTCCGTCGTGCGAAGTCCTTCCTTGGCACACCTGAGCTCCTCACCACATACAAGGCTTTCATCCGCAGCTCAATGGAGTACTGCTCTCCCCTCTGGGCTGGTGCTCCTGCCTCACACCTAGCTCGTCTTCACGCTGTTGAAACCAAAGCTTTCAGAATTATTGGAATCTCCCGCGATGAAGCTATCTCTGAGGGCTTTTCACTCACTCACCGCAGGCAGGTAGGTGGTCTTTCTGTCTTCTACCGACTCCTCTCCGGCCTTGCTCCCCCAGCTCTCTCTGTGCTCTGTCCCCCAAATATTCCTACAGGTCGCACAAGATCTGCCAGCAACCCTCTGATGGTTAAACTGCCGAAATCTCGGCTCTCTGCTCACCTTCACTCTTTCATTCCTCTTTTCTCCCGCCTCTGGAACAAACTCTCTCACTCCCTTCAATCCCACTCGTCCCTCCAGGTCTTTAAAACAGCTGTTCACCACCATCTCTTATCTTCCCCTAACCAAAACCTTGATCTGTTCTACCCCCGCTCATTCACCCCAGATCCACCTTGTTTGAAATTCCAACTTCTTTCCTGGAAGTCCTGGCAGTGTCCATATGTTTTATACCTCTCCCACCCCCCCCTTCCCATTCCCCCATCCCCCAAAGCCCTCTCCCTCTCACAGATCTCTCGATGTCTCCATGTCTCTCGGTCCCTGCTCTCAAATGTTGTGTTCGTGTCCTTCCCCCTCTCTCCCCATCTTGTCTACCGCTCCCGATGTTATATGTTTTATGTGTCGGTTTGTCTTTCTGTGTGATTAATGTTCGCTCTTTCACGAGCCTCGATCTTGTATACAAAAACAAACAAAAAAAAGGTCATCTGGAGGTCAAATTTCTAAAATCGCCATTTTAAATCCGATTGACTTGAAAATTGAATAGCATTTGCATATCGAGTCAATAAATTGGGAAACATACTATTTTGAGGGCAAAAGGTCAAAGGTCAACTCAAGGTCAAATTTTAAAAATCATCAATTTTCATCTAAAAAGCCATCAATTCTCAAACGATTGACTTGAAAATTGAACAGCATTTGCATATCGAGTCAATAAATTGGGAAACCAGCTATTTTTGAGGTCAAAAGGTCAAAGGTCAACTCAAGGTCAAACTTCCAAAATCACTTTCATCTGAAAAAACCTCAATTTTCATCCGATTGACTTGTAAATTCAACAGCATTTGCACATTGAGTCACTAAATAGGGAAGCCAACTATTTTTGAGGTCAAAGGTCATCTCAAGGTCAACCTTCCAAAATCATAATTTTTCATCTGAAAAATCGTCACTTTTCTTCCTATTGACCCGAGCTTTGATCAAGATTGTCAATTTTAATCTTGATGAAATGGACAATTTGCTGTATCAATGGAATTTTTTTTCTTGGGAAGGGGGTTGGGGGAGCAGATTTTGCAAGTATCGTGCTCTGCATGACGTCTTCTTGTTTGTATGTTTGTATATTTGTGATCAAACGTCTTCTTCCTCTTCAAATAAAAATACAACCCAAAAACAGTTGTGAACTCTTAATTACGTACTGTTGGAATATACTGTTACGGATCTCGGTTTCGGCTCTCCCCTTACCGAGGGGGGTTTAATACCCTCGTCTTTTAAGCTGGCCGTCCGAGTCCTGGAACTATCTCGCTCCTTTGCGGGATGAGATTGGCCAGGGTGATTGGTCAAGGATTTCCCAAATACCTTCACCAATCTCTCTGCAAAGCAGGGAAATGAGTCCCTGCTCGAACCGCGGATGTGATGGTAGTTGCCGAGCGGTTTAGCAATCCACGATCCGAGCCGTTAGCAAATAGACGAACCCGATTATAGCAGTTGGCCAAAATCGCGCCACAGGTACTCAATTGGAGACAGGACAAAAGCGATCGGGGGAAGAAGAAACCAAAGTAAAGGAATAACAGGTATTTAGTAGTTATTTACACGAAATGAGAGGAAATGAAAGGCAAAGAATATACAGAAGAAGAAGAAGAAGAAGCAGGTACACAGGGCAGCCTTAAAACGGTCTTATATTATACCCCAGACAGAACAAACAGACTCACATGAATAGGGATTGGCAGGAAGGAATGGCTGGAAGGAGGAGAAGGTCCAAGCCGATGGCAGGGCAGGAAGGTCCGGGCAAATGCACAGCGTCGAGGTTGGCTCCAGTCCACGCTCCGGTCCACGCTCCGGGCTTTAGGCGAGACCCGGCGGCAGCTGCACGTATATTTTCACGCGGTAGGGGCTTTCCGAAGCAGTTCGTCAAAGAGCTCCGCGCAGCTTCGTCTCTCAGCCAGACCCCACCAAGCGCCGTCTCCAACCCAAGTCGACTCTGTAAAAAGGCTCGCGCTGGTGCTTATATTATGCGCTTCAAGATCAATGCGTGCTTCATAGAGCCATGCCCGTGATGGTATTTCATCAGCCCTGGTTGGCTGGTAAGGGCTCGCTGGCTCCACCTCTGATGGTGAGTTGACATGCCACACCTTGTTCTTGTCCCCCGCCCCCTTTTTCCTTGGCTTGAGACCGCATGTTCAATGGCGGCTTGGGGCAAGCAATCGAATCAAGGCAATGGGCAGCGAACGCTGCCCTACTGCTACTGCACTTTGAAGAGCGGGAGAGATGATTGAGGAAATTGAAAGGGGCCTATCTTATTTGATTAATGCAACGTCGATTCAACTATTGGGAACAGATCCTTAACTGAAACACATAATAATGAAATAACTACAGAGAGGTCCTATGGTGCTCTATGTGTTGTACATGGACTAACTAGGGTGTGATCTTTAATAAAGCCAAATAATGGGGATATTTACAGGGGATGATTTATAAGGGAACATTTACTAAAATTTACAAAGTGAAGGTTCTAAAAACCGTAACACAGCACCCGTCTCTCCTCCAGGGCCGTCCCGGCCCGAAATAACTTTACTTAATGTGACAGTCAGGTGTAGTAACCCTCTACTATTAACCTTACCCTTGAGTGCGACAGTTTTAAAACAACTAAGTATATCCCGCCTGCTACGTTGCATCCTACCTAACAGACTCACGCCCACAGAATAACCGAATCACGGAATTATTTCCAAACTAAACACATACGGTGGGGAGCATCATTTACAAGACACTATTTGGTATTTACAATGCGAACCCAGGACCTGTCATTTTGGGAGACAAAAAAAAGATCTTTTGCAAGAGGAAGGAGCATGCACTGCACTGCACCGATACACCATCCTCACATGCCCGGGGATGCACAATTGATATTGCAGTGCACCCCCGAGCACAAGAGCATTACAATTCACCAAAGCACCAAAAGCACGAAAAGCACCATCCAGTGCTCATTTTCACACATGTCATCACATTTAAAACAAACTGATGACCTTTCTTCTCAGCTCCTGCTCTGCTGGCCGATGTTTCCTGATGTTGTCGTTCTTGATGTTGACTCTTGTTTGCTTGCGGCCTATTTGAGGATAATAAAAAGGCACACAACGCGTCCGCTGTTTTTATTTATGGCCAACAGGGGCCAACTAAGGGTGGTCCACCTGTATGGCAAAGGGGGCCACCTCACCGTGGTCCGCAAGCAAACTCTTCTCTGGCCATCATGGCCGGTCTCAGCAGAGGGGCCAGGCCCCAACATGTGGGGTCCATCAGTGTGGTGCTTGGCCACAAAAACGTGTGGTCCATAAAGTGGTGCTCGGCCGCAAGTCGTGTGGTCCATAAGGTGGTGTACCGGTCCAGGCAGGCTGTGCAGCGGCGGTTCAGGCTCACAACTGCGGTGACCTGCGCACTCCCCCCGGACCCAAAAGAACAAGCCGTGAGTGGGGAAGGAAAGAAAGCAAGCATCGGGGCAAGATCGCAAGGGTACACATCAAAACAAGGTAATGCAAGGTGAGGTGCGCATGGGAGCGAGCGGAGAAAGTTCGTCCCTACTGTACGTCACCCCCCCTGTCACCTACCCTACCCTTGCCCTTACCCCGTATTTACACAAAATTCTACACGTCTAGAAATTCCGTCTCTATTGTCCTGTCTACCCCATATCTCCCCTAATACCAAATTCGTCCACAATCCCTCTAACTAAATTAGCCATCAAGCCCAATTTCTCATCAATTCCTCCAAAGGAGGAAGAGATGGAACAACAATCACAGTCACCCCCACATCATGTTGCGTCTCACCATTCCCAACATTTGCACAAACCGGTGGTGTGGAGTCTTGTCACCCTGGTGAGTGGATGTAGATGGTGTGAAGAGATTTTTATTTTTATTTTTTGTATACTGAATCGAGGCTCGTGAAAGAGCTAACATTTATTTCACAAACAAACAAACAAAACAAACCAGACAAACAAAATATACAAAAAGAGGGAGCGGAAGACAAGATGGGGAGAGAAGTGGAAGCACACAACCACAACATTTGAGAGCAGGGAGAAGTGTGGGAGGGAGAGGGCTTGGGGGCAGGAGGCGTGGGAGGGGGAGGGGGGGGGGGAGAGGTATATCTCCTAACTACCTTCTAAATGACTTTAACGCACTTACTCTACCCAGGGTCTTTCGCTGCAAAACCATTGGCCATCTTACACTATGTGGTTCTAAGAACCGAACTCCCATTGACCAAACTGTGGTGCTCACCAATTTGGGGTCTCACTCCCCCGATTCTTTACCCTGTGCCTTCGCACAATTTCCGAGCTGGGTCGTGTGGTGCTCCCAGCAGGTCCGCTCACCTGCACACCTCCACCACTGTAGTTGCCTCCGAGCTTACCTGCTCCTTACCCTAACCTATCTGGGGAAGGCCCTCTGGCGCTCTCACCCCCTACCGCCCTCTCTGGCGTTGGGCTACCCGGGTCCGTCCTCCGGATCCTCGGGCCCCATTGAACAACTCTACTGGCTCCCAGAGCCTACCTGCAGCCTCACCTGGCCGACACACTAACAGTGGCGGAGTGCCCATTTAATCTTTCTCACTAACAGGCCACACGCCCAGCCTATTGACTCCACTAATGCACCCATCCAATACTCTGTGCAACTACTCGCACCACAGATGCCAATATCCAACCACAATTTACCTACTCCCTCTACCTACTTTTAAACTACCCACCCCGGGTATTCGTGAAGGGGTCCATCTTCCCCATCCACTCCTTTCGCACCAACCACTCCACTCCACGTATTCCCCACTACTCACTTCACACCATCCATTCCATACTCCATTCATCCCAGACCATTTATTCTCCACAACCATTCTCACCTGCATTTGCACACCTGTGCCCCCACACCTGGTGTCACCTGCACACCTGGTGTCACCTGCACACCTGGTGGCACTTGCGCCCTCCTTTCCTCCCAGGCTCATTCATTCAATACAACACACTCAAGGCAAAATCACACAAATACTCACATGTCCACAATGCTCTGCTCATTCACTTTCACACACACACATCGTTCACGAGCATTGCCTCATTTCATAACCAGCACTACCGTGCACTTTCATACCAATTCCTCATTTCATCACTTTTACTACAAACATACTGCATCATCTGGCTACCTGGTTTCCCTCTAACTTAGTGCTTCCCCCCAGTCATCCCTTATACTATGCACATACCACGTCGTTAACACCCATTCTAACCTCTCTACGTCCCCGACTACCTGTACAAAAAGTCACTACTTAAATATCAAGTTACCTATGGTTATCTTTCTAGATCCCTATCATTTTATCCTAACCCTCCCGGGCTAGTTTGCACAGCCACCCCATAAACTAATACTCATGTGCCCTGGCTATGATGTGAGGGATGGTGGATTTGCCATCCCTCCACATCGGGCATCTCCCACTATACCATATACCCATCAAATTTTGCCCATCAAATTTTCCCAATTAAATTTGCCAATCATTACTGCCAATCATTTTTACCCATCAAATTTGCCAATCCAATTTGCCAATCCTATTCACTATCCCTACCAAATGTCCATTAAACTTGAGCCTCGGTGCGTCATTACATGTACAAAGCTCGGCTTCGCAAAGCCGAGCAATGAATTCGGGTGGTTTGGTCTCCTGCGGTTGGGTCCGTCCGGCATCTGATTCAGGGGAGGAGGTTTGGTTGGGCCAAGGTTCAAAGCACCATCCCGGCGTGGGGCCTTTCGCTCCCATGCGTGGTGGGCCAGCCTTGCCCGGGTGGAACGCCGCCACCACAAGGGGGTGCCGTTCCGACCCCTTCTACCTCCCCTCGAACCAGGCCGGTCGCCTTGCTGGCAAAGCGCGGACTCGACCGTGCGGGGCGGGGCTCGGCGCGAATCGTGCACGACGCTCCGAACAGGAGCGACGCGACACAGATCCCCGCCGGCTCCCGCAGCCCACACCACCCGGCACGGACCGAGAGCTCGCGTCGGCTATACGTCGGTCTAAACGCTGCCCCGTTTAACGTCGATGCTTTACTCGCATGCTCACATGCATACGCGACTCCTTTTACACTCTCCACACGCGGTGCTCCAACGCCGCTCGTACATCCCACACACTTTGTCACAGCGCTCGCTCGTGCATACCCCTTTCTTACGCAATCTGTTATGCACCACTCCTCTCGCGCACCTTCTCACACACTCATCCTACTCGCACACTCCATCGCACACCACTCCTCTGTCACGTACTCCGTAACACTCACCATGGGTGTGCACTCCTGCACATACCCAATCATCACCGCACACTCTCGCGCCAACTCTTGCACAAACTCTCCGGTTACATCCTCTGTAACAATCCCCATCATGCGCTCTGATGTGCCCTCCCGCACACGCGCCACAACCAGCTCACTCTCCGTGTCGCACTCCATACACTCTCACGCCAACTCTTGCGCGCACTCTCCGGTTACATCCTCTGTAACACTCCCCATCACGCGCTCCGATGTGCCCTCCCACACACGCGCCACAACCAGCTCACTCTCCGTGTCGCACTCCGTACACTCTCGTGCCAACTCTTGCACAAACTCTCCGGTTACATCCTCTGTAACACTCACCACGGGGGTGCACTCTTCTGCACACCCAATCATCACCGCACACTCTCGCGCCAACTCTTGCGCACACTCTCCGGTTACATCCTCTGTAACACTCCCCATCATGCGCTCTGATGTGCCCTCCCGCACACGCGCCACAACCAGCTCACTCTCTGTATCCCACTCCTGACACCAATTGTTACGGATCTCGTTTTCGGCTCTCCCCTTACCGAAGGGGGTTTAATACCCTCGTCTTTTAAGCTGGCCGTCCGAGTCCTGGAACTATCTCACTCCTTTGCGGGATGAGATTGGCCAGGGTGATTGGTCAAGGATTTCCAAAATACCTTCACCAATCTCTCCGCAAAGCAGGGAAAAGAGTCCCTGCTCGAACCGCGGATGTGATGGTAGTTGCCGAGCGGTTTAGCAATCCACGATCCGAGCCGTTAGCAAAAAGACTAACCCGATTATAGCGGTTGGCCAAAACCGCGCCACAGGTACTCAATTGGAGACAGGACAAAAGCGATCAGGGGAAGAAGCAACCAAAGTAAAGGAATAACAGGTATTTATTAGTTATTTACACGAAATGAAGAGGAAACGAAAGGCAAAGAATATACAGAAGAAGAAGAAGAAGAAGCAGGAACACAGGGCAGCCTTAAAACGGGCTTATATTATACCCCAGACAGAACAAACAGACTCACACGAATAGGGATTGGCAGGAAGGAATGGCTGGAAAGAGGAGAAGGTCCAAGCCGATGGCAGGGCAGGAAGGTCCGGGCAAATGCACAGCGTCGAGGTTGGCTCCAGTCCACGCTGCGGGCTTTAGGCAGACCGGCGGCAGCTCCACGCATATTTTCACGCGGTAGGGGCTTTCCGAAGCAGTTCGTCAAAGAGCTCCGCGCAGCTTTGTCTCTCAGCTAGACCCCACCAAGTGCCGTCTCCAACCCAAGTCGACTCTGTAAAAAGGCTCGCGCTGGCGCTTATATTACGCGCTTCTAGATCAATGCGCGCTTCATAGAGCCACGCCCGTCATGGTATTTCATCAGCCCTGGTTGGCTGGTAAGGGCTCGCTGGCTCCACCTCTGATGGTGAGTTGACGTGCCACACCTTGTTCTTGTCCCCCGCCCCCTTTTTCCTCGGCTTGAGACCGCATGTTCAATGGCGGCTTGGGGCAAGCAATCGAATCAAGGCAAGGGGCAGCGAACGCTGTCCTACTGCTACTGCACTTTGAAGAGCGGGAAAGATGATTGGGGAAATTGAAAGGGGCCTATCTTATTTGATTAATGCAATGTAGATTCAACTATTGGGAACAGATCCTTAACTGAAACACATAATAATGAAATAACTACAGAGAGGTCCTATGGTGCTCTACGTGTTGTACATGGACTAACTAGGGTGCGAGCTTTAATAAAGCCAAATAATGGGGATATTTACAGGGGATGATTTATAAGGGAACATTTACTAAAATTTACAAAGTGAAGGTTCTAAGAACCGTAACAATACTTTTTGACCCTTTAGAATGCTGAGACCCCTCACCTCAGACCTTTGATGGCCCTTTATGTCCCCCAAGACCCTTAAGACCACCAAGACCCATAAATATCCAAAATACCCTTAAAGACTGCAAAGACCCAAAATACTGTTACGGATTCGTCACTTCCGTTGTTGTGGTTTTCATCCACTGTAAACATTTTTGATTCCATGTACTATTATTGTTTTCAAAAGGTTTATTGTTTATGAACTGTTTTCAAAAGGTGAAAAAGTTAGAGTTAAAAGAAACCGGAAACCGGTTCGGGAACCGCACGACGACGAAGAGGAAGAAGAGGAGAAGAAGGCGGAGTGAGTGAGTCGGACAAGAAGAAGCCGAGCGGCGTTGAGGTTTTGAGCCAATGCTAGCGAACGGAGGTCACGAGCGAACTTTTTGGTTTCCCAGGAAAGGGATTCCTGCGACAGAGTTGTTATCGCTGTGACAGATCAACCTGCGTGTCAGGTTTTGGCGGTTGATTCCGAGGAGAATCATCGTCGTGCCGTTACGCCTCGAGAACGGGCCGTTGGCCATTTTGACTCGCGCAGGACTTGCGCTTCCCTCAAGGTTTCATCTCGCTTCAAACATTTTCACCGCATTCAGACGTTAATCTGGTGTGTGTGTGTGCAACGTGGCTTTTGAAGGTTAATTTGCGGTTCGCCGACTGTGAGCCGTGGAACGTCCATACCTGAGGGTGTGATTTCCCAGTCGCCTGGAGGGCGCCTTTGTGATTTCCCAGTTGCCGTGAGGGCGCCTTTGCGCAGCTTTGGCAGCAGGACTGTAACTGCCAACCCAACGGGATTCTGATCTCGATTGGACATTGTTCTGACGATCGCTGGAGCGGATCGACTTTGGCTTGAAGCCGGGATTAGAGACATTGGGAATCTTCTTCTTTTCGCTCACTTGGAGCACAGTGAGTTATATTGTACAAACCTGATGGTACCATCATAGGAAATATATATTGGTTGTACAATTTATTACCATTGTTGTTGTACTGTTATTCTTGTGTGATCTTAATACAATACTTGTTTGTTTGTAACAATTGGTGTGGCTTCACCATTGATCTTTGACATACAGAATAACACATTTTTCTGCCGTGACTCCTCTCGGGGCTCGGAGGTACACTGTGACCAGGGAGTTTGGGGAGGAGCACGTAACAATACCCAGAAGACCCTTAAGGACCCTGAATACCCAAAATACCCTTAAAGACACAGAGGACCCAAAATACCCTGAAGACCCAAAATACCCTGAAGACCCAAAATACCCTGAAGACCCAAAATACCCTGAAGACCCCAAATACCCTGAAGACCCAAAACAGTCCAAAGACGCAAAACACACCAAAGACCCAAAACACCCCGAAGATCCAAAAGACTCTGAAGAACCAAAATACCCCAAAGACCCTGAAAGACTCAGAGGAACAAAAACACCCCGAAGACCCAAAAGACCCTGAAGACCCCCAATAACCATAAGAGCCAAAATACCCTTAAGGACCCAGAGGATACAAAGACCCAAAATACCCCAAGGACCCAGAAGACCCCAAATACCCAAAGGCCCCAGAAAACCTCAAGGACCCCAAGGACAGAGAAGACCCAAAAGACACCGAGGATCCAAAAGACCAAAAAGACCCTGAGGACCCAAATCACTTCACTCCAAGGACCCAAAAGACCCAAAACACCAAAAAGACCCTGAAGATACAAAATACCCTGAAGATCAATAAGACCCCAAAGACCATTAAAGACTGAAAGGACCCAAATACCCAAAATACCCTGAAGACCATTAAAGACTGAAAGGACCCAAAGACCCAAAATACCCCAATAACATTAAAGACCCAAAGACCACAAAAACCCATAAGACCCTTAAATACCTTGAAGACCCCAAAAAACCACGAAGACTGAAAAGACCCAAAATACTAAAAACCCCAAAAGACCCTGAAGACCCAAAATTCCCTAAAGACCCTTAAAGACCCTGAAGACCCATAAGACTGAAAAGACCCCAAGTCCCAAGAGACCACGAAGACCCAAATGACCCGAAGACCCAAAATACCCAAAATACCCCAAGATCCTTAAAGACTCAACCAAAGACCACAAAAACCCAAAAGACCATGCAGACGCAAAATTCCGCAAAGTCCCACAAAGACCCATAAGACTGAAAAGACCCAAAAGACCATGAAGACCCAAATTACCATGAAGACCCAAAGTACCCGAAAGACCCTTAAGGACCCGAAGACCCAAAAGACCCTGAAGACCCAAAAGACACTTAAATACCCAGATGACCCAGAAGACCTCAAAGACCCTTAAAGACCATGAAGACCCAAAAATCACGAAGACCAAAAAGATTGAAAAGACCCAGAAGACCCCAAAGACCATGAAGACCCAAAATACCCCAAATACTCAAACAATCTAAAATACCAAAAAGACCTGAAGACCCTGAGAACCACAAATAAGCAAGTAACATTAAGACCCAAAATACCCCAAATACCCTAAAACACCCCAAAGAACAGAGGACTGAAAAGACCCAAGGACCCCAAAATCCAGAGGTACCAAAATACTCAAATGACCCAAAACATCATGAGGAACCAGAAAACCCAAAAGACACAAAATATTCTGAAGACCCTGAAGACACCAAAGACCCTGGCACCCCAAATGACCAAGAGGACACAAAAGACCCCGAGGACAAAAAAGATCCAAAGGACACAAAAGACCCTGAACATCCAAAAGACCCAAATGACCCAGAGGATGCAAAATACCCTGAGGACTCCAAACACCCAAAAGATGAGTAATTATGCCTCTTATATTGGAATTGTAGACAATGACTTGCAAACCGAGCCTCAAGATTGGTGTACAGAAGCGTTTTTTTATCACAATAAATACAAGGCGCAGGGAGGTTAAATTCGCTGCACACGATGTGCAACGTGCGCAGAGTAAACCAAGTGTTCATTTACGTCTGTAGGATGGCCACTAAATAAAGAAGATAAAAGCACATCTGACACTAGGCCCAGGCTTCGGACTTTGGCACACTTACGTGGCTGCACCATCGAATAGACTGTTCCAACCCGTCTTTTTGACAGACTTTATACTAGTATTATTATTACTATTATTACTAGCAGAGTACCCGCCCTACGGGCGACCCTTTGGGCGTTCTTGTTCCAAGCGTACAACACATTTTCTGCCATCTCTTATTGGGGGATATTTTCTGCTAATACAACTGATTTGACTTGTATTTCTTGATTATTTCCTTTGGTAATATTGCTGGTTTTCTGTTCAACTTAGGTGGCCTTGGTTTATGAGGCATCTCAATTTTCAAGAAAAAACATACATCAACCGTCACCCTAGCCAACAATACCCACAACCAAACAACACTCACCTCTTCCCCCCTCCTCCCCCTTCCACCATCTTCTCAAAATCCATCTTCAACCGTCACCTGAGCTAACAATACCCAAGACAACCCCAAACCCCCCCCCCACCCTCCCTTCAAAATCCCCCTTCAACCGTCACTCTAGTTAACAATACCCATGACAACCCCACATCTCCCCCCACCCCACACTCCACTACACCATCTCCTCAAAACCCCCCTTCAACCATCACGATAGCTAACAATACCGATGACAACCCCACACCTCCCCTCCACCCTCCCCTCCACCATCTCCTCAAAATCCCCCTTCAACCATCACGCTAGCTAACAATACCCATGACAACCCCACATCTCCTCCCCCCTACCCTCCACCCCACCATCTCCTCAAAACCCCCCTTCAACCGTCATGCTAGCTAACAATACCCATGACAACCTCACACCCCCCCCCACCCTCCCCTCCACCATCTCCTCAACATCCCCCTTCAACCGTCACGCTAGCTAACAATACCCACGACAACCCCACACCATCATCTTTCCTCCCCTCCACGATCTCTTCACAAACTCCCAGCAACCATCACCCGAGCTAACAATACCCACGACAACCCCACACCTCCAATACACACGTCACCCCCTCCCTCTCCTCCACCATCTCCTCAAAATCCCCCTTCAACCATCACGCTAGCTAACAATACCGACGACATCCCCACACCTTCATATTTCCTCCCCTCCACCATCTCTTCACAAACTCCCATCAACCGTCACCCGAGCTAACAATACCCACGACAACCCCACACCATCCTCTTTCCTCCCCTCCACCATCTCTTCAAAATCCCCTTTCAACCGTCACCCTAGCTAACAATACCCACGACAACCCTACACCTCCCCCCCCCACCCTCCCCTCCACCATCTCCTCCAAATCCCCCTTCAACCATCACCCTAGCTAACAATACCCACGACACCACTACACCTCTCCCCCACCACCCTCTCCTCCACCATCTCCTCAAAATTCCCCTTCACCCGTCACCCTAGCTAACAATACCCACGCCAACACTACACCCCCCCCCCCCCTACCACTCTCCCCTCCACCATCTCCTCAAAATTCCCCATTCACCCGTCATCCGAAGCTAACAATACCCACGACAACCCCACACCCTCTTTCCTCCCCTCCACCATCTCTTCACAAACTCCCATCAACCGTCACCATAGCTAACAATACACACAGCAACCCCACACCCCCCCACCCTCCCCTTCACCATCTCCTAAAAATCCCCCTTCAACCGTCACTATAGCTAACAATACCCATGACAACCTCACAACACCCTCTTTTCTCCCCTCCACCATCCACTCACAATCCCCTATCAACCATCATACTAGCTAACAATACTCATGACCATCCCACAACATCTCTCTGTTCAACTTAGGTGGCCTTGGGTTTTGAGGCATCCCAATTTCCCCCAAAAAACATCAACCGTCACCCTAGCTAACAGTCCCCACGACCAATCTACACCCTCTATTCCCCACTCTGCCCCTCCACCATGCCCTCACAATTCCCCTACAACTATCACCCTCGCCAACAATACTCACAACCACCCCTCACCACCACTACACAATCCCCCATCAACTATCACCGTAACTAACAATACCCACGACCAACCCACACACCCCGCCACCTCCAATATCTCCAATCATTATCAGAATCCGAGCAGCTCAGAATGCACTGTCTCTATATACTGTCTCCAGCAGGATCACATTGAGTTCACAATGTGATGTCACTGGAAAACTCGAAAATCGACACTCGAAAATCGTTCTTAACCTTTTTCCCTTTCAAGACCCCCAATGGATTGCCCACGATGTACCCATACCCCCTTCGCCAGACTGTTGACTGAACAAGGCGCACCGAAGGTGCGCATAGTTAGGGGGGTCTGGGGGCATGGCCCCCTATATATTTTTTGATTTCTTGGTGCTCTGTGATGCATTCTCAGGGGTGTTTTTACTTTAATTCCCTTTTTTTGTGGATGAAAATTGGTAACTTATTACCCAGAAAATGGGCCAAGTTCGGGGATCCGCGCCTGATTGCCAGTCCCATTAGGTTCCAGTGTGACTTCAAAATATCTCAATAGCTTAGTTTTACATATTATGGATAATTAGGAACAGAACAGGAAAGAAAATCATTAGGATTTTATCCCTATTTATTTCTTTGCTTGTTAACAAAGAATCAAAACAAACGAAACTAAACTAAAACATACAAGTTTTATGCAAGCCGTTTTACTAATCTAGTGAGATTGTTGCTGCTATTTTCGTGCAATCAGAATATGGAATCGGGGCACAATCCGTGACAACGCCATTCGTATATCATCGGACACATCAAGTCGATTTCTCTACTTTAATTTCAGGTTCAATAATGCAGAGAAACCTGTTTCACAGAGATACGTAGTTGTGAAGGGAACCAACACATTCATTGCCCTCTTCACCAAGCTAGGGTAAGCTGCTATCTGTTCACACCAAAACTGCTTAAAATCCAGCCCAGCCTTTCCTAAATATATACTTTATTTAAACATATATTATTACGAGTCCCATACCCCCAGATTTTGGTCCCCATACTCCCAAGGGGTATGAATACCCCAGGTTAAGAACCCCCAGCTCTAGGGCTTTTTCAGCACTTTGTGATTCACAAATAAAACAAAATCCCCTTCAAATTAGACTGTGATTGATTGTCAATGGTTTTCAGAAGAAAGAAAATTTGCATTTGGGTTCCCCTTTAAGGGTCTTTTGGTCTTTGGTGTCTTTTCAGTCTTTTGGGTATTTTTGGTCTTTTCAGTCTTCAGGGTGTTTTTGGTATTTGGTGTCTTATCAGTCTTCGGGGGCTTTTTTGGTCTTTTGGGTGTTTTGGTCTTCAGGGTCTATAAGTGTATTTGGGGTATTTTGGGTCTTTGGGGTATTTTGAGTCTTTGCGGTCCATTGGGTCTCCGGGGTCTTTTCGGTGTTCGGGGTCTTTTAGGTATTCGGGGTATTTTCGGTGTTTCGGGGTTGTTTGGGGTCTTTGGGGTTTTTTGGGGTCTTTGGGTTTTTTTAGGGTCTTCAGGATATTTTGTGTCTTCAGGGTCCTTTCAATATTTCGGGGTCTTTGGGGTCTTTTCGGTGTTCGAGTCTTTTGGGTCTTCGGGGTCTTTTAGGTATTTTCAGTTTTTGGGGTCTTTTAGGTCTTGGGGTCTTTTAGGTATTTTGGGTCTTCTGCATCTTTTCAGTCTTTGGGGTATTTTAGGTCTTCAGGGTCTTTTCAGTCTTTGGGGTATTTTAGGTCTTTGGGGTCTTCAGGGTTCTTTGGGTCTTCAGGGCCTTTAGGGTCTTTTGGGTCTTTGGAGTCTTTTGGGTTTTTGGGGTCTTTTGGTGTTCAGGGTTTTTTGGTGTCTTTGGATTTTTTTAAAGGTCTTTAGTACACTTTGGGTCTTCAGGGTCCTTTAAATATTTCGGGTCTTTGGTGCCTTTTTGGTGTTCAGGTCTTTTGGGTCTTTGGGGTCTTTTGGGTATTTCCAGTCTTTGGGGGTCTTTTAGGTCTTTGGGGTATTCTAGGTCTTCGGGGTCTTCATGGTCTTTTAGGTCTTCGGGGCTTTTGGGGTCTTTTGGGTGTTCGGGGTCTTTGGGGTCTTTTCAGTCTTGGGGTATTTGGGGTCTTTTCAGTCTTGGGGTATTTTACGTCTTCGGCATCTTTTCAATCTTTGGGGTATTTTATGTCTTCGGGGTCTTATGGGTCTTCGGGGTCTTTTCAGTCTTTGGGGTATCCTAGGTCTTCGGGGTCTTATGGGTCTTCAGGGGTCTTCAGGGCTTTTTGGGTCTTTGGGGTCTTTTGGGTGTTCTGGGTCTTTGGGGTCTTTTCAGTCTTGGGGTATTTTAGGTCTTCGGGGTCTTTTCAGTCTTTGGGGTATTTTAGGTCTTTGGGGTCTTATGGGTCTTCAGGGCCTTTTCAGTGTTTGGGGTCTTTTGGGTCTTTTCAGTCTTTTAGGTCTTCGGGGTCTTTTGTGTCTTCGGGGTGTTTTGGGTCTTTTCAGTATTTGCGGTCTTTTGGGTCTTTGGTGTCTTTTGGGGGTACATAGGGTCCTTGGGGTGTTTTGGATTCTCTGGGTCTTCTCGGTATTTTGGGTCATCAGGGGGGATGGGTGAAGGGGGTATTTTGGGTTCTCTGGGTACTTTAGGTTAAGTATTTTAGGTTACATTTGTGGGTGGAGTCAGGTCAGCTGTCCAACCAATGGGTGAAGTGCAGACATACATACATACAGACATACATACATACATACATACATACAAGCACTTGCTCCATTATATATAGATTATATATACACTAGTGGGGTCACCCGTGGGAATCCCACGGGCATGGACTTATGTGACATTTGGACATCTTCATTTAGATGCTGCATATTCATTCAGTTTTACAAAATGGTTACTGGCAATTTATCAGATCCACAAATGATGTCGTCTCCACAATATATTTACTTCTGATAACATGTGAATGCATGTGCGTGCACATGGGAAATACAGTTTGAAATGTGTCATTACACCTCATGTAAAATGTGACTTCAAGAGCTCAAATCCTCTCCCTCCCGCCCCCATCCCTCCCACATCATGCACACATCACACACACTGCACAGGAGAGTGGGTCACACATAGGGGAGAGTGGGGCACACACACATGGGGGAGTGGGTCGCATACACATGGGGGGAGTGGGTCACATACACATGGGGGGAGTGGGTCACACACGGGGGGGAGTGGGGGTCGCTTTACTCCTCCCCCCTCATTCCTTTCCAACTCCTCCTCACTCTCCTCCCCCTCCCCCAGTCACCTCTCCCCCTCCCCCAGTCTCCTCTCCCCCTCCCCCAGTCTCCCCCTCACCCTCCCCCAGTCTCCTCTCCCCCTCTCCCAGTCTCCTCTCCCACTCCCTCACTCCCCTCTCGCCCTCTCCCAGTCTCCTCTCCCCCTCCCCCATTCTCCTCTCCCTCTCTCCCAGTCTCCTCTCCCCCTCCCCCAGTCTCCTCTCCCCCTCATAAATGTAAACGATGCTCTGCCCTTCTCCCCACGTGCAGAGTACAATTGCAACTTTTTATTGTGACTACGTCGAAAGAATGAAACATTCCGACGATATAAAGAATACAGCTCAAATGGAAAAGTCCCTTGGAAAAAAGTATTTTGGGCTGTGTATAAGAACATTACATTGCACCTTTGTGTCCCACGAAAACCAAAGTTACTCTTTTTGTTACAGCAAAGAAAATGACATTTTTTAAATTAAAGATTTCAAATAAACTTCTTTAAAGTGTACGTGCACATAGCTTATAAAATAAGAAAGAAAAAATTTCTCTCAGGAAAAAAAAAACTCTCAGGAATTTCCCGTCTGTATTAATTTATTTATTTACATATGTGAATTACATGTCCATGCACACATGAAATGGAGTTTGTTTATTAATTCTGGATGTGAACACGATTCAGCCTTGAAAACTCGGTGTGAAAACAAAAAAAACAAGTACAAAAAGTTTTAATTAAAACAAAAGCCGCGTCGATGTTACACAATGCCTAGATGCAGCTGTGCCTATAACGTCGATGTTATAGGCACAGGACATTCCTATTGATTCGATTACTTGATGTTATTTTTGTGCAAAGTGAAAATATATCTCGGCAATTTCCCGTGTGTGGCGACGAATTTTTAATATATCTCGGCATTTTCCCGTCTGTTATTTCAGGCGGTGTATGACTGACCATGCCGCGATTGGAAAAAAATATATCTCGGCAATTTCCCGTGTGTGGCGACACGTGAACGAAGCTATGCTCCTCTCTCCACATTATTGTGACGACGTATAAATTAAATATTTCATCGTGACGATTGTCATCAAATGGACGAATTTTTAATATATCTCGGCATTTTCCCGTCTGTTATTTCAGGCGGTGTATGACTGACCATGCCGCGATTAAAAAAAAAAAAATCTCGGCAATTTCCCGTATGTGGCGACACGTGAACGAAGCTATCTATGCTCCTCTCTCCACATTATTGTGACGACGTATAAATTAAATATTTCATCATGACGATTGTCATCAAATGGACGAATTTTTAATATATCTCGGCATTTTCCCGTCTGTTATTTCGGGCGGTGTATGACTGACCATGCCGCGATTTAAACAAAATATATATATCTCGGCATTTTCCCGTCTGTTATTTCGGGCAGTGTATGACTGACCATGCCGCGATTAAAAAAAAAAAACTCAATGGACTTGAAGTTACAGGCCTTTGAGAATTCATTTCGTTCTATAAAGGGCAACTTTCATCGGATTTTCTTCCCGTTTTTTTTCAACCGAGTCTAAAACTATGTTAGCGACTGTGAAAAATGGAATGATATATCGAATTTGATTTGAAATAAAACTGTGTGAGAGAGGAAGACACCACGGGCCTACAAAACAGGCCTCAAAGCTATGCGAGTTAATAAAATGGTGGATATTTGTTTATATGAAGGCTCTCCCAGAATGGGTGGAGCTTTGAGGTTTTGTCTTCTCTGCAAGAACAAGAACAAGAAGAAGAAGAAGAAGAAGAACAGCAGAGGGCACTTTATGAGCAGCATATGCGACGCGGCTAAAAAGATCGATGGAATGAATGGTGTGTTTAAACAGGATACCTTTACCTCCGTATCATAATGATGAATGAAATAAAAACGAAGAAATATCTGTCGGCAATTTCCCATCTGTGGCAATACGTGAACAAAGCTCTGCCCCTCTCTCAACATTGTTGACTTCTTTGTGACGACTGTCATCAAATGGAAAAGTTTTCCGTGATTTTTTCATATATCTCGGCCTTTTCTTGTCTGTCATTGAAGGCGGTGGTACGATATACCGTGCCGCAAATTTCTAAAATGTCAGAACAATTTCCCATGTGTGCGTGAATTTTCTCAATTATTGCTGAAACCGAGTCTAAAACCATTGATAAAAATGAAATTAGATGGTGAATTAGAGTCGAGATAAAGCCATGAGAGAGTCTCAATGGTCTTTATGTTATAGGCCTTTGAAAATTCATTTTGTTCTGTAAATGGTAACTTTCATCGAATTTTATTCCCGTTTTTTTTTCAACTGAGTCTAAAACCATGTTAGCGACTGTGAAAAATAAAATGAGATATCGAATTAGAGTTGAAATAAAACAGTGAGAGAGAGCAAGATACCACGGGCCTAACAAAAGAGGCCTCAAAGCTATGCGAGCAAACAAAATGGTGGATATTTGTTTTTGAAGCCCCCCCCCCCCCCCAGACCGGGTCTAGCCACTCCCCCGGAGAGACGTATCACAGAATCACCTACGGAGAATATATATAGATTCTATATACTATATACATATACATATACATATACATTATATTGTTGCGGATCTCCTCGTCGGCCCTTTCCCTTACCAAGGGGGGATTAGTCCCCTTGTCTTTTACTAGCTGACGTGATCCGGGGCTATGACGTTCCTTCCGGACGGTGTTGAGTAGGGTGGTAGGCTGAATTCCTATTACCTAAGTACCAACGCCGCCCAGGAAGCAAGGAAATAAACCCCGCCCGAATCACGGTTATAAGTGGAAACGCCGAGCGATAGCGAACGGTGATCCGAGCCGTTAACAAGAACTAAACCCGATCTGAGCGGTTCTGAATCGTGCCACGCTTACCAAATGGAGGAAAACACTGATACGGTCGAATTAGGAAGAAACAAGGAATAACAATTGGTTTATTTACAATTTGTACAGGAAGGAGAAGAAGAACACACAGTGCAGCTTAATACAGTCTTAACTTATCCCAGGACATGGGCCCGTTTCACACTCAGACACACTCACACGGGGATGTAGATGGTCGGGTTGATGGTCCAGGGATGATGGCGTCCAGGCAGTTCACTCCGGTCCATGACTCGTACCGTGAAGGAGATGGTCAGGGCGGCAGAAGCTCCCCATGGGTCGTTGACACGGAGCGGACAATTACGAGGTTAAATGCGGGGCGAAAGGTAGGCTGGCCGGGCGGTTACTGGCGACCACGGTCACGTACATATTAGATGAACCGGCTATATGCGCTCCCAATACGGCTCGATAGGCGCTCCCCAATGCAAGTTCAATAGCATACGTCCTCATACGAAGCACGTATCCGCTGCAGTCCTCTTCCACTGAATCCTTTATCATGCGCGCTCTCCCAACAGGTTCTTTCGCTCGAGTCCTGTACAATCAGACGTCTCCGCGCAGTCCTCAATAAGCCAACCTTCCAACGAGTCCTTTTTACAATGCGCTTTCCTCACGAGTCCTCTCGAGGGCTTTGTGCATGCGCTTTTATAGCCTTAACAGCGAACCTTCCAGCACTTGCTGGATGCGCCCTTAACACGCCCTCTCAAGCCATGCCCACCGAGCCCTGGTTGGTCGTTGCCCTCACCATCACCGCCTTTGATGTGCTGCTTGACGCGGCCACACCTCTTCCTCCCCTTTTCCAGGCCTACCTAGTGGCCACCCGACTAGTTTGAGCGAGCAACTGGCAGCTAACGTTGCTGGCCCAACGCGTAACAAACGAGGTGGATTAGCCAAATCAGGGTGCGGGATGGATGCTGCCCGACGAGGTCGATTGGAGGGTGGCCGCAAAATGAACGGGACCTAAGCTTATTTCTTTTACACAACGCAGGTATCACTAGTGGAAATGGCCTTATCCTCACACATACTATGACACAACTAATGTTCTAAGGTGGCCTACGTGTTGCTTGTGGAATAACTATGGGGGCAAACCTTTAACCTTTAATGATGTTATATTTACACTCTCAGAACCGCAACAATCTATATATATAAAACACAGTTTGTGTGTGTGTGTGTGTGTGTGTGTGTGTGTGTGTGTGTGTGTGTGTGTGTGTGTAATGTTACCAATAGACTCCTAAACGGAGAGGCTCATGTACTTGATATTTGGCACAGACATGGCCATTGAGCCTGGGAAGAACATGGCCGACCTAAAAAAAAAAATTTCATAATATGTTTTTACCATATTTTTACCTCAGCGCATTTCAGCGAGGAATATTATGCACGTAATCTGACCGGTGGCAGAGCAGTGCGCTGATTCGCTCAGAGTGATCACGTGATGTTCCTTGCCACCATTAACTCAGTTACACGTTCGCACTTATTTCAGAGCGAAAAGCGATTGCGTTTTTTCACATTTCAGCGAGGAACATTGCCATTCACACCACATAGGTTTTTTTTCCTTTCATCTTTAGATCCATATTTTTTTTCAGCGAGGAATATTATACACGGAATCTGAATCGGTGGCAGAGCAGCGTGCTGATTCGCTCATTCGCGCTCATTGATGACGATCACGATCATGTGATGACGTGATCACGAATGATGTTCGTGATGTGATCACGTGATGTTCCTTGCCGCCATAAACTCACAGCAAGTAGCATAGATTTTAGCATGATTAGCATTTAGCATGATTTAGCATGATTTAGCATAGATAGTAGCATGTTTCACATAGATTTTTTTTCAGCGAGGAATATTATACACGGATTCTGACCGGTGGCAGAGCAGCACGCTGATTCGCTCAGAGCGATCACGTGATGTTCCATCCCCGCCGCCAGTTGGCTTCACTTTTCACGGAGTATGAGCGTTCTATATATTTTCAATTCAGTGCACCCGACTCGCTCACGTACTTGATTTGTGGCATAGACATGGCCATTGGGCCTTCATGGTGTAATTTGTGCGAGGCTTTTGTCCGAGTGAGCTTGAGTCGAGAGGGCGAATGTACGGGTTGGGAATGTATGGGTCTCCCTTCCCCCACCCGGCAACGCCGGTACTGGAGGGCGTCACAGGATCGGTGAGACTCCAAAATCCGTTTCGTGCTGTTGCGAAGATTCAGGACGATGTCGTGATTGCTGTGCTGCTCTCCGACCATGAGAACTGCAACGTCATTGTTGACTGGCCCTCCCCTTCCTTCCCCCTTCCCCTTCCCTCCCCCTCCACCCTACCCCCTCCCCTTCTCCCCTCCCCCTCCCTTTCCCCCTCCCTCTCCCTTTTCCCCCTCCCCCTCCCTTTTCCCCCTCCCCCTTCCCCTTCCCCTACCCTTTCCCCTTCCCCCTCCCCTCCCCCCTCCCCCTCATGCTCCCCTCCCCCCACCCCCCTCCCCGCCTCCCCCCCTCCCACCTCCCATCTCTCTCCTCTCCCATCCCCCCCTCCCCCCCTCTCCTCCCCTCCCCCCTCCCGCTCCCCTCCCCCCTCTTCTCCCTCACGTTTATACATGAAATGCCGGGTACTTCCCCCCCCTCTTCTCCCCTCCCCCCCTCTCCTCCCTCCCCTCTCCTCCCCTACCCCCCCCCCGTTCCCCTCCCCTGCTCTTCCCCCTCCCCTCCCCCGCCCGGCAATGCCGGGTACTTCTGCTAGTATTATATATACATATACAGTCACGTGAAAAAGTAAGTACACCCCATGTAAAGTTTTGACTTTTTCAACATATTTCAACATACAGCTATTTGATTTTCATTTCAACAATATTGAAAGATAAAGGTGATATAATATAACAAATATCATGAAACATTTACATTTTGTAGTCCATTGTATAATTTAAATAAACATAAATGCAAATTTCGCATGTGGAAAAAGTAAGTACACCCCGACATTTATCACTACTTCAAATACCTAAAATTAGAATCAGGTGCACCAGCTCAGGTGCAAATGATTAGAACATCGATAGAGAGGATCTTGGAGGAACCTGTCTTATTTAAACCTCAGACCTTTAGTTTGGTTTGCTCTTTGTTGTTGAAGTGTGCGGCGTCACCATGCCGAGATCAAAAGAGCTCTCTGAGGTCTTCAGAAAGAAAGTTATAGATGCCTTCGAGTCTGGGAAGGAATTTTAAAAGATCTCCAAACAATTTGAAATCAATCATTCGACTGTCTGAAGATCATCTACAAGTGGAGAAGATTCCAAACAACTGCCAACTTGTTCAGGCCAGGCCGCCCCAGCAAGTTCAGCCTGAGAGCAGACCGCAAGATGCTGAAAGAAGTCTCTAAGAACCCCAGAATGTCATCACGGGACCTACAGGTAGCTCTTGCCACTGTTGATGTCAAAGTGCACGAGTCTACCATGAGAAAGAGGCTGCACAAATTTGATCTAGAGGGGAGGTGTGCCAGGAGGAAACTTTTGCTGTCCAGAAAGAACATCAGGGCAAGACTAAAGTTTGCCAATGAACACCTAGGCAAAGACCAGCACTTCTGGAACAATGTGCTCTGGACAGATGAGTCAAAGGTAGAGCTATTTGGCCACAGTACCAGAAGACATGTTTGGCGAAAACCAAAGACAGCATTTGACCACAAGAACCTGATAGCAACTGTAAAGCATTGTGGTGGAAATGTTATGGTTTGGGGCAGCTTTGCTGCATCAGGGCCTGGGCAGCTCACCATCATGGAATGCACTATGAATTCTTCATTGTACCAGAGGATGCTTGAGGATAATGTGAGGCCATCTGTCGGAGAGTTGAAGCTCAACCGAAGGTGGACCTTGCCCCCATGACAATGACCCTAAACATACCAGTAAATCCACCAAGGACTGGCTGAAAAGAAAGAAATGGAGGGTTCTGGAATGGCCAAGTCAAAGCCCGGATCTAAATCCCATCGAGATGTTGTAGGGGAATTGAAACGAGCTGTGCATGCAAGAAACCCCTCAAACATCGCACAGCTGAAAGAATTCTGCATGGAGGAGTGGGCAAAAATTTCTCCCAGTCGATGTCAGAGACTGGAAGACAGTTATAAGAAACGCCTACTTGAGGTTTTTCTGCCAAAGGGGGCAACACCACCTATTAGAGCCAAGGGTGTACTTACTATTTCCACATGCGAAATTTGCATTTATGTTTATTTAAATTATACAATGGACTACAAAATGTAAATGTTTCATCATATTTGTTATAATATATCACCTTTATCTCTCAATATTGTTGAAATGAAAATCAAATAGCTGTATGTTGAAATATGTTGAAAAAGTCAAAACTTTACATGGGGTGTACTTACTTTTTCACGTGACTGTACATACATACATGTACATATGTCGAGAACAGAACCATGTTCCACACCTTGAGTTCAAGAGATAACAAGATTTAATGATGAACCAATATCACAGCGCTGTGGAGGGTGTAAGAGTCATACCATTCACAGACGAACAGCATGGCCACATACACTCCTGAGTTCCTTACAGAAAGAACTTCCTTATATACTTGCAGAGTGTGATAAAAATCTCCGCTAATTTTGGCAAGTTTCAGCAGTATAATACACAATGGGGGAAACGTTGACCAGTACCCCCACCAATGTCCTATCTTATTTGGCATGAGCAAAGGGCAAGATGCGGGAGGGAGAAAGAGCACCGTGACATTCTCAAAACTTATCTTCCATGTTGGCTTTTGGTCAAGGACAGACAGACGCGTTTTCACTAGGGGTCTAACAGAGCAAGCAGTTTCACTATCTTTCTACATTTTTTGGCACAGTTGGACAGTAAAACATAGTTCAAAACAAGAGGGAACATAGTAAGCTTAATCCTTTTCACAAAGCAACCATTATTAAATGCAAACCACAATTACATAAGGCACAATAAAAGGCATGATCTCGACATTCCCCCATTTGGTCTCTACGAGACTACGTATCACAGAGACCAGGCCACATCGGCTTTATTTGCAAAGCAAAAGAGTATAGTGTTATATGTGGCCACATCGGGCTTTATTGAGTGTTGTATGTGTGTCCTCCAAGGGCATGCCACCCACATAAAGTACCTTGCATGCATGTTTGAAAGGTGTCATGTTGTGCGTGTTTGGAACATGAAGGCTCAGAACATGAAAGTCTATTAACGTTTCGGATCCACAACGAAGGCCTCTGGTCCAGATGAGGTTCTGCTCCGCCAGGGGGCCAACAACCTCCCCTGCGGAACTTGCTCCCCCCACCCTTTGCAGATGCGGTCCTTGCAGATCTTCGAAGTTAATCAACGATCATGCCCATGAGATCTCTCACGTGCTGCTGTTCTGGGGAATACATAATGTTGTCAGTATCTTGTGTCTCATGTTCCTGGTCAGGGTACAGAGCGTTAAAATCCGAATCACTTGAAGCAAAGAGATCCGAAACATTTGAAGCAAAGAGAGGGACTTCCTTTATGTCAAAGTCTCCCATGGACGCCTGGTCGGCTTGCGGGTCTAGGATATCCATGTCGGGTCCCTCGACTGCCAGACCCAGCGTCGCAATCAGATCCATAGTTGGGTCGGAAGGGGGTGTACAGCTGTGAGCTTGTAATACATAAGAGGCGTTAGCCAGTACACGCAAGGGGTTTACCACACAAGTATCACAGCCATCACAAACATCAATACAGGCATCAGCCAGTTCCCACAAGGGATTTTCAACACAAGTATCACAGTCATCACAAAAATCAATACAATCTTCTGAAGCGCCGGTCACATCTGCCTTGTTGTAGGACCCATTCAGGTCGACGGCCTCTGTGGTCAAGATCATGGTCTTCCGACGGCGGTTTCTTCATCGTCCATCCTGAAAAATACTTTCTTACACACACCATGGTCAAATTCCTAGCCCCCCGTCCCACCAATTGGCATTTAGTTACCTTATTTCTCAGATGGTTGGCTTATTCATAGCCGCATTTCCTGTGTCGTGTCTGGAAATTCAAATGCCATATTTACTTTCACCAATTTCCGAAAATACCTTCCTTTTAATCATCTTCCCTACATCTAATAATACATGATTTACCAACCATTTCCCCCCCAACCATAATCGGTCAATGGAAATAATCGGTATTCTCCCCTTCAAAATTTCACTGTTATCCTATCAATACCTGGACATTTTTTCCCTTCTTTCCTAGATACGCGAATTTCACACCAGTATATACCCACTGGAAAAATTATCTGAAAAATAACGAAATCGTCTCCAAGTTCTCTAGCTAATCTCCATCCGCAATCACCAACTTTACCCTCCTATGCATTTTGCCTTAGGTTTTAGAACCTAGAGTCTACTAAAACAACAACAACTAGCCTCCCAAAGCCATTTCCCTGCAAGAGCGGGGGTTAGCCTTGCGGTCCCCATGACAATCTTCTTCATTTTGCTCTATCACCTCCCTTTGAGCAATAATTCAATTGATGTGATTCCCACATACCTGGTGGAGTTTGTTCACCTGGTCTGCAGAGCCGTGATCCAATCTTCACCAGCCCCCAATCACCTCCTCGATTGGGGTCATTCTGCATGTAGCAATCTAACACAACGTTTTTAAACTTTACATTCATTGGTCCCCCCAGTGCAAGCCAACCCCTTGTATCACCTTCTTATCACAAAAACAACAGTCCATAACTAACCACTTTCCTTTATTTCCTGTCTTTTCCATTAACTTTTTACAACCTTTTCCTCTACTTCCTCAACAATTCCTGCAGTCACCTGTCATTGACAAATAATCCATCTGAGTCGACTTTCCAATCCAATCATCTTTGCACTTTCCACGACCTTCTTCACACTTCCTCCCAAACCTTTCCTTCAGACACAACCCACATGAGTTATGAATACAATTTCCCCTTTCAGGCGCATGTCTAGCCACTCACAAAGTGTCCACAAGACAATGTCACCATATTTCACACCTCAGCTCTCGAGACCACCCAGGGGTCCCTTGAGAGATGCATCCTAATGTTAATCAGCTCTCGAGAGCTCAATTTTGAACAGGGGTAAAACCAGCAATACTCAATTCTGCCAAGCAAGAGGCCAGAGCAGTATCACTCCCTCTTCCCTCTGCCCACCATAACTGGCAGACAGACAATGGCGAGCCACAAGCCCCAACCCTACAAGGCTCCAGCTCCCATCCAAAGGACACAAACTCCCTCAGACTGGCATAATCTCTTTGCCAGCTTATGTACGAACCAAGATTGCAAACAAATAGTTTTCCAAACAAAACTCAGTTGTCACCCTATTGCACCATATTGGCAGAATTCACTTCAGCTCTCTACCACTCTTGTGTCGAGTGGTGCCCAAAATGACATTGCACGAACCCTTTCAATACCTGTTTAAACCTACTGCCATTTAACGACGCTTCCCAGACGACGGTTCCCCATACACTATTCTGGCACAAAATTGTTGCATCCCACAGATGCCACGATTATTTGAACAAACTCATTTTCCTAATCCACCTTTTCAATTTTCATTTCAATTTAAAGTTAATCCAATGTCCTCTAATATCTCTCTTAGCATCCCATGCACCTGTTGCAGACACCTGTTTTAGCCTCTGGCCCAATAGCTGCCCAATAAACAAATAATAAAAATAAAATAACCTGATCTATTTATTGAAATAGACCGAATTCTCATGTTGGTCAATTTTTTCACCAACTGTGACTCTCGCGTCAATCCTGCCATTCCCAACCACATTTCCAGCGAGGATGACGTCACTATTTCACACCTTTCCTTCCTTGAAGAGCGGGAGTCCTCCATGAGATGCATTCCGATGTAAATCACTTCAAAGTGCCTAATTGGCCCTCTCTGGAATCGCACCTTTAACGTTACCGGCACCGCCCTTTCTTGGTTCAAATCCTACCTCTGACAGACACAAATCCACTGCTCAACTCTATCTTGACGGACTGCATCACTGAAATAAAATCCTGGCTTCAAATCAACTTTATCAAACTTAACTATGATAAATCTGAAATAATCGCATCATCTTCCTTCGAACTCAGAGCACACCGACCAGTATACATCAAACATTGGATTCATATTTCCACAGACCTCCACCACTCTGTTAAATCCTAAACATGCCCAATGGGCAATCCCCTCTGCTCAGGGCTGTAAAATGCTGGATTCTAACCTTCCCAAACACAGCTCTTGTCCGCCAGGCTGCAAATTCAAAGCATTTTCAGTCCCCCTTTTTCCCATACACTAGCCAGTGTAAGTCAGCCAAACATAAACAAAGAGGTTCCAGCGAGCTGTGACCTCCATAACTCTAAACAACTCCACTGGCACTTTTTAAAACAAACTTTCCCAGTCACTTACTAAAATAAAGTGCAGCTCTTGTCCGTAGATATACGTTAACCAAGATTACATGAGACTTGACAACAATAGTACTGCCCCGTGGAGCAAGGCATCAGAGACAACTCCCCTCCACCTTGACTTACCCCAGGTAGAATTTGGCTACCTACAGAGAAAGTACCTGCACAACACATTTACAAACCAATTCGTCCCCTCGTATTAGGGGACATCACAAATGTTCCACCACAATTCACAGCAGGTGACCACCCACCTGCCTTCTGTCGAAGGCCATTTCAATTTTCTGAGTTTCCATTCACAGACAGACAGACAGACGAACCCCCAACGTACTAACAGGATGGTCTCACAGAGGCCATTCCATTCAAATCTGTAGGCTGCCACGATTCTTCCCGCCAGGGCACACCATCATAGTCACCATAGTCACACGACATGTCAGCAGACACAGTGAATGACATTCGACACCATAACAGACACCGCAGACACTGCTCCTCCTTGATCCATATCTGCAGACGCAGTCAGACACACCCAGTCGGACAGACAGACTGGCTCCACATTACAACTGCAAACATCCGAAATGACAACAGCTAACACCAAATATTTATTGTCCCCCTTTCAGGGAAGTCAAATCAACCACCATTAAAGCACAAAACAGAAAACGACCATATACTCAGAGTGAGACCCGAAAATCAAGCAGACAGACCGACAATCGAACCTGTCTTTCGACACTGCCGAACGACAAGTCTGCAGACACTGAGGGAGTGACTTTCGACCCCCAATAAACACCGCGGACACCGCTTTGGTCCGCACCTGCAACTCCATCACGCGCCTCCAACTTCTTTTTCGGCGCATCGATCAACACAAATGTACCGACGCATCTTATATTCTACACATTGCTATCCAACCTTTCGCCACAGTCCCATCACAAACAATGTATCTCTCGCGGCATGCATGGCGGGAATCACACTCGCATTGCACCAACATGGAATTCGAGCACATTCCATAACTGCGAAAATATTGTGCTGGACAAGACATTATTATCATCGACTTGCGCTTTCACACGCATGGCAAAGTCCACGGATGTACAAAGTCGAAGTGCCCTCTCCCTTAATTGATCCACACTGCACCTCGGCACACATCCTCAGATAATTAAATACATGTTTTAATCCAAGCGTGCATCCTCGCACCCGATGCACCAGTCATGTACACTCAGCACCCATAAATGGCACACGCCAGCATCACATGTCATTCTTGCCTTCATTCAACGCATTCTGCCATCCCAAGTCGGCCAAATACAAGCCCCGGCCATGCCGTTGAATAAACACCCAGTCGGTTGACAGCCTATCATTTTTGACTTTTACTCCCATTCTCCCTTGCTACATCTGGAGAGCCGTTAATGTGGGGATGTAATTGAACACTTGTTTTAAAGCCCTGTCTACACATGTTCTCCATAACATACTCATTATAAATTCATGCACACTCATGCACACTCCAATCCTACCTACCTGTGAACTTACCTGGCCCCTTGCTGTGATGTCTCAGCACTTCTCCTGCCTTTCTCCTATCTGGTACCTGCGCTTTTCTGATTCCAGTTTAATTTATCCTTCTCCAAAAATCACATAAACATTTCCTATTTCCACATATAAAAAATAACCAATATCTCCCTTGAGATACAAAACAAAACGCTTCCAACTCTAGCATCCCAAAGTCTTCCTTGGAAGCATGCTCGACAATGCAGCACTGCTTCCACTCAGCACACAACATACATGTGCTCACTCCAACACATCACTTCAAGCTACCTCATCACTCGCATTGTTCACACACACGAATGCGTCCCCTGCTTGTGCACAGCATGGTCCGCATTCCTGTCTCGATTCTGTCCCACCTCGCTGTTCCCCGCGAGGCAGCTACTCCGTTGCCCCGGCAACCTGCCTGCATGTCTCGGCTCGCGTGTTCACAGCTGGATTCCACACACCTCGTACATTATAATCCTCTCTGTTTTATTTCTCCAGATCTAACCTCATCTTTTGTCCAGAAAGAGCTAATACTTGACCTGCCTATAGCATATTGTCAGAACTCCTTCCTTTGGGTAAAAACTGCACCGGATGTGCATGCCTTAAATCCTGAGACAGGACAAAGAAGGCCTTGAGGGGGGGGGGGGGGGGGGGTTTATCAGATACACACATCCAGTGCGTAGCTTAACTTAAAATACTCATTGTCCTACCTTCCTTGGGCTAGTCCCTCCAGCGGGTCGAAGATCGGGCCGCCCCCCGATCTGTAATACCCTTCTCTTAACACAGTACTCACGCCGGAGTATTCTTAACACCAATATCTATTACCCATTCTTATCCTTATTCTTCCATATCCTTATAAAGGTGCAACCAGCCGCATCTTACCTGGCTCATTTTAATCCTTTATTCGCCTGACTCGGCCACCCGAATGCGTCGAATACACGCACTCCGTCTCCAGAACTCAAATCATTCTAGTTTACTTCAGATTGAGTATTACTCCGACATACCTTAATCTCCCTTAAGATATTTAATTAACGTGCACGGAACATTTTCCCGTCCATGCGCCCAGGCGGTCGCTCCCAGCGCACGGCAGCACGACCCCCATTTGCAAGAAGCAGCTCGTGATGCGTACAAGGCGCAAGGAAGCGCCCCGAGGCCATCCACCGAAAAATCCTGCCTTTTAGTTTACCGCGCTGATATTTCCCTCATCCGGTCCTCCCGCGGCGCTAACTCGCGGTCAATGCTTGTATAGCGCTTCTAACTTGTCTAACTTATCACCCATGCCAGGGCTTTCCAAAAGGGGTTCTCCCTTCTTAACTTAGCTTAACACTTATCCTGGCCATCCTCCTTGGGTCCTCGTTAGCCCGCAGCCAATACTTTCTCTGGTTACTATCAACCCCATCAACTCCATCTTGTCTCTAGACTGCCCTGCCTGGGAAGTTCTTGGCTTTACCAAGAAGTCCCCCCTTTTTGCTAACTGACCCCCATTTCTTGGTTCATCAATAGACAACTTGTTACCCGAGCCAAATAGGCCTGTACTTACACACCAGATTCCAATTTGTTCGTGATCCAAGCACGGAACGACGAAATGGAAGACAGACAGCCTGAGTGAGTGAACGGAGCTCAATTTGGAAAGACCCCTCAGTATGAAAACTCACGT